>NC_143397.1:90826043-91430413 GCF_052110815.1 Crocodylus siamensis | reverse complement strand
CATGAAACTACATTTTTCATTAATTTAATTCCAAACTAGCAAAAACTGCCTTTGCATTTAGCACATACTAGGACAGCCCACAATGAGGAACTAGTGCAGATAGTTTTTATAGTTTTCTATAAAAATTACACCCTAACTTGCCCATACAAAAAAACCCTTGCACTCCCCTACCACGTTTTGTGGTGAGAAATGCTTCTTTAATTGGTGACCAACTGAGGACAAATTTTGGAAACAACAGTATGTTACATAAAACACTGTGAACCTGCTCAAGAATATATTTAAAGATTATATTATGTAGAGTTATGTACCGGGTTCCTGTTTAATTAAACACATTCAATTGTGTAGTCTTTTGCTATAGCTTTTATTATAGTGAGCTTCCACTACTTTCTGATCGTAAGTTTTGTTTTGTGACTAGCTAATGGATTCAAGCTGAAAGTCTACAGAATGTTTTAGTATTGCACAGACTTAAGCATTCAGAAATTTACTGAGGTGTTAAAAATCTCTATTTATAAAGTCTGACCGTGATATCTAATTGCTGTCAATGCAATAAAACCATCTGTGCTACAATTACTTCTGCTTTGCTAATAATGTGAGTTGTTTTATCTCTACCATTTGTAATCCAATAATACCTGACAATGCCAAGATCCCTGAATGCAAAATGTCAAAATATAATGCTTTTTTTTTTTTAAATATAGAGGACTTGAAGCTCATAGTTCCAACCATTCCAAGCTTACACTAAAGTAATAAATTACTTCATTAGGAAGAATACAAAGTTACTGTGTTTTATAATAAAAGTGTTCCATATTTGGAAACGTGTTCCATATTTGGAAACAGCACCTAACTGTTTTTGACCAACACTCTAGTCCTAAAAAAACACATAACAAAATTCCCAACAAACAGTACAACATCTGTACTTTTCTTCCATCCCACAGACCTTACTTTAGTGGCCTGTTTTCATTATTACCGATTCAGCAGTTTGAAAATGCATTGATCAATACTGTGAACCAGTAATAGAATTTAGTTTAAATGCGTACTATTTCTACCTCTGCAAATTAACCTGGAAAGCAGAAAGGGATGAATTTCAGTTCCAATGTATGATCCCATAAGAAAACAAAATAAGCAATTTGTGTCACATAGTTCTTTGGGTCATACTGAAATTCTTACTCTTGGGCCATACTGAAATTCCCAGACCTGAAAGCTATGAAATCAGATTATAAAGCTTTAGGCTGAAGGAAGAAGAACATATTTGGTCTCCTGACTTTGAGCACACTAAAGCTAAAAACAGATGTCAGGTTTATCTCAGGTCTGACTGTCCTAGACGTCTAACTTACTTCAAAATAGGCAAGAGACAGCCGTTTACATATGCAGCTTGAATAATAATTCATTCAAATTAGCCCCAAATAGGGAGAGGGGCAGGGAAGGGGGTGTTCTATCATGGGACTTCACAGGTAGTTAAAGTGGGAGAATGGGCCTGTAGTAGGATCCCAGAATAATAAAAGGCTTTGTCCCAGGAGAAATCCTACTTCTGTTTTTAGCCTATGATATTGCAAGAGAGTGCTCCTCACCTGCTGTAGTACATGTCTTTCTCTCAATGTCATCAATCTTCTGTGGAGTTCTACTAGTTCATCAAGATATGCCTGGAAATGAACCCCCAACAAACAAAGAACTTATTAAGTATACAGTACAGCTGTATATTTTAAAAGCCTCCATCCAGACTTTGTTCAAAGGATTACAAGTACCAATTTCTACTTGAGCTTTCTTACCAAATGGGTTTAGCTTACCTCAAACTAACAAGTCAGAATGTGGTCCAAGCCATCACACATTAAACTTCTGTTACGTCACAGAATAAATTTAAATTTACCGCTAAAGTATTTAGATCTCTAACATAATTTCTATTTTTTTCAGTTGTCAAAAAAAGTTTTCAGAAAGACCCATGTATTCTTCATTATAATGAAAACAGGCATTTCTCAGCTGTCAGGTTCCAAAGAGCAAATGGAATAGTTAGAAGATGGTTTTGAGTTCAATAGCATACTATTTTTAAGATGCCCCGAAGGATTCAAAAAATAAACAAACGAATTAGTTCAGAGGGGATAAAATTCCCTCCCTCACTGGCACTTTTAAACACCAATTTGCACGAGGGGGAAACTCTTCCATCCATAGGCCAGGGTATCTGACATCACTTATGTGGAAGGAAAAAAATTACATTTCCAGTCTGGAGGTCACAAACTGTCTGGGGGATCATAAGCATTTTCCCTTTAATGTTTTTTTTCTGTTTTAACAGGATCACTGGGCAGTGAAGACACAACATGGCTTCTTAGGACACCATCTCTAGAGTGGAGTTGGCAACATTTTTGGGCAGAGTGCCAAAAACACCAACAACCTTGATTTGTAAGATGCTGGTGTGCAAAAAGCAGACAGTGGGGGAGCTGCAAGAGGCCTGATCCTTGTTGTGATAGTGCAGCCCCGGCCCCATCCCTGCCGTCTGCCCCAAGGGTTGCGTGCCAAGCTCTGGTACTTGTGTCAGGGGTTGCCTACCCCTGGTGTACATCATGCCCAGAATAGAGCACCCCAAATAGGGACGCTGCATGGATATATGCATTGTTCTCTCTTTCAGGAACAAAACAAGGGATACATATTAGGCTGTTGATGGGAATGAGACACCAAATTACGAGTCCTGGTCTCATAGTAGCACAAAGGTTACTATTACTACTAAATTCTGAAACCTTCAGGAGTCTCTATGCTGGGAAGTTGCATGGAGTTATTTAACAAGTGTTATAAAACTCAGTTAACCATGGTCAGTTGACACAACTTTAAAGAAAATAAAATAGTCTTTCCTTTTGCTAAATGCTAACTCTGAGTTAAGCAGCATAATATTAAAATTTATTCAACACTGTCATCTTCAGGCACTTACAAACCCTTGGAAAGGTTTCTGTATAATACCTAGACTGATTGCCTGGGATTTTGGCAGTAGGTTCTGGGCAGGAACTCTCTTTTATTTGTTCTATGAAATATTATGTAAATGTATAGCACTGCCCTAATAATGAAATAAGTGGAAGATACCCATGTAGTATTGAGGGAGAGTAGTTAAATGGAAAAAAAAAAGAAAAGTTCAACAGATGAAAAACGCCCCTTAGAGTAGAGTTTTGGTAACTTGCAAGTTTTCCATTCTGTAAAAAAATTCTACTACTTTGGCAACAATGTAGAAGAGAAAATACTGTACCTTAATATGGCTTTCTGAATTAATTTACTGTTGTCACTTTCATATTTACCTTATCACAATCACCATTCTTTATTTGTTTATCAGATTTACTTTGCTTTATTGGGCTTTTCACTTCTAGAATCTGGAGGGAAAAAAAATCCCTGTAAGCATTAATTATATCATTGGGTTATATAAATAATTACATTTAAAAAACCTGCCATCACCCAAAACCAACCAAAAATATAACAACTAGAAGAAATCACAACCAAACTCCACCACTGACCATTCATGCTTTTTGACCTACACAAAGTTAGTTTTCTCAGAAGAACTTACATCAGAAAATGCTGTTTCATTAAGATGAAATTATTAAAAACAAATGGACTTTAAAGAAATTGATTCCTGGACCTTTTTTATTGCTTCTCATGTCCTCCATTCAGATGTTGGCAAGGGAAAAGGTGTAATTACTGAAGATACATAATACTGAGGCATTCTCTAGGTTCTTGGAAAAGGAGACTTTCAATACAGAGAATGGGAAAACACATTTAACAGACTGCATATTGTTGTTTCTTTTTCATGAAGGACACAACTTCCAGACTGCATGAGGTCTAAATGCTCCAAAATGATTTAAATAAAAAAACCAAAAACCCAATGCGGTGGGCTTGCCAGCAACAGCCCAGCGTACCAGCTTTGGAAAAGTTTGAAATGGTTATTGTGGTATTTCCCTTTTCCCCCACCAATCAGGTAGAGGCAGGGAAGAGGCAAAGAGCTGGGCCTGAGAGGGAACTAACACCCCCCTTCTCTTTAACTGTTCTGTTTCCTATCTGGGGGTGAAGCCCCCAAAAGGAATAAAAAGGCAGTGCGCCCAGCTTCTTCACTGAGGAATGAAGAAGAGGGTGGAAGAAGAGCTGGCCAGGAGGGTGGAGGACCGGCCCCAGAAGAGCCAAAGATGGACTGTCAGACGGGGTGGGGCAAGCTGATGTAACCCCCTGCCCTGCCATGAGGGAGCACAGTGTTGGTGCACAGCCGGTGCACAGAAGGTCCAGGAGGGACCGAGACCCTGGGAGAGGCAGGCAGCAGCTCAGGTCTCCAATCCTGGCATGAGGCCAGGCATCCTGGTGCACGGGTTGGTGCATGGAGGGTCCAGGAACGGACCTAGACCCCAGAGTTGCACAAGCTGCCTAGGGTCTCCACTCTGGCATGAGGCTGGGAATGTGGTGCACGGGTTGGTGCAGGGAGGGTCCAGGAGTGGACCGAGACCCCTGAACTGCACAAGGTGGCTCAGGTCTCCAAATCCTTGCATGAGCCAGAGCCAACAGTGCACAGAGCCCAGAGAGGGCCTGTGGCTGGAAGGGCCTTGAGAAACTGAGGACCCCCTGCTGAGGGAGGAGATGCCTCGGCCGGAGGAACAGGAGGGCCTCATTAGAACTCAGAGAATCGTGAGCTACCAGGGAAAGAGCTTCCCACAATGGAGGAGGGATTTCTTGCTCCCTCATTTGTGGCTAGCAGCTGGAAGGGAAGCCCCGAAGGGAGGACTCCCGGGTTGTGAGGTCCCCCTTGTGGGTGATTCAGACAGGGTTATAGGGTCCTGTAGGGCACTGAAAACCTTTCCCCTCTTAACTTTGGGGCACTGTTACTGCATCAGGGTAACATGGACTATCCTTTTGTTTTCCTGGGAATTTAATTTTGGGCATGCTGTGCTCTGCAGCTTATATTTTGTAAATTCTGTGCCTCATATTTTGGAGCCTGTGCCTTATGCTTTGATAGCCTTATACCTCATGAGAGTATAAGTTTGCATGACTGTTAATGAGACCTTTGTTTGACCTCTTGATCTCTAATCAGTATAATATATGTAGTACCTGTATAGGTATGTGTATAAATTGCTTATAGTTCCTATATTTAGTGTATATATGTATATATTATGATTTTCTTATCTTATTAAATTTGTACGTAGTTAAGTTTTATTGTGTGTCCAAGCCTGACTCTATAGGGGAAGGAGGGAAACTATGTGCAGCAGGCAGTTACACCACACAGAGCACCTGCCCTGCTAACATTCCCTTCAATTGGAGAGGGGAGTACATAACTGCATACTACCTGGGTTACACTAATGTTGTGTTAACATAATGCTTTTCCTTCAAGAAGATTCTAAGCCACTTTGCAAGCTTCAGCCTGCATAATGTACATACTAGACACCAGGACACCTTCAGCTAGCACTGAAGTTCAGTCATCTCTGGAAAAAGAATGTGTCAACTAAGTCAACGGCACACTGCTTCTATATGACAGTTTTAGGACAGGACAGGAATTTTCTTTCCCCCACTTGGAAACTACAGGTCAAATTTATGTAAACAGCTTGGAACATGGCAGTTTCTGTGAAAAGTGTCAGAGGATGTTTAACAATCACAAATGATCCAGATTTCTGTTTTACATCTCACAGTACAGAAGATAACTTTGGTGACATGTCCACCCTCCCCACTTCCCTCAATACGCTTGGCCAGGGGTTAGCAATGTTTTTGGGCAGAGTGCCAAAAACACCCCAACCTTGACTTGCAAGATGTTGCCATGCTAGAGATGGATGGTGGGGGAGCTGTGAGGGACCTTTTCCTTGTTGTGGGAGTAGAGCCCAGACCCTTCCCCACCATCTGCCCCAAGTCGTGTGTGCACCTGCTGCCAGAAAGAAGTTGGTCCAGGGCTCTGCAGACCCCAGTGCAGCCACTTACAGCTTCCCTGCCGCCTGCTGCAAGCACCCCAGGCTCCCTGGTGTGTGACCAGGGCCTGGCCAGAGCTTGGGCCTGCTGTGGCAGGTGGCTGGGAGGCTGCAAGCCACTGTACCGAGGTCTGTGGAACCCTGGGTGGCTTGCTGTTTGTGGTGGATGCACAGGCACCTCCAGGTGGATGGTGGGGGAGCTGTGAGGGGCTCAATCCTTCTTGTGGCAGCACAGCCCTGGCCCCTTCACCACAATCTGCACCAAGGCACGCATGCCAAACAAAATGTCTTTTCATGCCACGCTCTTGCATACATGTCAAGGGTTGCTGACCCCTGCACTAGGATATCATAACATGAACTTCAGTATGAAAACAAAATCAAACTTTTGGATACCACCAGCCCCTACTGCACCAGTTTTCTCCAATTTCAATAGCCTCCCCATAGTTGTAGTAGATCGTACCCAATAGCATAATTGAAAAGGCAACTGATGCAGCTGCCCTGAATGCCACCTTGGTGAAGGGGTGCAAAAAATAGTCGTGACCACAGTGGTGGCTAATCATCAGGAATCCTGGTTTTCTTTGATTTAAAAAAATCCCCAATTTTCAGTTAAAAAATGTAACCCCAAATCCAAATTTTTCTGGGATTGAAATAAAACACCACTAATATATAGATGTGTATATAGTGGTGTTTCATTTTAATCATGGAACAATGTGGATTTGGGGTTACTTTTTTTAACCAAAAATCGGTAATTTTTTTACATCGGAGAAAACCAGGATCCTTGCTGATCATACCACTGTGATTGCAACCGTAGCAGCAGAGACTGCTCTGGGCATTGTGTGGTTGCTACAGGTGTGGTGCTGCCCATCTATGCCTCTAATTGCATTTATGCTCTATAGAGTGCTAGTAACCTAAAAAATTAATACACATTCATGCTAGCTCTGGCTGCTTCCCTCATGGACAAAAGGAACAAATGCCTTACCCAACCATAATTGTTTATTTTACTAAGAAAGGTGCATGACTGAAATACAAATGATGAAGCCACTGGGAGTGAAGGGAAGAATCTTAGTTTTAACAGGCCTGGAGGCTGCTATAGTTTGGGGTGGAAGAAAAGCAATCTTCTCTTGACAAAAGAAATATTTCTGGAAAGAAAGTCAGGTTTTTCAGGCGCTGTTTTATTACTTTAAAAAGAAAAAAAAAAAAGCTTATAAGCTAAGAGTGATTTTTGACATGCAGTAATCCTAACACCAGAAAGTATTTTCAAACAATTCAGTAGCTAGGACAAAGTATAGCTGAAGATAGCTCTCAGCCTATCGTTGTAAGGTCTGTTTTCCTGACCTCTGATCATGTGCGTGGCTCTTCTCTGGACTCTCTCAAGCTTCTCCACATCCTTTTTGAATTATGAAGCCCAAAACTGGATGCAGTACTCCAGCTGCGGCCTCACCAAGGCAGAATACAAAGGGAGAATGACATTCTGGGATTTGCTTGAGAAACATCTATGGTTGCAAGGCAGCTTTTTGCTCATTTTACTAGCTGCAGCATTGCATTGCAAGCTCATGTTCATCTTGTGGTCAATCATGACCCTCAAGGCCCTTTCATCCATAGTGCTAGCCAGCATAGCAGTGCTGAGCTTACAAGGATGTTGCAAGTTTTTCTTCCCAACGTGGAGAACCTTGCATTTTTCAGTGTTAAACATCATCAGGTTCTTGTCTGCCCATTTCCTGAGCCTGTCAAGGTTAGCCTGGATCACCCTCCTGTCCTCATGTGTGGACGCCTTACCCCAGAGTTTGGTGATATCATTGAAGTAGGTAATGAAGATGTTGAAGAATACAGGTCCAAGGACAGAGTCTTGAAGGACCCTACTGGTCACACGGCACCACGATGACTGACTTCCGTCAACCACCACTCTCTGAGTCTGACCCCGGAGACAATTCCCCAGCCAGCAGATCATAGTGGACCCGACGCCGCAGTTGGCCAGTTTTGCCAAGAGGTGATCATGGGGTACCAGATCAAAGGCTTTTTTGAAGTCAAGATATATGACGTCAATCTCCTCTCCCTTGTCCAGGTGATAGGCCACCTGGTTGTAAAAGGAAACGAGATTGGTCTAGCAAGATCTACCCACAACAAACCCATGCTGGGTATCCTTCAGGATGTTGCCATCGGCCAGTCCGTTGAGGATTTTTTTCTAAGACCTTCCCTGGGATAGAGGTCAGGCTGATGGGCCTGTATGTGTGTGCTTGGGGTACCTGGAATACTTGGGTGATGGTTAAGATGAGAGAGAAAGAGTTAAAGTGTAAGGTGTGAAAGTTGCTTGAGCCAGGGTTAGAAGCAGTGGACTAGAGAGAAGCTAGCTGAGCAACTGAGGTTTGGGTTTACTTAAGATCCAGTGGCCCCAGGGTTACTCCAAGTCACTGGTGCACAGTGGGCAGGGGAAGCCTGATGGCAAGGTAGAGACAGCCAGGAAGGAGAGAGACACAGAAACCTGGGAGCTTGGGGCTGGAAACTGAAGGCAGACAGCTGAGATATTGCAGGGGTGGGGGGCAGATAAGTGATGGCAAGGAGGAGACAGCCAGGAAAGAAACTGAGGCAGAAACCTGGTTGCTCAGGGGAAAAGGCAGTGGGGATAAGACAGTGGCAAAGAAACATGGAGTTTGGAGGCAGGGACGAGCTCAGGGCAGGTGTTGGAGGTTGCAGTGAACCAGAAGCAGGAGAGGGAGAAATAAGACAGAAGTGAGAGGGGCGAGGAGCAGTGATTGGAGTAGGGCTGAACCCAACTCGTGGGTCCAAATAACAGGTTTATTAAACAGACAACACACTACACAGCCCCATGAAGTTATTGGTTTTCTCTCATATGCGTGCGTGCGCGCACACACACACACACACAAAATGGTATGGCAACAGGAGAAAGAGACTCAGTGGCAGGGTTGGAGTCCAGGTAGGGAAAAGAAGCAGAGTCCAAGTCCTTGGTTGAAGAGGCGGTGGGGTGTGATAGCTACCTATCCAGACTGGAAAGGGGTCCTTGTCCAGTAGGTGTTGTCCAAAGGGGGGTCACCAGCAGGGCCTCTGGATGGATAGGTGGTGTGGCATGGTTCTGGTCCAGATAGAGAGGGCATCCCAAGGAGTCAGTTTTCACTACCCCTTTTTATGGGGCAGACTACCTCTGATCTCCTATGGGGAGGACCTGTCCAGGCAATGCCAGTCCTGTTCCAGAGGGTTCCAGGTGTTCTTACTGAGCATGTGCAGCCTTGGCACAATGATGGTTTACCTCATCTTTTGTTTCTTGAATGCTGGTGGGTGGTTCCAAGGGCTGGGTCGTTGGTCTGGTATTGGTGTTGATGGTTCGGTCATTCAGAGGGAGCTATTTTTAGACCTACTGCCATTGTCTCTCAAGCACCCTCAATCATCCCCATTCATTCAGGAACCAAGTTACATAGGAGGGGTAGGTGTGAGTCATGGGTTACACAACCGGGCCTGGGGACAGGCTGGAGACTTAACAAACAAAATGGAAACTTGGCATGACTTATGCTAACTTACATATGTAGGCCTAAATCATATAGTACCAGTAAAACAGTAACATAGAACAGTAAAAATCAATATAAACATAATAATGATACAATATAAAGGAGAAAAAACAAAAAAATTGAACTTGCTACCAAAATAAAATGCTGAAACTTATTCCCTTACTTATCTATAGAGAATAGAGAGGGAGAGACAAAGTCAGAAATGGTTGGGGAAGGGGAAGGAATGCATTTAAAAAAAGAAAAAGAAAAACTTGGGATTTTGCTATACTGGAGGAAAAGCAAGGGCAACATTGGACCCCTGCTAAACCAGAAGGGACAACTGACAACTGATGGCCAGGAAAAATCCAACCTACTAAATGGGTACTTTGTGTCGGTTTTTCCTCAGTCCCATGGGTTGCCCATGCCCATTACGGATCGGGCCCGGGTCGGAGAGATCCCTTATCCAACATCAATGCTGACCTCGTGAAGGAACACCTTGAGAGGCTGGACACCTTGAAATAAGCCAACCCTGACGGTTTACACCCCAGGGAGCTGGCTAGCATCATAGTTCAGCCCTTGGCATGGATCTTCAAGAGTTCCTGGTGCTCTGGTGAAGTGCCTGAAGACTGGAAGAAGGCCAGCGTGGTGCCTATCTTCAAGAAAGGGAGGAAAGAGGATCCGCCAAACTGTACCATCCAAGTTAGGAACTTACCTGTGTGCATGTGTAGGTGGGTTTTCATAGATTTCATAGACATTAGGGCTGGAAGGGACCTCGGAAGATCATCGAGTCCAGCACCCCACCCAAAGGGCAGGAAATCAGCTGGGGTCATAGGATCCCAGCAAGATAAGCATCCAATTTGCTTCTGAAGGTGTTCAATGTAGGTGCTTGAACCACCTCCGATGGCAGGCTGTTCCAGACCTTGGGGGCTCGGACAGTAAAGAAATTCTTCCTTATGTCCAGCCTGAAATGGTCTCGCAGTAGTTTATGACCATTCGACCTCGTCATCCCTTGGGGCGCTCTGGTGAACAAATGTTCCCCCAGATCCTGGTAGTCACCCCTGATAAACTTATAGGTGGCCATCAGATCACCCCTGAGCCTGCGCTTTTCCAGGCTAAAGAGTCCCATGCCACTCAGCCTGTTGTCGTAGGGTCTGTTTTCCTGACCTCTGATCATGCGCATGGCTCTCCTCTGGACTCTCTCAAGCTTCTCCACATCCTTTTTGAATCATGGAGCCCAGAACTGGACGCAGTACTCCAGCTGCAGCCTCACCAAGGCCGAGTACAAGGGGAGAATGATGTCCCGGGATTTCTTGAGAAGCATCTATGGATGTAAGCCAGCATTTTGGTTGCTTTAGTAGCTGCAGCATCGCATTGTTGTATGCATGTGAACTGGTGTTTGTGTGATATATCATTGTGTGCACGATATACAAATTAGAGATCTGTGTATGTGTACTCAGTGTGTGGGTATTGACAATTGATTTTTGTCTAATTTTTAGTGTGTAGTGTGTATGTGCTTGAATTGGTGATAGGTATGCCTGTGTCTAGGCTGGTTTGGATGTATAAGTGCCTGAGCTGGTAGAGAGAGAGAGAGAGAGAGAGAGAGAGAGAGAGAGAGAGAGAGAGTGAGTGTGTGTGTGTGTGTGTGTGTGTGTGTGTGTGTGTGTGTGTGTGTGTGTGTGTGTGTGTGTACCTAATTGATTTTTGAGTGCGTGCACCACGCCCTCATGTCTAACAGCACAATATTGAGATCCTGAGGGTTGGCCTGACCCCACAGGGCCACACCGGCTCCCCACATAGCTAAAAAAGGACTTGTTATTATGCTTGATACTTGTAGCTAGTTGGAGTTCAGATGCAGCCTTGGCTTTCCTTGTTCGCTCTCTGCAGGTCCAAACTATTGCAGAATATTCCTCCTTGGAGGTGGATTCCGTCCTCTATTCTTTGTAGGTCTTTCTTTTTAGCTGCAGGAGGTCTACTAGTTCCCTGGAGAGCCAAGGGGGTTGCTGTGCCCTTTTGCTGCCTTTCCTCCAAGACAGAATGGCATTAGCTTGTGCATCAAGGATCACTCCCTTGAGGAGCAACCACTCTTCCTGAACTCCCCTTCCCTTTGCGTCATGGTCCCTTAGGGCCTCATCGACAAGCCTCCTGAGCTTGTCAAAGTCAGCTTTCCTGAAGTCAAGGACTTCTGTATTGCTGACCATCTTGCCAGCTTTACAGCAGATGGTGAAGGTGATCAGCTCGTGGCTGCTGTCACCCAGCTTCCCATCGATTGTTAGGTCACCGATTAGGTTGTCCCCAGTTGCCAGTACCAGGTTGAGCAGTACTTTACCTTTCACTGGCCCGCAGACCTCTTGTGTCTGACAGAGGTCATCCACGCATGAGAGGAAGTTTTGCAATTGCTCGGATTTAGCTGAGCGCTCTTCCCACAAGATGTCTGGGTAGTTGAAGTCTCCCATGACAACCATGGACCTGGAGCATGCGGCTTCAGCCAATTCCCTGGTGAACTCCTGGTGAAGCTCTTGACTTTGGGTGGGAGGTCTGTAGTAGACTCCCACCATCGTGTCCCCTGTGCCATGTTCCCCACAGATTTTAACCCAGACTCCAGTCATTCACTCTGGTTGCCCATGTCAGCTAGCAGGGACGTGTAGCTCACCTTGACATAAAGAGCTACACCCCTGCCCCTTTTGTCTACTCCATCTCTCCTATACAGGGTATAGCCATTTATAACTGTGGTCCAGTCATGGGTGAAGTCCCATCAGGTCTCCGTTAATTTAGAGACGCATTGAGATGTAATTGAATTATAATCTTTGTTTTCCACTGACACATTGTATAGATACAGATTTGGATCATTGAAACTAGATTTGTGTCTGTTTCTATATCTGTCAGATACTACATATATACATTACCTATATTTAATAGCACTGCAAACATTAACTACTAGCGGTACAATTCTAAGCATTATTTTTAACAAACAAAAAGCCTGTTTCACTTAATATGGTTGATAACAGTAGCTGTCCTGTCACAGCTGATACTGTTTATTTTGTATTTGTAAAAGACATGTTTAAGCTACTGCATTTGCTGTTCTGATTTTTTCCCCCTTTGTCTTCATTTAGAAGTGTAAAGCCAGGTTAAACATTTAACTTATACTTAACTTACAAGTATGACTTGACTTATGCAGGAGCATAGAGTTCCTTAAAATACTGCTGAATATACTACTTTTCTGCTTGAAAATGAATATCTGCTTGACCAAATACTTTTCAGTCCCCTGGAAAAAAGCCCCAACACTTACCTACAGGCTAAGTAACTGGGCTAAGGCAATCAAGAACATGAACATGTTCTAAAGCTAAACAGCTGCTATCAGTGGACACTTACTGTACCTGGTTATTGTTTGTTTTTAATAAAGGTGGTGGTGGTTCATGATGTAGTGGTGAGGAGGCTGAACTGCTGTCACTGTCACTGCCATCACTTAGACTAACCCTGAGGAGAAAGAACGCCACAAAAGTTAGATATAAAAACATAAGACCGCATACGTGGACAGACTTTTCAGGTGAGAACATCCTTTGCTACACAAGCTGTCATTAACTGAAGGAAAGTGCCACTGAGTAATGGTCAAAAACCCAAGCAACCTGGTGCTTCCACTTTGGAGAATCCAACTGGAATAAGCCTCATGTAATACAGAGAGCTGAAGGTGCCTCTCTCTCCACAAACCTTGTGCCTCAATGGAAGCACACTTTTTAACTATAAAGCTATCAATATTAAACAGAACAGGAACAACAGCAAACTTGATTTAACTTTTATGGTTTTCTGAGTGAGGCAGAGATGTATGTGCCTTAATTGCAGGACCACTTGAAACTATGGGAAGGAGGAACATGTTCTTGGAGATATTTGTCCTTTGTTCCATAATCTTCCTCACTCCTACGGTTCCAGCTAGTACAAGTATTTCATTGCAAATATGCTGAATAGGATAAGATAATTATAATTGTTTTATTTTATACTTTTTCCCTAGCTGTGAATTAACAGTTCAATATCATTTCTTTCTTCAGATTCTCCCCTAGAATAGCTGAACTTTAAATTATCTGTAAGATTTTTGTCTTAACTTGTATCCTGTATCTCATGGAACAGGTCACATTGCACACAGAGGGCTTGATTTAGGTCTAACACCATTGTAAATCAAGATTAATCACTTGCATCACAATGGTGTGAAAAATCAGTGCAGGTTAAGTGAACCAAGCTGACAATGAACTTAATGGTTTTTATAGAAGCAGCTCACATTCAGGAATGTCTGGATCTTATAGTTTACAGGAGGTACTTCATGTGTGTTCTCCTTGTAGAAAATGACTGTGGAATTTCCTGGCTGTTTATCAGACTTATTGTAGCTCAGGTGCTGATACCCTCTCCCCCAATCACAACTATGATCCAACACAGTTCCTCAGGTTTCAAGTTGTTGGCAATTGTTTGCTACTCACCTGCGACCTCTGCTTCCTCCACGAGTATTTACAGGTCTCTCCATTTCAGAATCATTCTCATCTGCTTCATCTGATTCATCTTCATTATCATCAGAATGCAGATCTTTCATTATAGACCTCAAGGGACCTGAACAACACAATCAACAAAACATACACAAATCAAACTCACATTGCAATGCTCAAAGAAAATAATCCACGCTAATCGTTTACTCATGTGAGTAGGCTTAGCAACTTCAATAGGCTTACTCACAACAGTAAAAGGAGTAATACATATAAATGTTTACAGAACTGGTCCCCTGCAAGTAAGTAAAATATTTCCATACCAGATATTCTCCATGCATGTTTTAATTTAGGAAAAATGGAACGTTATTTTTTGTTACTGTAAACAAGATACTTTTACACTGACAGGCTTCTTCCCTTCTCTTTCTCAAAGGATATTTTATGTGAATAAAGACTAAAGCTCTACAGGGACATATTGGTAATAGCACATTTGTTAGGTTAATCGATGCATTGAAAAGCAGAGTCTAATAAATCATTTTGATTGTAACTTGTTCTGGGCAAGGCAGTCTTTGTCTGCCTGTTTTTGATTTATTTAGATTTAGCTGTTCCCTTTATTTCAAAGTCAATTTCAGGTCATGTGAGCACTTTGCTACTGTGGCTGTGTAAAAAAAAGTGTGTCAATCCCATGTGACACCACCCTATCTCTCTCCTTTAATTTGTCTCAGGAGCTAAGCCTGGTTCTCCTGTAAACCTGCTTAAACATCGGTTTAGGATTTAGCTACTTTTATTTAATCTATTTTTTATAATATAGTTATTCAAATCTGCATGTTTAACATTTCTAGGCAATGTAAAACAGAATAGCTGCTTTAAAGGAGGACTGGTAAGAAACAGTTTGACAGAATCATGCCACAGGGAGTTTGATTCTAGAGTACATCATATTTAAACACACAAAGCAGCCAAGCTGGACCCATCTGGCCCCGACCCCGCAGCTGGGAGCCCCAGGGGCTCCTGGCCTGAGAACATGTGGCTGCACCACTCCAGAAACTCAGGCAAACACTGCCCAGTGCAGCAAGCAGGGGGGCCGCAGCTGCTACCACCACAGCACAGCCCTAATGGGCGAGCCTGGAGCCGGCACTAAGCACAGGAAAAACAGCCCCTCCCCTGCCCTGTGACTGGTGCCCCACTCGCAGCCAGCATGGGGCTGCCTGTGCCTGCTGCAGCAGGGAGCGCTGGCCACAGGGCAGAGGAGGAACCACTTTTCCCTGCACTCAGCACCAGCTTGTTCTTTGCTGTGGAGCAGGGGTTCAGGATTTCACGCTGCCCCCTGTATGTACCACAGGGCTGGATGACACTGGGAGTGAGCAGGTGCATGGGACCCACACCGGTGTCCCAGGACCAGCACCAGTGGGGCCCAGAGCAGGGTAGCAGGAGTACAGGGTCACAACCAGCAGGGGCTCTATGGAGCCGGGCCAGCTCCCCACTCTCCCAGCCCAGCCCCTTGCCAGCCTGCACCCAGCTCTGAGCCCCGCTGCTGCTGGCTTTGAGACATTGGTCCCAAGACATTGGGACACTGGTCCCAACATGGTGACCAGTGAATGGGGCACCTGTGAAGGGTCAGGGCTACCCATGCAGCCCTCGACAGCTTGCCAAAACTGGGTAAGCAGACCTCTACCCAAAATAATTGACCGCTCCTGCTTTAAAGGGTGCTGTGAGGTGTAAGAAGATAAGCAAGCCATGAGGTAAGAAGCAGATAGACAAGGTTCGGGCTTGTCCCAGCACGGACAATCCCCCATCCCCACTGCCCAGCCCTTGTGTAAGGAAGTAAGCACTGTGATATACAAATTAGTTTTTGACATTGGTTGCCATTCAAGTCACAAAATTTATGGAGGGGTGCCCAAGTCCAGTGAGGCTGAGGGCCACTGCTTTAATTAAAAAAACTCAAAGTACATTGCTAATGTAATTGAATTAAGCCTCACAAGACTTTTGTAATGTAGTTAGGTACTGTTACATGAAGTTTGATAAACAGAGAAACTGAGTCAAAGAGAGGTTTTGTCATATAACGTCAGAGCTGGAACAAAGCCAGAACTCCTGCTAGGCAAGGGAGCAATGGCTGCTCCAGGCACTGGGAGCCAGGTGGACTGAGCAGTGTGGCAAAGTGCCTGCCTACTCCTCACACTGGGGAATCTGTTTTGAGGATTGGGTGGGGAGCAGTGGGCTACCCTCCCTTAAGCCACGGTGAGGGGAGCATCTAACCCCCAAAGCTTCCCACAGCTTCTCTAGACAAGGATAATCCCAGCCTGGGGAAAGCAGACCTCACTGACTGGGAGGAGGTGAACAGCAGCTTCTTTCTCCAGAAGCATCATAAGGGAAGGGAGTGGGGGGTAACCAGGGCCACAGCCCCAGGCACTGCCTGTCAGGGGAAGGGAGGGAGGTGGCAAGTGCAAAAATAGTCACAACTACAGTGGCAGCTGATTACACTGTTGCAATTGGCACTGCAATAGTTGGCAATGCTCCAGTCATTGAACAACTGCTCAGGGTGTGGAATTGGTCTGGCTTTTCCCACCTTCCTGGTCACAGAATGCTTGAGGAACATTTCACAACCACCCAACTCCTCCTGGTCACTGGGAAGAGTCAAGTGGCAGAGAAGCATATAGGTCCCTTGGGAGAAAATCTCTTGGAAGCGACTTCTAGCTGACTGGAGGTAGGTTATTTTTCTCTGAGAACAGCCATTTTTGTTCTTGAAGAAGCTGTCTTACTGTATGAACACTGTTTCTACCAGAAGGGCTGCAGTTCTTCAATAGAAATATAACACCTGTACACAGCCATATGACCAGACTTCTCTAAGGGAGGGAAAACTGTGCTGTGGTTTACGTCAATTCTGACAGAAGTCAGGCCAGAGTCATTCTAATTACTTTGGCTGGCAACATCAGTTCTCAAAAATCTTTCTTTAAGACAGTGTACAAGTAATGATATGCAGGTTTTGTTGAAGTTGGCTTGGTTTGAGCAAATTCAAATCAGTGGATTCCGATCCTTATTTACACACCTTGAGGCCTGCTTGGAGTCAAGCCCAGATAGAACTGATGGGCAGATACCTAGTGGGTCAGGCACTCTAATGCCAGAAGAGGCAACTCCCATGGTAGTATTCATTGCCAGCTGAGGCACTATTAAGTGCTTGCCACAAGCTAAAGCAGATGATCAGCACTGTCTCTTTTGCCTGTTTTAGATTTACGCCAGAGTAAACTCACCCAATTTGAAATGCTTATTGTTGAACTCTGAATTAATTTGTGGTTTGAGCCCTTCTCAGGACTCTTCAGAAGAGAAGCCTTGTTCTCTTCTTTTGATAAGCTTGTGGGAGTCTAGGAATAAATTCTTTCCCTGGCATCTGCATTACCACTACCGGGACTGGAGAAGGAGATACCAGTTGGTCCTGTTGACCAGCTCCCTTCTCAGTTGTCTACGTGTGCACAGAGTGAGTGGCTGAAGGGCAAAACAGTTGAAGAGAATGCGCAAAAGGACTAATGAAGGGACTTAAGGTGAAACTATGATAAAGAGGCTATATTTGGACAGCAAGCAGACAGAGGGAAGATAAAAAGATTAAGAAATTGAATATATCCTGTATAAGATGTAGGAGGAAGAGAAATGAAGGATAGAAAGTATGAAAAGGATAGAAACGTTTGACCCCAGTATTATTTCCTGCTATGGCGAGGGGTCGGACTAGATGATCTACTCAGGTCCCTTCTGACCCTAGAAACTATGAAACTATGAAATAAAGTAAAAATGGACAAAGGAGAGGAAAATACAGAAGAAAAGTATAGGAAAATAAAGAAAGAAAAAAACCAAGAGGCAACAGCAAGTTAAAAAACTAATATGGGATGGAAATTTCACAACAACATACAAAAATACCTGATCCTTCTCAAAGGTGGGCACACACAAAAAACCCCCATACAGACAAAATCCCCCACATTTATCCATTACTACTCTCTGAGGTACATTATATTGCAAAGATTTGCAAGGCCACTCTAAGCATCTTGTCCTCCAGTGATCCTTTTCGGATTCACTAGCTGTCCTTAGATAGTTTTGAGTATTTGAATCTCCAGGGAAAGAGAAACTGAAACCAGAGTGTTCTGTTCATCTTCTGCAAACAGCCTGCTTTCCTAGCAAGTCCAAAGCTACCTCTTGATAGGCTTAAGTGCTGTTACCTTTTTGTGTGTGCAGGTGTGCAACACAAGACCTTTTTATCTTTACTCTTCCTGGTGTCTCTAGAAGCAATCAGATGGCATTATCTTTGACCCTTCAAAGAGCAGCCAGCTGGCTTGCTCCTCTTTGTTATGAAGAAAGGTCTTCTAGGCCAGACAGAGACATATATCCACCTTTGGTATCTCCAGAGGCAGAAGGTATCCTGCCATACAATAT
Source organism: Crocodylus siamensis (assembly GCF_052110815.1). Lineage (NCBI taxonomy): Eukaryota > Metazoa > Chordata > Crocodylia > Crocodylidae > Crocodylus > Crocodylus siamensis. Next base: position 91,412,140 of record NC_143397.1, on the reverse strand, counting down.
TTTCTGTATTCCATCCCTAGCAGATACATGTGTGTGTTTATGAAGACACAGACAGGATGATACATTCCTTTAACAGGGAATCTCAGAACAAAAGATTTTTTACTGGCATTTACTGCTGTAGGAATAGAGGCAGGCAGACCACCCACTCCTTGAAGATGCTGGTGGTAGAAGTGTAGGAAGACAGGCCCAAGACCTATTCTGCAAAAGGCTAAGAACTAGAAGTGAGTTTGTTTCTGAGCTCATGTTAAGTTCAGAAAGAAGGAATGGGTCTACTTGGCTCCCCAATAAAATTATTAGAAGAAATTGTGGGAAGGAACAGGGAGGGAGAAACAAATCTATACCAGCTGCTCAGGTTATAGGGCACCCCATATTATTAGGTAGCTTTTCATGAATAGTGGTGCAATATGAAAGGTCTTGCACAGCCTTAATTACAAACCAAATGTCTGAATCCAGTAATGCAGCAGCAACCTATTTTCATTTTTCGTGTCTTGGACTAAAAATCAGGGCAGACAAAAGAGCAGCTCCCTGCTGCAACTCATAATGTTTTGTAGGAAGCATTCTGAGTTACAATGATCTCCCACACCAAACCAAAGTTAATTTGGGTTGGGGAGTTCAGCTGCTGGCTGTGAGCCTATAGGCGGTTTCCCCTAGAAATGGTCTCTCTTCCATCCCAGCCCAGGTGCTGTTTTCAGAATGGGAAGGGGCAAAGAGAGCTAATTCTAGGGGTTGCCCACCCAGGGATGGAGGGTTAAGTGGGTGGATTAGAGCTCCCTTACTTTGGGAGGACTCCAGTCCATCCATCCCACCCTCCAGTGCTGGCTGAAAAACCCCAGACTGAATTCCCTCCACTCCATTCCTCCCTCCTATTCTGAAAAACGCTTCCAGACAGGGAGGCAGGCAGACAAGTTACTATGTTTTGAAATGTCTTCATCTGAACCCTCATGAAATCAGGGTTCAGATTCTTGCAGGATTGGGCCCTTTGAAAGAGCTCTGTAGCTATGCACTTCTGTTTGGTCACAAATATAGATAGTGTTCAGGGGCCAGATTGGGCCAATATCATCACTTCTGTCTGCACCTATAGATGTAACACATTGGAAATAATGCTGTTAAAATACATATCTAAATCAGTAATTGTCAGCTTTCTAAAGACAGTTTGATGGATATATGTGCTCTGTTTAGTACCTCAGACAGAAGATTTGATTTTAAAAAGAAATCTAATTTATAATAATCTTAAAAGCAAAAATATATATTTGAGGTATATGCATGGATAAAATGAAAAAAACCTATTTTAATTAATCAAAAGCCATTTTCCTTGTATTGCTTCCTGTTTGGTTGGGTTTTTGTTTTGTTTTTTTTTGGGGGGGGGGGGGGGGGTTAAAACCTGATTAAGAACAATCTTAGTTGTCCAATCTGATGAAGTCAAGGGAAAAAAAGCCAAACTGGAAATAAGTAGTTTAATAGCTCTAAGAAAATAAATCTCAGTTTATTTATACATGAACTGCTTTGGCAGGGGCTTTTGGCAGCAACTCACATTTGTTTACTTAGTTCCGAGGAAGCTAAAAATTATTAGCAAGTAAACTAATACCTGTATGTAAAGTCTAATAATCATCTCTTCTCTTTACATCAGATTATTATGAAAAGTCAATATTATTGCTTTTCAACTTCTAAAATAATATGGAGCCAAACTCAGGAGGTTAGCCAAGTGCCTTCCAACTCTTGACAAATTCATTAAAATGGGAAAGGAGTGGGAAGAAACATTCAGCAAGTCACAGAACTGGACCATCAGACAACGGTCCTTCAAAGGGATCCTGACTAGATGTTAGCTGAGTGGGGCTCCAGGCAGGAGCAAAAATCTATGGTTACTCATTCTTCTGCAGGATTAAAACTCTAAAAAGGCAAGCTTCTTAAGGTCTAGCAGCTATGAAGTAAGTAGCACACTTTTGATAATATATAACTGAATCAAACAGCTATCTTGTCCCTCTTCCCAATGAGCATAAATATTTCTCAATGAACATAAATATTTCTCTTTCATCTTTCAAGTTTACATATGCCTAGGAGAAAGAGGGGAAAATAGATAAAGCAGAACAGAGGCTAATACATTACTTAAGACCATAAGAGACAGCAGAAAAGTGGTAATGAGATGCCATCTAATTACGTTGTTTGTTGGCCCCTTCATTTCACATTTTTCTCAATTTCTTTTCCTTTTTTGGTACCTTGTTGTCTGCTGTTCTGTGATGGTGTAAAACTGGAGCTGGAACTTGAGCTTGAACTGGCTGGGCTAGGCTGTTCAGACTTAAAAGAACAAGAAACAAATAAACAAAATAGTAGTAAATACATTTGCTCCAAACTTCATAAAAATGTAGTAGTTTGTTTCATGCACTTCTCTGCAAGGAAAAAATACCATTATACAGAATAAAATGCAAAGATCATTATTACTAGCCACTCCATAGTATCAAGGAGCCAAATAATATACAAATAGCTATGTATACAACACAACACACAGACGCACATGCTCCACTACAGGCGTCATAGAAAGCTCGGTTTGATAAAACCACTAATTATACAGTAGGCCACCCAAGGCTCAGTGTGAAGAGTTATGCAGCACGAGTTCATAATGCAAGAGACCTAAGAGTGTAATGTGGGCTTGTCTAACTGTAGCCAAGGCATTTCCCTAATAAATCAAGACACCGTAAGCTCTAGTGAGCAAGAGGGATCTGAGTAAAGCTTAGAAAGCTATAGAAGCAAGCTACAGAATCTGATTTATCATTTTCTTATATTAACAGAAACATTATATGCAATTATAAACATATATTTTGGCTCCTATTGTGGTTTCTCCTCGTGGCACTACTTTTCCTTTGTAGTGAAAATATATGCACCCTACAGATTTAACCAAAGGGATTTAATTATGCTAGAAGCAAAATTATTCTACATCCATGGATATTAATAGAGTATTATTTCAATAGAATTATTAAAGCTAGTTGATAGCACTGAATAGAGAATTATAAGCCTTACAACAGATTTCTACATGTTGTTTAAACAAGTCTTTAGAAAGGATACAATTTTCTATTAAAACCTGTTCAGTACTTAAAAGACTTCTTGTACAATTCCATTGGTTTCATTCTTATTAAGATTTTATATGTTTTTCTCCATAAGTTCACTGAGTTCTCATCCCCATTACCATGTTATACACCTACCTTCATCCACCCACCCATATTCTATAGCCTTGTAGTTTCGGCACCTAAAATGTGATAGAAATGAAGGAAGGAAGTGTTTGCTAAATAAATCCATGGTAGAGATGGCTAAAAGAAAGGTTTAAAAAACAATTAGCCTGAAGAGAATAATGGCTCAAAGGAAGCATGATAACCTGGGCAGAGAATTGGATGTTCAAACCCAACTGAAAAAAAAGAAACATCCCCCCAGTCCTTCATAGAATTGTATTATCATGACGTTATCCAGGTTAAACAGAAATTTTCCAGCTTTTCTTGACAATGTGTTCTTCCCTGTGATTAATCAATCCCTAAATTCCCATAAAAAAAAAGCCAGCAATCATATTTAGCTACTGTAAAACTCTGAGTTAACTTGCACTTTCGTGTACACATGTTGTACAAGCCTAACAGCTGTTTTTTCACCATAAATCAACCTATTGTTACCCTTTATAATGAGAAGGCAGATTTACAGCCCTTTGCTGCCTTTTTGCACAATCAAGAAGATGCCTGTTTGGGTAATAGAACATTTCTCTTTTTCTGTGGGTGTTTGAGGCAGGTGGGGAAGAAACTTAACATCTGTCTTCTCAGTCAGACCGATGACATACAAACGTTGGGCCTGAGCTCACAGAAATGTACAAACTTTATTCAAATATGACTGTTTTCAAAAAACTGAGAACTAAATGGGATTTCCCAACTGTTACGTACATAGTAAGCATTCATAGTATTAGGCAACTAGTGTTACACTCCACTTTCCTTAAAATTTTTGCCAATGCCCTTTCATGCAAAAAAGAAAAAAAAGAAAACCTGCTGGAACCAAGGACAGTTAAGGAATGGCATTAAAAACACTTGAAAGCTGTAATTAATGTTATCATTAATATTCTTCATCATGTAATAATTTATAACAATGTAAAATAAAACTGTAACAGGGAGCATAAACTAGAGACACCAACATTCTGGAAAGAAGTTTCAGGCTCTTGTCCCAAGTATTTAATTTATCTTCGAACATCTACTTTTTGCAACACAGTAACTTGTCAACAACTGGTTTCATTGGGTTTCCATGCATTTTTATTTTTTCTGATGCTTCACTAATTGTTTTTATAGAGAACTTTTAACTTATATGAACTAATTTCAAATTCTAAGTTTCCACTTTAAAAAAGATCACAGCAACATATACAGATTTGATTTAGAATATTTTAGCTGTGTATGCTGTCACAAAATGTGATGTTACATCCCCTCAACTTGTGTAAGACACTTTCACTGTTTTGATTGTGGATTAACTTTCGAGTCATTCAATACTCTAATACTTATGTAGGATAACATCTTACTAATCCTTTCTAACACTGCTATGGATATTGTGCTCCACTGCCAAATAATTGTCATTACTGGAACTACAATACTCCTCTGCTTCAACTAAAATTAGGATCCAAATCACTTTGAGAAATCAAACAGGAACAGCCACTCAGCACAAGAAGATAAGCTTTCCTTTTAAAATATTACTTAATGCTACCTTGAACTCATTCACATTATGTGCTTTTAACTTTAGGAACTTATTTCATGTGAAGGACTGGCAGTTGAGTATTACCTTCTTGAAACTAAAGTTCACTTCAACAGTTCTGAGAAATCCTTGAAGAGAGAGAAAGAGCTGCTTTTAACACGTAAGAATGACTATTATTAGTAGAGAAAGTTTGCATTTCAGAAGAAACTGAAAATGTCTTCCATATGTGAATATGGATTAGTGTCTGCTGGGCTGATACTTCTTGTTACCAGAGGCTATCTTTTGTCACTTAAGCAATGCTTTTTGACAGTTTTACAGGCTGTTATTCCAAGGACTTTAGTATTTATGGCTTTATTCACTTGGGCTTTCTGTTCTTATCCACTGATTACTAATCACCAAATAGATTTTTTTACGGGACTGAAATTAGCTAAAAGGATGTCCTCCAACAATGAAAGCTCAGGATGGTACCAGGAAAATGTTCTTTGAGATGTCCTTATCCTGTTTTACTCATTTTCTTTTCCTGCAGACAAACTAATGGGGGTTCAGACCCAAACTATTCATTCGTGCAATGACCCAATACAATTTATTGCATTCTTAGACAGTCTATTTTCTTTTTAGTGCTTTCACCCTGATGCACAAGAGACACTGGCTTCTTTATTAGAGCTGGCTGAAAGACTTTGAGTTTTGAAATTACTTGACAAAAAGGATGCTTTGGGCTGAAAAGCTTTTTTGAAGACAGTTATGCTCCCCCTTTTGCTCAAATCACTCTGCTTCATTCCATCCCGAACTTTTTCTTCTGTTTCCTGTTAATGCAGTGGATTTAGTTTTGATTTGCAGAGTTGATTTCAGGCAAATTCATCTATCTAGATTTCTATCATCCAGATATATCAATATCAATATATCTATATAAATAACACGACAACGCAAGATTGTGAAATAGGTGGTGAGAATTTCATGGAAATCATTTCTTATTTGGAATTATATAAATATTTCTGACCCTTCTCCCCGCTAAAGATAAAATGGGTGTATGGGAAAGGGGAGAAAGCTTGAGTTAAATAGACTTTGCCTAAATTTGATATTCTTGTGCTCCCAAACAATAACATCAGAAAAAAATTAGATAGAATTAAAAAAAAAGTGTTGTAATAATTCACAAAAATTAACTTTCAGATGCTCACACTATGCAGCCTAGAGGGGAAGTTAAGCTTTTATATCAAAACCAAAGATACTTAACTATCATAATAAAGTTCTAATTATTAAGAGAATTAAGGTTATTTAAAACTGTAGTCATTTAAAATTAAAGAGTTATAAAATTAAAGCAAGAAAAAATAATGCAATTGTGGAAGGGAATCAATGAAACTAAAATAACAGTTAAGGTTTTGCTTCAATAATCCATTTTGGTTTAAATGAAAGGTGAAATTCTCTTGCAGTCACATGATTCCATGTGTGTATTATGTATGTAATGAGACTTATAATGATAAGCTGGCAACATTATAATACTGTTCCCATTCAAGTCAGAGGAAGTTTTGCCACTGAATTCAACGGGAACAGAATTAAGACATCTATTATATTTCTCAGAACTATAATTTGCTTGAGTTGATTTATCATACAGATTTGTTTCAAATGTAAATACTTTGCAGTAAAGAATTTTTTTTAATTGGATCTGTATTATCAAGGCTTGTATGACTGTGTCCGACATGGTGGGATCTATTCCTGACTAGAGCCCATAGCTGCTAGTGCAATACAATTACATGATTTTATCACTGTGCATCTTTTTAAATATTTATGAAATAAAAAACTTACTTAAATAGAATAAAACAGCCTATGGACAATTGTTGGTTCTGTGTTCAATAGTTATACAAGGGCTATTTGGTGGTCTTCAGATAAGCTTAACCGTAACTTGAAAAAAGAACTGCATCCCTTGTGATAAAAATATAGCTAATGTGGTAATGGGGTAAAATGTCACTTGGCGTGACAAACTAGCATATTTATAAGAGGCTAAAGGCAAACAACTGGAATGCACAAATTCTGGCTACTGATTTTTAACTCAAGATATTAAATAAAAAATGTTTTACCCTTTTTAGTGTGAATGATTTCTTTCTATAAAGCAGAATATTTTGAAAAAAGTAACACTTCCTATTTGTGAGTTAAAAATTCTCACAAGAATTAGTTCATTAAAGAATGGAAGTTAGATTTCTCTGTCTGCTTTTCAAAGGAACAGGTGTTGAGAGGAAGAGATTTTTAAAATTAAAAGTATTTGTTTAAATATAGATAATACATAACTTGATCTTCCTATTCCAACATCCAATCAACCCATAAGCTCTAACAAATCAGAAGCAAGTATCGTCGAAAACTAAAACCTATGTTCCAAATCCAAAACTATGAACATGCCATCTAGTAACCTGACATTTTGTGTGCGGCCTGACAAGTGCGTACATGCAGTTTGCGGCAACTCAAACCTGTCTGAGATGCAGCAAACTACATGCACCGCAAGTGCACTCATTTGCTGTGCTGCTAATTAGCACTGAGCTGGGGTGGATGGGGGATTGGCAGGCTCATGCAGAGCCCCCCCATGGAGTGTGGGGCACTGGGGGGCAGCAGGGATCGCCCCACTGCTGGGGAGCACCTGGCAAATGCAGGCTTTTTTTCCCCCCCAAAGTGCCAGGAGCTAAGGTGGGCAGGACAGTTATTGTCGGGGCTGGGAGAGCCAGTGGGGGATGGGCCTGTGCGATTCAGAGATTCAGAAGCACTTAATCTCCGAATCAGATTTGGCTGAATCAATTCAGGACAGTGATTCGAATCACTGAATTGAATCACTATCCCCCTAATCAGCCGAATCTGAAACTAATACTAGTTGCGTCACACAGGCATAATGTCTAACCTGAATCTGCTCTCTGTCAGTTTGTAGCTGTTATTTCTAGTTACTCTAATGGGTGCCCTGGTGAAGAGAGCATCATCCATGGGGAATGGACACACATTAATGGAACATGAGGTGGGTAACATGGATCAGAGATTGAACTCAATCTTGTAAATACTTTGGGTCTGTGCAACTGATGCCTAGGAAAAAGCCAACCTATTAAATGGGTACCATCATCTTTCGTCAGTCCCATGGGACACCCACGCCCACGCCCACGCCCACTACGGGACAGGAAGCTCCAGGTGAGGGAGATCCCCTGCCCTCCATCAATGCTGACTTTGTAAAGGAACATCTTGAGAGGCTGGATACCTTCAGGTCAGCCGGCCCTGACAACTGACACCCCAGGGTACTCAAGGAGCTGGCGAGCATCATAGCTCAGCTTCTGGCACGGATCTTTGAGAACTCCCGGTGCTCTTGTGTAGTGCCTGAAGACTGAAAGAAGGCCAATGTGGTACCTATCTTCAAGAAAGGGAGGAAAGTGGATCCAGCAAACTATAGGCCCATCAGCTTGACTTCTATCCTGGGGAAAATCTTAGGAAAGTTTATTAAAGAGGCCATCCTTAATGGACTGGCCAATGCCAACATCCTGAGGGATAGCCAGCAGAGGTTTGTTGTGGGTAGGTCTTGCCTGACCAATCTCATTTCCTTTTACGATCAGGTGACCTATCACCTGGACAAGGAAGAAGAAATTGATATCATATATCTTGACTTCAAAAAAGCCTTTGATCTGGTATCCCATGATCACCTCTTGGCGAAACTGGCCAATTGTGGCCTTGGGTCCACTATGATCTGCTGGCTGAGAAATTGGCTCCATGGTCAGACCCAGACGGTGGTAACTGATGGAAGTCAATCGTCATGGTGCCCTGTCACCAGTGGGGTCCCCCCAGGACTCTGCCCTTGGACCAATATTGTTCACCACCTTCATTAATGATGATTGCAGTCGGAAGCGGACTGGCCAAGTTCACCAATGACACCAAACTTGGGGCAAAACATACACACCCGAAGACAGGAGGGTGATCCAGGCTGACCTGGACGGGCTTAGCAAATGGGCAGACAAGAACCTGATGGTGTTTAACACTGAAAAATGCAAGGTTCTCCACCTTGGGAGGAAAAACCTGCAGCATCCTTATAGGCTTAGCAGTGCTATGCTGGCTAGTACTACGGAAGAAAGAGACTTGGGGGTCATCATTGACCACAAAATGAACATGAGCCTGCAATGTGATGCTGTGGCTAGTAAAGCGAGCAAAATGCTGGCTTGCATCCATAGATGCTTCTCAAACAAATCCCGGGACGTCATTCTCCTGCTGTACTCGGCCTTGGTGAGGCCGCAGCTGGAGTACTGCGTCCAGTTTTGGGCTCCACAATTCAAAAAGTATGTGGAGAAGCTTGAGAGAATCCAGAGAAGAGCCACACGCATGATCAGAGATCAGGAAAACAGACCTTACGACAACAGACTGAGAGCGATGGGGCTCTTTAGCCTGGAAAACAGCAGGCTTAGGGGTGATTTGATGGCCGTCTAATAAATTTATCAGGGTGACCACTAGTATCTGGGAGAATGTTTGTTCACCAGAGCAACCCAAGGGATGAGGAGGTCAAACAGTTATAAAGTACAGGCATATCCCGTTTTATTGCGCTTCGCTTTCTTGCGCTTCGCAGATATTGCTGTTTTTTTACAAATTGAAGGTTTGTGGCAACCCTGCCTCGAGCAAGTCTATCGGCGCCATTTTTCCAACAGCATTCACTCACTTCGCATTTTTTAGCAATAAAGTATTTTTTAATTAAGGTATGTACATTTTTTTTTAGACATAATGCTATTGCACACTTAATAGACTACAGTATAGTGTAAACATAACTTTTATATGCACTGGGAAACCAAAAAATTTGTGCGACTCGCTTTATTGCGATATTCGCTTTATTGCAATGGTCTGGAACCGAACCTGCAATATCTCCGAGGTATGCCTGTACTGCAAGATCATATCAGGCTGGACATAAGGAAGAATTTCTTTACTGTCCGAGCCCCCAAGGTCTAGAACAGTCTGCCATCGGAGGTGGTTCAAGCACCTACACTGAACACCTTCAAGAGTAAATTGGATGCTTATCTTGCTGGGATCCTATGACCCCAGCTGTCTTCCTGCCCTTTGGGTGGGGGGGCTGGACTTGATGATCTTCTGTGGTCCCTTCCAGCCCTGATGTCTATGAAATAGCATTTTTTTGGCAAACAAGTTATTCACCAGAATAACGTCCTGCTTTAGATCACTCTCACTTAGATGTATGCATACATTATGACTTTAACAGAGATTTGTATGATTTAATTATTTACAATTAAAAACATTCAAATTGCAGAAATGTTAATATACCAGTTCAGAAATGCCTAAATTAAACACAACCTTAATTTAACACCTTGTTCTTTCTTCTATTGGACCTCTGCATTATACTGGTGAAGCAGGACTAAAGACTATAGGGAGCTGCTATCTATGGGATCTTTGCTTTATTGACTGAGAAAGTGTTGGAAGGCCTGTAATGAATGAAGAAAATATTTACAGGAAAAAGAAAAGATGGTCCTCATGGTTAGGATTTTTATGCCACCCTACAGAAATTGATTCTATTCCTATGTAATCCTGGCAAAATCACTTCCTCATTGTTTTGGATGCCTGCCTTGAGACAAACATGTTATTTGCAGAACTGATGATTGTTTACAACTGCAACTCAAGTCAACGGGAGCTCAGCTTGGAACACATACAAAGGATATATGCTTAGTAAGTGTGGGTCCTAATCTTTTCAGAATTGGCACTCAAAATTAGTTAACATTTGACAATTTTGTCTGAACTCTGCAAACAACTTCCTCGTGTTTAAAATGGGGATACCAATACTCACAGATTTGCTGTGAAGCTAAACGTATTATCATTTATATAGAACTACTATGCCTTAAGAGCACTAAGAAGCTCATAAAGAAATGAATAATTCTCTATTCAATACAGGATAGTATTAGAGGTGCACCGATAGAGATTTTGGGGGCCAATAGCCGATTTTTAAGGAGGCATATCAGCCAATACCGATTTCCAATATGCAGCCCTGCAGCTTGAGGAGCTGCAGCCAACTGGTAAGTCTGTTATGGTGGAAGGGGAGGGAAAGGGAGTGGTGCAGGGTGCAGATCAAGGCCCCTGCGGTGAGGGAAGAGTAGAGCTGGAGCAAGGGCTGGGGGCAGCTCTTCCCAGAGGGGGCTGGGCTGGGCTGCACTTAAGGCAGGCGGCAACACTGGGAGGGCGCTACATGGGGGAGGCTGTAGCCCTCCTCCCAGCGCTGCCACTGCCTGCTCTGACCACAGCCTGGTCTAACTCTCCCACCCCCCTGGGAAGAGCTCAGTGGTGCCCCAGCCCCATCCCCAGCCCTCAGCAGCAGCCCACCCTCCAGACAAATCTGGGGGCACACGCCCCTCCCCATACCCTCCTGGGGTGTGTGCAGCAGTGGGAGTTGTCCCCCCTTCCCAACACCCCTCCAATTGAGCTGGGCTGTGTCCCACACTATGTCTGGGCAGCTCCTGCCCCAGCCCCAAGCTCTGTCCACTCCCTCCCTCACCACAGGGGCCTTGATTTACCTTCTACACACCCCTTCCTCCCCCCATCCCCTTCCGCCACAAGAGCCTTACCAGCTGCACACAGCTCTCCAAGCTGCTGGGCTGTGCTCCTCTGCTCTCTGCTGCCTATGTGCTGCACTGCAGCTGCACACATTCATAGGCATTTATCGGCCAAATTACTGGTGACATCAGGCTGATTTACAATAGTGAGTTTTCTTTACATTGGTGCTGACCCCAAACTAATGTACATCTGTGCCAATGTATCGGTGTACCTTCAGGGGTCAGATCAGGGGTCAGCAACCTCTCGCACGCAAGGCCATTTCGCTCGGCATGCCACAGCCAGCCCTGGCTCTGCGTAGCTGCTGGAGCCCAGACTGCTCCCAGCAGGGCCTGCAGCATCCCAGCTGCCTGCTGGGAGCAGCCCAGGCTGTGGCTGGCAGCAGCTACTCAGAGCTGGGGCCGACTGCAGCTGGGAGGCTCCAAACAGCTGTGCTGGGCTCTGGATCCCCAGCCAACATCAGCTCTGTACCACTGTATGCTGGTGCACTTCAGAGCAGGCAGTGGGGGAGGGGCCTGAGGCAGCGCAACCCCAGTCTCTCCTCCGCTCCCAGCACAGAGCTGGTGACTGGACTCCAGAGCCTGGTGCAACTATTTGTAGCCAGCCCGGGCTGTGGGCAGCTGCAGCAAGCAGGCTGCTCCACAGCTCTGGCATCAGCTCCATGCTGGCAGCAACTGTGCACGCACCTTGGGGCAGACAGTGGGGCAGCACAGCCTGCCCCAAGTTGCCGGTGCAGTCGCTGCCAGGATGGAGCTGATGCCAGAGTTGTGGAGCCTGGTGCTACGGAGCCTGGTGCACCTCTTTGCAGCCTGCCCGCTGCTTTCTGCAGCTGCCGAGCCCAGGCTGGATACAAACAGCTGCGCTGGGCTCTGGAGCCCAGTCACCAGCTCTGTGCTGGGAGTGGGGGAGAGGCCGGGGTTCCGCTGCCTGAGGCCCCTCCCCCACTGCGTGCTCTGAAGTTGCCTGCATGCACCAGTACAGAGCTGATGCTGGGGCTCCAGAGCCCATGCAGCTGTTTGCAGCCAGCCCCGGCTCTGGGTAGCTGCTGCCAGCAGGGAGCCTGGGCTGGGGGTCAGGGGCAGCAGGGCTGGGGGACAGGGGGGCAACGGGCACACACAGGAGATCCTGCCATGTACCTCCTGCCCTCATTTTTTTTTCTGGAATGCTGGCACTCTGGCACCTTCCAGAGTAGGCATTGTGGGGGGTTTTGGCACTCCGACCGAAAAACATGCCTTTCCTACTGTAGATAATTCTAATATAAAAGGCTTAGTCTGTATGCATGTCTGTCTGCCCATAACACTTTTGGGCAACTCTGCATGCACTGTTGAGAGGGCAGACGGTGATTGGCTGCTCAAGTTGCCAGGGAAGTTTGTGGTGGTGGCGAACACTCCCCAGCCACCCGAACAGTAGGGCTTCCCCCACCACCTCTCTACCTGAGGGTGAAGGGGGGGGATCACAGTGATGGTGCCCCACCACCACCTGTCCCCGATGCCCTCCAGGATAGCCAGCAGGTAAGGGGAGGTATGCGTGGGCCAGGGAGATGTGGAGTGGAGGGGTGGAGTGGAGTCAGACTTGGAGTGACAGAGGGGCAGGTACAGTGGGGCTGGATTGAGATTTGTGGGAGGTGGGGAGTTGAATGGGGCCAGACCTGGAATGGCAGGGGTGGGGGGTGGAGCAGGCCTGGGCCCTGAGCAGCAGACATGGCAGAAGGGGGTGGTGGAGAAGGGCTGGACCTAGAGCAGCTGCAGTGGGGGAAAGAGTTGAATAAGGCTGGACCCAGAGCAGCACAGGTGGGGGATGTACCGGGGCTGGACCTACAGCCACGAGGGAGGGTGCATGGGCTCTGTCCCTGCCCCGCTGTCATTTTTGATAGGCAATTCATTAGTAATAGAAGAATAGATTAGATAGAAGAATCAACATGGATGCTCTGGAATTTATGACAATACAAAGGAATAAGTTACTTATTTGAAAAACATAGTCCACTCAGCTGATGGAATGAGACGGGGATCCTCTGGAAAAATAGTATCTGATCATTTAACTAAAAATTGAATAAGTGCCTAATGAAATATGGGGACCGAATTAACATTGTCCAGACAATCTCAATTAGAGCATTTTCTAATAATTGAGCACTTAGGCTTGGTAACTTTAATATTTCTAATGTGTGGTTGTTTGTTGTTTGCATAGCAGCAGTGGCAGCAGTGACATGGGGTTGTGGCCTTTGCTGCTGCCACGTGGGTAGGGGACATCTCACTGGGGCAGCACAGAGCTCACAGTGGCAATAAGCTTACCTGTGCAGCCCCTCTTGTGCCCTGCAGCACTGGCTCATGCCTGCTGGGCTGTGGAGACCCTGAAGGAGGGCAGGAGGGTGGGGAGCTCGAGCTCACAGTGGGCAGCCCATGCCTATCTCATGCACAGATCTGGGGGGCACAGGTCCTCCCCAGGAGTGCACACAGACTTAGGAAGCCGCCCCCCCTGTACCCCCCCCAGACAAGCTGCCTACGGCCCTGTCCCACTATCCACCAGGGCCCTGTGGCCATGCATTCCAGTCCCAGGCCCCAAGCACTGCCCAGCTGGGCACCAGCCCCAGCCCTGCCCAACTCCCTTCCTCCTTCCCTCTCTCCCTAGGGGGGCCTTAATTCCCCCACTTACCTACAGGAGCTGCTTTTCAGGCTGCCTGGAGGCCATGTGCATATACATGCACATGGCGCCCCCTGCCTGACCACCCTCCTCCCACTCCCCGCCAGCCCCTTGTAGCCTGGAACTCTGCCAGCCTGCAGAGAGAGCTCTTTGCAAAAGTGCAAAATCTGCTCGTTTCTCTGTTAACATGAGAAACCCAGTTTCCTCAGGTAAAGGGGGGAAATCTGCTTTTTTCCTCCATTTTCCCATGGGAAATGGAAAACTCAGATCCCTGATCATGACCTTAGTGTACTCAAAGAAGTCTGAAAAAAACAAAGAAAATATTAACATTTATATTTAAACAGTCCTTTAATTTTAAACCAATTTTGTGAGATTAGACCTTGGGCTCATGATTTTTGCATGCTTGAAGTTGTCTTTAGTTATTTCTAAGGCACTGATGACAGTGATATTTATGCACTTGTTCTGTGTTAGGATTAATATGTTTTTGTGCAGTGGCTTTCAAAGATATGTACATTATGTGCACACAAAATTATGCATACAACATTAACTTAGTTTTCAAGAAAAACACAATACAGATGGCTGTTTCCTCCAACAATCTTCTCCAACAACCATTTAAGGCTCAGACGCATGCTGTAATCTTACCTGCTTCATGTACACTTACTTGTGTTGGTTACCATGGCAAATGAAGCTTGTTTGAAGCTCACAGGCTTCTCTCTTGCATTTATGAAGGGATTTCTTACATTATGATGTTATTTTTTCAGCATCAGATCTAGAATGTTTTTACCCATGTAGTATATGAAATCCAGTATATGGTTATTACACCCTGACTAGGAAATTACTACCACAAGACTGCTTAAAGTTATTTTCTTTGTCCTAAGAAAGCATACTTCATAGTCTTGTTTACCTTTAAACTAAGTGTTGTGTTTTATTGTGTTCGAAAGGTAAAAAAAAGTCTGCATATGGCACTAATAAATCAACGAGAGCCATCAAATCTACAAACTGTTTTCTTTGGATAAAGTTGTAAAGTTTTATTTTCAAAGTTTTATCTACTCCTAATGGGTCACTGCCAAAGCAAATTTAATTCTTCAAGATCACTAAGAATGTATATTTCCCCTGCTGTTCCCCTCCGTGAACTTGTGAAACTTTGAGATCCTTTTGTTCCCTGTCTAGAATCTTTAGACCCTGGTTTCTCACTCAAAAATCCTATTGTTGCCGGAGATTTTATCCCCACTGTATAAGGTATATACCCAAAGGGCGCTGTCTTGGGATCGTATGGGTTTAATCTAAAAAAGAAGTTACACTATATTAACTCAACAGCAATGGAAAAATTATTTATAGAATGAAAAACTAAAATAACTACAACATACATTTCTCCCTTTCCTGTCATGGTTTAAACAATAATATTTCTGCAATTGATTATTCTAGTCATTTAAAAATGTACTGGTTGGAATGGTCTGCAATTTCTTCCCATTATTCCTGGTAAGAACTAAAATGAACTAACACAAAAAAACAAAGATGTGTGATTTTCTTCTGTCCTGAATCCTTATTCCCTACCAAAAATTATATTAAAAGGTGAAGTAGGTTGGAATCCCAGCAAGTCAACGGTTTTCTGACAGAGGTAATGAATGTCAGGTGATACTATCCCTGGTATCCATTATCCTCAGATATGTGAAGAATCTTTGCTTACATTATTAAGACATCAGAGAAGCTTTGCCTTTGCTTCAGCTAAAGAATAGCTCTCTCCATGATAAGGGATACATTATCATCGCCCTTTAATCATTCTCTTCAGATCAATTTCAGAGGCAGAAATACAAGTTTTGCAGATATCTTAAACAGATTCAAGTGATAAATGCATGTTGTTCTATGTATGCCTCCCTGCCCTTTAAAGATGAAGTGTGAAAAACTGGCTGCCAGAAATATAGAACAACTTCTCTCTCTATTTTGTCAGATGGTTTAGTTTGGCAAGTAGCTCCTTCACAAAGGTTCAGATATAAGCCAAAGAAATCAACATATAACATAAATCCTTGAAGCACTCAAGTGAATTTAATTTTTTCCCAAAAAGGTAGCTCTGCTTTGCTATATCTTTGTACAAATGAAGCTTTGAAGAAGAGCTTAAGAGTAAAGCAACAGTACTTAGCAAATCTCTTGACCCTCTAGAACTACACAATACTGACACAACTAACTAGAGCAAAATGCGCCTAAACAAGGTTTTCACTGTGAAATATGATTCTGTAGTAAAAGATACTGCTAATTAGGTAGGGATATTAAAATACGCACTCATGTGCTGCAGGCCCCTTCAAAGAACAAACAAACCAGACACTACAGCTGATCAGGAAATGACTTATTTTCCAGGGAAAGATAAAGGAAAGTGCTTTTGGGTTTCTGACAAAAAATCGGAGCGCCAAGAATTATTTGGATTTTTTTTTTTTTTTTTTTAAATAAAAATGAAAATATTTTAGCCAAAAATAAAATTTGTGGAAAAAATGTGACATTTTTTGTGACAATTTTTCACTGAAAAGAAAAAAAAATCCATCAGCTGTACTGGTTGACATTGGTTTCTATGAATCAACACCACTGAACAATCAAAATTAATAAAAAGCATATTTTTGAAGTAAATCACCACTTTTCTATCAATTTTGGTGCAGAGGCAGGGCTGCAATTATTTACATAGATCATTTTCAGAGCGGGCACAAAATTTACTTTCCTCAAAACAAAGTGTGGTCCCCAATCTCTCCAGCACGAGTTACTGAAAGGAGTGCAGACAGTGCCACCAAAAGAGGATACCACAAGACATAACTACACCAAACACATACATGTGCATTTCATGTGCTAAATGTACTGTAAGAACTCAACAGACAACATATACAGGTTGTTATTCATGAATGCTCTCTATTCTGGGTCAAAAAGGCAGCTAACAGGGAAGTTTAACAGAGCAAGGATGGTCTTATCTCTGGGCAACGACCATGTGAGCCCATGGGATGTCAGGTTGTCTGGTATGCTGGAAGGAAAAATTAATTAAACATGTATGAGGAAGACAATGTTATCTGAGTAGGAACTAACTCCTGATTCTACATGCTGAGAATCTGAGGTCTTACATCCCAAAAGCCTCATGAAAGCTATTGGGTTTGTTCCAAAAAGTGCCCTTGCCAAAGTAAAATGAAAGCAAGGAACCCCTCACAAACCATTTGGAGGTCTTGGTAGAGGATCCAGTGATGAGGTAAGGCGGGAAGAGGTGGAGGGGGTATCCCTGAACCCATTTTGACCGTGCCACACACACACACAGTGAGCTCTGAGCTCACTGCCTGGGGTCAGCACAGGCTCCTACCAGACCTCTGTATGAGCAGTGAGCTCTGAGCTCACGAGATGCTTGGGGTGGGGTCTGCCCAGAATCCCTGCTTTCATGGGGCTCTGGAATGCAGGGAGTGATCCCTGGTGATGTTCATCCCTCCTTTCCTTGCTGAATTCAGCAGCAAGGAAAAGGAGCATATGAGCCATAGAAGCAGTATTTACCATCTGGGTTCTGAAGCTGTGCTAAGTGAAAGCAGGGGCTCTTGGTAAACCAAAAGCTCACGTGTGACTGCATTGCTGCACCACCCCTTGCAGTTTTAAATCGGCATATAATTAAGGGCACTTATATATGTGACGGAGCTCTGCTCCAATGCATGCTAATTAGCACACGTCAAAACAGACTCGGTTAATTAAGTCTGCTGCGAGACTCCTGAAGTGTGCTGATTAGTATGCTCCAGCAGCCTCCGTTTTATGTGTATTCAGCATCCCTGCATTTCAAAATGGTGACAGGGGCACTTTAACTAAAGCTCATTGAGCAAGTTAGTTAAAGAGCACCCAGTGCCATTTTGAAGCACAGGATGCTAAATACATGAGACACTGCAGGCACTTTAATTGGAGGAGCTCTCAGAGTGGCTGTAGTTAAAGTGTGTCCCTCCCCCCCTACCCCCTTCTACTCGGGAGCATACATATAGACTGTTTATAGACATATCTGAATGTTTAAAAATGTTACAGTGACTATCTATCTTTATCAAGCCAAGAAGGTTATACTTTAGGGGCATGTTCTGGTCTCCCTGTCAGTTTTATAAGCAGTGTTCTGTCCTGAATTTCCAAGCCCCTATGCAGCTCAGCCAATGGAGTTCCTGCCTAGTTGAGCTGGTATAACTGACAGAAAGATAGCTTAGTGAATAATCAGCTCAGAAATCACTCCCCTCCAGGCTTGTCTCCTGCTTCCATCCTCTCATCCTCCTCCAAGTCGAAAGGAACATTACCAGATACAAAGAGAAAATAAGAATTTCTCCATTTTGATGTCTATATTAGCTTCTTGGTGGTCACACTTTCAAAATCTGCTTTTCACAAGGTTTATCTTCTTTTTAATTCTGTTAGCCAGTCTTGGCACTGCAGGACTGCTGCAACAGGAGAAAAGCATAAATAAAGTGGCACTCTCCTCCCCCTGCCTCCAGCAAACTTCCTACCAAGCTTCCTAATAGAACTTGCCAGCATGCATTCAGATCCAGTCTTTTGGTTCAAAATCTGGTCACCCAAAACTTCCAAGTACGTTGCTACTGTAACAGCTAATCAGGAAGGTAAACTAAATGATCCTTTTTTAAAAATCAAAAAGGACAGGATTCTGCAAATCCATCCAAATGTACTCTGACAGGTAAACAGCACAATACATAGCCTTGAAAATGCTGGTGGATGTTGAGTGACGGCTGTCCAATCAGCAAGAAATATATTGTAACTAAATTTTTACATATGGGACTGTCCAGTGTTTCAGTGAAACTTTCTGTAATTTGTCCAATAAAATGTAACTTGAACTGATTATGCAGTACTTAAATGCAAAACTAAAATCAAATTACACATACAGTATGTGTTGTAGAAAATTCATTTTAGTCACTGGTCTAGATTACCAGCTTCTGAATGGGAAATGTTATAAAAAGTAATCTATTGAATTTCATGGTGAGTTTGGCAACACGTCTTCAAAAGTCCTGCAGGTAAAACATACAATTTCAAGCCAAAGAAAACAACTTTAAATTTGATGGTTCACATAAAGAATAAAAAGAAATAAAAATCAAACTATTTTACATGCAGAAGGCTATAAATGAAATGTGTACCAAGAAGTGGAACAATTACATGGAGCTATTGATCTGAATCACAGAAAACCACAGAAACAGATAATGCAGCATAAGCAGTGAAGTTTGAAGCGCACAGATCTCACATGACTGTGATATCAAAACTCTTTTTATAGTCTGTGCATCAAATATTATATTAGCCTTGCAAAACTATTAGGACTCTACCAGCCCAGACACAAAGCCTTTTGCCATAAATCAATGAAGACACCGAAAATATTGATAATGTTAATAATGCACAGCTAAAATCCTTACTTGATGCAGGTATGTAGATGAAAACCAGAATTTTACAGGACTGGACTAGACAAAATGAGACTCCAACCCAGCAATGGGCTTCTGTGTATATGTAGCCCCATTGAAGAGAAGATGACTACCACTTGTGAATAAAGGTAACCGTGTGTGTGGTCCATACCACTAATATATATTATGTTTGTATCATAGTTGTCTAACAGCACACATCACTGACTTCTTGAAATACCATAGACATGTACTTTTACAATGAAAAGGCAAACTCTACATTTCTTGGCTTTTGTGTAATTAAAATCTTTGATGTACTTTTTTTTTTTTTTTTTTGCATGTTCTCTTTTTCTTTTTATTTCCCCCAGTTATTTATAAGGCATCAATAATTTACAGAAAAACTACTGAAACAAAAGATTTTCTCAGGTCTCGTCTGTGACATTATTACTACAATGGAACTGCTATCTCTTGATTTCCCACCTTCTGTATCGAGCAACTGTTCATCTTGCCACCTCCAGAACAGTTAAATGCTCAATGACTAAATTAAAAATGACTGAAAATTAGGACTACTAAGGCCTATGCATTTTGGCAAAATGACAACAATTATTAAGACTGAAATCAACTGTTCAGATTACAACATATTGCATAAGTAGCACCTTGTGAACATGGAACAATGTGCAAGAAATCCATTCCAGAAAGGAAATGAGTCAGGGATCTGTGCAACTGAAAGTATTAGTGATACCTGCTTTTATTTTTTTCTGATCTGCTTTGCTACTTTAAGAGGGGATTAGCACGATTGGAAGACTAAGGTGCTCAGCCATTCCATTCCACTAATTAAAATGTCGAGCTTATTGCCATATTCTTTTTTTAATTATATAGGGCTGTGTGAAGCTTCAGTCCCTGATTCAATTAGGCAGAGGTTCAGCCCAATTTGGTGGCTGAATCTCCAAATCTGAATTAAATCAGAGGACCCCTGAATCTCTCTGAATTGAATCAGAACCTCTGAATTGATCTGGAGAGATTTGGAAAGATTAGGACATAGACACAGCTTTAAATATTTTTTCTACATACCTCTAGGGAGCAGCAGCTTGTGAACGCTGCGATGCTGGGGTGCATGGAGAGTTCCACAGGAGTGCGGGGGGGGGGGCTCCCCAGCACACTTCGCAGCAGACCCAAAAGTGGACCAGAAGCACTTCCGGTCCACTTCCAGGTCTGCACCCCACCGCCCTGCACCTCCCTGGCTCAGCAACTAGTGCCTCCTGGGTCTGGTGGGGTACCTGGGGTCCCCCGCAGCTGATTGCCAAGCCCCCCAGTGCACCCAGAAGTGGACTGGAAGTCCACCAGAAGTGGACCACAAGTACTTCCAGTCCACTTCCAGGTTTACCACTGAGCACATGGAGGGCTCCGCCACCCGCACTTCTGTGTGATGCTCCATCCACCCCAGCATTGCAGCATTCATGGGCCGCGCCTGGTACCTCAAGGTATGTAGAAAAACGTGAAGCTGTGTCTATGCCCGAATTGCAGATTCTCTGAATCAGAGTCAAATCTTCAGATTTGGATTTGGCCGAATTAAATCAGGGACAGTGATCCAAATCAACGAATCGAATGACTGTCCCTGATTCGGGCCAAATCCAAATCAAATAGGGCCCATTTTGCAAACCTTTACTGATATACAGTATTAAGAGCTGACCAGGTAAAGATGTGACCAGGTAAGGCTCTCCTAGGAAGAGCCAGGCAATATGAACTACCACTGACACAAGAAATACTCAGCAACCTGGTAGGTCTGGATCTTGTTTCTTTTTGCGAGAGATTTTAGAAGCAGCCCATATATGTGTTATAGATCCATTAATCAGAGAAACTAGTGCATGAGAGAGAGCGTCCTATGTTAAGTGCGTTCTGGGATCTGAAGAACCAGGACTTAATGCATGTGAGAGGCTATGAAGAGTTATTCATGTGTAGCACTACAACAAGCCTGAACATGCTGTGTATGTGCAGAGACTGCAAATTAAAATATCAAATCAATAAGGAAAGGGTTTTAGACAGAGAAAGAACTTCAACAAATATAAAAATGCATAAAACCACAAAGTTTCCTGGCTACAGGCTGTCTGTTTGTTGCAAAGAGGGATGAATGCTACAGTGGAGCCATTCTTGTCCATTTGCAATATTTATGCCATCCTAATAATGAAATTTATTAAAAAATGTAGCACACTTTAACCTGTAGCAACCACTAGAAACCTCTTTAGAAATAACCTTTACCCCTACAACCTCCACAGATTACTTTAATAGATAACGTCTTTAAAATCCATATGGACTTTTATTTCATAACTATTATCTCAAACTATCTACAAAAGATCTTACCTTGGGGCTCCAAGCCCTGGCAAGAAGGCAGTATTTTTCAACTAATAAGGACCTGGGGGTTTTACAAGGCTACAGGGGTTTTCAAAATGTGTGTACATTCATAATAGCCAAATTAATAGATCTTACACCAGAGGGAAAGTGGCATTCTATGGATAACTTTAAAAAGGTACTAATGGCATAACTTTTAAGACATTTTCAAGATATGCAAGGAGTTAATTTAATACAAAACCTATTCTACTGTGATCACTTCTGAACATTCATTGTGCAGGAATGGACTTCCTATCAAACTTCTTATATTTTTCCCTGAAGAGAAAGTAGTTTAAGATGCTTCAAGTACTTTAATAAACTGAAATGCCTTGGTATCTCACTACCAGGGTTCACTATCCTGCCCCCACAGGTAATTACAATAAACATGTAATATGTAGTATATTAAAGACCATTCCTTGGCTCTTCTATGGATCAAAGCATTTCTGCTGTGCTTGCTTTTTGATAGGCTTTATGATGCCCAAAACTGCTAATAATAATGGCAATACCTTAATTGCAGGGTTATATACAGACAGAGAAAAATGCAGCAACACATGTTGAAAAGTCAGGGGAGCACAATAATCAGACTTCATGAGGAACTGTGTGTATTTTGCTGTATTTACAGAATCAAATTCTGCTCTCACTTAAAAAGCAGTAAGGGTCATGAGAAATTCCATCCAAGTCTATGGTGTTTGGGATATAATGAGAACATTACTAAAAAAATCAACCTGTAATTCTTAAACACATGCTCATCCTTCTGATCATCATTTGTGTAATTTCTCTACGGTAGCTTTCTTTAGAGCAAAGGCTAGGATTGTTATTCATTTCCATCTGTGAGGTCTAGCAAATTTGTGATGAATAAGAAAAATTACTACACCATTGTCTTCTTGGTTATTACACTACTCAAAACTGGCAGCTCTGGCCCGAGGAAACATTCCAAATGGACCCAAGACTTTGTATTTCCCCATTTCACACAACAGGTAGCAGTTCACACAAATATTATGTGCACATCACCATATTGTATGAGTGCAGACAGCAAAAACAAAAAGGTCAAGTACTTTGTTATCATGCTGCTGCACTGTCCCATATAGGAAGCAGGCAGGCAAAATTTTCTTTAACTAAAACATCCTGTCATTGAATTTTCTCTCAAAGCTGCTCTTGCGGGGGAGGGTGGAAATCAAAGATAAAAGCAGTCTTTGGATTTTGTAAGTGGACTGCGCTATTTTCCCTGCATCTCAATAAAGCCAAACATCTTATAGGCCATCCCTCCCCTCCCTTCCCTTCCCCTTGCTGCTTTACACCCTTCATAACAAAGCCAGTAAAATGATTCCTTGGTCTGTGTGGGTTTTCCAACTGTCTGAATATGCAACAGCTTCTGGATGGCTTTACTAGTTCATGTAAATTTTACTGATACTTTTAAAAGACCTATGGTGTGGTAAACATCAAGTCAGCTGCCAATGCTAATGTTTAACCTATTTAAAAATAATGACACATTTGAAAAGTAATAAAGCCAACCTAACAGCTTAAAGAAAAATGAAGAAAAAATGTTTGATGCTTGCCAACTAGCAAGAGTAAGTGAACAGAGGAACAGAAATAAAATAAATGTCAAAATTCCTAAGGGCCCCTCTATACACACAGATAAATGTGCAATGGGACCAAACACACGATCCACACAATTGCACCTCCTGCCACACCATATGTACATGGCAGGAGGGGTGACTGTGGGATTCCACATGTTAATCCAGCCCTGGATGGGATCTAATGTGGGCATGCCTAGGGTCCTAAGTTGCTGGGGACCACAGTCCTTCCCTCTGCAACAGCAGCATGAATGGCCTCATCCACCTCCTTTCACTTCCCCATAAGCAGATTAATGGATGGGCCAGCTGGGCCTGGGCCCAGGGTCCACTACCAAATCAGGGTCCCCCAGATCCTCGGCAGCAGCAAATTGGAATCCACGGTTTTAAACTTGGTGCTGTTTTTGGAGGGGGAGACAAAAATGACAAAAACTTCAGCTTTAGCTTTCATTTCCCTGCAAGCCTCCGCCATTGGGGCGGGGACGGGAGGGGAGAGGGAAGGGCCATGGCTGGGCTAGGCCAAAAGTGTTGCACCATGCCTCTGGGGTCCATGCCAGGACAGGAGCGCTGAGCTGTGCCTCTGCGGGTGGGTGGTGGCACTGGGAGGGATGGCTATGGAGGAGCTAAACGAAGCTGCAGGCAACTCCTGGCAAGGTGGGGCAACCTCAGAGTGATCATGAGTGCGTGAGGTCCTGAGAGGGGAAAATGTGTCTCTGTGTGTCTGTGCCACTGTGTCTAGTGCTGCAGGCAGAGGCCAGGCCAGCTCAGAGAGCTCCTGTGGGGTGAGGTGGCCTCCAATTTTCTCCTTGCCTAGGGCCCCAAAAATCCTTTAAAAAAATCCACCTCTGCCCTTCCCTTCACTGCGGCAGCAGCAGCAGCAGCAGTTTCCTAGTGGTGGCTCTGAACCCCGCTCACCAGTGCCGGGAGCAGGGGTTCTTGACCAGCCCAGGGCCCACAAGT
Organism: Crocodylus siamensis; assembly: GCF_052110815.1. Classification (NCBI taxonomy): domain Eukaryota; kingdom Metazoa; phylum Chordata; order Crocodylia; family Crocodylidae; genus Crocodylus; species Crocodylus siamensis. The sequence goes on along the minus strand of NC_143397.1, from coordinate 91,387,968 downwards.
TTGTTTGCCTAGGGCCCACTAAGCCAGCTCTGAAGCCATCATGCCTAATTGCCTTTGCAGCGGGAACTCAGTCTCAGGTTCCTCCTGCACCAGCAAGCAGCAAGCACCTATGGCTGAGAGCCCCCTCAGCTGCTGTGATCTTCCAGCTGTGGGACATTCCACTGGGATCTCCCAGTCATGAGGCTGGTGGGGCACCCCTGCACTGGGGGATTGCAGCACCTGCACTCACCCAGTTGCAGGGGTACCCCCAGGGCTGGGAGTTCACAGCAGCATTCCACGGTGCCGGTACCCAGAGTCCTGCAACAAAGCTGAGAAGGAAACCTTTGCAATATGCCGGTCATGTTCTCAAGGGTGTCTTTGTAATTACAAGTGCTAAAAACATGGTTTTAAATGAAATTTTAGCTTTGGGAGAATCTATTCTATATGAAAATATTTTCTTCACACCATATCATAGCCAGTGAATTCTATCAGTGACAAATTTTGAGGGGTAACTCTTAACATTTGATTTTTTTTTCAAATCTCATCACAGCCTATGTTGGAAATATTCTAAAGAAAATTTAGTGGCCGAAGTGCGAAAGTTGTGGATGATTTGTTAATAAAACAATCAACTCTTTCCCAACCAAGTCTCTGAAACACAGTACACATTTTTTATATGGAGAACGTATACATAATTTTTCATGACAAAATCTGCAAATATCTTTGTTCTTAGTGAGTTTAAATTCAGTCTCCTAATTTACCACAGTGTACCACAAATAAAGGCAGCCCAGCCATGCAGCACTGCAGGACAGGCAGAGCACAGTAGCTGCCAGTTGCCAGGGAACAGAGCAAATAACGCAGTTAGCAGACAGCTGTAGGCAGTCAGCAGACTGGATGTAGGCAGGGTCCTGGGGGCATATAAGCCCAAGGCTGGGGCTGGCAGAGAAATGTCTCCCTGGTAGCCACAAGGGATAGAGCTCCTACCATGGAGAGCCACCCAGGGATGCTGGGCCAACAGTTTTGCTACCTACAGGAACAGTGGGGCTCAGGGAGCTCACAAGGGGCGCATCTACATGTGCATTAATGCATTTTAGTTAATGTTCATTAAAATCTAGCATCTCCATTGTGAGGTACTGGGAAAATGCTCATTAGCCTGTCTTAATGCATATTTACTAAAGAGCACAGTTTTAAAGTGACGTTTAATGCATATTAAAATAGGCTAATGAGTATTAAAGTGTATGTTTAGATGTGCCCAAGGAGCCCAGGATGCTGTATTAGTGCATAAAAGCTTACACTCTTAAAGGGACAGGGGACTTATGCTTACATTGTGTTTAAAGCAGAGGTTTGGGTTGGGAATATAGGGGAGGTTTATGGAGGGCCCATTAGTGGCAGAGGCAGGCTCAAGGCTCTAGTAAGTAGTGTCCCAGAGTGGACATAGTGCAAGGCACAGAGACAGGGGCCTAGCACCAGAGAAGGTGAAGCCACACAGGGGCAGACAGGAGCCAGGACCCCAGTGGTGGAAGGGACAAATGCATGCTAGAGCCTCAAAACCAGGTCTGACACAGTGGGCCTAGGCTAAAAGGCCTAGCCAAATTAAAAGGGCAGAAGCCAGGGAGGCCAAAACCCCAAAAATGTTGACAGTAACACGCACAAAGCATGGGGCATGGTGTAGGGGAGGATTTGGAGCCATACAATTAGCCCTTAAGGCTTTGGGTGCCCTGCTGGGCAGTTGACTATACAGGACCAGCGAGGGACTGAGGATCAGTAAGGACTAGTAGGGTGTTCAGGGACCCCAGTATGCGTTCAGTGGAATCAGGGCTACGCAAAGGTGTGGGGGCAGCCTCCCCATTTATCATTATTCCATCAAAGCGCGGCAGGACAGACAGGAAGGCACCCTATGGGTGGAGCAGAGCATAGTCACAGAACCTGCAGGAGGCACCATGGCCACTCCTGGGACACTGGTGTGTTTGTCATGGGATGGGGTTCCCAGGAATGGTCATGATGCCCCTAGGGCTCCGTAACAATGCCAATCTTACCCAATGGGCACCCTTTTCCTCACCTGCCACATCTTGCTGGTAATTATAATATAGGGAGGCTGCCCTCAAGTTTATATTTAGACATGGTCCTGATGGACCCTGCTGACCGTGTCAGTTCTTGGACCCTTTTTTGGGTCCCGCTCAAAATGGATGCTTCACAGGACACCCTCAGCCTTATGGGCTGGATGAGGGGCTCCAAGCTGCCCCTTTACCATGCCCTAAGCCTTGCGGATGGCATTCACACATTGTCCCTCCAAGGCCTTAGTTTAACTTGGCCTCCAGTCATCGCTGGGCTCTCTGCAGCCCTGTCTCTCTCTCTGTGCCCCCTGACACTGAGGTCTGCTCACCCCCTTTGTCACTGTGCCCCTGGCGCTGGGGTCCCCACACTGTAGTGGGCCTCCTCCTTCCCCAATAGCCTCAGCCCAATCCACCGGTTTACAAACAGAAATCAAAATATGAGCCCCTGGGCTATAACAATGCAAGCAGTTCAGGGGTGTGCTCTGTCTCTTTAAAACCATTGAACCTCCCCCTGAGCACTAAATGCCTTGTAGGCCAGGGTCCCTGGTGAGCCCCTGGAGCTTCTTAATCCTACCAGAAGTAGAACAGGCAGTCAACCATCTCCACTTAGCTTCCTCTAAGAGAGCTCCTTCCCCCTTGGCTGCTGACAGAGAAATGCCCTCTAGTCTCAACCCTGGGATTTATACGTGCCCCAGTCCCCGCCTCTTCCAGTCAGCTGACCACCTGCAGGTGCAAGCTAATTCCCTCATTCCTGCTGCCACGGTAACCTGCAGCTGTGGGGTTCCCAACTGACTGCTAGGGGCCTCTCTCTAGGCAGTTTCTGCCCTTAAAGGAGCAGGCACCCTAGTGTCCTGTGACAGTGTTACATACAGTTAATGAAATATGAAAGAAATGAAGCATGGCTAAACTCAAAAATACAACTTCAACTCTAGAATAGATATCAATACCTGTATAGCTATTGTATCTATTATTATATACTAATTATAGGTTACGTATATGTCCACACACACATACTTATACAGAGTGGTGTATGACTACGTGAATATGTTTCTATCAAATCTGGCATTCTATACCCATTTACTGATTTGAATACATTTTTATCATGTGTTGAAAGTCTTCAGAAATGTCTTAGGTAAATCATTCATTACTTTAAAGCTAGCAGCTATGGATAGCGCTTCAAATTATGTCTGACCTTCAGTATTTCAGTTCAAGTATAAAAATGCAGCCGTAACTTGAAATTACTTCAGTAGCAAACAAGACTACAATTCTTATTAAACACAATAATGTTCTGGTATTACAGTTTTATCATTATAATTAAATTCCAGAAATATTTGTGTCATCTGATAGCTAATTTGAGTTTATTGTTTTAAAAAAAAAAGAAAAGAAAAGGAAAAGGAGCAACCGTCATCTTAGGAACAAAAATCCAGATACTTGGCTACTGAAAATATACTGAATGTTCACAAAATGAACCATCAATTAGGGAAAGAAAGTAAGTTTTGTGCAATAGATCCAGCTATATTCTAGACAGTAAACCTGCTACAAAAGGGAAACAACAGGATTTGACTAGCACATGCAAGACAAACATTTTTAACATTTTCAAACATTTTTAGTATATAATTATGTAAAAATATGCCCACTGGAGAAATAGCTTTCTAGATTCAGGTAACTAATAGCTGATTACTGTCTGGAAGCACAAACAGGCTGGAACGCACTGTGCAAGGTGAGGACATAATTGATTCATGCACAGTAATTGCATAACATTTTGACTACAATTATTCTTTAGAACAACCACTCTATAGTAAGCAAGTTGCTTGTGATGTCTGCAGGTATTATGGGGCTTGCTAGTACTGCCCTGTGCTCGTCTGCCTACAGGTGGCGACAGGGCAGAACTTGGCTCTGGATCACCAGGTCTGCCAGGAAGTGGATCTTATGTTTTCTCACCTGCCATGACTTTGATGACCTATATATTCCTGGGAGGCAATGCCCATGGTGATCCTGCCTGGTCTTGATCCCCGTGTCTTCTGTGGTGTTCTTAACCTCCCCTTTACCCCAGCCTAGCCTCTCCAGGTGGTGTTTACGATATTCTTCTGCAGCCAGGTTGCAGTGCTGCCTGTTGCAACCTTATTTTCCCCTACCCCAGGGTGTCCTAGTGCCTCTTTTGGATACACCCTTCCAGGGGCTGGTCTTGGCCTGTGCTCAAAAAATCAAAATAAACTGCAAAAAGAAATCACAGAAAACCCTGGCTGCTTCTCAGCCTTCTTGTCAGGTTCTGGCAATGTCCTCTTTCCTCGCGATCAGGTGCTCAACCTCTCAATCACCATAATTCTGGCAAACAATCCCCTAGTACATTCTTTGTGTGTGCTGGCCTGCCCTGCACCCCTATGAACCTTCATAGTCTCTTTGGGGTTCTCCCCCTGTGCAGGAAGGCTCTACCTGTGGCTGTAGATTTTTTCCTTCAGGCCCTCCTCCGGATCCTCTGTTGGAAAACTCCACCCTGGAGATTCTCTCAGGCCTTGTGGACTCCCATGCTCTAGTTCTTCAGCTGCAGCTCCACTCTGGAGATTACCACTAGCCACTTGTTTGCAGGCCTCCTGCCTCAGGGTCACACCCACAGCGTTACTGAGGCATGTTCTGCAGTTTCTGCCTGCTGAGACACTCAGCCACTCCTCTCTCTGCAGCCTGCAGGGAACCAACCCCTCTCTGCCCCTCTCTCGGACTGGAAATACCTTTGAGTGGCCTCCCTCCACCAATCCTAAGTGAGATGCAGCTGTGGAAATTGGGTGGGTATTTTCCTTCCTTTCCAGGCTGCAGCTGCAGCCCTGCCGACTCTCTGTGCTCTAAGTTCTGTCAAATTCCTTCACATTGCTATAACTAAGTTTAGAAATCCAGCAACGCATAAATGTCATTTAAATTCTCAGGGTTCCTATACACTTGTGTGGAGCCTGCTCCAACGCACTGGAAATAGGGTCTGCTGTAGCATAGAAATTGATGCACTCTGGTAGCCTTCTGCATTGTGTGCATCAGCATCCCAGTGCATCTCCGCACTGAAAAAATGATGGCGAGGTCCTTTGAAATAAAACATGCTCAATGAGCGTCAGTTCGAAGTGCCCCACTGCCATTTTTTCAGTACGAGGGATGCATGGGGATGCTAATACACATGATGCACAGGCATTTTTAATTACTACAACTTGTCAAGTAAAGCACCTGGCACCACATCCCACACCACATCTAAAAATGTCCCCAGATTCCAACACATGGATAGTAGTGCACCAGGCTGCGTGAATTTCATTTATCCTCTAGCTGCCCAGCTTTTTTACATTCCCTGGAAATTACCCCACTCTTCACTTGTTCTGACCAACCTATGCCACCCGCATATTATAACTATTATAACTGTCACCCTGCTCATCATTCTTTTCCAGAATCATTAAAGAATTATGCTCATCTAGAGGGATCAAGTTCCTGGGGAACCTGCACTGTTAGCTAGTTTCTAGTCATCGGCAGAACTTTAGCTCTTACCACATGACTATTTTAATCTTCTTATTGTTCTACTCTCTAACCTGGCTTTTGGAAAATGGAAATAAATTAAGTCAATCCATTCTCTTTTATGTCTCGTTTGTTGATTTGCTCAAAAATTATAATACATTGGCAATAAAAAAATTGTGTACAGAAAAATGTGGTAGGCCCTTATCACATCGTGTCTTTTAATATGTGGACTAAAGAAAACTCTAAGAATAGTTATCTTAAACAATTGCTTCTGGTGATTTAACTACCAGAAGATTAACTGACTTATGATTCCAAATTTTACTTTATGACTTTTTGGAAGAAAAAATGATGAATGCAGTCACTGGTTGGAGTCAGGGTAGCAGTAGGTAATGTAATTGGCTGACCTGATAACAGCACATTCTGGAAAGTCAGACATAGTAAACTTATTTCAGTGCTACATTAGACGTAGAGCTTTTGTTGCTTCTTAATATGCCACTTCTCACCATGAAGGCCCATCTATTTCAGGATCTATTATTTCATGAATGACGGGAATGGGAGCTCAGAGCAAGAAGCTTCCCTTTGAGGGAGCAACAAGGTGTCTTTTCAAACAGACAACAGCAGCCAGAGCAGTAACTATAAAATTTCAGTTTTATTTTAATTCAGTGGCAATGCATTCTTCAGGTGCTGTACTACAATCAGAGACAATTATAAACAGCACCACAAATGGGCTTGTGTCATGTAATCTTACATTATGCATAAACAAAGAAACCTGTAGATTTTAACATGGATACTCAGAAGAGTCAACTGCGGAAGAACTACAGTAAATAAAATCCTAAATCAAACATAAGTACCATGAATCCTAAATGCTCATCACAGGGTCAGATAACTCTAATTCCTGTTCTTTATCAAGTCCACTACAAAGCTCTTAAAGCCACACAGTTTTCTTTCATTTTCGTACCTTTAAAATCACAATTAATGCCACAATAGTTTTAGTTTTGGTTAAGCTTTTTTATTTTAGGGGAAAACTAATTGACTGAAGAGTCAAATAAGAGCTCGTGCCTTTACTGTGGGACTGTTCTCTAATAAACACTGATGCCTAGCAAACTGAACTTTTGAAACTAAACATTATTTTATAGTTTGTCTATCAAACTCTAAGCAGTGCCAAGATAACTCTACAAATGCTGTAGTCTTTTTTTAAGCATGTTATAATTCAGCTCGGCATTAACAACAAGCATGAAACATTTTAGCTTCAGTGGCAATTTTTTTGAACAAGTTGTACAGCTGGCGACAGAGGTTTTGAATGAAAATACCATCTCAACCATAAGTATAGCATTGCTAGTGCCATGCTATAAAGGGAATCCTGTTCAGCTACATACCTTCTGTGTTTTACAACCTTTCCATGCACCAGGGGATCAGTCATTAAAAAGCCACTTCAGAAATAAAATAAAGACCTTCTTCTCTGCCTGTGACAAGTTTCCATCAAATGAAAACCTACCACTGATGCCTCCACAGCAGGCTGTTTATTGCCAGTTCCAGACAGTTTAAACATGGGCTCTGAATAGAGTTGGGGAAACGGAGGCACGCAACAGGCTTCAGGAAAAGAAAGATTTGACTTGGGTGACTTGAAAACTTCCTCTCCGCCCTTCCACCATCTCCATCCCTAAATGTAAGGCAGACATTCAACGAGATTCCTTCTCCACCCTCAAGGGTTCTATTCTCTCAGCCACAACTCACTGCACTATAAAAAAACAAAACAAACTATGGTAGATCAAGTCTGCCAAAAGAAATGGTTGAAATGCTTACTCCTCAGAAGCAAGTTACATTTTGAATTATATGGGTAGTCCAGCTAGATACATATTTTTCAGAAAAGTAAATATGTAAACAATTTTTTGGTGGGGGAATGTAGGAATTAATTCCTTAGGTCAGTTCATTATTCCAGGTTCAGTTTTCCTGTATAAGGTGAATATATTTTAGAAAATAATCAAGATCGGTTAGAGAACTGACCTTTTCAAAAGGGAAAACAGTTTCATAATAGTCTCTTACTTCTGCTACTAAAAATTCATTAACATATTTTGAAGAAATAAAATTGTAAGTAGCAATATGATAATATTTCTCTCAAAGAATGACACATTATTCTGTATAACCAAAACGAAAAACACTTAGAACACATAAGAAACTCGCCTTTAGTGAGACGTCCTGAGCACTCTGTCTATTTAACATTCGTAGGACTTTTCTTTTTCCTGCCTAATGCAGTAAATGCCCACAAGTACTCAAGACTGGATCACTATAATGTGCATTTTAGGGACATATGGAGACCCCATATGCATGTAAACATTTCATAACTGCAAAAGCAAAAAGTGCCATGCTGGGAGAAACCACTAGCAGTCAAGGAAGAACTGGCTCACAGCGCAAACCAAGAGAGAAAGGAAGCGTGTGCAAGGGACAAGTTGCTCCTTCTCATCCCCTACCCTTTCTTTGACTCAGCTTGGGGAATACTTCCCCCTCAGGCACTTGACTGGGGAATTTTAGAACTGCACACACTTCCCTACCAATAGATGAAGCAACAAGCAGCAGCAAAGGCCTTTCAGATGACATTCCTGTAACTTTCTTGACAATAATGTCCCCTCACCAACAACAAGGGAAGAGGTCACAGGAACCTTCACAACTTTCCCCAATGTAATTTCTAGCTTATCATACTAGGACTAGTACCATCACAACTAACCTCCCTGAACATTGATATGTAGGCTGCAGAACAACCAGTCTGACACAAATGTTGCTGCTGTGAAGAGAGGGAGAATGCTGAATCACAGGTGGAAGGACACATATATAGATGCTTGCAATGCATGACACTGGATGGAAGCGCTGATGGACCTAGCAGGAGTCTGAAAGACTAGGTGGCATATTATCTACAGATGGTAAAATGCATCAGTAACAGAGGCAAATATTTTCAAGCAGCTTCCTGTTGGAAGTCTGGAAGCACATCATTCACCTGGTACCAGATACACACAATATTTTGTGAATGCTACTTAAAAATTCATGTAACGATAAATCTTGGTAAGACCTCCTCTGGAAGATAGGCATAAAGCCAACCAACTTACTCAGATATCTCAAAATGAGTCTGATTACTAGACCCATACTTAATCAATATTTCTGGGACATGCCCTTTCCTGGCCCCCTTTCCATGCCAAAAGGAACATGAATATCACAGGTGTACAAAGGCAAAATATATTATCTAATTATAATACATAAAAATGACAATGTAGATTAAAAATTAAACTCTGTGAATGACTTCAGTGATTCACTCTTATCTGCTATTAAAAAAACCTAAAAGAATAAGTCACATAAGCCTACTGTTATACCCTCCTCTATCTCCTAAAAGCCCCACTTCAGCTGCTCTCTCCATCACCTTCTGGATGCCCTACAAAAGCTTCAACTAAGTTTAACACCACAAAATTCCCAGTCTTTCCTACGAAGCCTATTTCCCTATTTCACACCACCATGTTACCTGTCTATCCCTAGGAGTCAACTTTGACACCATTTCTCACACCCACATAGCTTTGTTGTAGCCAATCTTGCTGCTGCTGCATTCATAAGTGTCCAGTACACACAGAGCTAAAACTTTCATCCAGGCCCTCACCTCTTGTCCTGATGCCTGTAACCCTCTTTTCATCCCATTCCAACATACATAAGACAGACTTCTGAAGAGAGGTTAATGGCCCTTTTCAAAGCCCTTCTCCAGTGACTATATCCAGTAACAGTTTCTTCTAACTTTCAAGAATTTCATAGGTCTTTCTCTCTGATATTACCTATTCTTCCTTCACTGTTTCTCTACCATGCTGTTTGACCAATGACACTAAGCTTAACCATCTACCTGCTCATCCCAAAAACCATACCTTCACCTTGCTTCCAAAATACCTCTTGCTTATGATCTTATTCTTTTTCTTCTAACCCCTTTCAAGACCTAATCCTACTGCAAGAGCAATATGGCATCAGCCAAAATTAGGCAGACCGGTAGGCTGTTGTTAAAACCTGCTTTTCAGTAATTTTCAAACTAAAAATAGTCATAAACATGCACACAGAAATATACGTAGATTTGACTCCCTTGCTACCTCTCCTTTGTGTATGCACTGTGATCTTACAAGATGAATTCTGTAAGGTAGGATCACATCTACGTAAAACATCTGTCCAAGGACAAGATGTAATGGTCCTGGGTCATGACTACTAGCAGCTCCCACAATAGAAATGTTAACACTTAACATAAAATTGCTGTAAAAACTTCCATAACAGCATATAAGTCAGTGACTTGTCATGGAGGCATCTTCCCCACAGAGAAAGTAAAGAAGAGATACAAAAAGCTATATTTTAATCAAGACAGAGTTTGAATTAGCCCTGTTAATATTAAAAATGCAATCAGATTTCTGTGCCACAGGTCAGCCCTCCAAAATCAGGATATGGGAAGCCATAGTGTTAAAAAAAGTAGTGTTTAGTTTCTTGTTTTCACATCTGTATAACTAAATTCAACCATGGCCAAGCAAGTAAGAAATATACCAACAGTAAACTAATAAGCAATTTTAACCTTGCCCTTCAATGGTGTTTTTCTCCATATTAATGCTTATGAAGTTTCTAATATTATTGCCTTCCTTTACTGTTCTCTTATATCTCTGATACATCCTCCCTAACCCCCCCGTCCCCCCCCCCCCCCCAAAAATACAAACCTCTGGAACATGAAACAAGCCTTTCAATTAATCTCTCAGAAAAGTGCTGCTGATTTCTTTGGAAGGGAAATGATACAGCACTGATAATTACAACATTTTGAATTATGTTAAATTGATCAGAATGAAGGAGCCAAATTATGCTTTAATCTGTATAATATAGCCAAAATACCCAAATATTTAATATAACTGATAATTAAACACACATAAATGTGGCAGTTTATGATACAAACCTAGAAGCCCATCTACAAACCATCAGATGAAACTGAAAACTTCATGAAAGAACAAAAAATACAACTGAATACAACCAAAAACAATCAGAACTTGGAAAATGGTAAACAGAAACTAAAAGTCACTTACTTCAGATTTAGAGGACATATTTTCCTCCATGTCAGAATCATTGGGATCCACAATATCATCAAATGGTGGTAAAGTAGGCTTTTTTTTCTCAAGTGTCTCACTTTCCATTTTGACTTTCCCCATTTTAGGCTGAGATTTATCCTTTGTTTGCTTTTTGTCAGAAGAACAAGTAAGTATCAGTGGAGGAGCACTAGAAAAACTTTTAAATAAAGACTCTGAGCTATTTTTTTTCCTTTTTTTGGCAGAAAGTTCCTCAGAATCTGTAACAGTCGGCCTTTTTGTTGGGGTCTTCTTTTCTTGCTGCTGTCCACCTGTTATAGTAAGGATGTTGTTCTCAGATTTTGGCTCCTTAGACATGGTTTTGGGTTCCTTGAAAGCCATCTTAGGAACTGTTTTTTCATCTTTTAGTGGTTTGTTTTCTTTGGGTTTCTTAGAGGATTCTTTGGAAGATTTGTTGTGTTCCCTGGAAGGTTCTTTGAAGGCACTTTTATGGTCTTTTGAGTCCTTAGAAGGTTTTTCTTTGTGCTCCTTTGTTAATTTGTGGGGCTTTGAAAAACTGTTATTACTGCTGCTGCCACTACTGCTGCTTGTGTTTATACTCTTACTTGGGTCCTGCAACAAGTATAAGCACAAGAAAAATTTAGAAACAAAGAAAAAAGGATCAAACAGGATCTACATTAAGAATCTAGACTGTAGATCCTAATCACTCGAAGAATGCAAGAATATTACTTCCAGGTTTACTTAAAAGCAGCATCCTTTCCATTTAAAATAAATTGTCTATACATTTCTTAAGATAAAATTAGTTTTCAAAGATGAATACAATACCTCAATGGCTAAAGGTAGTAGACTTTTTCATTAATTTGTAGTGGAGATAAGAAAATCTATGAGACTCTGGAAAGCTAATCTAGAATGCTTGGCAGATAAAGTAGGCCAATTTTATCTTCAGAACAAACTAAGATGCTAAAAAAAGCAGCATAAAATGATGAGGACAAAATCAAGAGTTTTGGAAATTCTAATACACATTTTAAAGAAAAAACATTGCAATGATAAGCCAGTGAAAGAACTTGCACTTTATAGCAAAAAAATTTAAGAGTTGGAACCAACACAGCCTTATTGTAATGTTTCAGACAAAGCGTTATGTTGCCCCACATTTTGATAGAGCCCATTTTTCATATCTAGTGTTAAATGTGGATCGGTACTGGTGAACAACTATCAGCACCCTCCTGGCTGTCCAGTATTCTAATGAATGAAGGGGTTTCTTTGTTGTTTTTGAAAACTGCAGTGGGGCATAAAGCTTGAGTAGGTTCTGGTGTTCCATACCATTGCTTTGTCCTTTCCTTGATTTCATGATCTTTATTTCATTCTGCTCCAAACTCAATCTTTGACAAAGAACAACATTACTTCTTAAAAAAGGTCTGTATTTCACAATTTTTCCAAGGCATGCAATATCTTCACAATAGATTTCTTTGCCCAAATCTGCTATTGTAAAACTCTAAAAGGTCAAACCTGGAGTGGAGCCAGAATCTTTAAATGGAACCAGGAATAATCACATTTTAAAACTCCTGAAAATGTTATTTTTGGGAATGTCTTTCATTTATGAACTGGCATCACTGTTACCTGGTCCTGTTTTCAAAAGATGCTGAACATGCCTGCAGCTCCCATTGACTTAATGGGTAGTAGCCAGTGATCAGTGCCTCTGAAAATTCATTTTACTCCAGGGGTGCAAGCACCAAATATGTACAATAATTCTTCCCCCAAACAAGCCTTTTTTTAATTGAATCAACAATTCCATAAGAAAGAAATTCACTTTATAAAGTGTAACATTAATTAAATGAGGCTGAATAGTTTCTTACGTTGATTATACAACAACAAAATTAATATATGTATTTATATATACCAAGTTCTTATGAAGACATGTACATGAAAAGAATTACTGTCTATAGTTGTTAGAGGTCTGCGAACCTTCAGTTGCCAATTCTATTCAGACAAGTTTTGGCCAAATTCAGAGGCCGAATCACTGAATCAGAATCAAATAGGGAGACAACCCCCCCCCCACACTCTGAATTGATTCAGAGCCTCCAGATCGATTCATAAAGATTCAGAAAAAGATTCAGATATTTGGTGATTTGGAATGCAGTCTTGCAGGGAAACAGAAATTGAGAAAAAGGACGGGGAGCGGGGGGAAGGACTGATATCTGTAGCTGGCCAGTGACTGTGATCTTTCCCTGAGTCCCCTTCCAATCACGGTGCTTTGGGGGAGGGATGTAGAAACAGCATATAAGCCTCTGTCTGCAGCCTTTCTGTCCCTTTTGTGAGCTGTTTCTGCCTGAGCAACAGCATCTGAAAGGTAGTACTGGACTGGACTGGCTTCCTAGTCAGTCTCCTGCTAGTCTCTCTTCTTGGAAAGGATTGGATACAGCTTATTAATTACCCTTGCCTAGAATCCCTCTACTTATCCAATCCATTTCTTTCAACTTATTCTTCCCTCAAAAAACCTCTTATTTGTTCTTGTTATTCTCCACCCCCACACACACACACACTTTTTATAAAGAAAGTTGTGTTTTGCTTGCCTGGCAGTGTGAGATCCATCACTGTGCAGGAAAGCATATACATTATACACACTCACACACATAAGGTAAACAGAGAAGAAAAGATATTATAGTTACACACACACCATAAACAGAGAGAAGAAAAGATATTACAGTTGTGCATGCACACATATTTTCCAGCACAGCAAACATTGAAACTGCAAACATGGAAACTGCATTTCCAGCATGCTGAAAATGCAAGTGCCAGGCCTTCTGGCAGGGGAAGGAGAGGAGATAGAGAGGGAAGGGGAAGAGCTGCAAGTTCCCCCTGTCCCCCCAAACATAGATGCATCCTCTTTCCTGGCAGCGATGAGTCATCTGCTGCCAGTGGGTACAAGGAGGTGGAGGCAGTACCTGTCCCTACACCATCTCCCCTAACACTAGAAATAGCCACAAGCACCGGCATGAGTCTCCTCCACCCCAATTTCATCTCCCAGCGAAAGCCTCCCAGTGCCAGAGGAGGAGCTGGATCTGGAAGCAGGGGACCCGAGCACCCTAGCAAAAGAAATTCTGGGGAATGAGAGGGATCTGAGTTTGTGCTCCGCACCCCTCAAAGTTCCCCTAGAGCCAGATCTCCTTTTCCAGAAAGCACCTTGAAGGAAGTTATGGGGGCAGGTGGCTCAGCTTCCCCTGTTGTTGTGCCTCTGCCTGCTGAGGAGGGGATAAGGCAGGATCCCCACCCGCAACCCAGAAGTGGAAGGGTAGTGTAGTATGGGATCATTTTGAAGTGGCAGACAGTATGCTATCTGCCAGCACTGCTGAAAGCAGATCAGCCAGGGCAAGGAGGTGAAACACTTCACCACCATAGCGATGCTGCTGCACCTCAGGAGACAGGACCCCTTGGCCCTTGTTCCTCCTCAGCCAGGCACCAGTGTGAGTGTGCTCAAAAAAAAGTTCCCCTTTCACTCCAAAGCCCCTGTCCCAATGAAGCAAAGGCAGTTCACCCTGGAGCGGTGGGGGAAAGCCACAGACAAAATGAAGGGCACATTGCATAGGTGAGTAAGGTCACCCAGAACATTGGGGACATGCTTGCTCTTGATGGCCAGCCCTTTTCCTTAGTTGAGCATCCAGGGTTCAGGTTGCACTCCTGGCCCCATACTACCAAGTACCCACACACACCACCCTTAGCGGGACAGTGGTGCCCTCCTCGTATGAGGCATGCAGGGAGTACTGAGTTTCATAGTTTCTAGGGTCGGAAGGGACGTGAGCAGATCATCTAGTGTGACCCCCTGCCATGGCAGGAAAGAATACTGGGGTCAAATGACCCCAGCAAGATGTGCATCTAACCTCCTCTTAAACACCCACAGGGTAGAATCCTGCACCACTTCTCTTGGAAGTTCGTTCCAGACCCTAGCCGCCCTGACTGTGAAGTAGCGTCTCCTGATACCTAACCTAAACCTACCCTCTGCCAGCTTGTGACCGTTATTTCTGGTCACTCCTGGCGGTGCTCGGGGGAACAGGGACTCCCCCAATGCCTGCTGATCCCCCCTGACTAGTTTATAACAGGCCACAAGATCCCCCCTCAGCCTTCTCTTTTGGAGGCTGAAAAGGTTCAGGTCCCATAGCCTGTCCTCATAGGGCCTGCCCTGTTGTCCCCTGATCATACGAGTGGCCCTCCTCTGGACCCTCTCCATGCTGTCAACATCCCTCTTGAAGTGCAGCGCCCAGAACTGGATGCAATACTCCAGCTGCAGCCTGACCAGTGCCGCATAGAGGGGGAGGATCACCTCTTTGGACCTGCTCGAGATGCATCTGTGGATGCATGCCAAGGTGCGGTTGGCCTTCCTAACTGCCTCTCCACACTGCCAGCCCATGTTCATCTTGGAGTCAATGGTGACCCCCAGATCCTTTTCCGCCTCCGTGTTGGCAAGAGGCGAGTTCCCTAACCTGTAGGTATGGTGCCGGTTGTTCCTCCCCAGGTGCATCACCTTGCACTTGTCTGTGTTGAAACCCATCCTATTCTTGTCCGCCCACCCTTGAGGGAGGAGCTGCACAAAGCAGGGTCGCAGGTAGCCTTGCACTTCACCTCGGACATCTGGAGCAGCCAGGGTGGAGATCATGCCTCTCTCTCTCTCACAGGGCACTGGTGCCATCAGTCAGGCTGTGGGCTCTCCTCCAGGCGAAGGTGATGGATGAGTCTCACACGGCAATTGAGACCATGATGGCCATGAACTGCATGGTGCAGGGGTGGCTTGTTGGACAGGGCAAGTTCACCTGTGGGTACATGGTCACCAACAATGGGGCCAATATGGTCAAGGAAGTGCATGATGTGTTGGCATCCATTGTGTGGCACATAAGTTCCACTTCAGTCAGGGATGACTTGGAGGGGAACTGCCAGTGATGGCACCACCACTACCACCCAGCTGATTTCAAAATGCAGGAAGGTGGTGGGCTACTTCCACTGTAGAATCAAGGGTGGCACGATGTTGTAGAACAAACGGACAGAGCTGAGTGTTCCACAGCACCAAATCATGCAGGATGTAGAGACTCAGTAGAACTCCACATACCTGATGCTGGAAAGCCTGGTGGAACAACAGAAGGCCATCCATGAGATGGCCTTGCTCAGGGAGATTGGGATCAGTGGCTCCCTTAACAAAGCGGAGTGGTATACCATCTCCCAAATGTTGGTGGTCCTCAAGCCATTCCTCGAGGCCACCGAGACCCTCAGCACTAGCAATGCTGTCCTTAGCAGACGGGCAGAGGCGAGGGGATGTGGAAAAGAGGATTCCATTTTCATGTGCCAGGACTCCCACCAGCCAGTCTCCTTCAAGCCAGCCACTGCCAATGTGGGCCAAGGGCATGGCTACAATGTTGGGGTCCAGAGGCACCAGACCACAGCCTTAGGCAGCTAGTGCCAAGGCTTCAGTGGCTACCTATCTCACCAAGGACGTGGAGCCACTAGACTGTGACCACTTGGCCTATTGGGCAATGCACAGCCAGATGTGACAGGATTGATCATGGTTGCCTGGGAACACCTGTCCTGTCCACTGATCAGTGTTCCAAGCGAGAGGGTATTCAGCATTGCTGGGTATGTTTTGATACCCCACCATACCTCCTTGGATCTTTGTTTGATGGAGCAGCTAGTGTTCCTGAAGGCAAACCTCCCACTCTACTGGGGTTTCCCAAGCTCCACCTGCAGATGGAGTGAATGCCACCCTCCTCACTCTGGCCACACCTATTCCCTTTTTCCCCCCCTTTTTTAAAACCATTTAATGCCCGGCCCTCAGAACTGGAGAGGGCAATCACTGCATCACCAGCAGAGAAAAAACATCTCCCTGATGAGCTCCTGTGTCAGGATGAACTTGGAGGTATGGGCTAGGGCTATGGGGAAGGAGGAGACCCCAGGTCCTGGGTATGACCTAAAACTGCACCCTGACAGGGTTGAGAGGTCTGGGGGGACTACCAGTGGTGCAGCAGCCCCCGAGAAATGTCAGGATCATGAACCTTGCTGGTGAAAGGCAGGTAGAAGGCACCTTATAATCTCCAGCCACCACACACATGCACTGTGCTGTAAGATCTTTGAGAAGCCTGAGGCTTGCTAGTTGCAGTGGAGTTGTGAGGCTCCAGGTGAGCTTAGCTGCCTTGGATGCCATCTGTGAGCCATGGGCTGCAGCATAGGGGGAGGTATGGAGCTGTGGAATGGATGTCACCCCTAGACATCACAGGCCTAAATGGGCAGCCTCCCACCAGGGTAACATCTGAATCAGTTTTCTATCAAGGCGTAGTGGGTGGTTGGCCCAGAAACAGGTGGGCAGGCCACGATCTCACCTGCACTGGGAAGGCACCCTGTTACAGGCTACCATCCTGGCTGGTTTCATCCCGCTCTGCCTTAACAAACACAAGGCAGACAAGGGTCTTTGGATCAATGTGATATCTTGTATTAGACCAACTGAATAGTTGGAGAAATGCATCTGAGCAAGCTTTTGGGTTTAAAAACTCTTTGTCAGGCTGAGGAAGCATCTGCAGTTGGTGTGTGCACTCTTCCTGGATGGAAGGAATAGTAAAGAAACCAGTGGCTGCCATGCAATGAGTGCAAAAAAAATAGTCAGTAAAAATGTAAAATTCAGGCATCATGGGGTGAGAGATAGGCTGGGAGGGGCGAGCGCAGGAAGGGGGATGTTGCAGGTAAAACTGGAGAGGTACCTGCTACCTAGAGAATCAGATGTCCATCAGGTTGTAGAGTGTCATAAATCCAGTGTCTATATTGAGTCCATGAGTTTCTGTATCTAGGAGGTTGATGAAGTGACGTTCATAGTGAAAAGTGGTTTGTAAATTCCATTTGAGGATCAGGCCTGAGAGACTGGAGAGAGAGTGGCTTTTTTGTGAGAAATGTGCCCCCACAGGTAGTTTGGTATTCTTCTCTGTAACAGATTGCTGGTATGCATTCATTTTGGTGTACAGTTGTTGCTTAGTGTCTCCTATGTATTTTCCATCAGGACATTTGGTGCACTGGATGAAATGTATAACATTTCTGGAGATGCAGCTGTAAGATACAGGAATGGTGATGGTTCTGTTGTGGAGTGTAGTAATTGTGGGGTAATGGAGATATGTTGGCAGGTTTTGCATTTCTTGTCATGGCATGGTCTGGATCCATTTGGTGTGTTTTGGGCTGTAGGAAGTTGGTTTCTGGTGATGAGGTTAGCAAGTTTCAGTGCTTGTTTGAATTTACAAACCACTTTTCACAGATGAGCCTATGAACTTCATTTCATCAAACTCCTAGGTACAGAAACTCATGGACTCAATATAGACATTGGATTTATGACACACTACAACCTGCCTGACATCCAACTTGCTGGGTAGCAGGTATGTCTCCACTTTTACCTGCAACACCTCCTTCCTGCACCCCCCTCCACCCCCCCCAGCCTCTCTCACCCCCTGATGCCTCCATTTCCATTTTCACTGACTGGCTTTCTTGCCTGCATTGCATGCCAGCCTCTGGCTTCTTTACTATTCCTTCCATCCAGGAAGAGCACACGCACCAACTGCAGGCGCTTCCTCAGCCTGACAAAGAGTTTTAAACCTGAAAGCTTGCTAAGATATATTTCTCCAACTATTCAGTTGGTCTAAAAAAGTATATCAGAGGTACCCTCAACTGGTCCATGCTGGGACTAAGACCCAAAGGGGGGTCAAAGGGCCAGGTGCTATGAGGAATATCCAGAGCAAGAGGCTCAGGATTCCTACTGGCCTGAAGGCAGAGCCAGGGCCTAAGGGGATGCCAAAGGTCCCAGAGAGGGAACCACAGCTGGAAGGGCTAAAGGATGCAATCTGAGAGGAATGGGCCACAATGTAAAGAGAGGTACAGAGCTGCAGAATGAATGTCACCCCAAGACGCCTAAATGGGCAGCCTCCCACCTGGGAAACATCTGAATCAGTTTTCCATCAAGGCATGGCAGGTAAAAGAGGGGCGAGAGGCTGGCCCAGAACAGGTGGCCAGGCGGAGATCTAACTGGCACTGTTACAGGCTACCATCCCTGCTGTTTTCATCCCACTGTGCCTTTTCACATGCATGCAAAGTCACCTATGTCATGAGTTTTGCTTAGAACAGTTTGAGGTGCAGTTTCCAGAAACCCCTGCACCTATCTCCTTGAAACTTGGCAGGCTTCGTGCCCTCAGAATGAGGTACCATTCCTGCTGTTTTCATTCAAATCTGCCAAAAAAATGACAAAGGTATAGGCATTTCAGTGATTCCCTACTATAGTCTATGGTCAAATCTCTCTGAATCAGCGACGAATCTTTCAAAGCCAATTCAGCCGAATTGATTTGGGACAGTGATCTGAATCTCCAAATCGAATCACTGTCCACCAAATTGGCCAAATCCGAATCAAATACTTTTCTATTCACACAGGCCTAATCGTTTTCAAAACTACTAGCAATTCTCTTTTCTCAAAGGCTAAGTGTAAATGTGATAGAAATTAAAGTATATTTATACAACTTAACTTAAAACTTCATGAACTCAAGGAGATTCTTCATTGTAAAGACCCCCCCCAAAAAAATCTAATAAATATTTCCAGTTGGGTTTGTATAATCTTATCAAAATGTACATGGATATTTGTACATAAATCTAGTTCATTTAATAAGGGCATGTTAAAACAAAGGAACAAGAAACTCTGCACCAACTTTCTGTGGAATATTCACTTTTAAAGTCATTCATGATCTAGCCAAACAAGGTTCTTTGGGTAAATCTGATCACTTTTATTAGACAAATTCAAGCAGTTGGAAAAAATTCTTCTTTGCAAACTTTCAGGTACAAAACACCCCTCATCAGACTGAGGAAGCATCTTCAGTTGGTCTGTGCTAGAAATCAGAGGCTGGTACGCATGTAAGATAGCCAGCCAATAACTGGCTTTATGGAAGTATCAATTTTGATAAAATTTTATTTGGTTGGGGGGAGGAGAAAATGAAATACTATTGTAATGAGATGCAGTTGTTCCATTTACATTTTTTCAAAAATGGAACATCATATTTTTAAATTTAATGTGCTGAAATCAAGCACAATATATTCCTAATGCAAAACTGCATTCTAAAAAAAAGTTTTAGATTTTTTTTGTTTTGCTTTTGAATAGAAGAAAATTGGAATATTGCAGAATCTCTCACTAAATGAAAATATTTGCTTCCTAACTAGCTTTACCACAGAAGACAAAAGTGGCTGGGATAGACTGTCAGAGTATACTCGTATTATTTGGAGTACTATTAATGCACTTCTCATTGTGGCTCAAAACCACACTAGTATTTTAAATAGAGACTGTTTTTGAAATGTCCTGAGTTATCTATCAGTTTAATATACACTACTGATGTGCCATACCAATGTAAGACAAATGACTGCAAATGCTAAGCAGTAAATTAAATCTATTGTTCTTTTTAACAATGAAAAATATTCTGATGACATTTGAATGTCTGAAAGTAAGCCACTTCCTCATTTCCCATGTATACGTGTGTATACTAATTAAAAAGTTAAACAAAAACATCAATCACTCCTGATTTCAGACCATTTTCCTGGAGTTTTCTAAAGTTAACTGAGATAAGAAAAAGAAGTGCATTTGTATACCTTAAGTTTCATGTAAAACATAACCCACAGACATGCCTTCTGATTTAGTTACTAGTATTGTGCAAGAGGTCAAGTTTTGATTCTTAGTTTCTCAGGACACAAGTAGCGTTTCAGTACCAAATCCTAAACAGAGTCCCTGCATCACTTAACTGTCTTGACTGTGAGCAAACTGAAGCTCTTTTACAAGGGAACCTCATTGTAGTGCTATTCAGCAGGAAAGGTAACAGCTGTGAAATGAGTCAGGCACTTGTTGGCATGAAGTAGTATGAGAACTTTAGACCCCTCCTTGGGATTTAAAAAAACCCAAACAAAACACCCACAATTTTATATTATATGCCAAACCAAGGAGGTTGATATGCTCATTGAAAGCATTATGTTCACCAAGGATTTATTTGCCTAGCAAGCATGCATGTGAGGAATTATTTCACCATTTCACATTACAACAGCCACTAAACTTCCTAGGTTCACTCTCATTTAAGTGAATAATGTTCTATTTCACTTCCCAGTTTAGATAGCCCTACAGAGTTCAACAGATAGGAGGAAAAAGGATAATGGCAGGCAAAAATTGAAATAATAGGGGGGAAAAGGCATTTTTATATATACAATTAATAGAAATATAAATTGGCTATAGTAGCAGGGACATACTGTGAAAAAATACATGTATGTTCTTTGGCGTACATGCTTTGTGCTAAAAAAATACTGATTCATGGTTTTTCCTTGTTTATCTACAAATAACAGCCTGAAATGTTTGTTTCCCTCTCTGTCCTAAGAAATGCCGCAAGCAACAAATGAGCAATACATTCTGGCACCCTGGTCACTTTCTAATTATGACTGGAACATTGAGATTGTGGATTACTGGCTGACCATATATTTACAAAACACTGCTTGCACATTTGTGTACCATACACACACACACACTGACACACACATACATACACCCACGCCCCCCTGATCTACACCCCCCCAAACATACATACACACATTATAACACACACACACACACAATATACACACACAGCCATACACATTTTATATACACACACTTTATATATACACGCCCACACATTTAAACACACACACCCCTACCCCATCCCCAAATACACACACAGACACACATAAACACACACTCACAAACACACACACACACACACACCAGGCTTGTCCAACATACGGCCAAGCCATTTTCTGAAGACCAAGGTGATGTGACGGGAAACAAAAGTAAACACTTCGGTTTCTGGGAGGAGATGTGATACCACTTCCTGTGCGGTCTTTGAATATGGCTCACCAGCCCACTGGGTGATAAAAAGTTCATGATCTGGCCCCACATTCAAAAAGGCTGGACACCCTGATATACATACACACACACTTATACACACACACACACGTATACACACACCCACACCCCCCCCATCAAACTACAGGCCCATCAGCCTGACCTCTATCCTGGGCAAGGTCTTAGAAAATTTTATCGAAGAGGCCATCCTTAATGGACTGGCCAACGCCAACATCCTGAGGGATAGCCAGCACGGGTTTGTTGCAGGTAGGTCTTCCTTGACTAATCTCATTTCATTTTACAACTGTAAATGCTTCTCAAGCAAATCCCAGGACGTCATTCTCCCTTTGTACTCGGCCTTGGTGAGGCCGCAGCTGGAGTACTGCGTCCTCTTTTGGGCCCCACAATTCAAAAAGGATGTGAAGAAGCTTAAGAGAGTCCAGAGGAGAGCCACGCGTGTGATCAGAGGTCAGGGAAACACCTTACAACAACAGGCTGAGAGCCATGGGGCTCTTTAGCCTAGAAAAGCGCAGGCTCAGGGGTGATCTGATGGCCACTTATAAGTTTATTGGGGTGACCACCAGGATCTGGGAGAACGTTTGTTCACCAGAGCGCCCCAAGGGATGACGAGGTCGAACGGTCACAAACTCCTGCAAGACTGTTTCAGACTGGACATAAGGAAGAATTTCTTTACTGTCCGAGCCCCCAAGGTCTGGAACAGTCTGCCAGCGGAGGTGGTTCAAGCGCCTACATTGAACACCTTCATGAGTAAATTGGATGCTTATCTTGCTGGGATCCTATGACCCCAGCTGACTTCCTGCCCTTTGGATGTGTGCATATATATGCGTATGTATACACACCTGCACATATACACATGCACACACCTGCACATATACACATGCACACACCTGCACATATACACATGCACACACCTGCACATATATATACACATCGATACACACAAACACGTGTGCATATAGATACACACGTGTGCATAAACATGTATATACAAACACGTTTTATATATACGTACATGCATGTAAATACACATACATACGTATAAATGTATATAAACAGACACATCTTTATATACACACATATATATACAAACATGTAGATAACTATATACATACATAAACATGTATGCATATATATGTGCATACATACACAGATATAATATATATGTATATATTAATACACATAAGCATAAACACACATATACACACACACGTATATATACACATACACGTGTGTGCAAATATATTTACATACACACACACGAGTGTACATATGTATTTATGTACATGTGTATACACACACATCTCTGTGTGTGTATACACCCCCCCCCCCACTGTGGATACACATGCCCCTCTGTTAGTGTCTACACACACACGCACTCCCCTTTGGTGTGTGTGTCTACACCCCCACAGCCCTCTACGTGTGTACGCACACCCCCACAGCCCTCTACGTGTGTACGCACACCCACACCCCTCTGCATGTGTGTACGCACACCCATACCCCATGTGTACACCCCCACCCCCTGTACTTGTGTGTGTACACACCCCCCGTGCTTGTGTGTGTACACCCCCACCCTCTGTGCTTCTCTGTGTACACATCCACACCCACCCTGTGTCTGTGTACACACCCCCCGTGTCTGTGTACACACCCACCCCCTGAAGCACACCACTCCGTGTATACGCCCACCCACCCCTTTGTGTACACACCTCCCTTTGTGTACGTATATTCACACCCCCTTTGTGTGCACCCCCACACACACAAGCTTTGTGTTCCCAATGCTGTGTGCACGTGTACACACGCACGCACGACCCCATGTGTGCACATGTACACACCCACACGACCCCACTTTGTGTGTACACACCCATGCATGCCCTTGCTTTGTGTACACACCCACACACACCCTGTGTGTGCATGTCTACACCCCCCGCTGTGTGCGTGTGTACACATACCCCCTGCTCTATGAGCATATACACCCCCCGCTTTCTGTGCATGTACACCCCGTGTGTGCACGCACACCCTTTGTGCACATGCGTGCACACACACCCTTTGTACACCACCCCCGCTGTGTGTATACACCCGTGTGTCTATACACCCCCACCCCCTTTGCGTGTACACACACCACCCACCGGATGTGTGCGTGTGTACCCCCCCACACCCTGTGCATGTGTACCCCCAGCTCCACCCTTTGCATGTGCACGCACCCACCCACCTTGCGCGTGCGCACACACAACCACCCCCTTTGCATGTGTGTACACCCTGTGTGTGCGTGTACACCTGCAACCCCCGTGAGCAAGCGTGCACCCTCCTCTGTGCGCGCGTGTACACACCCCCCCTCTGTGCATGCGTACACACACACACACACCCCCTCCCCAGTGTGCGTGCGTGTACACACACACACACACCCCCTCCCCAGTGTGCGTGCGTGTACACACACACACACACCCCCTCCCCAGTGTGCGTGCGTGTACACACACACACACACACCTCCCCAGTGTGCGTGCGTGTACACACACACACACACACCCTCCCCAGTGTGCGTGCGTGTACACACACACACACACACCCTCCCCAGTGTGCGTGCGTGTACACACACACACACACACCCTCCCCAGTGTGCGTGCGTGTACACACACACACACACCCTCCCCAGTGTGCGTGCGTGTACACACACACACACACCCCTCCCCAGTGTGCGTGCGTGTACACCCCCCATGTGCGTTTACACACACCCCCGTGTGCACGCGCACACCCCCCCGTGTGCGTCCGCGCGCGCACCCACCCCCACCCTCCTCTGTGCGTGCCCGCACCTACCCACCCCCACCCTCCTCTGTGTGCAAGTGTACACACCCCCACCCTCCTCTGTGCGCGCGCGTAAACCCCCCGCCCCCACCCTCCTCTGTGCACATGTACACACCCCCCCACCCCATCCTGCTCTGTGCACATGTACACACACACAGACACATACAGACAGTTACGTATTTGTTTATATACATACATTTACAAATATTTATATATACACATGTATGCACACACATGTATCCACCGATATATACATATGCCCCCACATATTTACATATATATACACACCCCCACGTGTATACGCACACATACATGCACATATATACAGAAACACACACGTGTATATAGAATATATACACATGCACACATATACATACCCACGTGTATACACACACACACGTATACATACACACAGGTGTATACACATGTATACACACAGATGCATTTGTATACACACATACACACATATACAAACGTACACACATTTACATGTTTATACACACCCACACATGTACTTATATATACACAAACACACACAGACCAAGATACATATACGCACATCCACATATATACATGTA
The DNA here is from genome assembly GCF_052110815.1 of Crocodylus siamensis. Taxonomy (NCBI): domain Eukaryota; kingdom Metazoa; phylum Chordata; order Crocodylia; family Crocodylidae; genus Crocodylus; species Crocodylus siamensis. The sequence continues at coordinate 91,363,082 of NC_143397.1, read as the reverse complement.
CACATGCCCCACACCAATAGATACATATATACACACCCACATATACACACATGCACACATATATACACCCACATATTTACACACACACACATATATACACTGACACAGACATATACATATATATGTACAGATACACACCACACCCACACCTCTCTCTCTATATATACACACACTGATATCTCTCTATATACACACAGAAATATCTATACACACACCTCTCTCAATATACGTACACATCTCTCTCTCTCTCTATACATATACACACATATACATACATGACTATACACACATATACATACATGACTATACCCAACTATATCTATACACACACACACCACACACACACGCACACACACACGCACGCACACATATACACAAGCACGCACATTTGCACAAACTTATAAACAAAGACACATACACACACGCAGACACGCATTCAAACCTACACGCTCAGACAAGTACACAGGTGTAGACATGAACAGACATGCAGACATGCACAGACACGCACACCTTTACATGCACACATACAGACACACATACACCTATACACACATGTACACACAGTGTGCATATATACAGACACATGCACACAGACGCACACCCACAGACACATATGAACACTCACATAAGCAGATGTACATACACATATACACACACGTGTATATACATACACCCATGCATGTACAAACACATGTACACAAACACACATGTACAGACACAAAGACACGCATACCTGTATACACATACACACACCCCTATACATAGACACACATATACACACACATGCACATATATGCACATATACACACAAACATATGAATGCATACACATAAACACACACACCCACATATATACATCCACAAAACATACACAGACACCCATGCATGCATACACACATGTACACAGACACATACGGACACACAGACACAGACACACACATATACATACACAGACACGCACCTTTACGCACACACACACACAAGCACAGATATACACATGTATACACACACACGTGCATATACAAACACATACACACATATACATATATGAACACTCACAAACACATACACACGCACACATACACATATATAAACTCCTACAGACATACACACATGTACAAACATATATATACATATGCACACAAATATATACACATGCACACAGACACATACACGTTTGCAGATATACATACACACGTATATACACATGAACACATATGCACACACATACTCATATAAACACACACGTACGTACATGTAGACACAAACATGAAGACACACATGCCCAATACACAGACACAATACACATACAACATGTATGCCCAACACACATACACACACAACACACATACACACACACCATACATGCGTAATACACACACACACACACACACACACACACGCCCAATACACACACATACACAAATACACACACAAAGTTCATAGATTTCATCTATTTCATAGACATTAGGGCTGGAAGGGACTCAGAAGATCATCGAGTCCAGTCCCCGGCCCAAAGGGCAGGAAGTCAGCTGGGGTCATAGGATCCCAGGAAGGTAGACATCCAAATGTCTTTTGAAGGCATTCAAGGTAGGTGCTTGAACTACCTCCGGCAGCAGTCTATTCCAACATTTGGGGGCTCAGACAGTGAAGAAGTTCTTCCTTATGTCCAGCCTGAAACAGTCACAGAGGAGTTTGTGACCATTCAATTTGGTCATCCCTTGGGGCGCTCTGGTGAACAAACGTTCCCTCAGACCCTGGTGAGCACCCCTGCTGAACTTACAGGTGGCCACCAGATCACCCCCAGCCTGCATTTTTCCAGGCTGAAGAGTCTCATAGCTCTCAGCCTCTCATTGTAAGGTCTGTTTTCCTGACCTCTGATCATGCATGTGGCTCTCCTCTGGACTCTCTCAAGCTTCTCCACATCCTTTTTGAATTGTGGAGCCTAAAACTGAACGCAGTACTCCAGCTGCGGCCTCACCAAGGTCAAGTACAAGGGAAGAATGACGTCCCGGGATTTGCTTGAGAAGCATCTATGGTTGCAAGGCAGCATTTTGCTTGCTTTACTAGCTGCAGGATCACATTGAAGGCTTGTGTTCATCTTGTGGTCAGTCATGACCCCCAAGTCTCTTTCTTCCATAGTACTAGCCAGCATAGCACTGTTGACCCTATAAGCATGCTGCAGGTTTTTCCTCCCAAGGTAAAGAACCTTGCATTTTTCAGTGTTAAATGCCATCGGATTCTCATCTTCCCATTTCCTGAGCCTGTCGAGGTCAACCTGGATTGCTGTCCTGTCCTCAGACGTGGATGCTTTACCCCAAAGTTTGGTTTCGTCGGCGAACTTGGCCAGTCTGCTTCTGACGCCAATGTCCACATCATTAATGATGACGTTGAACAATATAGGCCCAAGAACTGAGCCTTGAGGGACCCCACTGGTCACAGAGCACCACGACAACTGACTTCCATTGACCACCACTCTCTGGGTCTGACCATGTAGCTAATTCCCCAGCCAGCAGATTGTGGAGAAGCCGAGGCCGCAGTTGGCCAGTTTCGCCAAGAGGTGATCATGGGATACCAGATCAAAGGCTATAGTTTGCCAGATCCACTTTCCTCCCTTTCTTGAAGATAGGCACCACATTGGCCTTCTTCCAGTTTTCAGGCACTACACCATAGCACCAGGAGTTTTCAATGATCCATGTCAGAGGCTGGGCTATGATGCTTGCCAGCTCCTTGAGTACCCTGGGGCATAGATTGTCAGGGCCAACTGACTTGAAGGTATCCAGCCTCTTGAGGTGTTCCTTCACGAGGTCAGCATTGATGGAGGGCAGGGGATCTCTCTCCCTCACCCAGACCTCCCTGTCCCGTAGCAGGCATGGGTGTCCCATGGGACTGATGAAAAACTGATGCAAAGTACCCATTTAATAGGTTGGCTTTTTCCTGGGCCTCAGTTGTCCCATCTGGTTCAGCAGAGGTCCTATGTTGCCCTTGCTTATCCTCCGGCTCCCCACATATCTGAAAAAGGACTTTTTATTGTCCTTGATACTTGAAGCTAGTTGGAGTTCAGTTGCAGCCTTGGCTTTCCTGTTATGCTCCCTGCAGGACTGGACCAGTGCAGAATATTCCTCCTTGGAGGTGAATCCCATCCTCCGTCCTTTGTAGGCCTTTCTTTTTAGCCTCAGGAAGTCTACTAGATCACTGGAGAGCCGGGGGGGGGGGGGGGGGCTGCTGTGCCCTCTTGCTGCCTTTCCTCAGAGATGGAATAGACTTAGCTTGTGCACTGAGGATTGCTTCCTTGAGGAGCAACTACTCTTCCTGAACTCCCCTCCCCCTGGGGTCACGGTCCCTTAGGGTCTCACTGATGAGCCTCCTGAGCTTGTCAAAGTCAGCTTTCCTGAAGTCATGGACTTCCATGCTGCTGACTGACTTGCCAGCTTTATGATGGATGGTGAAGGTGACCAGCTCGTGGTCACTGTTACCCACCTTCTCCTCACAATCACTAGGTCACCGATTAGGTCATCCCCAGTAGCCAGTAACAGGTCGAGCAGTGCTTTACCTCTTGTTGGCCTGTAGACTTCTTGAGTCAGGTAGAGGTCATCTACATGATGGGAAGCTTTGCAACTGCTCAGATTTTGCTGAGTGATCTTCCCACAAGATGTCTGGGTAACTGAAGTCACCCATGACAACCATGGTCCTGGAGCATGTGGCCTGAGCCAATTCCCGGGCGAACTCCTGGTGAAACTCTTGACTTTGGGTGGGATCTGTAGTAGACTCCCACCGTTGTGTCCCCTGTGCCGTGTTCTCCATGGATTTTAACCCAGAGGGTCTCCAGTCATCCACCCTGGTCACCAACATCAGCTTGCAGGGACACGTAGCTTTCCTTAACATAGAGAGCTACACCCCTGCCCCTTTTATCTACTTGATCTCTCCTGTACAAGATATAGCCATCTATACCCATGGTCCAGTCATGGGTAGAGTCCCACCAGGTCTCCGTTATGCCTATGATGTCATAATTATTTGCATTAAGCAGGAGGATGAGTTCCTCCTGCTTATTCCCCAAGCTCCTGGTATTTGTGTACAGGCAGGCAAGTGTCCCTTGGGGACTCTTGCCTTGCCCAGCTTGTACCAGGGCTGGAGCAGGGCGGGGCTCCCTTAAGTGCCTTGGCCTGCTGGCTTTGTAAGGGTTACTCAGCTGGCCAGAAGTGGCAGTAGACCCCCCCGTTCCTCCCCACATACACGTCTTACAGAACCAAATGTTGTGTTGGGTTCTTCCTCTGCACCCTACCTGCAATTTCTTCACAAGGACCTTCGCATTACAAAATGTAGTCTCTCAATTTAGTTTAAAATGTTGCCCTAGGGAAAGCGCCTTCCCAACAAAATGGTCTCAAAGAACTCAAGTAGCTGATATACTTTATGAAGCTAGTTAGCAAATTAAGCATTTTTCTGGTTCATTAAGTGGTTCATTAAATTTGATTTAGTCATTAAATTGGCTACATCAGCACTACCAACCTAAACTACTGTATTCTGTGTTTAGTCTAGAAATTTAAGGTTAGCAGTCATTAAAAATACACACGTTATTTTATTTTCACTTGTAATAAAAAAAAAAAGTTATTCAAATTTTATGGCAATCTCTGGATAATCTGAATACGCTAAGGTGAAGCCAGGGAGTTTGTGTTAAACGTGACTCTTGAGGTAGGAGTTGGCTCTCAAGTGGGAAAAACTGAATAATTTCAGAACATTTATTTTTCCAATGAATCACGAACTATTTAGTAACACAAAATTTCTAATATAAATATCTTTAAAATATTATTAAACAAGGGTTCATCCATTTGGAAAAATTTTGGTGTACAACAGAAAGGGAATGCTAAATACACAGAACCCTAGCAGAAAAAGAAGGTAAAAGGGGAATATCAATTTTGAAGAGGGATGCTTAAAGTACTTTTGAAGTGTTCCCCCCCCGCCCCGCTTTTCATTCACTGCTTTTTCACTTGCCTCCTAAGAAGTATTTCCCTTACTGATTATTCTTTCTACAGATATTTTTTGCCCTCACCCTCCTAAAGCTTTCAGCACTTGGCTTGTCTTTTCTGTCTGATCCATATTACAGGTTACCCTTAAGGCCAACAGTGGCAGCAGAAATGTGGAACGGTGTTAGTTGACAGGTGTCAAAAAACCAGTATGGGGAGCACCAGACATTGTGGTTTCTGTAAATGAGAAAAAATGCCCTCCCTGTCACCCCATTGATTTTTGGGGGAAAGTTATTGTTATTATTCAAAAATAATGAACCATTTGATTCTAAGACACTCCACAACAGATGATGATGATGATCATCATCATCATCATCAAATAGATATCTACAGTACTGCTCTTAAATATTTTGCGTAATTTACAAAAAATCACTACAATGCATTTAAGAGCAACACAATGATTACTACTAGCCCAATTTAAAATGCTACTTGAGATATCTGTGCATCCCAAAAGCATACCAAGTCCCTGAGAACATGTACAATGAGTGCTGAAGACAAGAACTGTAGCTCTTTACCAATTTCCCCATCACCGTGCCACATTTTGAAAGCGTCAATCTATGTCAATTTGGGCCCAGTCCTGGGAACCATCTGAACACCATGGTCATCACACTGAATTATAGACATCAAGAAGTACAGACACCTGTATGCTTAAATCTGTATTTTAGAAGCTTGCGTGATTGCAAGGAAACTGCGAGAATTTGTACCGAGACCACATGACACGCACAAAGCTACACTGAGGTTGATAGAATTACTCCATTTTGCATGCACTGATAGTCCGGCTTTAGTAGAAGATGCTACTCAAATTAGAACTGAAAAAGCTCTCCAAAGAGTAGATTTCAGTTTGGGGAATTTTAGCATATAAGAATACACATTTTAAACAGACTGAATAAAATTATATTGCATTTCCATCCCTCCAAATCCAACCAATACACCCGAATAAAACACTACATTGGAACATAGCTTTGCAGACATTTCTTGTCACATGATGTACAAATGGAGAACTGATTTTGTACATTTTAGTGGGGGGGTTGAAGGACAAAAGTTGCTGCAGAGGCAGGAATGCTGACAATCTTTTAAACTGATGCGATGACTTGTTCTGCTGTTAAATATTGCTATGAACACCAGTTAAGATTGAACAGAGAAGAGAACAGTTAATTAATACAGCATTTCCCATGGCTTAGAGTTCAGTGTTAATTTTATTCCAGGAACCCCTCAACAATTGCTGCCAAAGTAAAAATAAAAACCCCAACCCTCCCCCCTCAAAAGAAATCCACCTAGAGAGCTGTGGATAAAATGAAAACAGTGATTTCAGTCTGACAGTACTGCTGTTGAATAGTCCTATTTTGTAATCAGATAATGCAGCATCTTTCCCTTTTACCAGTTCCATAGAATGCAAGCCTCAATTGGTCTGTATCTACATTTGCACTACTTACTGCAGCAGCCATTGTACTGTCAGACATCAGAAATTCATGGCAACTCCACCAAGTGGTACTTTATATTTAGTATTAACTCCTGAGGGAGGAATGCAACAAATATGCAGCCACCTTTTTCTGTTGTCGGACCCAACTCCCTGTCCCACATTTACTAGCAGATTTTTCCACTGAACAAGCGGACCCAGAATAGACGCACAGTAAAACAACAGCAACAACAAAAACAAACAAAAAAACCTCCTATCATCATTTGCTAGGGCCTGCCTGCCCTTCCCTTAGGAAACTGTTGATAAACAAGCTATCAAGCAAAGCATTTGAGATTGAGATAGCAATTCAAGGGTCAACAGAGAGGAGGGAGAATGGTCAATAAGGCACTCTGCATGTGGGTCCAATTCCCTGACCCAGGGTGGAGACCTCCTATATGAACCTGGGCAAGCCACTGAGCCACTACATGTATATTATTGAACAGGTACACTTAGGAATGTCCCTCGTTGAGGGAACTCATTTATTTGGCGCTTTAATATCATACACAGATGCAAGTATTTGAAATTTGTCTACAGAGCAATATTTTGTACATTTATAAACTATATAAAATAAAAGGAATCATCACCATCCTAGCCATACAAAATCAGGTCAAACAATGCACTTCAAAACCAGTGTCAAGCAACAAAGGAAATAAAACCTAAAAATGACACAGTATTTAAACAGAAGGGAACACACAGGATAAAGAGGAGACATATACAGACTTCTCTGTTAAACAGCTGTTTCTATTACATTACTATATTTACTCGAATATAAGACAAAGTTCCACCCCCCTCCCCCCCAGCATGGGGGAAAAGACCCTTATCTTACATTCATATACAAGGAAACCACATTAAATACATTGCCTGTTGTTAAACTGCTGCCAAAAGCAGCATGTACTTAGTAATGGAAACCAAATAGAAAATGGATTAAAATGCAGCCAACACATATGGCCCATATTGGGTGCACATACTGATGGGAACCTACTACTATGCTTTTTTTTTTGGTGGCTCTTAAAGGCAGCTGCTTCCCCAGAAGGGAAAGAGCACCAGACCTGGAGGTACTAAAATACTAGGCCAGTACTTGAAGAGACTGGAATAAGCTCTGACACCCTCCCGTGGTACCAAAAATGCTGATGGATACTAACCACACGGATAGGTTGGTGTAATCCATCTGAATATGGTAGTTCCCACTGTTCTCAGTCCCCCTCAGCACGAACCATCTTTCAAGTCATGGCGAGCTAATGTATTGCACACATTTCGACTTCCTCTTCACTCCCACAGGTAAGCTACACTTTTCTTTCCCATTTCCAATGAATCCTGTTTCTTCATGTGTAGTGTGTGGAGGTGGAAAGGAGGAGTGGTCTGTTTACTTTGGCAGGTTAAAGAAAGCCAAGAGAGGCCATGACCAGCTGGTAGAGAAAGCAGGTGAGAAATGAAGGGATGCTGGAGATGGCAGCAGCTTTCTATCAGGATCTCTATGCCATGTGACTGGAGGACCCAAGGGCTATATAGGACTGTCTGCAGAGACTCATCTGGGTCATCAGAGAGTACAAAGGGCTGATGCTGGTAAAGGAGTAGACCTTGGAGAAGGTTGACAGAACCCTGTGGAGTTTCAAGAATAGTAAGACTCTTGGGGTAGACAGGCTGCCCAAGGAGTTTTTTGTTACCTTCTGGGATTAGGTGGTTCCCAACCTGCTGACGGTCTTCAAAGACATAGGAGGAGGGCAGGGATGGACTAAGGCCTCATGACTCTCTTGTACAAGAATGGTCCGAGATAAGAGTTGAAGAACTGGAGGCCTATAACCCTCCTGAACTTCAACTATAAACTGCTGGCCAAGACGTTAACTGAGCACCTTAAATCTGTTATAGGGACATGAAGACCGGACATGCACAGTACCAGGGAGATCAATCCATGGCGCCCTGCTGCAGCTATAGGATGTACTGCAGTACCATGAAGAGAGGGCTCAGAGAACTGCTGTACTGCACCTCAACCTGGAGAAAGCCTACAACCAAGTATCCTACTGACTCCTGTTTGAGACACTGAAGAAGATGGGGATCCCATTGACCTTCACTGCCTGTATAAAAAGACAGTGTATGTGGATGAGAGCAGCCAGGTGCTGGTAAACAGGCTCATGACCGTACCAATAGTGGTGGAGTTGGGTGTCTGGCTGGGGTGTCCATTCTCCCCAGTCCGGTTCATCTGCATAATGAAACCTCTAGCTAAGAGGCTCAAACAGACCCCAGAATTAATGCAGGCCCCAGACACAACCAAAAGGAAGCAAGGGCCCTAGCCTACACGGATGACCTCAATGTCCTGTGCATGGCCAAGTGGTCATACTGAAACACACACAGGTATACAGAGCAGTAGCAGAGGCCAAGTTCAATGTGAGCAAAAGCACCTGCCTGGTACTGGGTGATCTGGGGGACCTGTCATCCCTGGGGGTCTGCTATTGACCAGATGGAGGGCATAGGAAAAGACTGAGGCCAAAGTTAACTGCCAGAGTCTCAGAAACAGACTCTGGCATATGCACCACCTCTCCATGGGGGTTATCTTGCAATCAGGGTCACCTTATATTTGAATAAATGCAGTATTTTTTGTTTTGGCTAGAAAAAAAAGTCATATTATGCTATTTATTCACTCCCTCCCACAGTCAATTCATGTACCACATTTACTCAAATCCGAGATGAGCTTCCCTCTCTCCATTTCACATGTAGAAAAAACACCCTGATTTTGGATTAGAGAAATGGTTCTTAACCTTTTTTGTATAGGGACCCATTTGTAAACATCAGTGGACAGTCCCAAACCAGTGCCCCTCACTGCCACCTCCAGGCCCCAGCCCCCCAGGTGTGGGGCAAGGGGCAGGTGTGTGGGGCAAGGGATGAGTGTGTGTGGAGCGGGGGGGGCCAAGCAACACCAGGCAGGCTGGAATTCTACCAGCCTGCAAGGGAAAAGCTAAAGTTTTTCTCTTTTCATTTTTAAGTTTCTTGATCCATTTTTAAAAATTTGTCTGTAACCCTTTAATATATTCTTGCACCCCACTTTTGGGTCACGACCCATGGGTTGAGGAACACTGGGTTAGAGTATCAACCTAGTGCAGAGAGCAGCAGCTGCAGTCCGAGCCAGAGCTACAGGAGTGACCACATGGTGTGCAGCTCAGAGGGAGAACAGGGGACACTGTGCAGTGGAAGGGAAGCTGCTACAACTTTGGATCCGGCTTTGGCTCTGACCCTGACCCAGGCTTGCAGATGCTGATGTTTGGCCAGGACTGGAGCCACCATGTGCTCTAGAGCCACAGAAGGGAAGTGGGGCACCAACACTGGGGAGAGGAGTCGGGCTGTCTGCCTCCCTTCTGCAGTGGCTGGGGAAAGAATTTAAGATGACTGTCCAATCATTAAATTCTACACATGGAAAATGATAACATATTTATGTATAGAATTTAACAATTGGGTGGTCATTTTAAATTCCAGCTTGTCTTGGTTTCAGGATTCTCTGCTATTTACAAAAGGTTAATTGCTCAGAAAGCCTCACTGGAATAATCACGCTTTTGTGGAAAAATCTTGTTTCTGTTATTTACTAGCTTTACTTATTTGCATTGAAGATTTGGAGACTAATAGAAGATTATTAAATTTTGAAATAGCGGGAGACAAATACATGCAAATTTTACACAAAAAAGACAAAGAGAATACCACATCATTTTGCCTGTTTATTTTACATGTTAACTTTATTAATTACAGTAAAAACTCTTATCTGGCATCCCCCAGGAATGAGGGATGCTGGATAACAAAATATGCTAGTTTTAACTGAGCGGCCCAAACAGGTGTCCTTGTCCGTTTGGGCTGCCGCCCTTCCCATAGGCCCTGTGGGCCCCGTGGGACAGGGAGACAGGCCCCATTCAGCCTGTTATGCCCCTGTGGCATGGGGGTCTGGCAGCGCAGGCTGCGGACTTGGAGAAACTGGAAGTGCCAAGGTAGGCACTTCCGGTTTCACTTTATCTTACAAGCCAGCATGCCAGTTAATAGAGCATGCCAGCTTGTAAGGTGCCAGTTAATGGAACTTTTACTGTATTCAATTAGTTTATGCAAAACTCTAGAACTCTTGGTTCAGAGATTATACCTTTTATTAATTAGTTAATCATTCATCTATTTTGGAATATTCCAACTACTATTCTATGGTATATTTTGTAAGATTAATAAGATCACTGTCACATGAAGCAAGAACTTTTTTTGTGAACACTATGTTCAAAGATTAGTGACATGAGAATCACAGAGGTTCTACAGTACTCAGCATCCACTATACACAGAAAGACAGGTTTATTGTAATGATTTGAGTATAGTAAATCTGCTTAATAAAATTTTACTGAATCGTTTTCTATAAACATAAGACGTAAAAAAAAAAGTGACTAATTTTTTCCATTAATGGAAAAAAAGAAACCAAACCTCTCACTCACTACAAAAAGGTAGCATGCACACAACACTGAATTTTCTAAATGAGTAAATCTGAGTCTTATATTTGAATAAATATCCCACATGATCTCAAATATAAGATCACTTGGAATACAAGACAACCCCCAGTAATTAGATTATCTATATGGGCAATTTATACATTTTGATTTAATTTTCCAGGTATAGAATGCAACTCTGGAGATGTGTCTTGCATTTGTCCCCCTCCCACTGCTGCACCAGGGAAAAAAATCTGAGGATTCAGGTAGCCCCTTTGCCTCCCCACCAACTTCTCCCTGCTTCTGTCAGATCTTACTTTCCCTAAGCACATGGAAGAAAGAAGCAAATTTGAAGAAACTGACCTTGAAATAAAAACACAGCTGTAGCGACTTGCATATAATACCCATAAACTTAGTTCATCCAGAATAGATTAATTTTCCTTTTTCTGAAACTGCTGTAAGTTAGCACAGGTATTCCATAAACACACTTTTAAGTAGCACTTTGGTACCTACCTATACATAGAAAAAAAAACTATGCATGATGTTAGTCTAAAGCCAAAAGGCTTGTGATTTACCATACAGTTCATTGGGTTGGGCCCCAGCCAGAATCAACAGCATTTTAAGACATGGTGACTCCACAGCTCAATATTTGTGCATACTCCGGATAAACAGCATTTTAAGACATCCTCACAAAAGAATCCATGTGCTAATTATCCCGCCACTCATAACTAGAACTGGGTGTTTTCCTAAGTCCTGGAGTGCTCCAAAAATGTATATAGGCAATTTGGTCCAGTTCTACTTCACAGAAGGTGAGGCTACACAAGGATCATATATGCACAAGGTGAGAGAGGGGCTGATAGGAATTTTGGGTGAACTGTTTGGGGCCCCATTTGGTGATGTTTGCCAGACATTTAAGGATGGTGAAGAAACAGGAATAATTGGACATGGGAAAACAGGTGCAACTCAGCTGTGGTAGTCAAGAGGAAGTCAAGATGTAATGTATGCAATGTGGTGGCTCTCCATGACCTGAGAATCAGTGCTATCTTATTCAGATCGGTTGTACTAGCTCATGCTTGGGGTAGGTTCCCATCAGCCTGTTTGCCCCATAGGGGTTGTATACTTTATAGACATGCTCAGAGTTGGCTGCATTTGATCAGCTTCATAGTTGGTTTCCGTTACTGAGCACATGCTGTGATAGGCAATGTATTTAATGTGGTTTTCCTGTATGGGAATGTAAGATGAGGGACTTTCCCCCCTTTGCTGACTGAAGGAAAATACCTTACCTTGCATTTAAGTAAATACGGTTAATACTTTGAACTGCTATTTATTCTCTCTCTATTCAAATTCTGCATTTGTTTCTAAGGGGTGAATAAATGTTCATGGTGAAGGGGCTGCACCTAAACATATTGACCCTGTATTGCAGGTGTGAAAAAGCAAAAGCTGCCTCATCTCAATTTCTTGCATCAAAATAGGTCTCACCTTTTGCCCATGAGATGATTTCTTCTTTACTTCAGAAAAAGACAGGGAGTTACTGGGAAGGTTGGGGAGATGAAGGCTCTGTCCCAAAGGAATTGATGTGCCATCTGACATTACCATGATCTGTCATAAAAGAGAGGGAAAATAATACAGTATTTCCCCCTTCAATATTTAACTATGTTAGGAGTTAGCAATCACTCTAAGGGAGAACAGACAAATAAGCCTCCAATACAGCCAGCACCCTTGCTTTCCTCTCTCAGGGACTGCATTGATAAAATTACTGACTCATCCTCCATTCCAATGAGCAAAACAAATCTTGTTAATTTGTTTGTAAAGACAACTTAAACTGAAAAGAGCTGGCACATTCTATTCCAGTAGAGAAAGTGTTTTATAAAAAGACTTGTTGAAGTCTACAAATTTTACATATAGACTTCAGACCACTTCCGAGTAAGATTAAAATCCTCTTTGTACATAAAGTCCACATGTGCAAAGACATTCAATACTTTAGAACTTTATTGGCCAAAACTGTTACATTTACCCACTTCAGAGCAGGAAGCTGTCCCGTTAATTCCCATGCCAGTACAAAATATAAATGCAAATTAATTTTTGCTTAAGTAGAATAAAGGAGTATGACAGCAGATGTACCGAAGATGCAACAGAAAGTCTTGCAAACTGCTTCCAGCACTGGACTTAAGCAACATGGCTCCAACACCCTCTAAAAGAAGGAAACCATCTTACTAATGAGGCAGGTAAAATGCAAGGCCAGTATTTCAAGGTCTTCCAGGTACACGCACCAGATGGTCAAGCACCTGGATAAGCACCAGATGGTCAATGAGAGCGAATAGGTTTTTTTAGCTATAGAATCCTTCTGGGTCTTCTAAAAACAAACCCTACCCTGTTTTTAAAGACCATTCTTGGCTTCTGAATGCACAGAGATTAGAGACCCTATAGGAGATGACTGCTTGGCCAAATAGGTTGCAGATTTATACTTCATCTTTGACCAACCAGCACAAGTCAAGGGGAACTCCGTTTACTGTTTTAAAATGCAAGTGGACTCTGGGGGGAAACTAATCCACAGTACTATTAATCAGTATCTATCTAAGCTATAAGAGCTCCTTCCACATGGTTGTTTAACTCCCCAAGATAGCTGGCAAAGATGAGTAGGTGATGTAGGACGTTAAACCCCTGATAACAATTTCCCATTTTTGATACTTTAAGTATCCACATACGTGGACATCTATTTACTATACCCACTCAATTACTGATTAACTTGTATTTTCTCACCTTATAGTAAAACAGAGCAAGGTCTCAGAATCACACTAACAGGGCTCCCAATTTGAGCAATAGGCATTCAAGTTTACCCAAAGGACATCTAATAAAGTAGGTCCCTGATGCATTAGTTCAATGTACTCAGGGCTCCTAATATAGGGCAATTCCAGAAATCAGTGTTGTCACAAATGGACTGTCCAGGAGACACAATGGAAAGGCAAGTAAGAACACTTCAACTTCACTAATTGGTTCAAGTTAAAGAATAGGCGACTTTCATCTGCCAGATATTCTTTAACCAAAGCACATCAAAGCTTAAGGCTGAACTTGGCACGATAAGCTGCAAGGAAGGAAGCTGTAACACATGCACAGCATGTCTAGTGTCAAGGGTAAGTCTCCAGCAGAGTTTACACATATGCTTAAACTAGTACTGTTACAGAGTATACACACTTTGCTTCTACAGTTCAGATTTTCTCCCCAGAAGCAGACTCCATATTACAATACTGTAGCAGATATCTACCTATTATTTATACAAAATATTTTTCGTATTAAAAACTGTTTGACCTGCAGGATAAGGAGGCAAGAGCTCACCCTCCATTACTGAGTTTAATCATCTTTTCCTCCTTGACTGACTGCCTGCCTTCAGCAAGTCAGGGCACTGGGCCAGATGTATGTTCAAAAGTGCCTGTTATTGCTTGAAAATTAAAAAGCAAGTGAAATACAGAGCCAAGGAACAATCTCATGGGAATAGAAATCACCAAATTTCTCCATGGTGGGTAAAATTCTGAGGTTAAAAAAAAAACCCACCCCCCAAAACAGAGGCTAAGCCATTATTTAACCACCCCCTCTTGATGTTGATAATTTTATCAGTTTAAAAAATATTTTCAAGGTGGAGATAAAGAGAGATTGTTCCAGGCACCACTGTAGGATGTGTGCCATTCGAGCCCAGGTGAGAAAGAAACCCACCGTGGAGGGCTTCACCCACAACTGGATGGTGTTCGTGAGGGGCCCTGAGCACAGTAACATTCAGCACTTTGTGGAGAAAGTCGTCTTTCACCTGCACGAGAGCTTCCCCCGGCCAAAAAGAGGTAGGGCCCCACTCCAAGGTGGCTTGAGTGTTGTTTGCTTGCGGGGGAGAGGAACAATCGCCTTCCCAGGCATGCTCTGAGTGCTGGGAGGCCGCGGCAGCAGAGGCTGCTGCTTGCTGCTGCACACAGCCCACAGACAGGCATCTGGCTGCCACACAGCTCCCTGCCTACACAGCACCATCAGGTGTACTGTGTGAGGGGTTAATTATTATTATTTCTTCCCCAAACCCTAACCCAGCTGATGGAGCAGGGAGTTGGCAGCTGATGGGTTTGTGCAGGCTGAGGTGGGGAACAAAAGCAGCCCTCTCCTCTTCTCCCCCCCACTCCTTACAGGCTTTGCCACTCCTTTTACTGCAATCTGGGTTATCAATGTCATTTATTTCTGCATTCCCCTCTCCCACTTCTCTCACATCCACTCAAATCAGTGACTGCAGCAATGATCTTTTAATTGCTGGTGCCTGGGACAAAGCTCATGGTAGAGGTGGTATCTTTTATTAGACCAACTAGATTTTTGCAAACAAATTTCTTTAAATTTTCTTTGCAAAAATCTAGTTGGTCTAATGAGGAATATAACCTCTACCATGAGTCCTGATTCCTTTTGCCACTAGACCAATACAGCTACAACTGTATTAGTCAACATGGACCTGGCTCAGGTCATCTAACCCCATTGCTCTTTTCTACCCAGGGCGTGTTACCTCTCAGCTCCATGTTCTTGGGGAACCCTGACACAGGACACAGACTGTCCGACTCACAAAGAATCCCCCCCTCTACCTAAACAAACTGATTAAGATGCAGTGAGAGACACACCTAAAACTCTCCAGATAAGGGTGACAAGAGTGAAACAACTGCCCTAGGTCTCATTTGCATCCAAGATGGAACCAGATGACCATTCATTTACATGAGAGACGGAGAACAGAAAGCCTGAAGCAGAGACCGCAGTGAATTCTGGGATCAGAAAAGCAGGGGAGCACGGCATGATGGGAATCTGTGCTCCAAATGCTGATCAACCCACACACCCAGCTCAACATTTATCAGACCAGTTCTAATCTGGATTTACATAGACTCCCCCCCCCCCCCACCCCCTCCCACACCTCTAAGCAGAAGTAAAGTTTAATAGGCGTATCAGGCCGTACATTCCCCAGTCCCACTATGGGAGGCCTATTTAAACTTAATTGGCTACAACTCAGTTGCCAGGTTAGGGAATGCTGAAGCAAGACAGAGCCAGGGGTATGGGCAACATTTGAACAATGGTAAAGGGTTCATCACAGCGTCCAGCCCATTGGAGCCCTGACCACAAGTGTTGTCATACTTTTCCCAGGATGACTGGTGGAAGTCCTCCCCTCCCAAAGGTTATGAACACTCCAATAATTGCCTTAAGTCTATTTAAAGACTATAGTAAGATCTGGAAAAGTCATGCTAAGCTGAGGCTTGTTCACAAGTAAAAATCCAAAATCCTCATGCTGCAAGCTATCTAATGTTTCTGAAGAAACCAGGAGATATCCCATCAGTATATCTACTATCCATAGGAATTTCAAGCTGGCTCCTAAGTATGCGTTTCCTAAGTATCAATCAGTTTCCTGAGCTGTTCCAACCAGATAACCCCTTGTCAATAGAAAAGACAATTTGATTTACACTATTGAGAATGCTTGAAAGAAGCTGAACTGAGGGTATAAAAATCTGTAAAAACAGCAGCAGTGTGTGTGCTGACACCACCGGCTTTCTTCTTGAGAAGGAGGCAGATCGTCTCCCTTCAAGGATCGTGCTGAGAACTTCAAACCTGTCAGCTTTGCAACCTGAGTGCCTTGGACTGGTGAGATCCCAGCTCTCTCTCTTTTCTCTCTCTAAGCATAGACTTCTGAACCTGAACTGTATTAGTTAAGCTTGAGCTAAGTTTCCCCAAATACTTAGTGAAACCAGGGTATACTGTGACTGCTTGTGTTTGTTTTCCTTTGCATGTCTATTACTACTAGTGTCATTATATATTTCATCTACTTAGCAATAAATAACTTTTAGAGTCAAACTGGTGGTAACTGGGTATATTTTCCCTTCGCTACTTCTCCTTCCCCACTTGCTCTGCAGCAACGCTTCTTTTACCTAAGCTAAAGATCCCTGTGAAGCCCAAAAATACTGTGGGGTCTCCTCATCAAGAGGCTAAGAGATTGGGATGTGCTGAGTTTGAAACACATAAGGGGATCAGCTTGTATAGGCTGATTGACCCAGTTTGGCTCAGACGTGTCCTAATGAACTGAATGCTGGCCCATGAGGGTGTCATCTGGACACCCAGCCAGATTCAGAGGTATTCTGTTTAATTGTGTGCTTGTGTCTGACTGTAGTTTATTGTTGCTCTGATGAACTGATTCTTGGCATGAGGGTGTCAGCCTGTCCATGCTGATCAACCCAACCAGGTCAGGTGTGTCACGTTAATCTAGGTGCATTTGTATGTATGACTGATTTGGAGACTGGAGGAACCCAGCCCCATTGAAACTGAGTCTTGCAAGATAGCTCCATTGGGGGTCAGGGCTTGCAGAAGGGAGATACAGCTCCGTATAGAAACACAAGTAGCACATTAATAGAATTACCAAGACCCTAGAAATGTATCCCTAATATATAAGCAGACCCCAAAGTAATGGGCAAATCTGGTAACAGGCGGGGGGGGTCAGACTTGATGATGTACTGAGGTTTCTTCCAACCCAAACATCCATGAACCAGAAGGTACTGCCAAAAGTTAGAACTTGACAGGTAATTGGTAATTACAACCACCACTTGCTAAATGCTCAGCTTGTTTTTGTAGAATCATAGAAAGGGACCTTGAGGGCCATTTGGCCCAAACCCCATGCATGAATACAGGAATAGGCCAAGAAGGATGCAGGCTGGCATGGGAGGTTCAAACTGAGCCCTTGCACTTGATGGGCTGCCAGCCAAACCATGTGGCTAGGTGGAAGAGGCTGCGTGTGTTTTAGAAGTAAACTATAGCCTTTCAAAAACATTAAGCTGTAGAAAGTGAAAAAGCCATAGAAACATAAACATCAGGAATATCAGTGTCTCCCTCCTTCAATAACCCATGGGTAGGGACTTACTGAAATTGTGATTTCGCAGAATCCAGCATTGCCCACAAAAGCAGGCAATGCCCACACAAAAAAAAATAAAAATAAAAATAAAATGCTGGCTCTCCACCAGCAGTCCTCATTGTGCTGTGGCTCAGCTGCACAGCACACTGGGGGGAAGTGGAAAGGGGGGCTGCTCGCATGATGGGAGCCCAAGATGGCTGCTGCCCCCCACCCCTCACTGCTGATTGGCTGCAAGAGTTGTCCATCATATGGCCCTGCCCCTCTCCACCAATCAGCAGTGAGCGGTAGAGCTGCATGATGAACAGCCCTCACAGGCAATTGGTGGCAAGGGGCAGGGCCACTGGAGCCCCTTAGCCAGATGCGCTGGGGGCCCACCACAGAGCCCATGAAAATGGTTGCTGGGCCTGCATTCTCTTCATGAAATCAGCCAGCAAGTGCCTTGAATTCGACAGGTCCCTACCCATGAGATAAAGCATCCTCTTCATACATTCAGTCATCTAGACCAACCTTCAAAAAAACCCCTCAGGCTGGGAACACATTCTGTGGAAACTGAATGAATTCCCTTGAAAAGTAAATTAAGAAAGGAGAAAATCAGAGGTTCAGGTAATGTACTGCTGGAAAATTTAAGCTACTAGATTACAGTAACATTTTGAAGGCAAGAGGGTATGGCTACTACTTTGCAGTTAAGAGAAGCCATTTTGAAAGATATTTTACAGTGAAGAAATACTACCCCAAAACAGCTGATTTTAGAGCCAGGCTGAACTGTAATGTAGCTGTCTCCCCTGAGCCCACTCCAGGCAATAAAAAAAAGGCTCTGATCAAGTCTTAAGGATGTTCCAAGACTACAGGAGTCTCCACAGTGGAAGGCTAAGTTTGCAACTCAGGCCAAGGCTTGCAACTATCTATCTGGAAGCAAGGATTCAAGCTATTTAAGCCCACCCACTGACAATTTTCCGATGCCTTTCCACAAATACATGAGGGCCATTTCTTCTTTTGCTCTTAGTCACTGTTATACACTGAAGGTCATCTGTTAGGTTATATACTTCCAGCTCACCAGAGAAATCCTCCTCATGGTATACTGATAACTGTTTTGAAATGGGCATCAACTATCTGGTGAAGCTCTTCAAATCAATTCTTACTGTAAGAAATGATTTGAAGAGATATACTCACACCATCAAAGTACAGCAAAATCTCCTAACAACTTGCTATAAAGGGGATTCAGCAGATGGAATCTCTTTACAGGAAGTCAGTCAGTGAGGAGGACATGATCACAATGGGCAAATATCAAAAGTACCAAGGCCATGTCCACTCAAGAGATCATTGGAAAGTATGACTGGAAGGGATCTCACAAGATCATCTAGTCCATCCCCTGCTCAAAGGAGGATCTACCCTGACTATACTATCCCAGCCAAATGCCTATCCAAGCTGTTCTTGAAATTTATTTCCAAGGACAGAGATTTCCCAACTTCTCCAGGTAGCCTGTTCCAATACTTGACCACCGTCAGAAAGATCTTCCTAATTTCCAGCCTAAACTTCCCCAGCTGCAGCTTGAGGTCATTGCTCCTAGTCCTGTTTCCAATGACCACAGAGAAAAGCCCATCTCCATCTTCTCTGATATTTGAAGACTATTAACAAATCCCCCTCAGCCTTCTTTTCTCCAGACAAAATAACCCTAAGCTCTTCAGCCTGTACTTATAAGTCATACTTCCCAGGGCCCTAATAATTTTTGTTGCTGTGTACTGGATTCTTTCCAAATCTGTGCTTCCTGAAGTGCGGGGCCCAAAACTCATCATGGTACTTCAGGTGAGACCTCACCAGTGTTGAATAGACCAGAAGAATCTCTTGCTCTGATCTGCAAGTGACACTTCTGTTCATAATAATCCAGAAGCGTCCTGGGTTATATATTTTTTTTTTTTTGGGCAAAATGAGTGCACCGTAGGCTTAAATTCAGTTTGCGGTCTACTGCAATCCCCAGGTCCATCTCTGCTGCACTGCAGCCTAGCCAGTCATTCCCCAGTCTGTATTTGGTCATGCAATTACTCTATCCCAAATGCAAGGCTTTACACTTGTTCTTGGTGCATCACATCTTATCTCTTTGATTGTGGACCATTTCTCCAGTCCATTCAGGACATTCTGGATCATAGCCCTACCCTCTGGAGTATCTGCAATCCCATTCAACTTGGTGCCAGCTACAAATTTGCTAAATGTACACTTGATACCCTCATCCAAATCATTAATGAAGATACTAAACAATCCTGGACCCAGGACAGACCCCTGGAGAACTCCATTTGATACCTGCTCCGTACTAGACATTGAGCCATTGATGACTACCCATTGAGTACAATGATCCAACCACTCACATATCCACCTTATAGTACTTTCATCTAGTCTCTATTGCCTTAACTTGTTAAATGAGAATGTTGTGGAAGACAGCATCAAAAGTCTTGCTACTGCTCTCCCCCACATCCACAGAGCCTATAACCTTAACAGAGAAGGAAATCAGGCTGGTCAGACATAACTTGCTCCTGGTGAATCCATGATAACTGTGCCTGATCCCCTTGTTCTCCCCTCTAAATGTTTCACAACAGATTCCTTGAGGACCTGCTCCCAGGTCTTTCCATGTATCGAGGTAGTTCCCTCCTCCCAGGTCTTTCCATGTATCAAGGTAGTTCCGTCCTGCTTCCTTTTCTTTAAAGATGGGCACTACATATGCCCTTTTCCAACCATCCAGGGCTTCACCTGACCTCCATGAGCTCTCAAAGAGGTTAGCCAATGGCTCTGAAGTTATCTAAGCCAACTCCTTCACTATCTTATGGTGCATCCCATCTGGGTCTGCCAACTTGAAAGCATCTAGCTTCTCTAAGTTGTCTCCTTCCCTATCTTTGCTGCCTATCAAACCTCTCATCTGGTAGCTGCTCCTATTTGTGAAAGCTGAAGGAAAGCAGGCATTAAATACTTCAGCCTCCTTTTTAAGCATTTGCAACTAGGTTGCCTATGATTTCTCTGGTCTCCCTCTTGCTTTTGACATGCTTGTAAAATCCCTTTTTATTGCCTGTTACATTCCTTGTCAGCTGCATCTCAAATTGTGCCTTGGCCTTCCTAATTTTGCACCTGCATGCCCATGCAACTCTGATACTCTTTAGCACTATGACTAAGTTTCCATTTTCGTAGGGTTCCTCTTTGAGTTTCAGCTTATTAAAGAGATTACTGTCTAGCTACTCCAGCCTCCTGTTACACTTCCTACTCTTCTGGTGCATCAAAATAGCTTGCTCCAGTGTCCTTAAAAGGGCCTCCTTAAAGTAGAGGCAACTGTCCAGGACTCCTCTTAGACTTGCCTCCCAGGGGATCCCGCCCACTAGTTTGTTAAAGTTCAGTGTACGTTTTCTGCTGCTCTCCTTAGGATCTTGAAGTTTATCATTTTGTGGTCACCATCACCCAAGCTACCTGCTATCTTCACATTTTCAACCAATTGCCCCTCTCCCCTTCCCCTCCCTCACAGTTGGCCTCACTACTGCCTGTACCAAAAAGTTATTGCCAAGACACTCTAGGGATTTGCTGGACTGCTTGTGCACTGCTGTTTCCTTCCCAGAAAATGCTCTGATAATTGAAGTCCCCCATAAGCCCCCCTCCCCCCATATCTGGAAGCTTCCATCAATTATTTAAGACCTCATCCACCTCCTCCCCCTGGTTTGGTGCCCTGTAGTTGATACCCATTATGACATCTCCCCTGCTATTCTCTTTTGACCCCTGCTATTGTCCTTTTTGACCTTTACCCAGAGGCTTTCAATAGACCTGCCTTCCACTTCATACAGAGCTTGCATATATTGCCTTTATACATATGGCAATACCTCCTCCTCTTTTCCTCTGACTATGCTTCCTGAACAAGCTATACCCATCTATAACCACACTCATCAATTAAACCATCCCCTTACATTTCCATAATCCCAATTACATCATAATTCTGTGCTTGAACTAGGACCTGCAGTTCTTCCTGTTTGTTCCTTATACTTCTCATATTAGTATATACATGCTTCAGGTATCTAACTGACTGTCCTATCTTCTCCCTGAAAAGATTTTTAAGGGTGCTGCTGTTGTTCTCCTTACTAAGATTTCATCCAGGTCCCCACACTTCTTATTTACATCTGGGCTTTTGTCTCCATTCTTGGATGAACCTAATTTAAAACTCTTCTCACTAGGTTAGCAAGCCTATACACAAAAATATTCTTCCTTCTCTGTCAGGTAGATCCTATCTCTATCCAGAAGTTTATCTTCCTAGAACACCATGCCAGAGTCAAGAAAGCTGAAACCCTGCTGGTGATATAATTTATGCTGCCACATGTTGATCTCTATGATGCGTCTCCTCCTAGCTGGACCTTTGCCCTTGACCAAAAGGATTGATAAGAACCTCAGCAAGGGTGAAGGTCCCCTTCACCCTTGCACTCAAAGCCATGTAGTCCCTTTTGATCTGCTCAAGATCATCCCTGGCAGTGTCATCAGTACCCACATGGACAAGCAACATAGAATAAGAGTTAAATGAGCCTCATCAGTCTCTCTGTGATGTCTCAGATGCATGCTCCTGACAGGCAGCAGACCTCCTGAGCTAGCAGGTCAGGCCAGCAGATGGATGCTTCCATTCCCCACAGGAGGGAGTCACCAATAACCGCCACCCCATCGCTTCTTGGCAACAGTGGTCTTGATCCTTCTCCCACAGGGGGTGTATGGTGTGGTTTCTCCTTGTCACTGTAGCGGGCTCCTTCTCATACAATGCTAGGGCCTCATACCCATGCTCCATCTGGACAGCCACAGGCCTAAAGGAGGAGTGCTGCATGTTGCCAGACAAGCCAGTTTCCACCTTCTAGAGTACCTGTGTTTTGCATCTTCCAATACTTTCTCTGGAGGTCTCTTTGTACATCGCCCTGGTGACGGTTTCATGCTCACAGATGCTCTGAACACCTGAATCTCCTCCTGCAGCACCCTTACCTGATTCCTGAGGGAATACACTAGGAGGCACCTCTCACACTGCAAGCACTCTCCCACCTGGTTGTCCCCGGCAGCGACAGGTAAGCTTCAGTCCGTGCAAAGTTAGACCAGAAACTGGATGGATGCCTTGGTGGTTAATGGCCACATTTGGACAGAGCCCACAGGTTCAGACAGAGGAAGAGCTGGCAGAAGCTTTAGCAGTGCAGTGTTTTCCAGACATCCTGTTGATTGTCCTGCCAGCTCCATCATCTTCTATTGCAACCTCCTGGAAAAAGTCTTTTTCCTCTTTTACCTGCTCTTACTTAGCAAGCATCAAAGGAAGGGTGAAAAAGAAGTGTCCAGGTCAACTCTCCACTCAGACTCCCCTGTTTGCTTACCTGCTCACTGGTCCTGAGGTGCTGGCTCCTGTGTTGCTGTGATCTGGCAAGCCTAGTCTTTCTGCTTAGGCACCTCCTTGTTCACACTGCAATCAGCCACAATCAGCCAATTACTTAAAGAAGCTAGATGCTTTCAAGTCAGCAAGGTTGGATGGGATACACCCTGGATGGGATACAGCCAACTGAAGGAGTTGGCTGAGGTAATGTCAGAGCTATTGACTATCCTTTTTGAGGACTCATGGAAGTTGGGTGAGGTCCTGTATGACTGGAAAAGGGCAAATATAATGCTCATCTTTAAGAGTGAGAAGATGAATTTGACCAGGTGCTCATCACTGCTCAGAGTAAGAATAATTCCTCACCCTCCTGCCTTCATTGTAATGGATGTGCTTACAGATGAATGCTAGTGCTGACCACCATACCACCAAGTGTGAGAGCCAGCAATGGGGTTGACTTCACCAAATTCACAGTTCATCACCAGTTTACAACTGCAACTAAAACTTCCTACACTTCCTACTGACAGCTGGACCTATACCAGTATGGCTTTTTCAGCTGGTTCATAGGATCATAGAAAAGTAGGACTTATGAGGTTATCTAGTCCAACCCCCTGATCAAGGCAGGGTAATCCCCAACTAAACCAGGTTAGTAGTTAGTGAAGGATAGCCTGCTTCTTCTGTTGTCATACAGTATTTTAAATAGCTGTCACCAATTTCAGCAGTGGGCACAGACATCCCCTTGTTATCTCTATTACTGAAAAGAAATAAAGCCCTCGCTTTTCCACAGTTGAAGATGCTTCATTAATACATTGGTATCTTGCATCCTGTCAGCATACTCTATAGTGTTGTTCAAGAACCTGCGTTATTATTGACCAAGGCCTGTGCAAGCGAGCAGTACCTTTTCTGCACCATCATTTTAACATATACCAGTAATGGTCCCAGCACTCAAAATTCTCACTTATTCTAGAGATATCCTGACTCCTAACTACATTTAGATACAGCATGGTAATAACTACTTGGTTAACTTCTATCATCAAAACAGCTGACTTGCCTACACCAAACTGGTTAACTATCCATTCATAGCAGCCCTGGATAACACCCCAAACTGCTGATAGCAACAACCACCTACATTTAGCCTAGAATGGTTTCTCTCATTTGCATGTCCTGACATTGAAAGGCTGGGGCAAGTTCCTCATTTGGCACGTGGCCTTTGATGTGCAAGTTCTGCATTTGCTGCCGGTTATCCCAGGACTGTATTGGCATCAAGAAAACAAGTCCTTCACTTGACACTTGCAAGCCCTGCCCCACAACTGCTAGTCAGCACTGGAAGACTCTAAAGCTATTAAAACCTGCATCAGATGCTCACTGATTTTTAAAGTCTTAAGCAAAGACCAACAAGGTTTTTTCTCCTTAACCAACTATTAAAATGTATATTAGGGTTAAACATACTGAAGTAGGCAGTGTCGGCCAAAACCAACAAAAAATTGCCTCCAACAGCTGTCATTTCTATTTATTAAAACAAAAGGAATAAAACCTATCAGAATTCTTTCAGTTGTGTGTTAGAAGCTAGAAATAAAATGTGAAATCACAGTTTAACCAAATTCAATTAACCAATCACGGAGAGCAAAGATTAAAAGATAATCCTTCCCTAGAGCATCCAGATACCTAAGGATAGTCCTGAATAGAGTCCAGTTTTCTCAAGTGATGCATAGGAACTGCAGTTGGGGATGCGTGAAAGGAGGTAATAGCTTTGTCTTCATTATGGTAAGTTACATGTCTTGCAATTCCTGTACACACAACACACACTATACAGCAGAAACCATCAGAGATATTTATCAACTATTACTAATTCAAAATATAGGGAATCTCCAATAGTAGTATCACGTGATAGCCCTTAGCAAATGCCAATTCTTAACATGGACAGTCAAGAGAACAAAGGACTATTTTATCACAATTTGCAACCAGTTTATTGTCATTACTTAAGTCTACCACCTCACAATGGCCCTTTTAAATTTTTTTCCCTGCAAGCATTATTAGATCAGCTGCCTGTCTAGGAGCATAGATTACTGTCACTTCTAAATTTATATCAGAAAAAATACGGGCAAAAGAAAACAACTGTAGATAAAAAGTCACTGCTTCAAGAACTAACAATTGACTATTCCTTGCATTCTCTAGATCCAAAACCTCAAACTCATCATTAAGAATTATACATATTAGTAGCAACTCCCCCAGTGTTATAAATTGTACAGTTCTCATACATTTTCATAGCTGCTCACAAGGGCTATTTAAAAACCTTCCTTTTATGAAAGGAAAAAGTGAAATGTTGTCTGTATAAAATAATTAAGAGAGTACTGATGGATCTAGAATACCTTTGCAAAAAGTCAGGAGTATTAGTTATACAACCACACTCTGCACAAACATTTTTTTCCTGCACCTTTGGCAGACGGGGCCATATTATATTTCTGTCTCAACACGAATGAAAAATATTTTCACTGTCTTCTCCTGCAAGGCTCACAAGACAGTTGTTTGTAATACTATATTGACACTTTAGGAAGATTGGGCTTTCCAAAGGCAAAAATTCAATTTAACTGTTACTACGCTGCCATGTACAATATTCAGAATTAGCTGTTCTCTATGGACAAGAAGCAGAAAGGATCTGACTTATTTTTTTAAACAGTAAACAGTGCAATGGAACCAAGTGAGCCATTTTTACCTCCCATATAAAGTACGCAAAGTGAGCCACATCATGCCCATACCCTGGACACTGTCCAGAACAAAAACAATTTAGGGGGTAAGCATACACATTATTCTGCGACAACTGCTTGCTTTAGATCAGAAAAAGATGCCATTATTCAAGAGCTTTCATTCATAGATAAAGGAATTTGTAATAATTTCCCCTCCTTTGGGATCTGGCCTAGTAATCCAGTTCATGGCTTATATCAGCTGTCAGAGACCTTCTCAGGTTGTGGCCTGGAATGACGCAGTTTGGGTGAGAGGCAAATGAGCTGGCAGCTACTAGGACCCATGCCCCCACCCCCACCCCACTTCTTCCTGTGGAAATACAGAGAGAACTTTCTCTGCTGAAGGCTCCCTGATCCCAAAGCCCTATATCTGCAGACCAGAACTGGCCCATATGCTGTAGTTACCAACACCATGTGTTCTCTTTTCCATAGCAAACGTCCTGTTCTGAAACAAGTTCTACTTCAGTGTCACAATATAAACAGACAGGACTTCACTAGTGACACAAATTTGTGTCTGAACATGCAGTTATTTCTGTTCCTGGAAATCCTTCTTTTTCTCTTCCCCCCACCAAGAGTTTCTAAAATCCAGAGATGAATTAAATTCAGTGTTGGAAGAAGGAAGCTGTGGAGCCAAGCTAAATCGTTCTGATGGGGCTGCCACATAGAAAATTTATGTCTGCAGAAGCTGAGCTCTCAGGAAGGACTTAATAAATTAAACATTGCTTTTGTAAGACTATTTGGAGCAAAAGTTCCTATTAACTTTCCTGATTAGAAAAATATCAGATCCAAAGCAAAAATCAACTCTCTCTCCTTTCTGTGAGGAGGAGAAAAACGTACTTCTTAATTGGAAAGGAAATCTGATGTTACGGATCTGAATCTTTAGACCCTGTTGCTAATGAGGCTGGGGATACATAGTCCTTCACTTCTGTTGATATCAAAAAACAATATTAGGGCATATTCTTACTTACTGCAAAGTTTGTCGGTATAACTGGCATATGAATCTGAGCACAAAGTTCAGCTAACTCCAGGTGCACACAGCCAACCCGCAAAGGCATAAGCAAGTTAATGCCAGAGATCCATTTTCTGCGCGCTAGCCTGCATTTTGCCACTTATACAACTGCCTGTGGCACAGCACAGTCTGCATCAACTCACATGCACAGCAGACTCAATTAATCAAGTCTGCTCTGGAGCGGTGGCTCTCTGGCACATCACGGGACAAAAAGATACGTGTATAAATGCCCAGAATGTCTCCAGAACTTGCAACCTGCATTCTCTTTATCTTCACTTGCTCAGATAGGTAGGTACATTTGCCTGAATATTGCCCTGTTCTTTTGTGCTGCACTGATTCCATACTGTGTCTATCCCAGTATGTCTTTCTAAATGAGAAACACAGCTCCACATGCTCCTCTTCTATCAGCTCCTGAGGGAACTTAGTCTGTCTTCCTAAAGGGATGCAAGGTAGT
The DNA here is from genome assembly GCF_052110815.1 of Crocodylus siamensis. Classification (NCBI taxonomy): domain Eukaryota; kingdom Metazoa; phylum Chordata; order Crocodylia; family Crocodylidae; genus Crocodylus; species Crocodylus siamensis. The sequence continues at coordinate 91,335,718 of NC_143397.1, read as the reverse complement.
CTTTGTGTAAACAGGCTTTGGACTGAAACACCTTCTATGTGTATTAGTACAAAAGAGTGTCACCATCATTTTCTCAGCAATGATGCACATTTCACTGCTTGTACAACTGAATTCTTCACAGCACTGGGCCTTTTCAAAGTGCCTGGCACTGCGGTGCTTACATGTGTAAAAACACCCAAAAGTTCTCCATAAAAACTATTAAAAAAGAAAATCAAAGTCCTCAATTTTGGACCACTGGTTGTAGAACCAATCTTTTTCTTCTGGAAAGGAAACACAGTATTTTACGTTTACGTTTGAGTAGCACTACTCATCTCAAGATCTTAAAATCACGTTAATCTCTTAAGGAAGATTAACATGATTTTGTCTTAGATACTGCCACTGGAGGAACTTACCACTAAACCTCTGATTTAGATCTTTTGAGATTGCTGCACTTGGCTACAGAAGTGCAGACAGGATTATCCACTGCTTGGTCCTTCATACAAGAGAAATTCACTATATGCATTTCCCTTCTATGTGCAAGTACTTCTCAGTTAATTCCCCTGCAATGCTCATCTTGCTCTGAAGTATAATAGCTGCCTCACAGCTGCTGCCTCAAGAGTTCTTTCAACTGTCCCTTCTATCATCCATGGTAGCCAGGAAAAAGAGAGTGCCCCTTAGTCAAAAAGCACGGAAAAATATATATTAAAATGGGGAAAATGGGCTTACTAATGCTGAAACTGCATAGACCTTCAGTTATTCATGCATATGTTTTTAATGTGATGAACTAACTAGTCCTTATTATGTCTTCGGTCCCAAATTGACTAGACAAACAGTTGATAGCATTTTCGACTGTAGGCTGGAACAAACTGTCTCCAGTCTGAGGCAAACCACTATTCCAACCTGACCACCACTACTGCCTTTGCCTGCCACCAATTCTCCCCAGCCCTGGTGCAGACAAAGCCTCCCACAGTTGCAATGCCACCAAAGCCCCCCCTTGCCAAGACACCACCAAAACCTCCAGCTCCTTGGACCAGATTCAGTGACTCCACAGGGTGGATCTAGCTCACCAGCCAGCAGAACCCTCGACTAGACTGATTATTAGCAGATACAATTTTCATGGGGAAAATATGCAAGACTGGCAGCTTCAGTTTACTAGTTATCTGGCACAAGAGACAGAAAAATCAGTGACTGGTTGGTCTTTTCCAAAAGGTAACAGGGAACGATGCAAAATAATTTTTAAGTCACGCTAATATATTCACAGCAGCAGACTGCCAACAGTTCTTTCCTTTATAAAGATATAAAAATACAGATGAAATTGAGAAATGAGATGGTGGCAAAATAGTCAACCCAACCTGATTTAAACAAACCATGTATAACAGGCGTCAGTGCTACATTTTCTAGAGAAGCCCTGACTAGCGTACAATAAATTAAAGCATGCAAAAGCAGTAACTTTTCAAATGTTCCAGATTATAATTTTAGTTTATTTCTAAACACTTTAAAGCAGCAAGTAATCTATGGTTACACTCTACCTAGCAAATGCATGTTAAGAACAGCTTATTTTTCTATCCCTATGTTTAAGACAACAGCAGCAACAGTTTTATTCTGTTGCCCAGAAACATGTCTACCTCCTTCTTCCCAACCACATATGCCACTTACGTGTTTGTTTTCCTTTCTTTTTTTAGAGAATATCATTAAAACAATTATTTTGTCTAATACAAAACTAGGCCCCCTCTTAAACTTCAATTCAGGACCTTAAATTGCTGCTTTTTCACAATATAGTAAATAAAAAGCATGATCCAAAAGGGGTGAAATAGTTAAAGTCATTTAATCATTCCTCCCCCTTTGGCCCATGCTTTTCATTTACTATATTTACTATATTTATTAACAAAACCTATTAGTTGAACTTAAAAATAATCCTCTCTACCAGCCAAAAAAACCCTTTTATTATTTTTAATCAAAGTGAAAGCACAAACAAGGCTTAACACAACCACTTAACAAATCACCAAGTCATTTACTTCTCATTTAGAAGTATGTAGTAATATAATATAAAGTGACCCTCCCCACGCACCGACTTCCTACTTACATCCATCCTACTAATGCAGAAAGTGTACACTGGCACACCTTACACTTCCAGCAGTTGTCTTCTGGTTCCCAGTGTGCACAACTGAAGACTACTTCAAAGTCTACTTTTATCTGTTCTCCTATATAAGGATGACTAAAGTCATGCAATTTATAAATTTAATCCATTTAATTTTCCATGTGCTATACTCATGACTTCCATTTTCAACACCAACATTAATTGTTACTTGATCTTGCCACACTGCATCCTGCATTTCTACTCCAGGGGGCCCGTATAAAATAATGTTTCATTTGTAAGGTTTCAGTTCCTTATCGTCTTTGCAGAAATACACCTGAACTCTCGTGACCTTAAAAAGGCAAAGGCACCATTAGCTAATAGTGTACTTTGGGACAATATAATTCACCTTTAAGGGGGGAAAAAAAGTTTGCTTACCTGTTTCCCCTCAGACAATAGACATCAAGCTAATCACTCACTCAATTTTAGTCTCAAAACAACTTTTATTACACTCATAATGCACCAGCAATAAGCAGCAAGTTCTTTAATTTGGTGGCTCTCGACATGGGTGCGGGACTCACCCCTCCAGCCTTCAGTAGCTTTCTTCGGAATTCCTCTGTTGGGTTGTTGAATGTGAGCTTTTCACAGCGGAGGTGATTTACAGGTGGATGGCCTTCAAGGTGCAGGAATAAGTCATAGTCAAAGCGGACTTTCTTAGGTTCTTCCTAAAGGTTAAAAACCAGCCAGATAAATTCTGCCACCACAAGCAATGACCTTGAATACAAAGGCTACGTAAAGAGCTAATTTTAAAAAGGTGTCAGCTAAAACGGAAGTAAAAATTTTTTTACTGTTGGTTAACATAAAAACTAGTGAAACTGAGGTCATTTCAGTTCATCAAAAACATAAGTTCCTATGTAGAAACCCGAGGGTGACTCTTCTTCAGGAGTGGTAAAAAAAGGAATGGAACTCTTAAAGCATACCATATTATAATGCCTGTCTGTGACCTCTGCTCATTTTTTAATCATTATTAATGAAATCTCAACATACTGGATCCAGTCTATCCAACTATATTGCAACATTCAACCAGAAAAAAAAAAAAAAAAAAAAAGATATCTTGAACCCAACTTAAATGCAATTAATTTTCCCTATACCGAGGAGTGAAACGTAATAGGTAGTAATTTTATATAAAACTTTGTAATGTTCCCTGTACCAATATGAAGAGCAAAAAAAGGAGACAGATACAACCTGGAAAGGATCATCACTGTTCTATCACTTGGAGATCTCTCCACCAAAAAAAAGTAACCGATCAGACAGACTCCAGTTTGTAACACCAGAAAAAGTAATTGAGTAAATGTTAGGTTTACAGTGTTCCAGCTTATTTCTCCCTTTGAAATCCCAAATGCAGTAACTTCTATAGTAGAATAAGCTTTGTGACAAGGCAGGCTTAGGCACTCGTTACTCTGTACAACCCCTTTCCTTCCCCATGCAATGTGTAACACAAGCTATCAAACAATGGAACTCTAAGCCAAGGTACAAATAAAAAATAAGAAGTTTGATTTATAAATGTCTTTAAGGCCTCCAAGGTAAAAATAGGTAAAATTTCAGTGTATATCAAACACATCTTTTTGTACAGAACCTCCTCAGAGAAGGGAGCTATAGGTGTGCCTTATTCAGTGACAAACGTATCATTTGCGCTTATAAAAAGATCACAACATGTTTACTTTTGACTCGGGATTCCAAGGATGTGCCCAGCAGGAAGCTTGGAAATCTTAATTACAGTCAAAGCCAAAGCAAAGATTTCAAATAAAGTCAGGTCAAGTCCTCAAAGCTGTCCTATCTCTGAAATTGAAGGAGCGGCCCATGAATAGGGGCGGGGATAAGAATCCTGCAGTAGCTGGTTTTTGAAGTCAGAGGAGAGCAGTTCCTTTTAGATGCACCAGTTGCTTGATAGACCACTTTGAAATATATCATGGATGAAGATATTAGGGTTATTTTTAGAGAAGCTAATACCTGTTTTCTTGGGTATAATGAAGTGAATTACTGCCCAGCCTACTTGGACAGGGAGCTGTAATGTTCCCATGGGCCATCAGTTGATACTGATGGGTATGCTATAAAGATGAAAGAATTTACCAACTGGAGTCTTCAAAGAGTTCTGCTGAAAGTTAGATGACCAGTCACTTCAAAACAGAGAAGCACTACTGCAAGAAGCATTTCTAAAAGCCACAGCTATCGTTTAATAGCAGCCCTGACAGTGAGCACGTATTGCAGTTCATCTGGGTCCCCTATGGAGTACGTACAAATAAAAAAATTGAATTTTCAGTGTAGGGAATTCTTGGATTTAAAAACCTGTATTAACAAGCACATCTCACTTGTTACTATCTGTACCCTATTGCTGTGGAACACACGATGAGTTTTTCTACATTCCTATGATTCCTTAAAGCTTGGAATATTTTCCAGAGGGAAGAACCTACTGGATTTTCTACCAATGTCTTTTAGGCTCAGGAACAAGAATACTGTAATTCTTTGAGTCCAAGATGTAAAGCTGATAGCTTCCTGCACCCCCTTCCTTGTTCTAGATATTAGGACACTTTCCAAATCAGAAATGGAAAATTTGTCTACCTTGAATAAGTGATGACCATCTGTCTCCTCTTCCTCCTCCAATCTATCCCCTCTTTTTTCTGCATTGGAGTCACTGTGAAGCAGCTTGGGGAAGGAAGAGTAGCTGAATCAGGAGAAAGCAGCATTTTCACTGAAGAATGGTGGCCCTATTTTTGTCCCTGTTTTTCTTTAGCATGCTATCGACCCCAGAAGGGTTCTGCTGATGCATCAATGTGAAGAACTGGCCAACTCACAGTGACTGCTGCTTGTTGCATTCCATGGCACCAAGATAGGGGTGAGGGATGTTTGCAGCTTCCTAATTCCAAATGCTGTTTGAGAGTGATGCAAGCTGTAATCATTGGAGCCTTCTTGATTTCAGTACATGCAACAACTCCTGCTGGAGATCTCCTGAGACTCGAAGGCCTCCGCATTCAGCTAAGGCAGCCAAAAGTCTGGGTGGAAAACAAAAAAAGAAATGTCGGGCAGGAAGCCTCTGTAGAGATGCTTCAATGAATCTCTCTCTTCTGACTTTGTCTCCCCAGTTTTGGGATGAACTCTGAACAGGAGGGAGGTTAAAGACCCAGAAAATGGGTTTCTTTTGCTATAACACAGTCAGATTTCTTGGAACGAAACATGCTGCTTTCTTAAAGGAGACAAAGCTGAAAAAAAAAGTACCCAAAAAAGCCAGTTACCCATTGAAGATGTTTCCATTTCTTTCTTTGGCAGCTGATGAAATAAAATACGCCCTACACTCCACAGATTGATACAGGGAACATTTCAGAATTAGCAGTCAAAACCTACAACCAAGGTGGTACCTGAGCAGTTCCTAAACTAGGATGAGCAGAATAAACATACCTTGCACCTTGACAAAACTTTCCACGGAAGGAATAGGAACATCGAAGTGCCCACTTAAAGGCATACAAAAACTCATGTAAGTGCACTTATCTATGCCACATTTTAAAGTGAGCAGATTTGCAGCAAATAATTTGACTCTGCAGATCTATTCACATTCTCCAACAATCTTATTTAAAAGTTCTGATAAAGTACCTATTTGTTTCAAATAATGGCTTTAAATTATATTTTAGTACTAGCAGATAATTAAACAAAAACAGTAGTGAAAAGTAACAGCAGCAGCTCTACACTTGTAGGTACAACACTTGAAATACTATCAGCCTTAAAACACTGTATATTAAAATCTAAGAAACTGTGCAAACTTGGAATATTTCTGATTCTTTTTTACCTGAAAAGTTTAGACATACAGTCCATCTCACATATACTAAAATCTCAATATTTACTATCACAGGGTCCTGGAATAAGCACAGGAGTTATTTATGTTTAAAATGTGAAATTTTATAATACCACTACTTAGAAGAATTGCATAAGGTCTATTTTTAAACGGTACCTCCTGGGAAGCTGGTAATGTTGAGTTAAAAAGAATCAATATTCACACATACTCTAACAGAATGTCCTTTCAAACTGAGGATGTAGAACGAAAAGGTTCCCTTTGAAAGGCCAAATAGTAAACCAATTATAGGAAGTTGGCAATATTAAATAGAACAATGGACTCATTATAAAAATCAACAGCATCAAAATTAACTTCCCTTATTTATGTTCAACCACCACTTTAAGAACTTCCCAAAGTATGGGTTGAAAACCCTACCAGTTTCTGACAAAGAGGCTTGTAATATTTCTGGATAAACTAGATATTTTACCATCAAATTCCTACGTCATATGGCAATCTTCACAAGTTACCATGCAAGTAAAAAAATATACAGCCCATTCAGCCCAACTGTATTTTAAGATAGTATTTGCCAGGATTATGAGTTGTGAATTGAAATAAGTATTAAAAATTGCCTACTATATTAATTTTTGCAGACAGCTGAAAAAGGTTAGAGTACATACCTTATTTTTGAAGTAAACCTCAATTGGCAAAATGAAACCAGCATACCCAGATTCTTCAACTTTATAAGGTGGATCTTTGCACACTGAAATAAGAAAAAGTATCTGCTTAATATCAAAAGTTACATCTAAAAGAATAGTCAGCAAATAACTTGTGTGATAGTACTGTCAACTAATTTATTGCTGTTACTGTTCATATTTAGGAGCACACCCTGGTCCCATTGAGGTCAATGAGAGTTTCAACATTCACTTCCATACAACCAAGTCTTGCCTCCAATGCATACCTTAAGCTTATTTATTATGCATATAGACCCAGTGTGGTCTATCAAGCAACTGGTGCATCTAAAAGGAACTGCTCTCCTCTGACTTCAAAAACCAGCTACTGCAGGATTCTTATCCCCGCCCCTATTCATGGGCCGCTCCTTCAATTTCAGAGATAGGACAGCTTTGAGGACTTGACCTGACTTTATTTGAAATCTTTGCTTTGGCTTTGACTGTAATTAAGATTTCCAAGCTTCCTGCTGGGCACATCCTTGGAATCCCGAGTCAAAAGTAAACATGTTGTGATCTTTTTATAAGCCACTCGCATGGTCAAGGGGCAGCGGGTCAGGCCCTACGAAGAGAAGCTACAAGGGCCCGAATCTATTCAGCCTCCACAAAAAAAAGCTGAGAGGGGATCTGGTGGCTGTTTACAAACTCACCGGAGGGGACCAGTGGAAATTTGGTGAGGCTCTGTTCCCTCCAGCACCACCACGGGTTACTAGGAATAACAGCCACAAATTGGTAGAGAGAAGGTTCAGGCTGGACATCAGGAGACATTACTTTACAGCTAGGGCTGGAATGGACTCCCAAGGGAGGTGGTCCTGTCTCCTACCTTGAGGGTCTTTAAGAGGAGGCTGGACAGATATTTGGCTGGGGTGTTATGACCCCGGCACTCATTCCTGCTCAGGGTATGGGGTCAGACTTGATGATTTGTTTAGGTCCCTTCCAACCCTAGACACTTTCTCATGTCTTGCTAGGCAAACTCTGCTGCTTGCTGTACAACAGGAGAGCCAAAGTCCCTTCTCCTGTGGGGTGACTGGCACAGCTAGCCCCACGCTGTTCTTTGCCAACAGCCTGTGAAGGACATACAAAGATAAGGAAGGTTCTATGCAATGCTGCTTCCCTTCCTCTCGAGCTGTGCAGCCTCCATTCACAAACTGGTTTAGGGGTGATGGACAGGAAAACGGATGGCATGGAAGTCAGCGGGAATAAGCTATAATATTTTAATTTGTTGCATTTATTCTGTTATTTCCTCCCTCCCCCCAATCTTTATTTGAAAAATTATTTTCCTTGGCAGGAAAAAAGAGAAATATAGTTTTAAAATATCCCTTAGAAGAGATGCTCCTTAAGAAAGATTTTGAAGGACAGCATTTAGGCATGATAGAGTATGGGGGTGAAAGGAGGGTCACAGGGGGCTTTTAAGCTTCACTTTCAACCTCTTACTTGAAAATGCCCAGAGGCGGTATTCCACATTACACATACAGTTCACAAGTCTCCTCTTTAAGGCAGCAAACCTCTGCATGGCAAAACAATATTTCAAAATTTACCAAAACAGCCTTAGTTAAGAGCAGTTACTTGTTACAACAACAGCTATTGACAATCTCCTGAATTCAGGTTACATGAGCCCCACTCCTTTTGGCTGCCCTTGGAAGAGAAGCCTTACTTGTATTACTGCACTGAAGTTTGACCCTACAGGTATAGAGACAGGAGACTGAAAACCATTTATAAAAACAGGGAGAGGTTAAATGGCAAGATGTTTACCCAGATGGAAGTGATGCAACGCAGAAACTTTTTATAGACAAGAATAATAGGTTGGTTGGCGCTGAAGTTTCAGGCTCCTATTACATGACATGCACTGAGGGTTTAGTCACCTTTCTCATTTCTCTGCTATCATGTCAATTACTTCTTGCATACTGAACTGATCCAGAAAACACCTTCAACATAAATATTTTCTTCCCTTTCCCTTGAATAGCTATTCTCTTAGATTTACACAGCTGTTGCAAATATTGAACAAGTACTTTGACAAAGTTTCACTTTACCACAATGAAAATAAAACCTGTTACGCTTACAGCTCTTGTAAAAACTTGAGGTGATGGGTTACAAAACGCATTCCATCATAAGGATAGTATTTCCTTTACCACAGAATGAGCCAGCCCTGCCGGTGGCAAGGAGAATTCTACCAGTTAGCATACACAGAGCTATTGAACAAAGAGAATGACCAAGAAAAAAGTGGCAGAAACCTTCACATGCAGGAAGCGCAGCATTGCAAGTAAGCACCACCCACACTTCCCTGTGCTCTTGTAGCAGATACCAATACATGTGCTAGCAGGAGCAGTGCCTGCATACTGATTCAGCTAATAGCACTTGCAGCACAAGCTTCTCCAGCTTTAACAATTCCCACAGTATTCGGAGCTGCTGCAACTCTATCTGTAACTTAACCATTGGGTATTCATTGCCTACAACATTTTGGAGAGATCGAGAACAGGAGTATGGGCATGACAGGATCTGGGAAAGCCATAAATAGCACAAAGATCAATGTGGCACAATGGGGAAGAATCAGCAAATACAGGCCAACAGCATACAAAAAAAATGCAGAGGTTGGGTTAAAGTGGATGTGGGAATGCAGGAACCAGTGCACTAAAAATATGTATAAAATGATAGATACCATAACAAAATTTGGAATTTTCATGCGGCACAGTTAAAAATGTAAAAGTCAGTAAAGTGACTTCTACAGCAGTGCTAACATGGTCAGATTGTGCATCATTTATTTGCTGGCATACTTTTCCATGCAAAGATTAAGATACATATTTAACAGAAATGCAAGGAAAACTGCAGGCACGTAGCAAGGAAAGGTTAGCTAAAGATTGTAAAATTTCCGCAAGATTTTCGAGCAGGCATTTCTTGTAAGTGATGCTTCCAGCTACTCTTCCCTCCATATATTCTGACCAATTCTACTGCTCCAGTAATGTCTATGAAATTTATAGCATCTATAAATTTCATAGACATTAGGGCTGGAAGGGACCTTGGACGATCACTGAGTCCAGCCCCCTGCCCAAAGGGCAGGAAGTCAGCTGGGGTCATAGGATCCCAGTAAGATAAGCATCCAATTTGCTTTTGAAGCTGTTCAATGCAGGTGCGTGAACCACCTCCGATGGCAGGCTGTTCCAGACCTTGGGGGCTCGGACAGTAAAGAAATTCTTCCTTATGTCCAGCCTGAAATGGTCTCGCAGCAGTTTATAACCATTCAACCTCATCATCCCTTGGGGCGCTCTGGTGAACAAACGTTCCCCCAGATCCTGGTGTCACCCCGATAAACTTATAGGTGGCCATCAGATCCCCCCTGAGCCTACGCTTTTCCAGGCTAAAGAGTCCCATGGCTCTCAGCCTGTCATCGTAAGGTCTGTTTTCCTGACTTCTGACCATGCTCTTCTCTGGACTCCCTCAAGCTTCTCCACATCCTTTTTGAATTGTGGAGCCCAAAACTGGACGCAGTACTCCCGAGTACAAGGGGAGAATGACATCCCGGGATTTGCTTGAGAAGCATCTATGGATGCAAGCCAACGTTTTGGTTGCTTTACTAGCTGCAGCACCACATTGCAGGCTCATGTTCATCTTGTGGTCAATGATGACCCCCAAGTCTCTATCTTCTGTAGTGCTATCCAACGTAGCACTGCCGAGCCTATAAGGGTGCTGCAGGTTTTTCCTCCCAAGGTGGAGAACCTTGCATTTTTCGGTGTTAAACACCATCAGGTTCTCATCTGCCCATTTGCTAAGCCTGTCCAGGTCAGCCTGGATCGCCCTCCTGTCTTCTGGTGTCGATGCTTTGCCCCAAAGTTTGGTGTCACTGCTGAACTTGGCCAGTCCACTTCTGACTCCAGTGTCCACATCGTTAATGAAGATGTTGAACAATATGGGTCCAAGGACAGAGCCTTGAGGGACCCCACTGGTCACAGGGCACCATGATGATTGGTCAATTACCACCCTCTGGGTCCGACCACAGAGCCAGTTCCCCAGCCAGTGGATCGTGGTGGACCCAAGGCCACAAGATGTATGACATCAATCTCTTCTCCCTTGTCCAGATAAGAAGTTACCTGGTCGTACAAGGTAATGAGATTGGTCAAGCAAGACCTATCTGCAACAAACCCGTGCTGGCTATCCCTCAGGATGTTGACATCTGCCAGTCCATTAAGGATGGCCTTGTTAAATAAACTTTTCTAAGACCTTCCCCAGAACAGAAGTCAGGCTGATGGACCTATAGTTAGCCAGATCCACTTTCCTCCCTTTCTCTATAGAGGTTCCAAAGAAAAAGAAAGCAACCCTCTCAAGCCAAGGGCCATACAAGTTAATTATAAGTGTTAGTAGTCTAAATAGCTTATACATCTAGTTACTAGGAGTCTTGAAAGTTTGATCTAAAGATACAAAACAAAAAAGAGGGGGCAGCAGAGAGGAGATAAAGAAGTAAAGGGAGAGCATGGATGAAAATTATGTGCTCTCAATGAATTCTAAGAAGTGTACATACGTGCATGTTGGGCTCCTATACATATGCAGGGAGCTAGCTCCAATGCACTGGACATCTAGTGTATTGGAGCAGACTCAATTAAATCAAGTTTGTTGGAATGCAGAAATTACTGTGCTTCAGCAGGCTCTAGCATCACATCCTCCCACTGAAAAATGATGGCAGGGTGCTTTGAATTAAAGCTTGAACAAGCGTTAGTTCAAAGCATCCCAATGCCATTTTTTCAGCACAGAGACGTTGATGTGCGTGACGATCAGGTGCTTTTAATTAGCACAGCTTGCTAATTAAAGCTCCCCCCACACACACCCCCTTCCGGAGCATGTGTAAAAAGGCCCATTGCTTTTATACTTAATTATGTACTTATAACTTAAATTTCCCATTACACAGTCAGTATGCAAGGTTCAAGCACTCTAAACTAGGGATGTCAAAGATATAGCTCAGAGGGCTCCCAAAAGAGCTGGGCACTTGGTGGCAGGGTACACAGCTGAACTGCAGCGTACAGAACCCTGTTGAGGATGCACATCAGCAATGGAGGGGTAAACAACAGGTTCATTATCCATGCAGTTCAGGAGCCTGCAGCAGTTAAAGCCATGACTGCTTGTCCCACTGCCAGGGGCAGGTCCAGATCTGGCCCACAAGGATCGTTACAGTCTGGATCCAGCCCAGGAGGTATAATTAAAAAGATAACGGAAATCACCCAGGACATTAGTCTGGATCCAACCTGAGAAGAACCCCACCGTCCAGAGCTGACCTGAGGAAGCGAAGTAGGGAGCAAGGGGGTTTGACACCCCTGCTCTAAACTTTGTTCAAGTATAACAGAAAACACACCCTCTTAGCAGAAGTTATGGGGGAGTGTGATGTATAGCAGCATAAGTTCATACTATATAACCTTGCTCCAGCCCAAAACAAATTACAAGCAACTATCTCATTTAGGATATAGAAAAGCAGTATTTTCTGTACTTCCACAATTCTGCGTTTTGTGTACTTCCACAATCCAAGAAAGGGAGACAAGTGCTTTTCCTCAGACTTTCTATACTTGCACACAAAAGCCCACCTTTGAGCAGAACAGGTAGAAAGGCTGACCATAGAGAGTAAGTTCTGTCAAAGTCATCAGTAAGTAAAATCACAGGTTGTTAGAGTAGTAACTGTCTTGTGACATTAGCCATGACATAATTCTTGAGAATACTCTGGTCACCATTAAAAGGTCAGTATTTACCCAAAGTGTGGTATCCGAAATATTTTGTTATTCTTCTTGCTGAGAACAGAGAATAGCTGTGGTATTTTAGATGCCACTATAAATTCAACTGTGGGTTAGTGTTGATTTATGGTAAATGTACTGTTACATGTTCTACATAAAAGTATAAAAAGAATACAAGCTAGATTAAAAACTTCTCAGACCACAGTAGTAAATCAGTAACAATATGATCCATCGGTCCTGAAGAGCTTTGCCATTTGCCTCTAAAAGCAGTGTAAGCTCACAATTGCTAAACTGCTATAAAGAGTGCCCTCTAAACAAAATAACAGTTCCTGTGGATCACTGCAGCATTTTGGAATTTGAGCTTCTTGTAAGGAGCCACTGCAAAATTATAAAATCAGATTGTAAATCAATAAATGCTACTTGGCGCTTTTACATTACTATCTGTAGCATCTCAGACTTCTATAAAAGTAACTATCTGCATCTCCTCCTTTTATATGAGGAAACTGAAGCACAGAAAAGGTAACACTGAGAACCCATTTCCCATTCAATTCCAGCACAACTCAAGTGTCTAAGATGTTGCATTTGTCCCAGAATAAACCATTTTATCTGGGGACTGAGTGCAATTGTTCAGATGTCCATGTCTGCTGTCCAAGGATAAATCCTAAAAATGTTCACAGGATAAGAAGTACTAACATTTTATCCTGGGGCATCACGAAGTGCATTTAAACACTTACCTTGGGATTGCATAAATGGTAGAAATGCAACAAGCATTCAGCCACTCTCTGAACCCTGATTAAAAGACCAGTGAGTGTATACACCCATCCTAGAATTATTTCTGTTCTGGGACAAACATAGGCACAACTTGTCCAGGGACAAACGCAATCAATGTCTGTTCCTAGCCTTAGTTTCTAGGCTACTTTTGGAAAACACTATCTAATGAATTGCCTAAGGATACAGAAAGAATGGGAGTCTAAAGATACCAGTCCTGTTCCCGGTTCTACTATTGCTTTCTCCAAATACAGCTATATGCCAATTACAGACCTCTGGCAATTTTATCACTTAGAGATAAGTAATTTCTGTCCCTAATATAGTGCACGTAATGTGGATTGTGGGTTATTTTATAAACTCTTCCCTGCTGCCCATCCATTTTCTCACTGGAACTCGCTTCCTAGAATTGAGATCAACTTCATGAGGCTTTTCTAAACCATATGAAGAGAACTGTCATACCAAACCATTTTTTCCATAAGAAAATATTGATACTGTCACTGGAGCCCTGATTACAGTTTTTATTAGTTAAATGTTGCCACAGGACCAGCAGAGGGCGTAGTAAACAATCATTCAAAACCAAATCTAACATTGTATTTTTGGAATTATAATAATACATGTAAGCTTACACAGTTATGGATGCAGAAGTCCAGAAATGCCAAATTCAAACTTGCATGTACAAGTCCAATCCTACGTTGTGTTTAAAGAGAACAGCAGATCTTGATCATATGATTGCAATTGTTTCTCAAACAACAGTAGTTTTTCTTACATCTTTAGATTCACCTGTAATAGCCTGCAATATTTTTCATTGTTTTGTATTACACGTCACTATTTTAGACACCTTTATGGCAAAATCTCTTCTCTGTAAATTACCTATAGGTGTTAATGACTGTCACTAAGTTACTAAGCATTTTCAACCTCTCTTTTGGAGAGTTCAGAGTATTAGGTAGTGAATCACAAAATTAGCATAGCTATTAATTTACATGGCCTAATGACAGGAGTCAACTATCATTACTGCTCTGTCATATGAACCTTCTATGTTTTGAAAGTATAGATTACCAAATATTCAAGTAAATACCTATCAAAGATGCCAAAAAAAACAACCAGTACTGGAAAATGCTATACATGTCTATAGCTAGTGTATGCATGCTATAGGGAAGAAGTGAAATACCACATTGTACACGTGTACAGGAAAATTCACACTAAGTATTGTACAGGAAGCTTAACTTTGGCATTTGTTCCTTTCTACCACTTAGCTGTGTAACCTTAAAAGGTTATATTACTTTTGTTTGGTTTTTTAACTATACAGGATTTCCAAATTTTTAAAATGCAGCACTTTACTCTCCAGGACTGGGCTGACTCACAAGAAGTTGTCCAGAGTACTTTGAAATTTCATAACCAGAAACTGAGTCTGTCCTTTCCTTATAAGAAGTTCCATTAGGGTCCTGAGCACATAAAGAACTCTATCAAACAAAGCTATGCATAGAAAGAACCTAGCTCTGAAGTGCTTAGAAACCTTCTCTGATCTATTTTCACATTATAAGGGCTGTAGGAACCTTGCTCCTAGCTTCAGGTATGCAGAAAATAATTTCAACTAGGCTCTCCCCTATACAGCTAACTTATTCTTGCATACAAAGGCAGCTATCGTTCCCCCCATCACCACACAAGACATGATTTTTATGGTCTTAAAACAGTCGGAGGAAAAAAAAATCCAGGTTTCCTTCAAAACAAGCAAAAGGTATTTTTCAATTAGAATTATTATTATACTACCCCTCAACCTACAAGAGAACAGTGGTTCAACTGGTCACAATAATTAGTTAAAATACAAAGTGGAATGAAGTATTTTTCTCTTTTGTACAGACTCAAGACAGAACAATAATTGATAAATTTCATCCCTAAGAGTACTTGGTAAGCAGAGTGAACATTTTACTGTTGTCCATCATTTTCTGAGAATGCATTAGAACAAAAAATAGCATAAACAGTTTCAATGCAACTGTTTAAACAGTGTTAATAATTGTTTAATCTGATTAACTGATACAGTTTATGGTACTTCTATAAATACTTATTCTGGCTAAACTGTTTTTGAATACACGTTTCCCTCGACTTATGCAAATTCGCTTTTATGCGATGATCCTTTTATACCTGAAATTCTTTATATGCGGGGTAAATTTGCTATTATGCAATTGGCATAGGCACGTTCTCCCCTCCCCCAAGCAGGTAAGTCTGTGAGGGAAGGGGAAAAGGGCTGTGAGCAGAGGGAAGGGGTAAGGGCCCCATTCACCGCAGCCCCTGCTGCAGCTGCTCTGGGAGTAGCCGATGCCAACAGCTTGCAACCACTGGGCTGTGCCATGTCCCAGAACCCCTCGGGGCTCCGATTCCCCCAGGGCACCATGCCCCAAACTGCCTAGCACGGTGCTCCCAGGGCTGCAGTATGGGCAGGTGGCTGTGGCTGGCGGCAGTACCAGGTTCTTCTTGGTGCTCAGAGTGGGCTGCAGCGATGGGAGGGGGGCTGCTGCCACCCCAAAATTTGCTGTATTCCCCCACTGCAATCTGCCCTCCCAGCACCGCTGCCAAGCACCAGGAAGAGCCTGGTGTCACCTCCAGCCCCAGCCTGCTCTTGTCCCACTGCAGGCTGCTGCCTGCCACTGCTGCAGCCCTAGGAGCAGCAGACGTTGCTTGCTTGCGACTGCTGGGCTGCACCATGCCAGGGGGTGCAGGGCACAGTACAGCCCAGTGGCTGCAGGCAGCTGGCATAGGCCACTCCCAGGGCTGCTACAGCAGGGGCTGCGCTGAGTGGGGGGAAGTGGAGCAGTGGCGTGAGTGAAGCTGCTGCCCACCCCGAACGCCATGAAAAGCCCGGTGCCACCCCTGCTACAGCCCTAGGAGCAGACGACACCACTTGTCTGCAGCCACTGGCCTGCACTGTACCCCTGTCCCCACCCCTTCCCTAGCCATAGCCTCACTCCCTTCCTCACCACTGTGGGAACGCATCCCTATCTGTTTCAATGTAAACTGGGTTTGCTTTATGCAAATTTGATTTATGTGCTGATCCCACAAAACACATCTACTGCATAAATTGAGGAAAACCTGTATTACAAAACAGTATGTTTACACGCAGCCCTGAATATAAACTAAACTGTGAAAACTGCAAAATGAAAATTAACAAAGCTTTTTTTCTAGTGTTTCTTCTGGTACTTCATATAATACAGAAATTTTGTTCCTAAAACTTCTTGTTTTTCCACCTCCTCATCCCCACCCCCTGACTCTCACACAAAGAACTGAAAATCAGAGGTTCAATGATGCATCCTGTAACAATGCATGAAAGGATGTTTTATTACTATATGTTCTTGCTCCAGAGAAACAAATTAAAACTTAAACTTGCAGACTCTAAACAGTTCTTTCACTGATCAAAAGTAACTGAGTGCATGGACATTTTGGACTAAGAAAGATAGGGTAACTTTCTCAGTTTATTCAGTCTGTGTGGGGAAGGAAGATGGACGGAGACAGCAATCTCAAGAAGTGCTTCATTGCACAGCTCCCTTCTGTATACTATATTCAGTTTCAATCTTGCGTTCTTTGAGCCAACATACAACCTTGTGAAGTCAATTTACCTTTCTGTAGGTTATATATTCATAAGCAAAAGGTGGGTTTTTACTACTGCATAACTAAATACACATTACCTATTTAGATGTAAAAAACAGAACAGAAACAAGGCCCTGTAGTTAATAGTGCTGACCTTGCCTTGCTACCTTGCAATAAAACTACAAGCACCTTAGCTCCACTTAGGGTTTTATATGGAGATAATTATCATGCATTAGTTATCCTGCTCTAAACACACACACACACACACCCCCGTGTGTCACTAAAGACAAAGACCTCATGTTTGCTTTAGACCTCTACCTGCCTTAGTTCAGTGCTCTGTCCCTCCCCTCCACTCAGCAAGTGTTTTCTGACATTAGGATTTCATACAGGACTGCCAGGCTCCCATGAAAAGAGATCTGGAATGTCATAAATGGCCATGGCTTTGGAAGTTTAACATACAGAAAGTCTTGCCATATGAAATGAGTGGAAAGCCCTCATCTGAAAGGATGACAGAAGGAATCCTATATCAGGTAGGTCACCAATTTTGTATTTTAAGTTTTCATGTTACAGTAAATGGTCTACAAATTTCAATTTTTACTTCAGAGGTCATTAACACTTCGAGAGGAATAAAAGTATTTATATTTTGCATATTCTTATATCTTCATGTGGATTTCCATGGAATGCATGTTGAAATAAATATACAAATATGCTTCCCTCAATATTCAAGAGAAAGTGCCTAATAATTCTGTTTTTAACAAAAGAGTATGCATTTTTAATCACACAATTGATTAATTCAATTTTTGAAGCATGAAAAGACTCAAACTTTAAAAACTATATACATACACACACACATACACATTCCTGTCCATACTGAAGAAAGTCAACCTAAAAGAATAATATAAATTCTACACAATTATTTGCACAAGTAGTCTGTGTTTTATCTGGATTGCCAAAGTATATTTATTTTTTTAAACTACTAAATAAATAATATATATTGCAAACAAAAATGGTTGTTCTTTCTTAAAATCTGGCATAAAGGATTGAGAATGCTAAATATCTCTCTGTGTGCCTCTGTTTTCAGTCAGAAAAATTATTTTCTGAGCCATCAGAATTACTTCATGCTTGTGTCAGGTTTCTTCCTGGGGCTACAAGCACAGGCTTAGAATTTACTTATCACATCTCTCATTGCTTCTTTGGGTCAGCTTCATTTGATTAATAATTAGCAAATACTACTCCTTTTATTAAAGGCATTTAATCCAACTGAACACAGACCACAAATTTGGACAGGGATCTGAACTATTCCATCTTCACACAATCTTCCAAAGACCTCAGAACCAGTTCGCCAACTAAAAGACATCACAGAAATGAGAAATAGTTTTACTAGTGAACTGGAGAGAGCTGATAAACATTAACTTTTAATTAAGAAATGGGTAACAAAATCTAGAGAAATCTGTCAGAAGGGGTCCACTCAAAGGTAATGACAATCTTTCTATTAATGGATATCAGATCAGGCCCCATTGTTAGTTAACTAATCTGGTATAACTGCTATGAACATTTATTACCCCAACCTACAATATCTGCTATTTCCCTACTCTTAACTGTGCCTGTTAAAACAGACATATATTTTTCCGAAATGGACAAGTTAACAGGGAACAGAGTCTTATTACAAGGTTCTAGCATCCACTGGACTGCATCAGAGCTCCCTTCTGAATTAAGAGGTAAAAAACAGAACTTTTTTAGAATCAGAAAGTAATAAGACGACTAAAACTAAGAGATGGAGAAGGCAGATTATTAGGTGGATTCTTCAGGAAAGGTGACATAAGCTGAAAAATGCAAGACAAGGATTTTTGTGGGCAATATATTTTTTACTGGATCAAATGGAAGGGTTTTGCTCTTCCCATTTTTCCTGGACCATCACTACTACATCACCCCAACACTATCACAAGTTTAAAAAGCCAGTTAATGTAAGTTTAGATTTTATTTTTTGAATAATTAACTTTGTGTCTAAGAAGGACGCTTGTATAAAAGAGGCATGTCCTGACTGGGCATTGGTAACCAACATTATTACATTAGACATCTACTTTATTGCCATATTGTATTCAAAAGGTACAGTACCTGTTAGGCCCATTTCTCATGCTTTGAAGCCTATAGAACAAGATAAAGTATGTATCTAAGTAATTAGAAAACAGTTTAAGAGAAGTCTTATAAGAAAAACAAAATTATTTCTTTAAAAAACAAACATAATGAAACAAAAATTCTTGTAAAATTTCCCAATCGTGTATTAACACCCATAGGAACACAAACACTACACTACGTTTTGCAGTTAATTCAGCAACTAGGGAGCAGGGCTAATGGCAAATAAACTACATTTTTGAGGATAGTCTGTTGTTTTCAATCTGATCATGAGCAGTATTTATATTCATGCATGCTATCCTATGCTTTTTAGCCCATTTAAACTAAACAGTAATGCTCCTTCCTTTTCATGTCCTTGTGACAAGGTTTTTAGCAGAATTCATAGATTTCTTGGAATCTGACAAGGCCACACCAGGAGCACTTTTACTGTGGCCTAACAGTGATATTAGTGTGATATAAGCTTAAGGGAGAATGAGGGTGCAGTTGAAACAACTGTTTACACAGACTGTCTACAGGAATGCTACACTTGATTGTTCTGGCTTCTGTTCAACATTACTTCTGTGAGTTAAGGAACATCACAAAGTTCTACAACTCCAAATGCCCTAAAGCACATATATTGGTAATCTCTAAGCAAATCCAGTCTATAATGAACAGGATGTAAATATGTACTACAAGGGAAATTCAGCTTAATAGCTTTACATGTAGTGGTATGCAGGTAATGATCAAAACAAGCATAGCATACAGGTAATTGGGGAAGCGGTGGGGAAAGGATGTCAGAGTTGATGAGAAATTGTTCTTGATACCCATATTAAAGCTATACATGAGGAGTGGCATATAAAGTTGAGTTTTATCCTCTTTGGGACTGTTTCAATCTAAAAAAATAACTGAAATAATTAGGCTACTTAACCAAGATTTTTTTTCTTTTCTTGGGAGACTTACAAGTAAAAAAAAAAAAAAAAAGTCAGTGAATGCTACTTACTAACAGCTCAATAGTCTCTGAAATTCTGGTTGTCATGTATCATTTGTACCGAAGAAAAAATTCTACATTGTAAATAAGGAATTTGAGGGGAAATAGATTAGATTTTTACAAATGAAGAATCTTTGAACTGACATAGGGTTTAATCTTTGGTGTCTGTTTTCATCATTTTCTTTCACTGTAAATCAACTGTAAACAGGAATTAAAAAAGCAAAAAAAAAGTGACATACACAAGTAGATGCTGGAAAATACATTTTTATCAGACTACCAGTATATATTATATATGCAGAACAAGAAATACAATGTATTGACACTACAATCTAAACACACATTGTTAGATTTTGACTGGATTAATTTTAAAAACAGCTGGCTTTCTTACTTACGAAATCTATTCAATTTCTCCAGTGAAACACATATGTCTAGTCACTTTTCGGAGTAAAATCTCCTTGAGGCAGTTTTGCTAGGTCTCTCCCCGCCCCCCCAATTTATAAAGCGTTTCTTCAAGTTTTGTAAAAAGCACTAGGCAGTTTCAACATTGGCTAGTGTTACAGAATGCCTCAACCTTTCTTTTGAGCAAGATTGTTGGCATATGCCATATGAAAATAATTTTTAGAGTCACTAATAATGGGAAGTATGTTTTGATAAAGAATTATGCCATAGCCCTAGCCTACATTTTGTTTCACAAAGCAAACAATTTTAAAACGTTACTATAGTGAATGAGGCAAAACAACTTGACTAACTTTCCCTGAAAATCAAATACAGTTATCAGACTAAAGCCTGATAAAAAAGTTTTCATTAAGCTGAATTAAATCTTCCAATATATGGCATTTTCAGCACAATATCCTTCCCTGCAAGGTGAGCAAAGGCAGCAAATGCTCTTTTTTGCTACCCTGGTTCATAGAGAAACTCAGAAAGTAAATTAAAGGCTTGACAAATAAGTTGCCTTTTAAAAATTATTTGTACTTTGATAGTCTCCAGTAGTATTACCACTGTACCACTTATCCCTGACACTAAACAAATTTCTTTGCTGACCCAGCTCTTGAAAGATTCCTAAGACTGTTTATACAGTCACGTTTTCTTTACCTCTAGCCCTTAGCATATAACCAAGACTGAATTAGGGCCCTGTGACACAAATATACCCTTATTTGCATGCAAAGCTGCATTAATTTAATTAAAATGTGATTTTTAAAATAATCTAATGAAGCCAGTACCAAATAAAATGTGGACATCCTAAACTCTTTCAACCTTGTTTCTATAAATTCAATTCAATTCAGTAAGGACTCTGTGGAAACCATATGGATGGTTTAAACTGAATTCAGTGTCCTCATTCTTTGGTACTGCTTTAATCACATCAGTTTAACTAATTTTAAAAGTCAAATGGGTAAAACCTTGAAAACAGACAAAAGCTACACGAATATTCCTTCTCATGCCATTGTCATAAACTAGATATTAACACCTTTGAATATCCCTGTTTTAAAACAAAACCTAGCATTGAAATAGCTAAAAAAAAAGAAAAAAGAAAAAAAAAAAGTATTGTTTGTAAGTAGCACTGTGGTCATCAAAGACTTGACTGAGTTATTCTCCAAGCTTAACTGCAATTTGAGTTCTCTTCAACAGTTTTCCTTCTCTGGACATTTCATCTGATATCTATTTCTGTTTGCATCCTTCCTCTTAAGCATAGGGTTAAAAATTGGAGAAGGTGGAAGACTTAGTCAAGCAAGGGATCCTGTACAAAACAAAACGCAAGACACCATCTAGAGAAGCTCTGAAAACAAGAAAGTCCTCTCCCATGATTTTAAGAAACTGATGGTAGCTACTTAAAATACTGCATGACAACAGAAATACTTATGCCTTTTTGCACCCCAAATAAATCATTACTTCAATTTAAATCCACAAAATTACATACAGCTGGCTATAAATCACTTCAATATAAGGTAAAAGTTCCCACAGTCACTGAACTCTTGAGACTGAAAGCTTTCTGAAATTAGAGTAGGTTTGCTATATTGAGCGTACACATGCTATACTCTTTGGAGAACTTAAAGCAAAACAAAAATGAAATAACAACTTAGCATCCAGTATCTACTCTGAAGGGTCATATATGCAGTTGTAACTACCACTGCTTAAGCCCAGCAATTGGATGGCTTATTTTTCCAAAATCCTATAATAAGATATCCTGCAGACTTATAACAGTTGTAAATATACAGACAGCTACTGATATAGATATAGATATCAGATTTGAAGGTCAAATTCTAATGTTAGCTACCACAGACCATGAGAGAATACAAATTTGGCCCGAAGTAGTTTTTTAAATACATATAGACACACACATATACATATACACACACACACACACGAGCTATGTGAAGCTTTGGGTACCGATTCAATTCAGAGGAGATTCGGCCCGATTTGGTGGCCGAATCTCCAAATCCAAATTGATCAGGGGACCAATAAAAAGGTCCGAATCAATTCAGAAGCGATTTGGACAGCTTCAGTGATTCAGGCAGTCCCCGCCTCCTGCAGCACGGAGCTGAAGCCAGACTAGGAGCTGGTAAGTAGGGACCAGGGTAAGAGGGGCTAGAGAAAGGGAAGGGGACCACAGAGGGACCATCCCCTGCCTGCTCAAGCTCCCGGCCCTTTAAGAAAACAAAAAAAGAAACAAACCCCAAAACCCCAGACTCACTGGCTCTTGCAGTAGCCTCAGGGCTTTGGGAGGCTCACACAGAGCCCCCAACACAGCATGGGGCAGTAGGGATCACCCCCATCAGGCAGAAGCCAGTGAGTCCACGGGTTTTTGGGGGGGTTCCCTTAAGGGGCTGGAGCTGGGGTGAGCGGGGCAACCATGGGGGGGCTGAGACAGTGTGGGGGACACTGGGGGGCTTATTCAGAGCCCTCCCATGCATTGTGGGGCAGTGGGGGTCAGCGGGGATTCCCCCACACCTGATAGCACCCAGTGAGTTAGGGCTTCCCCCCCCCCCCCCAAAGTGCTGGGAGTTGGGGCAGGTAGGGCTGGGAGAGCGGGTGGGGGATGGGCCTGTGCTGTCACCACAGGAACAGGGGAGCAGTTCCTGTGGTGAACTGATTCAGAACAGTGATTCAAATCACCAAATCGGATCACTGTTCCCTGAACCATTTGAATCCAAATCCAAAGTGAATACTAGCCCATTCACACAGGCCTAATATACACATATATACTGTATAATATGGCAGTTGCCCCATCCCCTAGTCACCATCTTGGTCTCACCCCCTAGCCCCTGACCTTAGCCACTGGAAGCCCCTCCCTTTGCCCCCAGAAGTTCTCCTTTTGGGAAGGGGGTTTGCCAGCTTGGAACTGGAAAAAAAATTGTGTACTAAAAATCAAACAATATTTTTGTCCTTATCTGTGTACATGTGTGGTGTATATAGAGGTGATTGCATAATAGCTCAATATGAGATCTTACTCTTGCATATTGTAGGGGAGTGTGGAAGGGTTGGGGGTATGAAGGGGTGGGTATGTGTTTGTGTGTGGGTGAGCATGTGCATGTATTTGAGAGAGAGTGAGAGCGAGCGCGAGTGCAGAGGTGTAGGGGTATGTGTGGATGTGGGTGGGTTTGTGAAAGGGGACTGGGTGTGCGAGTCCCACATGGGCTCTGGGTGGCTGCAGCAGGGAACTGCCAGGAGTGGGAGGGACTGCTTTTCAGCCATGCTGAACAACAGCTTGTGTTGTGCTGCCGCTACTGAGCCTGGGCATGGGCAGGAGTAGGCATGGGTCATACGGAGTCATGGCTGCACATGTGGGTCCCCACTGGTACTGCAGCACTGAGGCCAAAGGCAGCAGCAGCTGGAAGGACCCACTGCTGTCTCGAAAGGCAGTCCAGCTGCAGAGCAGCCCCAGACCCACTGCATCCCCAGAGGACAGCAGGACATGCCATGGCCTTATGCTGATCAAGTGTTAAGGAAAGAAAAAAACCCTATACATGATTCAATATAAGTACAAAGAAAACACTAATCATAATAATAAAACTGATGCCATGGAGAGTCTCAAATACTTAAAACTAAAAAAACTTGAAATGAAACCAGTAATGAATTCCATTAAGAGTACCACAGAGAGCCCAGAAGCAGAAAGATTCACAGAAATCTTCACGTCATAGCCCAGCCCCTGGCACGGATCTTTGAAAACTCCTGGCGCTCTGGTGTAGTGCCCGAAGACTGGAAGAAGGCCAATGTGGTGCCGATCTTCAAAAAAGGGAGGAGAGTGGATCCGGCTAACTACAGGCCCATTAGCCTGACTTCTATCCTGGGGAAGATCTTAGAAAAGTTTATTAAGGAGGCCATCCTTGAGGGACTGGCCCAGCCTAACATCCTAAGGAACAGCCAGCACAGGTTTGTTGCGGGTAGGTCTTGTTTGACCAATCTCATTTCCTTCTATGACCAGGTGACTTATCACCTGGACAAGGGAGAAGAGATTGATGTCATATATCTTGACTTCAAAACAGCTTTTGATCTGGTATCCCACGATCACCTCTTAGCCAAACTGGCCAGTTGTGGCCTTGGCTCCACCACGATCTGCTGGCTGGGAAATTGGCTCCGTGGTCGGACCCAGAGGGTGGTAATTGATGGCAGTCACTCATTGTGGTGCCCTGTGACCAGTGGGGTCCCTCAAGGCTCTGTCCTGGGACCCATCCTGTTCAACATCTTCATTAACGATGTGGACATTAGAGTCAGGAGTGGACTGGCCAAGTTCGCCGATGACACCAAACTTTGGGGCAAAGCATCCACGCCAGAGGATAGGCGGGTGATCCAGGCTGACCTGGACAAGCTCAGCAAATGGGCGGACAAGAACCTGATGGTGTTTAACACTGAAAAATGCAAGGTTCTCCACCTTGGGAAGAAAAACCTGCAGCTTCCTTATAGGCTCGGCAGTGCTACATTGGATAGCACTACAGAAGAAAGAGACTTGGGGGTCATCATTGACCACAAGATGAACATGAGCCTCCAATGCGATGCTGCGGCTAGTAAAGCGACCAAAATGCTGGCTTGCATTCATAGATGCTTCTCGAGCAAATCCCGGGATGTCATTCTCCCCTTGTACTCGGCCTTGGTGAGGCTGCAGCTGGAGTACTGCGTCCAGTTCTGGGCTCCACAATTCAAAAAGGATGTGGAGAACCTTGAGAGAGTCCAGAGGAGAGCCACGTGCATGATCAGAGGTCAGGAAAACAGATCTTACGATGACAGGCTGAGAGCCATGGGACTCTTTAGCCTGGAAAAGCGTAGGCTCAGGGGGGATCTGATGGCCACCTATAAATTTAATCAAGGGTGACCACCAGGATCTGGGGGAACGTTTGTTCACCAGAGCGCCGCAAGGGATGACGAGGTCAAATGGTCACAAACTCCTGCAAGACCGTTTCAGGCTGGACATGAGGAAGAATTTGTTTACTGTCCGAGCCCCCAAGGTCTGGAACAGTCTGCCAGCGGAGGTGGTTCAAGCACCTACATTGAACACCTTCAGAAGTAAATTGGATGCTTATCTTGCTGGGATCCTGTGACCCCAGCTGACTTCCTGCCCTTTGGGCAGGGGGCTGGACTCGATGATCTCCCGAGGTCCCTTCCAGCCCTAATGTCTATGAAATCTATGAAAAAGAATAAATGACAATTGAGGGTTATGGAGGCAGGATGGTGGCACAGGGGAGTGAGATGGAAGTTAGGGTTGGGGTAGTGCAAGACACATTCCATAATCTTAATTTTAAAGTTTCTAGGACATTGTTTCTATTACTATAAAACTTCAATAGTTAGAAAGAAAAGCAGAATATTATCTGTTGCATCACAGTAGTAATTTATAAATAGACACATGTAGATTAATGAAAGAACTGAACAAACTAGAAGGACTAGATACATGATTAACTCACCTGCATGGGAAATGCCATCCCTATGTCTGCATAAGTTTATTTAAAGCCATAATAAAGGCCCAGTTGAAAGAGACTACTTCAGATCCCCTTTAAAGCGATCACAAAAATACCGAGGATCAAGTAGTACAAAGTTGATACTCTAGTCTGAAACAAATTTCCTAAGTTTTCCTAGTTTATATCACCACTCAATGGATTTATTTTATAAAGTAGTACCTGCCCCACCACTGATATATTTTAACATGCAAATCAGTCATTAAATTCTGACTGTGCTCATTCAAAAATAGAATCTTGCTACTTCTATCTTTCACTTATGTTACATTCAGAGCTTGTCAAAAATATTCAGTGAAATTTTTTAGCCTGCTACAGTGATTTTTTTTGTCTTTTTATTTTGACTAATAGGAAATTTCTGTAGAAAACATGCTTTTCTCCATCCCACCAAGGAAAATTTAATATATTTGAAAGAATCTTCTTTCCTCTGACTCAAAACATACCAAATAATTTTCCAAACCACCTCAGTTCACTGCAGCATCTATAAGATATGGGAAAACGTGAGTTTTTGCCCATTTAAAGAAAGAACTGCTGCTCAGGAGTGTGCATAAATTATTTTAATCCCTCTTATGCCTACATAATTGTATAATGATCATTATTTAAATTGCCTCCACTTCAACCTTGAATAAAAGCAGTATTATAATTAGAATAGGTTTGCTATACTTCTATTGCTACAGGATCACACAGGGGCAACAACTGCATTGCATCACCTTAAATTGGTACCTTTTAATAGCAAAATTGTTATGTCTATGACCAGAGACTCCAAACTGTATCCAAACTGTACTCCCCTGTACTGCATAACACACAAATTAGGAAATCCCAATTCTAAGATTTTAAGCCTGAAGAGATAAAAAACAAACACCACAATGGATGACAGAACAGAAACACCCCTCGTATTACAGAATGGAAAATAGCAACAGTGATGAATAGACTTAACTGTGGTCACAGAGGTCTGTGATTGATGCAGTAGAGTAAACCTTAGTTTCTTAAATCCAGTGCTTACCACCACCCCCCAGCCATTCTTTCTTGACAGCTCTGGAACGAACAGAAATACCCATGGAAAAAGAATAAAAATGCATGCACACTTACATTTACCTGGGTGCATTTATGTAATTAAACATACAAGAAATGCTAGTTTTACCTGAAAAACTACTGTAACCTCAAATATTCAGAAGTCAAAACTTAAATAAAATGACCCAATGTACATTTAAAAAAAAGAAAAATTTGTGATTCTTTGGTAACTAAATGAATCAGGATTTCATTTGGGCTCTGGCCACTACTACATTTGTTAATGACTTGGAAGAAGATCAAGTGGTGAAGTTGAGAAAAAAGAAATATTCTTGACCAGAGAATACCTGGCTTTCAACTAAGTAGGTAGCAGGTGACCTAACAGGACTACATGAAATGGATAAAGTAATAACAACCAAAAAAAAAAAAGTGTGGAAAGAAGTATGAAATAATATATTTAGAAGGAAACATTAAATTAGTAATTCCATTTAAATAACTTTACCCATTAGCACAGGGCTGGCGAATTATTTCAGTTGGAGGGGCACTTAATAAGTTTTGGTGAGCTGTTGAGGGCTGCAAAGGTAGCCCCACCCCTTGACAGGTGTCCCACCTGCCTGTCACTATCTTGGGACTGGAAGTCCTGTCCCCTAACCCCTGACCTTTGCCACCGGACACTATATATAGTGTGTATCAAGGGGGCACATGGCATGTTGCAGGGTATGTTGCGCAATGGAGGGACTCCACCATAAGTGGCAGGGAGCCCTGCTCCCTGATTGTGTGCAGGTCCTGGAGCTCCATGGCAGGGAGCAGTGAAAGCAGCCGGCTCCATCACATTGGGCTTTCCCCTGGTGGCATGGGGAGCTGCATGTGTGCTGCAGGGAGCCCCGCACAATAGAGGTGGGCTGGCCTGGATCCGCTCCTTGCCACCAAGTGCAGCTTCTGGAACTGGCTAGAGCCATGTGCTGCCAGGTGGGCGCACCTGCATAGACCACAAGCAACCCAAGGACTGCTGCCTGCTGCTGCCACCACCGGCACAAGAGGCTGTGCACCATGGGGAGAAATGGTTTGGGTTAGTGTGTGGGGGAGGGACCCATACCCCACTGCCCATCCCACAAACCCCTCATACCCTGCCCACCTGAGCTCTGCATTCCCCCTACTCCTCATGCGCGAGCTCCGCATTCCCACTAGCCCTGGCCCCATGCTCCCACCCAGCTGCAGCTCCACCACCACTTCCCTACCTGCTGCCCAAAGCAAGTGCTGCAGCAGGCACAGAAGGAGCCACCACTGGAGGCCGAGGAAGCCAAGAAGGTCCTCAAACACCCAGAAGCTGTGTGTGCTGGATGGGCGGGGCCCTTCCATGTACAAGGGTGGGAGCAAGATGAATGGTATCCTGCCCAACCCATGCATCAGTGGGTGCTCGTAGGCCAAATGATATTGTATCTGTTGACATCATTAAAATGTCAACAGATACCACAGAATTACTAAAAATACTGCCTGTCCTAATTTTAAATGTGGGGAAGGGGTAGGCAACGTTTTTTGGCTGAAGTGCTGGAAAAACCCACAACGGCTACCTTGGAAGACGCCAGTGCCGGCATGCCAAAACACAAAACAAGGGCAGGGGTACATGGCAGGATGCCCTACTTGTGCCCCTTGCCCCCCACCCAAAACCCCTGCCCCCCAACCCTGCTGCTCCTTGCCCCCACCCAAAGCCCCTCTCCTCCAGCCCAGGCTCTGCGGCTATCTGCAGCTGGCCCAGGTTCTGGGTAGCTGCTAACATCTGCTGCCTCTGCCCCGGCCCTGGCTCCAGGCCCAGCTGCCTCCGAGCCCCAGACCCAGCCCAGGGCTCCAGGGAGGCACCAGATACTGGTGATGCTCCCCACTGTGCTGTCCTCACTGCCACCTCTGCAGAGCAGCATTGGAACCCAGCACGGCAGGGCACAGTGGGGGGGCGCAGAAAGCTGCTTGCCACTGCAAACTACCCACTGCCCTGGCCACACTTCCCCTGCAGGTGGGGGCAGCAACGAGGGGCACAACCCTGCATGCTGCCCATGCTTCTCCCATGCACACAGGGGAAGTGTGACCCAGGCAGCACAGAGCTTGCAGCAGCAGACAGCTTCCCTGCACATTCCCCTCTGTGTGCTGCCACTCCAGGTCACACACACTGAGCTCTGGAGGGCCCAGGGGAGGGCAGCAGGGCAGGGAGGGGAGCCAGATTCCAATGCTGCTCCGCAGAAGCAGTGGTGATGGCAGAGAGGCAGCAGATGTTTGCAGCTGGCACAGGTTCTGGGTAGCTGCTGATAGCCACGGGGCCCAGGCTGCTTTGCAGCATGGCTTCCATCCCCCCAGCTGGCTGCTGGGAGCAGCCTAAACCGTTAAATATTGTTGTTACTGGTTATGATATATAGCCTCAAGAAATATGAACTAGAGGGTGCTGGGCAGTTGGAAGGTGGGGGATAGAGAAAGGGAGCAAAAGATCAGACCTAAGTATCTAGAACCTGAGATAATATCTGCTTAATTTTTGTCAGGCATTCTTTTTTATAAAGCAGTCTCCCAACTTCTAGTGTTCTTCTAAAGACAGTGGTTCAACCCTTTTAGACTCAAGGAACTCCTTGGAATATGCCAATTCCCAGCTTCCAAAGCAATTCTTTTCTTGCAAGGAACTGAGAAAAAACACAAAAGATCAGAATGTTTTTGAAACAGATTCCTATAGGGAGTCTCTAGGTTTATCTTGCAAATCATGCCATGTCACCCTGGTTGACAATCACCATACTACAGCCTTTCGTAGTGAGGTGTCCTGAATTCAGCTTTGTAAACTGGGTCCAGCTGTAGCCAGAGAAAGATGTGCACTCCTGCTCATTTCTGCAATGCCTCTTTAAATGCACATCAGAACTGCAGCAGCTGGTTCTGTATTCACAGCAAACAGTCAAATGTGCAGTCTACTGTGACACCAAGTCTTTCAGCTTGAGTATTTTTTCTAGCTTACTCCCTCTATTGCATCAAATTATTTATGCATTAGCTTGTATTTTATTCAAGCTAAATCTCATTTTGTGATTTTTTGCCTGTTTCTTAATCACTCACAGTCCCCTCTGTATTATTTCCTCTGTGTTCACAACTACTCCCAATTCAGCATCATTTACAATGTCATTAGTGAGCTGTTTACTCCTTCTACATGGTTAATGAGGATGTTAAACAAGCCAGGACTTAACACAGATCCTCGTGATACTCTGCTGAACACCTTCCACTGAACACGATGTTTTCCCATTTGCCATAACCTTTGTTTATGGTCCCTCAAGCTAGTTTCCAATCCAGGAGAACATTCACACCCAAGTTGATTTGAATTAATTTTGAGAATTAGATTGCATGAAACTATCAGGTACTTGTAATTGTTGCATGTTTGACAAATTTGACTTGTTTGATATTTACATTGGTACAGCAGAGGAAGTAAATCGAAGTATAACAGCCACTGACTTGTGAATTATGCTAGCAAGTTAAATGTTTCAATTCTGCCTTGTTACTCTTACAGGTATGAAAGAGATGTTTTAAATAGTCCCCTATGTCAGTGAGTGAGTGAACTGAAGAACTGGCAGGGACTTTAGTGGACAACGCCTGCAGTTATTTGAAGTTATGGGGTATTACATTGTAATAAACTTCCATTTTTCGTCTTGCCAAATTCAAAACATACCTTCCCCCCTCTCTCTCCAGTCTTGAATCTGGAATGGGTCAAGCCACGAACAAACACATACCACTCTGGTTCATGTGGTAATATAGAAATAGGCATTTAAAATGTGATGCAGGTTCATGAATTATGTATAATCTCCCCAGTAGTTTTGACATACTGTTGCAAGATTCCCTTCCCTCCTTTTGCCTCTACAACGTGAGAGTCGTACAGACACAGCCTCTGTAACTTGCTTTCTGGATGCCTACATGACTCTCACTGCTTTAGTACTTACGCACTTTGGTCATGAATAGATTTTGTCCTAAAAAAAAATCTGTGAAAATGGGATTATGTCCATTTTACATGCAGAGCTCTGAGACCAAGATTTATCAAAGCAACCCTGGAAGTCTGTGGTCAAGCCAGAAATTGATTTATAATCCCAGATGGGCAGCAAGTGCATTCAAAACATTCAATTTTTCTCTCTCCTCTTCCTCAAACACCTTCTCCACAAGGATTTCTCAAATCCTTTAAAAAAATAGCATTTAAAATAATTCTGTTGAAAACACCCCTGTGTCCCAAGTACATCTGTTTTTGTCTCCGCATTTAATAGTGGGGGGCAGGAGGTGGGCAGGAAGGAGTCATAAGGAGGTAGGTGAAAAGGTAACAGCATGTTAGCCCTGTACCAGCTGCCTCTACTGGAGTACAACTAAGATTGTAGGTTGTTTCCAGCTGCAGTTTAATAGCCTACTTTGAAATGCAAGTTTGCTCATTCCTTCCTCCAAAATAATTATTTTAACTGCAAAACCAGGACCTGCCCGACAGCAATATTGGCACATGGCTCTAGGCAAGCCCATTTCTTTGCCTTTTTACTTTCCTCCTCTCAGAAGACTGTGACAAGTCATTTATTCGTCTGTAGCTGGCAAACAGAGAAAGAAACCCCTTTCATAATATACCTTCAGAGTGGAGGGATTTTTAAAGAAAGTATTGGAGATGGTTTAGTTGAGTATCTGCCTAGTTAATAGGAGACTGGGGTTTATATTTGAATTTTAGCTACTAACATCAAATTAAGCTGTTCTCTTTTGTTCCAGTTTCTCCTCTAGGCAGCTGTACACGTGTGGACAGCTTCTTCCGTTCACCTGGATGCCTGTTAACTCTCTCATCTCCTTGAGGTCTCAGCTTCCTTAAACTTCCTCCAAAAAGTCTCCCCATTGACATCTGAGAAAAAGTGAAGGAGATGCAAAGAACAAGTTTTTCAATCTCTGACCTCTGACAACAAACACCCAGCTGGCTGTGTCAAATGAAGAGGTCAGGGAGAGAAAAGCTGAGGAGAACCGTGGTGGTCCGGTTTAAAATCAGAACTTTTAGCAACATGGCTCTCACAGAACATAGAGAGAAGTCCAAATCTACTTCCCTGCCTCTGAATTGATCTTGAGAGTGTCCAGCTTAAAAGCACTGTCTATTCATTGTTCCTATTGCCACCCACCTCTAAAACTTGAGGATTCTGAGCTGAGATAAGTGAAAATAGGACTCATTTAACAAAGCTGAGAAACTCTTGTGTATGAAAAAGACCTCCTGCAGGACTCCAGGAGGAGTTCCTAAGAAATTAGAAAATAAGGTCATGGCCTACGAACATCCATACACTGTTACAAGCCACTTTAATTATCCTCCAAAACCACACCTGTTTCCCTGTAAGGACCATCCCTTAGCTCAATGGTTGACAATTTCTTGAAGTGGCAGGTCGGAACAACTGGCTAAGGTCAGAAGTGGGCCAATATTTCCCACCCAGCCACTGCCACCACCTATCCCTGGTGCCCAGCTGCAGCATGGACAAAGCCTCTCTGCTGCCAAGTCGCCAAAGCCTCCCAGTCCCATGGGCTGGATCCAATGGCTCTGTGAGCCAGATCTGGCCCACAGGCCATATGTTGCTAACCCCTGCTTTATCTAGCCAAGAGAATGATGGGAGGGGAGAGACCAAAATATGTTTCATCCGAGATATGGGTAGGGGGGAGGAAGGGGCCCATCCAAGAGGAGGCAGCATGCGTAAGCCCACCCATCATTTAAAGTGAGAGGGAGGGGGAGATTCCCTTCAACTCTTCAAGACAACTTTGTTAGTCAGAATTCAGATATGCATTGTTCACATCATAGTGTAGAATTCTATACATCCAGTGCTACAAAACTTGATCTTCTATCTTCCATTACAGTAACAAGTTATTTTATTAAAGCATTTGGAGACTGATTATTTTATGAATTGTGCTGTGTTTTTTCCTTTACATCAATAAACTACAATATTCCCCAAAGGAGCCCTTAATGTATACCATGTGTCAGGATAAAATCCCCAGAGGCTATTAGCCAATTCCACTTGACAAAATGTCCTTGGCACCTATACTTTTTTTCTTCAGAGCCAACTGTTGTAATAAATTAACTGGTAAGAGAACTGAATGAGACATTTAAACTCTTGGGCATTAAAGTTATATTATAGTTAGAAAAATGACTGTAGAAAAGCACCTGGGCACCAAAGTTATCAGTTTCACTTGTATCCTCCAAGTAATTATTTTGGTTACTTACAGGCAGGTTTTATACTACTGTTTGATCTGCATGGCTGCAGAAGGGATATGTTAGGACACATATCCTAACATATAGCTGTACTAGGGATATGTTAGGACACATTGGTGATTTATTTAATTTGGCATACTGATGTTTTTGCAGGCATAACATGTCCCCTCATCCCCACTTCGATAATGTGCTTAACTGTATCTATTTGAGAGGAGGAAACATCTCACCAGCTCAGTCTGGTTATAATCAGATACCTAAGCTTATTAGCATAACAAGAGAGACTATTATTTACAAAAGATTTACAAAATCCTTTTGGGAAACCTTACTAAGCTATTTCATCTCCTCGCAACATCCAAAATGTTGCCATAATGAATTCCATGGATTTATTATACTTTACAAGAAAAAGATGTACATGTGTATGTCCTTGCTTTGGGATCATAGGAAGTATGGGCAGCTGACTGGATCGGTCACATCACTATTTTATATCTATCATCTCTTTTTAATCTTCTCCTTAGCCAAACTAAATGGTCCATAGAGATTTACTTCTCAGAGGCAAAGCTCCCATTAGCTCAGCTCTTTTAATGGTCTTACCTAGAACTGTAGGTCTATGAGGATAGAAAACTGGTACAGTATTACATGTCAACAATTTGTGAAAACTGCCTTATTCCCCTTATCTAGCTTACAGAAAGAGAAACTATATGAAATTGTATTTTGTTTTAAGGAGGATAACAGTATTTACCTAGAGGTGAAACTTCATTGCATTAGATCTAATTGAAAAAAATAAATACACTAAATTCAGGAAGTGACATTGATCACCTATTTCCTGTATAATACATCCAATATTGGTTGAAGTATGAGCTTATATAAAGCTTATGCCTCTAAG
The DNA here is from genome assembly GCF_052110815.1 of Crocodylus siamensis. Classification (NCBI taxonomy): domain Eukaryota; kingdom Metazoa; phylum Chordata; order Crocodylia; family Crocodylidae; genus Crocodylus; species Crocodylus siamensis. Next base: position 91,301,927 of record NC_143397.1, on the reverse strand, counting down.
ATGGCGTAATATGAATATTTCTCTATAAAGTATCTTATTTGCTATGATTGCTGTATTTTCTCTCATTGCTTTTTGCTTCTACATAAGCTAATAATAACAAATGACACCAAACTTTGGGGCAAAGCATCCACGCCAGAAGATAAGCGGGTGATCCAGGCTGACCTGGACAAGCTCAGCAAATGGGCAGACGAGAACCTCATGGTGTTTAACACCGAAAAATGCAAGGTTCTCCACCTTGGGAGGAAAAACCTGCAGCACCCTCATAGGCTCGGCAGTGCTACGTTGGTTAGCACTACAGAAGAAAGACTTGGGGGTCATCATTGACCACAAGATGAACATGAGCCTGCAATGCGATGCTGCGGCTAGTAAAGCGACCAAAACGCTGGCGTGCATCCATAGATGCTTCTCGAGCAAATCTCGGGACGTCATTCTCCCCTTGTACTCGGCCTTGGTGAGGCCGCAGCTGGAGTACTGCGTCCAGTTCTGGGCTCCACAATTCAAAAAGGATGTGGAGAAGCTTGAGAGAGTCCAGAGAAGAGCCACACGCATGATCAGAGGTCAGGAAAACAGACCTTATGACAACAGGCTGAGAGCCATGTGGCTCTTTAGCCTGGAAAAGCGCAGGCTCAGGGGTGATCTGATGGCCACCTACAAGTTTATCAAGGGTGACCACCAGGATCTGGGGGAACATCTGTTCACCAGAGCGCCCCAAGGGATGACGAGGTCGAACGGTCACAAACTCCTGCAAGACTGTTTCAGGCTGGACATAAGGAAGAATTTCTTTACTGTCCGAGCCCCCAAGGTCTGGAACAGTCTGCCAGCAGAGGTGGTTCAAGCGCCTACATTGAACACCTTCAAGAGTAAATTGGATGCTGATCTTGCTGGGATCCTATGACCCCAGCTGACTTCCTGCCCTTTGGGCAGGGGGCTGGACTCGATGATCTCCCGAGGTCCCTTCCAGCCCTAATGTCTATGAAATCTATGAAATCTCCGATTAGCCTGTTAAATTTGTGGTCTAAGACTTCCAATGTCAGAAAACTTGAGGAAAGGAAAAAAGCTTACATTATAAAATTAGATAACAAGTAAATGTAGTTTTAAAAACTAAAAAAAACTAAAACAAAAAACAACCCACTGCAAAAATTAAATTTTGTAAACAATTACTGCATCATTACTGCAGCCCTAGACTTCAGGAGGGCGGACTTCAATGAGCTAAGGAGAATAGTCGGGGAGGCACTGAGGTCCTGGAGGGGAGGGGAGTCAGGTGTCCAAGAAGAGTAGTCGCTTCTTAAGGAGATGATCCCCAAGCCCAAAGGGAGGTAATCCCAACATGGATCAAAGGGGGCAGGAGGGCGCAAAAGCCTCCATGGCTCACCAAAAGCATCCAGATGTAGACAAAAGCAAAAAGAAGGTACTGGGTAACATGGAACCCCTGTAAGACACGCTAGGAAATCTGGTCATCACACCAGATGACAACTCTAACCTATTGAACAATTTCTTTGCCTCCATTTTCCTGAGCAGGGACTGGATCAGTGTGTCCCCCCCACCCCCCTGGACCTCCTCAGGCCCCAGGGGAGGTGCACCCAGGCCAAGAGTCAGCGAGGATCAAGTTAGGGAACTTCTGGAAGGACTGGACGTATTTAAATCACCTAGTCCTGATGACCTCCACCCCAGAGTGCTGAGGGAATTAGCTGAGGTCATTGCGGGACCCCTGGCATGGCTTTACAAGCACTCGTGGTGCTCTGGTGTGGTACCAGAGGACTGGAAGAGGGCCAATGTGGTTCCCATCTTCAAAAAAGGGAGGAAGGAGGACCTGGGAAACTACAGGCCAGTTAGTCTTACCTCAATCCTGGGTAAGCTTTCTGAGAGAATTACACGGGGCCAGCAGGGGAGGTTATACTTAGGGGCAACCAACATGGGTTCATTAGAGGCAGGTCCTCTCAGACCAACCTGGTGGCTTTCTGTGACCGGGTCACAAAATCCTTAGATGCAGGGGTAGCAGTGGACGTAGCCTTTTTCGACTTTCGGAAGGCCTTCGACACTGTCTCTCACCCTGTTCTCATTAAGAAACTGGGGGACTGTGGTGTCAACACCCACACAGTCAATTGGGTTGCCCACTGGCTGGAGAGCTGCACCCAGAGAGTGATAGTGGATGGGTCATTTTCAACCTGGAGGGATGTGGGCAGTGGGGTTCCACAGGGCTCAGTCCTCGGGCCCACACTGTTCAACATCTGCACCAGTGACTTGGACAAGGGGGTTAAAAGCACCCTGTTCAAATTTGCTGATGACACTAAGATGCGGGGGGGATTTGGGCTTGCTAGACGGGAGGAATAGGCTGCAATCAGACTTAAACAGGTTACAAGGGTGGGCGGATGAGAACAGGATGGGATTCAACACCAGCAAGTTCAAAGTGATGCACCTGGGGAAGAACAACCAGCACCACACCTACAGGTTAGGGAACTCCATTCTTGTCAGTACAGAGGCAGAAAAGAATCTTGGAGTCATCATTGACTCCAAGATGAACATGGGCCGGCAGTGTGGGGGTGCAGTAAGAAAGGCCAACCACACCTTGTCATGCATCCAAAGATGCATGTCAAGCAGGTCCAAGGAGGTGATACTCCCCCTCTACGCAGCACTGGTCAGGCCACAGTTGGAGTACTGCGTCCAGTTCTGGGCGCCACACTTCAAGAGGGATGTGGACAACATGGAGAGGGTCCAGAGGAGGACCACTCGCATGATCGGGGGCAGCAGGGCAGGCCTTATGAGGAAAGGCTATGGGACCTGAACCTGTTCAGCCTCCAAAGATCTAGTGGCCTCTTACAAACTAGTCAGGGGGGACCAGCAGGCACTGGGGAAGTCCCTGCTCCCCCGAGCACTGCCAGGAGTGACCAGGAATAATGATCACAAGCTGGCAGAGGGTAGATTTAGGCTAGATATCAGGAGGCACTACTTTACAGTCAGGGCGGCTAGGATCTGGAACCAACTTCCAAGAGAAGTGGTGCTGGCTCCTACCCTGGGGGTCTTTAAGAGGAGGCTAGAAGTACACCTTGCTGGGGTCGTTTGACCCCGGTACTCTTTCCTACCTTGGCAGGGGTCGGACTAGATGATCTACTCAGGTCCCTTCCAACCCTAGAAACTATGAAACTATGAAATGGGTGGCTAACTGGCTGGAGGGATGCACCCAGAGAGTGGTGGTGGATGAGTCATTTTCAACCTGGAGGGATGTGGGCAGTGGGGTTCCGCAGGGCTCGGTCCTTGGGCCCGTAGTGTTCAACATCTCCATCAGCAACTTGGATGAGGGGGTAAAAAGCACCCTGTTCAAATTTGCTGATGACACTAAGATGTGAGGGGATGTGGGCACACTAGACAGGAGGAATAGGCTGCAATCAGACCTAGACAGGTTACAGGGTGGGTGGATAAGAACAGGATGGGTTTCAATGCTGACAAGTGCAAGGTGATACACCTGGGGAGGAAGAACCAGCACCATACCTACAGGCTGGGGAACTCCCTTCTTGTCAGTGCAAAGGCAGAAACGGATCTTGGAATCATCATAGATGCCAAGATGAACATGGGCCGGCAGTGTGGGGATGCAGTCAGGAAGGCCAACCATACCTTGTCATGCATCCACAGATGCATCTCAAGCAGGTCCAAGGAGGTGATACTCCCCCTCTATGCGACACTGGTCAGGCCACATTTTGAACTGCGTCCAGTTCTGGGCACCCACTTCAAGAGGGATGTGGACAACATGGAGAGGGTCCAAAGGAGGGCCACTCGCATGATTAGGGGGCAGCAGGACAGGCCCTATGGAGGAGAGGCTATGGGACCTGAACCTGTTCAGCTTCCACAAGAGAAGGCTGAGGGAGGATCTAGCGGCCTGTTACAAACTAGTCAGAGGAGACCAGCAGGCATTGGGGGAGTCCCTGTTCCCCCAAGCGCTCCCAGGAGTGACTAGAAATAACCGTCACAAGCTCACAGAGAGTAGATTCAGACTAGGCATCAGGAGGTCCTGCTTCACTGTCAGGGCAGTTAGGATCTGGAACCAACTTCCAAGCGAAGTGGTGCTGGCTCCTACTTTGGGGGCCTTTAAGAGGAGGCCAGACAAACACCTTGCTGGGGTCATTTGACCCCAGTACTTTTTCCTGCCATGACAGGGGGTCAGACTTGATGATCTGCTCAGGTCCCTTCCAACCCTACCAACTATGAAACTATTATGTAAAGAGCTGCTACAACCCTATGTCTAACTCCAAAGGAATACTATTACTATAGATCAAAAGTAGTTTAATGCCAATACAAGTGAAAAAAAACAATAGATGTAAGAGTAGATTCTGGATTAACATGTAAAGTTTGTCAAATATTGTACATGATATTTATTTCAGTTTCTGTCAAAGGGCAATAAGCTTAATTCAAACATTTTACAGTGTAAAACCAAAACTTATTTCCTGGGAGGGGTCAAAAAAGTGCTGCAAGGTTGGGAGAGAATTCACTTTAAAAGAAAGAAAGATACTCTTAGAGGCATAGCAACCTCAGGAGCACCTGGGGCAGGGGAGAGAGGATTAAAGATGATTATGTTGACCACTGCAGATGGAGAGAGGGAAGATATGGGTGAGGGGGAAGGAAGGGAAGGCTTACCTTCTTGAGCTACTGCTCAGATGACAGCCGGGCTCCTTGGGAGCCAACCCTGGTGCCCTATTTTCTCCCTCTTCCCCAAAACACATACATATGGGGTATAGGGCTATGCCTGCTCTGGCAAAGGCTCTCTGAGGAGGTGGGCAAGAATGCATCATTCCACTCCCCCCCGCTAGATGGTGGGCTTAGTGGGCACTGCAATCCCCAGTTCCTACAGCTGGTCAGGGGCAGTTCCAGGTTGCCTCTGCCATGGCAAAGACCCAGGGGATGTGTCCAGATGACCACACACGTGTGGTTTGCAGTGCTGAAAACACATCTGCAGTGCCATAAAATACATCTGCTGCACATGCATAGGGTCACTGCACTGCTAACCATGTGGCAGTGCACATAGCAGCAACATGTGCCACCCAACACCAGAGTCTAGCCAGTCAGAGCCAAACTCTAGCTGCTGACCAGGCTCCATGCACCCAGGATCACTGCCACTGCAGCCCTGGGAGGCCCCCAGGATCCCAGGTAAGGCTTCTGGCACTATCCCAGGTCCTGGCTGCAGCCTCCCATACCCCACCCAGGGCAACTTGCCACACACCAGAGCACATGTGCAGAGGTGTTCCCCAGGGTCACATAGCAGCGGCACAAATATGTGCTGCTGCTACTATTTGTCCCAGAGGAAACAAGTTCCTCCTTGTGGGGGAGACAATTCTGGCACCCCATCACAGTTGGTGTCCCATCCTAGTTACACTACAGGATATTGTATACCTGCTTCAAGTGCACATTTCAATGCAACACTAACAAGAAAGGTAAAACAAAGTCAAAAATTTGAGCAAAACACTTTTTACCTCCGTCTTCCAGTTCCTGAGCCTTTAAGTTTCACCTGCTTCAAGTTTTCTCCCCCAACCACAAAGACTAAAGTTAAACTTACTTAAAAATAATGAAACCTTCTCAGTAATAGTTTGGCTCCAAAAACTTGGGGCTTTGAAGATAAACACCAAAAATATCATAAGACTTGAAATTAAATTATTCAAGTAAATGGAAATAGTTGAAATGGAGCAGCGGTCTATTGTATATACATAAACTAAACTAAACATTTATTTACACCCTTGCATATATCACCCACAAAGATAGTTCTCAGCTTGTGGAATATTAGTAAGCAGCCCATTTATTGCTCCCTTCAGGATACAATGGCTCTGGAGATTTTGAACAGAGTATCATCATCTTGAACACAGTGCAATACATGGCAAGTTTGTAACTATGTGAAATAGCGGCTGGTTTTAGTCCATGACTGATCTCACAACTCATTACATTTAGGAAAAGGATGCCACTTAGAAATAAATATCATTTGAAATAGTGTGCTTTTTAAAAAAAAGGTGAAGCAATGAACCTTTTAAACATATATCCGATGTTAAATTTAGAAGCAACACATTCAGTGTCCTTTGAAATGGTATTAGGAGGTTTCAGTTTTGTCTTCTACCATTCAGTCAATGGAGCTATGACAATATACTAGGGCCAGTAGGCAGCCCCCATGAAGTTTAAGTACACAGAACTTTTCTATTGTGGAAATAGATTATACTATTATAGTCATGCAGAATAAAGTCATTTTGATTTCACTTTAGTCTATACTGGTTTTACCCATCATAGCTGCAGAACAAAAGGATTTGCAGGAAGCAGGCTATAATCAAAATCTACAAGCAGAAAGCTAATTTGATTAAATGAAAAGTAAAGCATCAGTTAACCACTTTCTATTAACATCTTTCTTACTTTTATGAAGTGAATACCCAATACTCATGAAGCTTGCTTATTCTAATCCAAAACTAATTGTTTTGTGTAATTGGCAGCAGTATTATTTTAATTGTTTAACACTTGTAAAATGGGTGAAGCATATCAATGAAGCAGTGTCATCCATCACAAGGTGTGGTTCAAAATAGTAGCCTAGACAAGCAAGATGCTATGTTTTAAATTCTGCCATCTGCATTCATATGTAGTTTACCCAACAATGAGAACTGTGACTTTTTAACAATGCAACTGTTTTTTATAGTCTACATTACAAACTGATGACAACAGGACAATGCAGCAATTACCCAAAGCCCCCCAAAGCAGGGTATCCAAGCCAAAGATCATCACCTTAGGTAACAGAGTAATGCATGTTTTCCTTCAGACTTTAGCACTAGAATTACTGCTGCATTCAAACAATTATGATGTGCTTTCAGGACTGATCTGCTTTTTAATCCAGACAACAGCATTGCTACAGGGATGAAACAAGTAGCAGAGAAAATAGGAAAGTCCAACTGTATGATGAACATTCCCAACTAAACAAATTTCCAACTTGATACTGGAAATAGCTCTGGATAATCTTTGGGTAGGAAAGGGAGTATGATGTTGACCTGTCCTTACTTCATTTTCCTTAACATCTTGTTGGTTTCTCCATATAAACTTTTATTTATCATTAGAAGCTGGAGTTGGTAAGTCTCAGCATTGCCAGCTGTTGCGGTGACCCAAGAACTAGCTCAATACAGTGAAGTGATATTAAGTGTATGTTACCTTGGAAAAAAAAAAAAGGGACATCCTTTCTTTTTATATAAAGTTCTCCCCATCCCCATTGTTGTTAACGATAATTTAGGATCTTCAAAGTGGAGTTGGTTTTCCAGTGACGTGTATATTTTCCAGTTTGTACCATTCACTTCCATATGCTATTAACTATGCAGATGGAAAGGGTTTGTTGGCATATCCTGGGCACATGGACCATCACAGAGAGCTCAAAACACCTACTCGGAAAGTATGCATTTCCCTCCATATTCATTCTCTAAGCTCAGGATGCAGAGCATAGCTGCATCAGGAGGACTGAAGGTAATATTTCTTGACTGCACCACTTTATTTGGAGTGGTGTGGGCAGGGAAAATGACTTTGATGGCCTTTTCAATGCAGGTTTTTTAGCCTGGCTAAAGAGTTCATCATGATTTTCCATTTCTCCTTCCACTATAAAACACTGTACACAGAGGAGGCAGCTATGGACCTGATAGTATCTGTATTTTCCTGCTTGGTCTTTCTGGAGAAGCCCTGCAGGTGGCAGCAGTTCAGGCTTGGACTTTCACATTCTGCATTGATGTTCTCAGCTTGGCATTAAACTAGCAACTCCCCAATAGCCACAAAGAAGAGATATTTCCTTTAAATTATTTTTTTGCATCGGGGTGGGGGAAGAAGGGAATTTCAAGTAGAGGCAGAAAGATTTTTTCAGAGGACACAGATTCCAACCAGATTTTAAGACACTATGCTTCTGATGCTGTCCATTGAGCATCTTTCTTATCGCAGAGATCATCACTGTAACCATTCACCCTTACAAAGGCTGCACAACAAAAAGACACTAAATACCTGCAGCTCCTAATGAATACTTGCTTCTGCAACTGAAATCTACAACCTGAGGAAACAAGTCCAGAGTACAGCAATACTACTTTTTTTGTTTTGTTTTACAAATGTCAGGCTTCATCATTCGTGTAAAACAAATCACTTTAATTCCATTTCTCTATCTGTAGAACAGGCCGATGCTTACACAAATTACAAAATTAATGTAAGGAGTTAGAGCTAACAACAGGACACCTGAAATGCCTCCCCCCTCCCATCCTATGCTGCCAACAACTGTAAAGATAAATCCTATCTGCTGAAAAGTGAATACTTTGCTTCTGCTCTGAAAGTTACTACAAAAATGTCACTAGGAGAGTTCTATATTAACTGCATCCTTAACAGGGTGATTCTCAACCAGGGTGTTGGGGAACCCTGGGATGCCACCAGATCTTCTCCTGGGAGGAGGTAAGTGAAGTGTAAGGGGATAAACAGGTTAAACTAAGCAGACAGACCCAGGAGCAGCTACTGGGCCCCTCTGAAAGTAGGTAAACACTGTAATCTATAATTAATTTTTGAAATGCTGTGCTAGTCAATACATGAAAGTTATGGGAGTGTGCCTCCAGTCTAATGAGAGATGCCTCAAATCCAAAAAGGTCGAGAAACTTAACATTTTGCTAAGCCTACAGATAGATAAAAGGATATCCTAATAGCTAGTCCTTCAAACTCAGAATTAGGCTTTCAAGGACAAGATGTGTTCTGAGACTTGTGCTTCATCACCAGTAACAAAAGAACAATTTCATTTTTAGATAAACTAGGTTTCTGAAGAGGTTCCAGATTCTTTATGTTGTCCAAAGTAGCCCCAACTATTTCCATGGTTTTTACAGTGACATTTGAGTTTCCAGGGTTTTTCCACTCCAATTTTTGAGGAATTTTAATAAAAAGAAATAACAACTGCCAATTTTAGTCTTGCCCATACAACCCCCACCCCCCCACAAAATCCAACAACAACAAAACACAACATCAAATATACAAATTCCATGTCATTTTTTTAAAAAAAATGAATAAAACGGAAAAGGTAGCTATGTTTCTTCTTTCTAGTCTCCTTCAATTATTATAATCTTGCTAGGTACCACTTGTAATATAAAAAAAATAAAGACTAAAGTGTTATTTCAGGTTGAGTGTTTCTTGAGAGTATTACAGCCACATTCTCCTCTCAGTTACGTTCCTATCAGTCCTTAAAAGAGATGTACACGTGTATTTAAGGACATAATTAGGTCTGCAGCATCTTTGTTACTGCTCCAGGTTATGAACTAAAACTCACTTTGATTTTCTAACTCTAAGTTAATTTGCTGGGCTAACTATTGGGGCAGGAAGGAGATGGTATTTTCATTTGCAAGCAGTGCATGCATATGAAAATTAAGAATGCCCACTGATGCCTGTGATATTTTCAACATGATCTTTCAGGATAAATCACATTTGACCTTATTAAAAGTTAATAAAAATCCACTTTCAAAAGAAACCAGCATCTACTGAAAAACGTTCATTTGAACCATCTCACTCAGCCACAAAAATGGAAATGGTAGCACTAATCTCCTCTACAGAGGAACAAATCTATATAAATGGTTACAGCAGAACACAAGTCCTGAGTAAGTAACTAGAAAGACTCTTACTAACAGTCCAATGTTAAAGTGTGGCTTTCCTTATGTTTTATATAGACTGTTCTGTTCAATTACTGCAATTTTATACTTAAACTTACTGCAGATTCCCTTGTTGATTATTTAACATGTTAAAAACTGAATTTACTGACTGATCTATAGTCATAGACTTATTAATCTCTACGGAATGGCTTAAACCTTCATTCTATTAAGAAACTTCTAAAAGCTCTAGGGAAGTCATAATCTAAAAACAATAAGAGTATGTTTAATTAGGAAATAAAGTTTTATTATGGGCTTCATCTTCCAAATGAATCAAATCAGTTAATAAAAATAGTATGTACATATTTTTGAGTACGAAAACTGTCCATGCCTAAATTACTCGCGATGAGCAAAAGAGCTAATAGGTTTATTTCCTTCATTAAATGCCACCCAACATTTCTCTTCCAAAAGTAAGAAGAGCTGGTTCCTTTATCAGCTGACTATCAAAAGGTACACTGCACCATCATGAAACAAAAAGTTGAAGGGACATAGGTTCAAGTCACCTCAAGAGGGGAATAGACAACCCAGAAACAATACAAACATAGTAAAACTGCTCTAACTTTAACAATGGTTGAACATTTGTATAATTCCTGGCTTGTCTACAGGTAAAAATTAGAATGCAGGATCACTTAGCTAAGTAATAATGTGGTCCAACCTTCTGTCTCTCTATATATGAGTTTATATATAGCTGCACTCCAAGTATCACTTCACAAAGAAAACCTTAACCTGTTACAAAAAACTGTGCCTGCACAGTCTGTGCACCCCTACAAAGGCCCACTGGCCACCCGGACCCACTACAATAGCCGCATTGTGCACTACATACACAAGCAATTTCTGGTCTCTCAGACCAGGCAACCCTTTTCTTTCATCCCTACCCCGCTTGCGAGGTCACCTCTCATCGCTGTCACTCCAGCTCCTGCTGGAGGACCTGCTACTGTTATCGCTGTCCCCAATTCCACTTGACAGCGAGGAAGAGACACCTCCCCCTTCTCCACTAGGGGGAAGTTGGAAGATCCTGTACCAAAGGTCTGTGCCAGCTGGCTTTGGCCGCATCCTCTCCATCCTCCACTACCAATTTGTGGTAGTAGGTCTAGAGTTCGCTCAGAGCCATTTTCACACAGCCTACTACCTCTACATCTGTGTGCCTATACAAAGAGAGGTTCCTGGCCTTCCATAGGGCACTACTGACACAGGATGCAAACTGGTTGAAATGGGGTGACAGGTTCCACTGGTGTTTGGCAAGTTGGCTGTACACTGCTGCTTATCTGATTAGCTGGTTGACGCCAGTCACCGCTTCCTGCTGAGCTCTGCCCCAGCCTACTGCAGTCCCTGCCATGTGGCGAGCACCCCAAAAGGTGCTCCGCCACAAGCCGCTTCACCGTTTTCTATATCTCTTTGGCGCAGATGCAGAGTCAGAGGAGATGGCAATCATCTCAGTGGGTCCATAGCAGTTGGGCCACGAGAACCTGCGTCTCCCCAGGTGACTCTCTCTACATCTCTGGGCACTCATTGGCAGGGGTCAGTGGGCTATTAGCCAATTGAGGTCCTTGTGATTTTTGCGTAGGTCCTTGTGGTCAATGCACTCCCACACAGCCTGGTACACGTTGCCTGGGAGCAGGTCCACAGGCAACGTTGTGTCCCTCAGCCTCACTGTCTCCTGGATCTTCTTGTGGTTGTTCACGGTCACAGGGCCCGCGCTCTGCAGGCTGTACAAGCCGCAGCACTGGTTCAGGATCTCGTAGAACCACAGCGAGCCCATGATCCACAGTCTGTGGTTGGTTGGGGTGTATACCCTGTAGTGTCTCAGGATGCGTCCTGCAAAATCTTACCAGTAAGCAATTTTGGCTTCCATGTCCATTGCCAACTTACAGATCTGGTTCATATAGTAGGCCCACAGAAACAGGAGGTGTTCTCCTCATCTACAAGTATCAGTTAAAACAGAACTCCTGCTGACCTTTTGAAACATTCCCCTCTTAAGGTGACTTGAACCTGTGCCCCTCCGTCTTTTTGTTTCATGATGGTGCAGTGTACCTTTGACCATTGAAAATATCACAGGCACCAGTGAATGTTCTTAATTTTAATATGCAAAAGCACTGCTTGCAAATACTATGCCCCTGCCCCCGGCCCTCTTTTCCTTGTACAAGGTCTTCCTGGTGACCTTTTCTTCTGGGGCTCCAGATAGGAAAACATACACTGCCCTCTGGATCCTGTAGGCAACATGCTCGGAAGTGGGGAAGACCAGTACAGTGTACAGAAGCACTGGTAACAACCCCGCCTTCTCAAGTGTGATGCACCCCACATGGAAAGAGAGCACATGTGCTACAGCCCCAGTCTCTGCTTTACCTTTGCCTCTGTCTTATAGCATATAGGCTGCAAACTGCCTATTCTATTACACTCAGCTAGTACACAGCAATGGGGACATGCAGTGTTCAGCAACCACTGTCGTATTTCAGGTATGGTGAGAAGGGAGTAAGGTGGGGGGGGGGGTGAGAGACTTTCCTTACAATAGTTGAGAATAAAGAACTCCAATTTTAAGAAGAATGTTGACTCAACAAAAAGGTAAAGAAATCCTGTCTGAAACTGCTCCAGATGTATACATGTCCATAACCAGACAAACCTGGCCACTCATTGGATAGCTCATGCACTATCCTTCTGATCAACAGAACTGTGAAAATACTATAATCCCACAATACAGACAAGTTGCAGCGAGGCATGCATTTTGTGGTGAAAAGGATAAAAGTGCGACTTAATACAGACCCAAAAGGTAGATTACTCATCAACATTTTAAAAATACTTGAAACACTTATTTTTGCTAGGAGGATAGTTAAGTATTTAGAATTCCAATTTTAACCTCACTGCACAGCAACAACATGATGGGTGGGCATAGGCTGTGTATACATTAAATAAAAGATCAAATACTGTTGCCTCCCACCTTTAGCACTATTTTTAAAAGAGCCTGTTTCCATCTTTCCAAAACCAGTCAAAAGATCATAACAAGCATAGAGATTTTTTTCCCCTGAAGGATTAAAGTCTGCTCCAGTTATAAGCACCAGAACACAAGAGGTTATACTGGCAAATGTTAAGCAGGTTTTTGGCAACCTTAATATAGGGCATTCTCCCTGTCCATCTAAAGTATTTTAAAAAACATTTGTGGTTTCTTAAGTCTGACAAGGGATAAAAAGATCTACCTATTTGGAATAGCTAAAAGAAAACTTGTACAATCTTCACAGGACATTTATACAGTACCTTTCAAAACAAAGTTTTCCAAATGTTTTAAAGACAACACAGAAAAAAAAGAAAAAAAGAAAACAAAAAAGGACAACTCTACCTGTAAGCAGCATAGATACTTTGCAGTGGACACATTATGAACTATTTAAGAGCACATTTACAAAAATAAATTTTGAAGACCACCTAAAAATTAAGAAAGAATTTAGCAGAAATAATGCGATCCTATAACATAAAATTTTGGCTAAGGCAGTGAGGTCAGCATTGGCACAAAAGAAAACTACAGTAACCCCAAACTTTCCATAGTTCTGAGTCCCACTATACTACACCAGAACACACTGCATCCTTTGGACACTTCACCTCAAAGTGTCACCTACCAACTCACCCATGTCACCCCCGTGCAACACCCCGTTATTCTTTAGGGATCACTGAGATTAGTATTAATGTATTCCAACCTTGCTCAGTCTGGGTGATCAGACTACATTATAGCATATAGCATGGCTGAAATCTAGAATATAGCATATAGGCTGCACACAGCCCCTCAACTAGTACACAGCAATGAGGACAGGCAATCTTCGGTAAACACTGTTGTATTTCAGATAAGGTGAGAAAGGGATAGGGGGTGGGAGACTTTCCTCACAACAGTTGAGGAAAAAACTCTAATTTTAAGGAGAATGTTGACTCAACAAAAAGGTTTGAAACAAAAGCTGGCCAGCTTCAGGAAAGTTATCAAGTACTTCACACACACAATCAACATCTACCCAAGATCTTTCCTTGGTGACTGATTTTGTTAATAATAAAAATGCAGTACAGCTAATCTGGATTTGAACAGGTACCTCATGAGAAATTAAATTTAGCAAAAATGAGGGTAGATACAAGAAATCTAAGGTGGACAAGGAACTGGTGAAAGGAGATGGCAATAAGCTATGCTGAAAGAACTTTCAGCTAGAAGAAAATTACTTAGCAGAGGTCCTCCAAGATAGTCTTGGGATTTATCCAATTAAATTAGGGATGGAGATTTTTTAGACCAATGGAGATTTTTTGGGCTGATACCAATGACCAATTTTTAACAAGCCATATCAGCCGATACCAATCTGACTGCCAATAGACAGCCAGGCAACATGGAGAGCAGCATCGGGCTGGTAGGTCTGTTGTGGGGGAAGAGGGGAGGGGAGGGAAGGGGTATGGGGAGGGGAGATTAAATGTCCCAGTAGTGAGGGATGGAGTGGGGTTGAGGCAAGGGTAGGGTGCTGCATGACCAAGGTGGGGCATGGGACCGAGCCGTGAATGCTTCATCTGGGGGATGCAGGGGGGCAGCTCTTGCTGTTGCACACACCCCAGGAAGACATGGGGGGATGCCCCTGGATCTGTGTGTGGGGGGGTGGTAAGGACAGGAGAAAATCTTGAGCATATTGTTCCCAAAGCAAAATAAGCCACTAATGTGATGTAACAAAAATAACAAATTCTAGGATAATTGTAGAGGCATTTCCAAGACAGTGAATTACACTATATAAATCACTGGTGAGAATTCACCTGAAGTCAATGTACAATTCTGGCTACTCAAGAAAAATGAAATTAAACTGAAACAGGTACAGAAGAGTGCTACAGGGAGGATTAGAGGAATGCAGAACCAATACTTGGAAAGGAAAGAGTTTGGTTTATTAAGCCTAGCAAAATAAAAGTCGCTCTGTATATAGGGTTAGTGTAAAACTAGAAAGACAAAAAAAACTTTAATTTTAAGGACAATGTTCGCCCAACAATAAGGTATTAGGCTGGAAATTACAATGTTTTTAACCATCAGCAGAGTACGGTTCTTTCAGAATAGCTGTCCAATAGAAGCAATGAAGGCAAAAGAAAAACTAAATCCATTTAAAGATTTATTAGCATGATCATATGATATGGAGGAATGGAGCATAAAATTAGCCTTCCAGAATTTATTTCAGAGTATCCCCACTGAGCAACTGTTAAAGTTTTTGTAAAGCTTAAATGACATGCCCCTCCTATGTCATATCATATTTTTCTACCATTATTTCTACCTAGTCTGTCACAAAGAGGGCCTGCAGCAGAAACAAACTGTAAAAGTTCCAAAAGAGCCAAAACATGCCAAGTTACCCCTCAGTTAGCCCACTCACTCTAATAAAAATTCCAAGCTAAATCAATACAGAAAAAAAAACAGGAAACTAGATACTCACATTAATAAAACTTTAAATCTTCACTTTTATCCCCTACAAAGTGGAAATACAAAAAAGGGAGGTTAATTTGACTGCCTTCTATGTAACCTTTTTCAAACTGTTTTTCTAGTTAATATCTTACTTTTCACCTTATTACATAAAATAGATGACAAAGGCTGTACATGGTTGGAACTGATGGTGCTCTTGGCTCTAACACAACCACGAAGAGTCAGTAAATGTAATTATGCACCCTTAACACTGCATTAACAATTTTTGCAGTTGTTATAAAACAGAACATAAAAGTTGATATATACTATAGGAATGTATTACAAAGTCTGCTGAACACTGTCAGTGCTTACGATCAGGTAACATATATGGCTATAAAGGCTGCAATTCAACTGAGGCATACTGCTAAAACTTCTCTACTTTCTATTTCTGCAACTTGTGGCCAGCTTTACCTTAAATGGTCCCTTATTGTTTCTATATTTCTAGTCTTTTTTTCAGGATCCTCCTTAACATTTTAAAATAGATTTCACTAAAGAACATTCTGCAGGATTGTTCTACATTATTCTGATAAATTATTCTATTTAAAACAGAATAATAATGTTGAACTCACAACTTTTACATACCATAACAACCATCACTACTTGTGGCATTGAAAAACCAACCAACACGCATTACCAAGGTAGGATTTTCAAAGAACACTGCAAAAGGTAATTTGGTATCAGAAGGAAAATTAAGCACCTGAGGTGTATATGAATTAAGGCTGCTCATCTCTCTGTCTGCAAAATTCCCACAGACATTTATTCTCAAGGAAACATTTCTTCATTGGGTTCATAATCTGGATAAACCACACTTGGTCATCCTATTATGGTATGACACAAGTAAAGGTGGCAATTCTTTTAATCCAACTGCATTGCCCCTGAGCCAAAAAACAGGCCTGACATTGGTTTACTACCAAAGGAATCTATAGCACATTTAGAGACACTGTAACACCTGCATTTAGGAACAAAGAACCGAAAGGGGACTTCTAGATCCAGGCACACAATCTATTTTTCAAAACGATCAAATTCCATCCTAGTAACTTTTTTGTTTGCCACTACTCTAATTATAAGGTTCTGAAACAGTCTTACAATCATTTGATTCTTCTCCTACAACTCCCCACCTACAACCACAAACACCCCTAACACAAGCACTCAGTTGCAATCAAGGTCAATGGGAGCTTAGAGCGTTCGGAAATAAAACAGAATCAGGCCCTGTATTTGAAAGAGAACATAATTTTACATTTGGCCAAAACCTCTATCTTGCGGTGGAAATGAATCTGTCCCAGTAGCACCTCTAACAAATACTACAAAAGCCTCTTTAAAAAAATCATGCATGTGTACCTCAGTTTAATCAGCAAAGCAGCAGCAGCAGAGGGAGGAAGGTAAAATTACTTCTTTAGGTTACATATGAAATAAGAAGCATAGCTAAAAAAAGAAACTGAGGAGGCCAGATACACTATCCTGAACTATCTAGGCATATTACTTCTGTAGTATTAGCTCCTTTTTAGCTTGTTTAGTTTTGTCTGCATGACATTGCAAACAAGGTCACAGGAATGAATGTCTCTTCCTCCCTTTTTAATAGAGTGTAACTCTCCATGAAAAGCCAAAAGGCAGGCCAAGATGGCACATACAGCCGAACAGCTATGCATCTGAGGAAGTAGGCTGTAACATACAAAAGCTCATGCCTCTCAACACATCTACAAAAGTGCCACTCTTCCCCACCTTCCTTAAGGGTAACATAGCTAACTATGTCTCTCTCCATTCAAAGTTACCAAAGTTTTTTTCTATCAGATTAGGAAATCTCCACAGACGCTATCAGTATAAACAATTTGTTGCTAAATAAAGCAACCGCCCAGCCTCCACTCCCATACCAACAGAGAACAAATATGTTGTTAGCTATTGTACTGTTGTCCATTCCTTCAGTATAGTAGAAAATACCAAAAAAACACACCTTTCTCTTTTCATGAATCAAGGAGGGTAGTGAGGAAGAGGTGTCTTGACAATGAACATTTAAAAATTTGAGGGGAAAGTGACAAATCAATTTTTGTTATAAAGGAGGCTCAGAAGTTTTAAATGACAGCTAAAGCTCTTGTTTTCATTCCAGATCAAATGTAACTGTATCCTTACTACACATGCTTTTTATTTCTCTGGTCTACAAACCATTCCTGTCAAATACCAAAAGCAAGTCTGTTCAATCCCAAGGTCACTACAAACACATGCTTCTCTCCCTCTGTCTTTAAAGTAGTTTTGGTACACAAAATCATTTTTGCAGTACTGTTTTAGCCTTTTTAAAGCAATGGTAAAGGTTTTCACCCTTATTTCTCAATACCTCTTACTGGTCCTTCTTATTCCAATTTAACAGTTATCCTCCAAAATTCATTTTTGAAAAATTCCATTTATAAACTCATTAATGCAAAAACTTTAATGTTTATGGGGAAACTTCCTAACAATGACAGACAGACAGACACTCTACAATCACTTTTTGGGAAAACAAATGACTATGCCTCTATGGCTAAGGTCTGTATTGAAGCATCCAAGCCTGAAGGATCAAAAGCAATTCTCAACTGTACCATCAAAACAGATCCGCATCGTTATTTACTACCTTACCACTTCTTCATGTATTCCCATATCAAAATCCACATTTTTATGACATCTAAATTTGTGTTGGATATCTATAGTAGCTTACAGGGAAGCTGGCACTGGAAAAAATTACTTGCAATCTCTGACAATGGTTTATCTAACTTTGTCAGAGGAAAGACACCTGCACTCAGAATATCAATATTTGAAGGTCTTTTCTTCCAAATATGGAGCAGACTATAACTGACAACACAAAACCTTTAAATGGCACATCTTGCTACACACCAACACAGACACATATCCTTTTGTGTTCCATACTTTAAAACTGAGGAATTTTAAAAAGGGAGAGAAATACATACTGCTTCCCTAATCTATTTTTAAATCTGGTAAAAAATTTAAGGAGGTTTAGTACAAACTGTTTAATTTATAAAACGTTTTGCTTAGAATTCTCTTGGCTTGTATCATTTTACTTGCTGTTATATAATCATGTGTCAAGAAAGAATTTAGTGGATATTAACTTGCTGGAGTGCTTATATTCTCACTGCCATGTATCTGCATTTTCACAGACCTGTATTTTGCACGTTGGCTTCTATTCCATCTAGGAGAACACAAAATACCATCAGACCCTCCCTATGCCTCAAGACAGGTGTTTGTACCCAAAACCTTGCAAAGAACAATTTTTCTTGCAATGAACAATTTTTCCAACCATTTAGCTGGTCAAATAAAAGATACCACATTTACCCAAAGAACCTTGTCTGCGTAGAATCATTGTATTATTTCTAAGATGAGAGGCAAAAAGAACTGGACTGCTTGCTAGCAAAAAGACAAATCAGAGAAGCATGAAGAAGAGTCATCTTTACTTCATGTGGTTGGTGTAGCCACTGTTTTTTCCATTACTTTAATTATTCAACTCTAGTTATATTCACTAATTTTTTCTCTTCTCCTGCTCAATATTGATTTATTTCAATTTCTGAGCATCAGTTATTTGCATTACTCTTCATTTCAAACAATGCTTTTCAGTGCCTTTCATTGAATTTTCTTTGTACTTCCAATGGATAAGACAAATAAAAGGGATGGATTACATTAAAATCTAGGGAGGAAGAAAGACTGACAAATGAGGCATAAGAAAAATAAAAAAGAGAAGGAAAGAATATATTTTGTTGCTTGTGTATGTTACCAGGCTTGTCACATTGGGCAAAACAAATATTCTTGCCTTCAGGCATATGGCACAGGCACGTGCAAGATCCACTATTTTCAAACCTTCTTTTGACACAGATACTACAACTATTTAATTTTGTATTTGCACCATCTAAAATTTCTTCTTCCAGATTTTAGAATACTGAAGAGTAAGGGTATTTTTTCTTGAAAAAATTCTGTCCTCCAAAACCACAATGTGCTCATCTCAATTTTTGTTTTATGATGGAGTTTGCCAATTCCACCTATATTTGCCCAGACATCCTGTCCTATTTTGCTGTGCCAGTGAGAATGGTTGTCGTCTGACCTTATACTCAGTGACCAACAGATATCTGTTTTCATCTTGTCTGACCATACCATTACAGATAACCTGTGCTACACTAATTTATTCTCTTTCTTCAAAGCAAATGAAGTCTGCGAAGTTGAATTTACAAAAATACTCAAGTATTAGTACAGTGGTTAAGGATCTCACAGAGATTAACCAATAACAGAGATTAACCAATAACCTTTTTTTTAATTATTATCTCCTAACGGCAAACTGACTTGTGGATTGTGCTCAATTTGCCAAAGTCAAGACTGAACACAATCATACCCCCAGTAATTAAAATGGTATAAGACATTTTAGCTATTTACCATTACAACATTAGGATTCATCCTCCTTCAGATTATTTGTGCAATGTAAAAATATGAAAGGAGTCTATCATAATAATAGCATTTATTTCACGAAGGTACCAGTATAAGCACTATAGTTTGAATTGTTATATTCCATTAATCTTCATTTGCTTTGGACTTTATATGCACATTTCAGGCAAAGAAACCACTTTATAGTTTATAAATATTAAAATAAAATGTGGAACCAGAGAGCAATATTTGAGTTCTCTTAAAATATGTAAGTACGTACCATTCCTTTTGAAGACAGGAAGAAAAAGAACACAAATATTGGACCCGGCATGGCTGGTACATGAAGAAGATGATAGCCAACTCATTTGTCCACTCTCAAAGCCACAATTATGCACCCAGATTCATCAGGTATGTTTTGCTTTCTGTGCACATTCAGAAACAGTGGACAAAACTGGTAGGAAGCTACTCGGTAACATTTGTACCACTAACAAGACATGTTATTCAAAGGTTGCCTCAATCTTAACAGCAAATGGTAGAAAAGGGTCAACCAACCACCAGTGCATATTACTTTTAAAAAAACAGGGGAAATTGAGAAAGGTTGAGAAGTTTTATAAAGTCAAGAGTAATATGGGCTCAAATTCAACAAAGCAGCTAATGTGGAAGCACATAAGTTTTTTCGGTGTGTTAAAATAATGCAGGGTGCTTCACTGAATACATTTAAGTACTTTGCTGAATCAAGGCCTTGCATGGAATGGGAGGTAGTGTCTCTAAAGTAATTACTAAAACCCTTAAAGGCTTGGACAGATGCAGTATCAATTTAGAACCTAGAAATCAAGCTGAATTCAAAATTCCTTTAAATAATCAAATGCATTAAAAAATGTAAGCACAAATCATAGTGCAAAAGAAAAACTTAAAACAAGGAGTGAACCTGCACGTTTTTAAAACTGATTCAAGATTCTATTAAAATCCAGTCTGGCCCATCAATCTCATTTAGCATGTCTTAAAAAAGAACCAAGACTAGGAAATGAACAAAGATGGCTTTGTTTTAGACTGCAAACACCAGATTGAGAAAATGATCAGTACTCATTGCTCATAATTTCCCTCTCTTCTTTATATTCAATTTCTAGAATCAGCCCCTACTTAAGGCAAAATAAAATACTAACCTCCATCACTGAAGAAGCTACTCAGCAGGTCTTCTTTACATTTATGTTGATTCAGTTTCCAATAGATACCAAAGTAAAATTCTGGAAACAGCCCTTTTTCTTTTTCGTCTTTGTTAAATTTAAATATTCAATTGCCTTGTCTTCTTTAGGGGAAAAAGTCTTAGTCCAATCTTTTAAAGTTTCTCAAATCAATTGAAAGAAAATAGGAGGCCTCCAATAACAAAAGCAATAATGAAGAGAAATCCCCACCAAAGTGTACCATCTGCTGTAACGAGAGGATAAAGAAAAAAAAAAATTAAGAAGGACATCAGTAAGACTCCACTGTTACGGGAGTAAGTCCCAGGTATTGCCATATCCTTCCACTTCCAAGACTTACTTAAAACGTGGGGGAAAGCCACTTTCACATCACCTTAAAAAGCACATTTTTATGTAAATGAGTTCAAGTAAGCTCTGTGATGAGGAGCTGAGTTAATGCTGATGTCACAAATCCACTAACTCATCCTTCAAAAGCATCCCGAGTATCTTAAAAGTTACCATCAGAGAAAGTGTACATTATACACCCTTGTTCTTGAAGAGTAAGAATGTGTGAAGCTTCAGTAGTGGATTCGATTCAGGGAGATTTGGCCCAATTCCACGGCCAAATCTCTGAATCCAAATTGAACTGGGAGACCCATTAAAAGGTCCAAATTGATTCAGAGATTCGGCCATAGCCTAAACAGGCAGCAGTCCTTGACCATGCTGGACACAGTTGCCTCCAGCTGGTAAATTTGTTGAGGTGGGCAGAGGCGGGGGGTGTGGGGGGACAGATCAATGCCCCCCACAGTGAGGGAGGGATTGGGGCTGAGGCAAGCTGCCCAGCAGGGGAGGGGGAGCCTAGGACTCTAGGAGAAGGGCTCCTGCCACTGTGCGCCACTGGTCCAGGAGCTGCTTTTCCGGTGGCTCCTCCAGCGTCTCTTGATGTCGGTCTGGGAGGGCAGGGGAGAAGGCGTGCCCTGGATCTGCACAGGGACGGCTGGACCGGGCTGCACTCCAGATGGACAGTGGAAGGCGCTAGGAGTGGGACCTATGCCCTCCTGCCACTCGCCCAGATGGGGAGGCGCAGGATGTGCAGCCTCAGACAAAGAGCACGCAGCAGTGGAAGCCTCTCCAGCCTCCCCTCATGTCCTAGACAAGGGCAAATCCCTCCCTCTCTGTGGAGGCATTGATCTGCCCCTTCCACCCCACCTCCACCCTTCACCACAGTCTTACCAGCTGTAGGCAGCTGTTTCCAGTGTGGTCAAGGACTGCTGCCTGTTTAGTCTATGGCCAAATCTTTGGATCAAAATCAAATCATTATCCCTCTGAATCAGATGAATCCGAAGCAAATACTTGCTGCTTTGTACAGGCCTACTGACAAGCCCACACAGAGCACGTTTCACTGAATTTCTCTACTAAGACTATTACAGGCAATATTCTTAATAAGAATATATAGCCATAACAACACATACAGGTTTTAAATTATAAGTATCAATACAGAAAGAATCTGCTAAATCTTACACGTGAATTACTACAAGTATAAAAACAAAGATAAGGTCAGAAGAGCTATCTGCTATAAAATTACTTTATTTTTCCCAGAAGAAGTAAGTAAAAAGGTAATATATTCCCACCATACATAGAACCAGGAAAAGAATGATTTCAAAAGTGTGAAAAAAAGAAAAGGGAACTGCGCTCTATTTAAATATCTGAAGCAATGGAGGGTGACTGACTCAACTCCCCTTGTACCATTTAGAACTTTTATGAAGCTGAACAAGATAAATTATATTTGGCAGCAACAACATATAAAAAGAAACTTTGGTAGGTTGGTAAAAATGACACTTTTCCTTGTGTCTCTTTACATTTTACAAGTTGCATTGTATCTTATGCTGAACCTGATTCTTCCTTCTGAAAGTGGTAACACGTCCCCTGGAGAGAGCCTGCTTTGCTGATGATATTCCTATGCATAATACTTGATTAATCAAGAAAAATTAAATTGCAAAAATGTTTAATGGTTATATTATTTTGCAATGGAGAAGATCCTGAATGTTAGCAGCAAAGGACCCATCACCACATAGACAGAAAGGAAATATTTCTGCACAAAAACTTTTGTCACAATTGTACTTGTCAACACAGAAGTGATGGATTGTTGTTATTCTGTACGACTGTCTGTTTTGAAAACTGCTGCTTTTACTTCTCTACCATAATGGAATACATAATAAGGACTCAACAAGGTGGTCAGAGAGGAATCAGATATAGTTCATGTGGTTTGAAAAACTGGTAATCCAGCAGAAATTATGAAGAAAGGAACATGTTCTCCTGACAGTTTCCAATTACAAACATAGCTAGAAATTCTTAAGGTAAAACTCTGAGGAGGGGAACTGAACTACTACTCGGGTCTACCACGAAGGTTAAACTGTGGCAAGAAGTGAGAATAAGTGGAATTTCCTCTCTGGGGCACTAGGACCAATAGATACGAACTGCGACCAGTTTGTAAGCAGAACAGAGGAGAGGAAAGAAAGCCACATGGACAAAGTAAGAAGAATCAACATCAGCTACAATGATACAATAGTAGACAGGAAAAACTGAAATACTAGCTGATGAGAAAAAAAATAAAAATTAGATGGCAAGATAAACTGCACATCTTAACTACTGTACTTTTACTTTTATCCTCCTTTTCCCCTATACTTTTCTACTCCCGTATTGCAGGTTTATACAGGTTTCCCTCACTTTGTGCTGTACATGTGTTCCTGGAAAAGGGTGCATAACTCAAATTTGCATAAAGGGAACCCACTTGACAATGTAACAAATAAGGATATGTTCTGAGACCTCTACTATACTGATGCCCAGACCCATTTCTACCACTTTTACCAGACAATTTTGGTACTCACCAACAACAGACAGTACACACAACCACCAAGGGCATTATTATAATGGGGATGGCAACTACAGAAACATGTGTTGCAGATGACGAGCAAGAAGCACAGATCCACACAGGAGACTATATTTTGGTGCATGTCACTGCCACAATGCACCACACAAAGCTGCTAACTGAGGGCTTCCACCACACCTACCACATAAGAGTGAATTACCTCACATATAACAAATTTTTGGTATAAAAAGGGTCATCGTATAAGAGTGACTTCACACTTACAGAACCTGCAAAAAGTGAGGGAAACCTGTATACCAGAGGTGGGCAATTATTTTGGGGAGAGGGCCGCTTAGTGAGTTTTGGCAAACCGTCGAGGGCCGCATGGGTAACCCCTCCCCTTGACAGGTGTCCCACTGCCTGGTCACCATCCTGGGACTGGAAGTCCCGCCCCAACCTCTGACCCTTGCCACTGTGAGTCCCTCCCCTTGCCCCTGGAAGTACTCCTTCAGAGAAGAGGGTTTGCTATCTTAGAACCAGAAAAAAAAAATTATGTACTAAAAATCAAATACCCATAATATTATATTTTAATTCAATTAAAAATATATTTTTGTCCTGCTACCTGTGTGTTTGTGCTTTATATGTAGAAGTGATTGCATAATAGCTCAAAATGTAGTCTTATTCTTGTATAGTGTGTGGGGTGTGCAGCGGTGTTGGGGTGTATGGGTGGGTGGATGAGTGGATGTGGGGAGCTGTGGATGTGTGTGTAGTATTTGTGGGATGTGTAATTGCATCTGGAGGAAGGTGTGGCTGTGGGCTTTGCAGGAAGGGCTGCAATCAGGGAGCTAGCTGGGCCCTTGCTGTCCTAAGCCTCATGGCCGCATTTGCACTCTGGCAGCTCCTGCTGCTGCCAGGAGGCCAAGGCCTGCCGGGGAAGGGCCTGTCAGGCTTAGGGGGCAGTGTGGGGGGGGCTCCTGGAGCCACTGGGGGTGCCACGAGATGATGGGGATGTGGCTCAGGATGCGGGAAGCCCAAGGAGGCGATGCAGAACTTGCATCGCGCACCTGAGGCTTGGGGCAGCAAAGGCCTGGCTGCCCTGCCCACTAGGGGGTTGCCACCACCCTGTAGGGATGGCCTAGCTCCCCACCCTGCAGGGGTCCAGCAGCCAGACAGCAGCTTACCCCCTAGCCCTGAGACAGGCAGGGAGGCTGTGCCAGGAGCTTTTCTGTTTCAGAAGCTCCTGCAGGTTCCAGGAAGCCAGGGCCCCCAGGGAAGCTCCTTGTCAGCCCTGGGGCAGTGCAGTGGGCCACCTGAGGCCGCTGGGGGCAGCACATGGCCCGGGATGCAGGAAGTCCAAGAATGCGGTGCAGAAGTTGCGTCCTGCGCCTGAGGCTTGGGATGGCAACAGCCTGGATGCCCCCCCACAGGGGCCCAGTGGCCTGGCAGCAGCTTGCCCCCCGAGCCTCCAGGATGGGTGGGAAGCTGCACCAGGAGCTGGAGCAGAGCCATGGCTGCTTTTTTTCCTCTGAAAGCTCCTGCAGCATCCCTGAGCTTCCGGTGCCCTGGGCCAGGACCCTGCCAGGTTGTGCCAACTCCAGCAGCCTTGGGAGGTGACCCATGCTGCCCCAGAGGCTGGCCAGGAGCTTCCCCAGGGCCCCCGGGCTCCTCATGGCTGCAGGAACTTCTGGAGCAGAAAAACGGCCGCGAATACGCTCCCTTTCCTGTCGCAGCCTTCCTGCCCATCCTGGGGCCAGGGAGAGAGCTGCGGCTGGGCTTCCGTGGGGCAGAAAGGACTTCCCCCCAGGTCAGCAGCACCCACCAGAGCCTTCTGGCCTTTTGACATGAGCCAGAGGCAAAAAAATATTAATTTTTAAAAAATGTCTAGGGGCCCTGCGGGCTGGACAGAATGGCATGGCGGGCTGGATGCAGCCCGCAGGCCATGTTTTGCATACCCCTGCTGTACACTAAAGATTACTGAGCAATGAAACCAATGTGTGTGCATGCAAGGGATTTGGAGATGCGAACAAAAGTCTGAACCTTTTTTCTGGAAAGGTTTTTTGTTTTGCAAGGTAATTTAGATCTGGTATTATTTGTAACAGAGCTGTTAAAAATGGAGGGAAAAAAACAACAGAAAATGGTTACTATTCTGTTGCCATGTAAAATGTAGCTTTTATTGTTGAAATTTTATCACCTATTTCCAAAAACACTTTTTAATTCTCTTCACCTCAATTTGTTTAAAAACCTGGAGTAGAAAAAGAATGAAGGAATTACAACTTTTATGCCAAACACAACTCATTCATTGCATTTGATAGCAAAGGTGAGGGAAAAACCCCCAAATACTTGAAATGGTTCAGTTTTCAAAAATCAAAATAAAATGTTTAAGCTACACATTTTATTTCAGAAATCTTTCAAAACACACTTCCTAAACAAAACATAAAATACATACATGCTATTTTCCTTAATATTACTTAAAAATCACTTTTGATTACAATTTTTCATCTGGAAATGTTTTCAGTCAAAAATTTAAACTAGCTGTAGGTTCAAGTTTCAAGAGGTCTGAAACAGCCAAACAGTTAATGTAACAACTTTGTCTAAAAAGCATAGCTGTTATTTAAAATATCTTTAAATCCTTGCTCTGATTAAAAAAAAAAAACACTGAAGAAATAAAAAGTATTTTAGTCTAGAAAAAACAGATTGTTTTAAAACAATTTACAGCTTACATCAGTTATGGATTCTATACAGACCTATTGCATACAATAAGCAGCTTTTAAAAATAAGTCAGTGGTATCTCCTCATGAGCCTATCACAATAGGCTCCTCATGAAATGTAAAGTAGCTCCATTTAAAATCTAAATGTTTATAAGAACACAATTAAACCATCCCACATTTCACTAAGGTTCAAGCTCTCCCTCTCCCCATCCCTGAGCTAAGCCAAATAAACTGGCTTTCTACAGCAGTGCTGGCAAAACATACAATTCTCCCACCCCATACAATGATATGAGATCATGGAGCACCCAAGGGTATTTCCTAGCATTGAGTGTGGTTACTCAAGTATATATAGTCTTTAACAAGTCTCCGTAGCCACCACATTCCACTTTCCCCTTTGAGAACAGTTTGAAACATAACTTTTTTCCCCAACTTGAATGGTTAACCATGTACTTTTTTTTAACCGTTAACAGCACTCCATTTGCCTGCTGTCTTTCTTGGCAATACTCTAATCTTAACAAAAATAAAACTTATCACCTCAATAATAGTTATTTTAGAATTTGAACTTGCATCAGAAATATGAAACAGAGGAATGTCAAGTAATTCCCTGGATTTTATGCTGAAGATGAAATGTCACCCAGTGCCTTCATTTTAAGCCCACAACAAAAGAAGACACGGAAGAACAACGCCAAGATGTTCTATTAAACTAAGTCCAGATATTAAGCTTGGTAGGTAAACAATTCAGAGGCCAAGTAAGTATTATTCTAGTTTGCCACGTTATACTAATAGGTGAATGTTCATAAGCAAAAAAAAATTTAATGCTGAACACAACTGCATGAAAATGATTTAAGCTTGTAAAGGTTTTTTAAAAAGTCAGCTCCACGTTTACCATATTTACTTGAATCTAAAATGATTCCCACCCCCTCCCCCCGCAATCATGATTGGGGGGGAAGCCTGGGTTGGGGCCACAGTCAGACCTACAGAAGCTTCCTGCCCACCCCCGCAAGCTTCTGCAGCCTCCTCCCTCTCTCACTGTCAGGCACAGCAGGCTGGATTTCCTCCTGGGCATGGAGCACGTGGAAATTCGGTCCTTTGTCCGGCCAATCAGCAGCACCAACATTACTGCATGGTCCAAGAGAAAACAGTACAAGCAGCATCTGACAGTAAGGAGGGTGTGGGGAGGGGGGAAAACAGGGAAAAAGAAAACTGGGGAGCGGGAGAAAGGGGCAGAGGCTGCATGGAGCTACAAGTAAGAGGGTGCAGGTGGCAGGGAAGCAGGAAGGGTGCAGGGGGAAGAAGTGGGCATGCGGGCTGCCTGATTTCCTTCCCCCCCACCCCACCCCCCACCTACTGCTTCTCCAGCTGTACCAATGGTGGGGAGGGAGTGAATTTAAGATAACTGCCCTAATAATTAGATTCCATACCTGAAAAATTATAACGAATGTATAATACATTTTCCATATATAGAATCCAATTATTGGGGGGGGGGGGGGGTGTCTTAAATTCAGGGTAGCCTTATTTTTGAGTAAATATGGTACTCTCTCTAACTTTGCGACTCCGGTATTATATCCACTATAAAATGTACTATTTCCTACATGCACAGTCATTTAATAATAGAGATAAGAATTTGTATATACACAAGCAAGTAAAAGAGAAAGAAGGGGAACAAATGCGGCATTAAGGCAAATTACTGTTTTGATCATCCACTTCAGCTTTAAACACAGAGACTAGAACCACGTCCATTCCCAAAGCAGCACCCGTAGAGTGGTAAAATAACATGCAGCATATCAGGCTCACTATACAGCCACCTTTACCTAACAGTCCTTTCAGCTGAAAACTCATAATTCTCAGACACACACCCCTCACCAACAAAAAGTTCTTCAGGCTGAATCCAGATTTTATATCATCATCATACAAACAGACCTCACAAGGGAATAGTTCAACTATTTTGTATTCTCCATGATGCGACAATTAATTCCCCCTGTAAGAATCCTCCTCCCCTCTTCCCCTAGGCCCAAGTGCTAGCTGTTTGTTTGAAATTCCACATTTATGCTATTTAATTGGCATCACACTAGGGACATTGCAGTTGCTGAGTAACGTGTCTTATATGCCCTTCATTAAAGGGACATTAATGACTGCAATCAGCCCAACTCCACTTCCTTGCCCAATGATTTAATTTCCTCTACAGTATTGCTTTCAGCTCGGCTTTGAAAGTCTTCTCAGTCAGCATTCCTCTTTAGACCTCTGTTCTCTATTATACAACAGAACTCAAACTGGCTGGTATACAGCCAGCCTACAAGTTGTAACAAATTATGTCACTCACCCCCTCCTGAAGAACCCTGCTGAAACACAGTTGTAGAAACTCAGTTCAGAAATGCTCAAGCCCTTTGTGTTTATTGTTCAACGTTATATCTATCATCCCGGTTGTGAGCTAAAGACAACGATTTCTTAAGTAAGACCCGCCCCCCCAGCACAAAAAAGCACCCCATACCTCAAGAGCTGCATCAAAATGAAACAAAAAGTGGGCACGTAAAGCTTAGAAAAGGTGGCATGTACAGAAAATTCTTGAGGGCTAGTGAGGGGGGAAAATGCAACCAAGTGCTTACAAGAACTCCAAGCAAACCAAAACTGAAAACATATCGGTATACTGGTACTGTCTGTGGTATAAGAAAGTTTTCCTTATTAACAAATGTAGAGAATTTTGGTACACGCATTGCATACTAGAATAAAATTAATACCAGAGGCAGTGGTTTTGATGTTGTATAAATTAAATTGCAAAAATTCTATTTTTTGTTATTCAGCTTATTTGGTAAGCTTTATTTTATTTTTGGTGCTGGCAAAGGTATGCTAACTTAAATTAAAGACCCATCTAATTGCTGGGGAAAAAAACAAACCCTTAGGCCCACTGTTGTTATAAGGACACCTAATTCATGTAATTTAAAACAGAAAAAATAAATGCTCTTTCTATGTCATTTATTTTGTGCATTTGACAGCCCTTTGTACGCAGTCAATTTTATCATTTCTCTTGTTTTCATGCATCTTTTCCATAGCAACAGATTTTAATTTGGAACCACATTAATATAACTTTGTTATAAAACACTCAACTTTTTAACTGAATATAGATTTCAAGTTAATGAAATCCTCTCATGAAGAGAAAAATTCAAAAAAAATTGTTCAAAAATGGTAGAACAGACTATTTTATTAGGAATAGTTAAAATCTTGATCAAAGCTATGTCAAGCTATGAACACGCTTGACTCCGACAGCTGCAACTAGATGACCTAAGCCAAAACCTTTGTTCTGCATGCCCCTAAGCTGTGACAAAGCTTGGCCCAAGCCACAAAGTGGGATACCACCTCTGACTACAGTACTCTTGGCACATTAAGGCCATACAGGCAAGCTGGGGAATTCCAGATTTTGCACAGTTGGGTAAAGAGGAACTCACAGAATCATAAAAAATTATAGTTTAAAAGGACCTGATGAGGTCATCTAGTCCAACCCCCTGCTCAAAGCAGGACCATGCCCAGCTATATCATCCTAGCCAAGGCTTTGTCTAGCTGGGTCTTGAAAACCTCCAAGGATGGAGCTTCCACACCTCTATTCCCAATATCTAACCTAAACTTCCCTTGCTGCAACTTGAGATCATTGCTACTTCTTCTGTCATCTACCACCACTGAGAACAGTCTAGCTCCAATTTCTTTAGAACCACCCCCTTCAGGTAGTTGAAGGCACTATTAAATCCCACCTCAATCTTCTCTTCTCCAGATTAATTTATGAACTGAGACAAGAACAATGCTTTTGCCATTTCATCTGACTAGCAGATGTCAATAGAAAGTACATAAGCTGAAAATGACACATGAAGAGATTGATATAGGCAGGTTTGCATGATTTTCACAAGGTCTGAATACCAGGGCTGTGCAAAATTTCACTGGCCATTTCGTTTAGACTCAAAATAGCAAAATCGAAATGAAAAAAAGTGCTTCGAAACAGTCTCAAAATGAAGCCAGTTGAAACATCGAAATGTTTTAAGTTTCGAAGCTGAAGCTGGGCTTGCCTTCAGGGAAACAGAAAGTAAGGGGGGGAGGTGAAGGGCTTCTGTCATATTGACTGTAGCTGGCCAGTGACTGTGATCCTTCCCTGAGGTCCCTTCCAATCTCAGTGCTCTAGAGGAGGGATGGAAAACCAGCATAAAAGGAAGCATTATTTGAACTGACCTGCTTTCTGCCCTGGGGTCTAACAATTACTGACTAATTAATGAATTGAGACAAGAACAATGCCTTTGCCATTTCATCTGACTAGCAGATGCCAGTAGCTCAGAAGCTTTAGACAAGGAAGGCTACTAGCACTGGTCTGAAGGATTTCCTACTTGCTAGCCTAGCCCAGTCTAGCAAGATGGATTCCAGAATACCTTTTTCTTTCTTCCAGATGCTTTTATTTTATTATTATATGAATTGATTTATTCTTTTCAATTGTATAATTATATTGGATAGGATATTACACTATAGAATTTAATTTATATAGGAAAGGAAATACGTTTATATTTTATTTCTGTACATTTATACTTTGCAGCACACATACATTATCAAATTTATATAGGAAGAAAGATATATTTATATATTTGTATAAAAGCAAGACATTATGAAACATACCATGAAGCATGATGGAAAGGCAGGTAGCAAACCTTCCCTGGAGGACAGAAGAGTGAGTAGAGGGAGAGGTGTAAGCTCACAGCCCCCAAACTGAGACTCAGCCTCTTACCTCCAACTAGCAAGGATGAGGCTTCCACAAGCAGCAAGGAAAGGGGAGTAGCACCAGTGCCACTGCCTGAGAATGCATCCCAAGAGCACCAGTCATAACTGCCCCCACCACCACCATGACAACAACAAGCAGAAGCACCAGCGCCAGCATGAGTCTCCTCCAGCCCCCCATTTCACTTCCCATGCTGAGCCTTCCGGTGCCAGAGGAAGAGCTGGATCCGAGTGCCCTAGCAAAGGAAATTCTGGGGAAGGAGGGGAAAATCAGTTGCATTTGTGCTCCACACTCCTCAAGTTTCCCCTTGAGCCAGGTCTCCTTCCCCAGAAGGCACTTCAGAGGAAGCTGAGGTAGAGGTTGTGGAGGCAAGTGGCTCAGCTGAGTCCACTCCTCCTCTTGCTGTGCCTGTGTCTGCTGAGGAACGAGAAATTGCAGCATCTACACATGCACCCGCACCCCAGAAGCGAGCAGATAGTATGGTCTGGGATCATTCTGAGCTGGCAGATGATCCCACATATGCTTCTGCCTGCACTGCCAAGCCAAAACCAGCCAAAGCAAGGGAACAAAACACATGAGCCACACACGGATGCTGATGCATCTCCACAGGCACCACCTCTTGCCCTTGCTCCTCCTTAGCCTGGCATCAGCAGGAGCATGCCCAAAGGGAAGTCCCCCTCTCTCTCCAAAGCCCCTCCACAAAGCAGACACAGGCCACCCTGGAACAGTGAGGGAGAGGTGGACAGAAAGCAGAACGTTTTGCAAGGGCGAGCAAGATCACCCTGAGCATCGGGGAGATGCTTCCTGTCACAGGCCAGTCCTTCTCCTTAGTTGAATGGCCAGGATTCAGGTGGCTCATGGCACTTGTAGCCCCATCCTACCAAGTGGGCCAGCACTGGTGGGACCCAAAGCAGGGCACAGGCTGGCAGGGATCTGTGGAGCTGGACTGGGCTGCACCAGCAGGGGGAGTAAGGAGCTGGCCTGGCTCCATATAGCCCCTGCCAGCTGGGACCCCGTGCTCCTGCCACCCTGCTCTGGGCCCCGCTGGCACTGGACCCGGGACCCCGGTGCAGGCCCCGTGTTCCTGCTGGCTCCCATGCCCACTCATACCCAGGGCCCCAAGCCCCATGGTTCAGGCAGGGGTCAGCACAGAGCCCCAACCCCCTGCTTGCCAGCAGGCAAGAAGCTGGTGCTGAGCACGGGGAAAAGTGGCCCCTCGCCCACCCTGTGCCCGACACCCCACACTGCAGCTATTCACAGCCTGCTTGGGGCTGCCTGTGCCTGCTCTGGACGGCCCCATGTGGGCTGTAAGCAGCTGCAGCACAGGGCACCAGCCACAAGGCGGGGGAGGGGCCACTTTCCTCTGTGCCAGGAAAGAACCCGGGGAAAAGCTGAGCGTGGGGGAAAGCAGCCCCTCCCCCGCCCCGTGGCCGGCACTCCCTGCTGCAGCCACTCACAGCCCACGGGGCTGTCCGGAACAGGCACAGGCAGCCCCATGTGGGCTGCCAGCGGCTGCAGTGCGGGGTGCCAGCCACGGGGCGGCTGAGGGGTCGCTTTCCCCTGCCTGTGCTCAGCTTAGCATGCTATAAAAACCCCAGTTAAACAGCTCCTCCAGCCCCAACTGCCCCATTCCATCCCTCACTGTGGCTACCACTGCCATGTCTCTCTGTCCCCCACCCTCCCCCAAGCATCGCTTATGCCTCCCCTCCAATAAACTTAGCTGTAGGCAGCTGGGGCAGCTGCTCTCCCCCACTGCCTGGTGGTATTGCTGGCCTGCACATGCTACCCCCTGCATCCCACTCCCCTCCAGCTGCAAGCATCCCCTTGCAGGTTGGAACTCTGCCAGTCTGAAAGGGAAAACCCATGGTTTCCCACATATTTCTCCAGTGAACGGAAAACCTGGATCCCCGCTTGTCACACACTGCCTACTTCCCACTCCTTCTGGCTTCTTTCCAAAAAAACTTCTGTGCTTCAGGAGCAGGCACAATTGTTACAGCTTGATGGCTGCAGGGGTCTGTTTACTTTTCACATAACCACATCATATGATGCTGCTCTATGGACCCTACACTAAATTCTCAAGCAGGAAGGGGCAGCTTGAGATTGCACAAATGGAGAAACGTAATGATGCCTCCCCAAGGGAGGGAAGAGGGCAAGGAGAAGCAAAGGTGGGAAGAGGTGGGAGAGAGAGAGCGCACAAGAGCAAGCGAGCAACCGCAGTGGGATAACAATATAAGCCTGTGGGTTGGAAATCCCCCAGCATCACCTCCCATGCTGGCTCACCAAATTGGAGATTTCCCATTCTCACTGCCAAGGTCAACCCCAGCCGGCCATGTCTTGGTACGGCTACTCCTTGCTTAACATCATAGTTATGGTCTTGAAAAATGCGACTCAATGAAACTATGTTAAGCAAATCCAATTACATCACAATAGTTACCTACTAGCAGGCGGCGGGCAAACGTTATAACCAAACACTGAGCAACTTTAAATGACTGTGTTTTTTAATAGATCAGTGAGGTAATAACAAAACAAGGTTTACTGGAACAACATTAAGCAAGGAGTACCTGTACTTGTCTCCAGTAGCAGCCTCCGCCCAATCCCCAAGCAACACAGACCCCTTGAAACCTGCTTGTGACACCACAGGGGACTACAGACCCCCAGTTGAGAACCGCTGCTCTACTGGATCAGAGCAGAAATGTAGTTTCCCCAGTTCTTAGTTACTCTCAGATACTGATCCACATCACACAAGCCTGACAACAAAACTGGCAGTCCTGCATCAGGAATGATACTAACAAGTATGTATATACAGTCAGCCGAGTCAACAGGTTTATGAATTAGCAGACATCTTGCTCTCCTTACAAACAGGAAAGTAAGCAACTTTTACCTATTTGCTCCAAACTCCATACAATAATTTGGGTGAGTTCTGGGTTCTGAGTCACTTCTCCCATTAACTTGAACAGTGCTGGATGTCACAACTGGTTTCTTAATTATGCTTTTTTACTTGAAGTCTATGTCATAGACTCTCAAGTTGATGTACTCAAAATATAAACTTTTCATCTACCTATGCATCAGCATTACTGATCATCCATCCATGCTGTAATTACTCATATCCAGAATTTGCATTCAAACATTTATATTCCAGACTTTCTTGATTAAAAAAATCCCACCCTCCTATAAGAGAACTTAGGCCCCTTCTCAACTGGGCCACTGATTTATTATATGATTCTGGGGGGAAAAACAAATAAACAACTGAACCCCTGCTTCAGCATCCCTATCTGTACTTCAGCATAATAATGCTTTTGTCTTAATATTATACTTGGAGATGTATGGAGAGAAGTGCTAAATATTATTACCAGACTTCTGGCACCCTTAGAGACATGAACACAGCTGTCTTCAGATCACAAAGGGAGTTTGTGCAAGGAGCAATGTTAATATTCCCACATTTTAATTCATGGTTCCTCTGAGTTCCATAGTCTGTGATTCTCAACTTTAAATACCTCACAGTGTCTCTGAGATTTTTGCTACATTTAAGAGCCTGCTGGGTTTTTTTCTTCCTTCCAGCTAGGACCTTGTCTATACCTCTTGCCTATAGACACAAAGAATAAAGGATGGTGAGAGCTACAGATTTCTGCCCTTGACCTTCTTTACATAGTAAAGATGTCTACCACGTTAATGCAGTAAGAGGAAAAGAATGTAGAACAATCTGAATGGAAGAGTCAAGCCAAAATTCTCATTTTATATGATCTGCTCTTTCAAGTAAACTGCAATATTTCTAACTATTGTAAAAGGAAGAACAGTTTTTTTAGAAAGTGTTTTCCTCTCTCTCCCTTGCACCCAAAAAAAACAAGAAAAAAACCCCAAAGATTAAGATAATTTTGGTCATTTAATGTTAGTCTACTTTTATTTATTTTGAATATACACATGAAAAAGCATACAAGATACACTCCATGTAATATTCTGAGCTGTCAATCAGGAAACATACCAGTTCTATTCTTTCAAACAAATAAAATCCCAACTCCCTTTTCCCTACCTACCTACGGCGCGCGTCCACACATGTAAACACGTGAGCTTGCAGCAGCTCAGATACAGAAGTGGTGTAAATTTAAGTCAGGGCTTTTTGCTTCAGCACATGTGCCTGGACATACACTTTGGTGTGGAGCAAATTGTGCCACTTGGGGCAAAATAACCCTGCCTGGCTCCTCCCAGATCTGCAGCCAGGGGAGCTAGAGCCCAGGGCCAGCACCTGTGCTGTCTTCACAGTACAAAAACCTGCCCTGGCCAGCAGCAACACAGGACTACTTGCCCTCAGGAGCTTCTGGGCACCCCAGTGACTGAGTCTGTACTACACCCTCATCCCATGAGCCACTGGGGACCTCAGCATGCAGCTCGTCCATGAAGCTGTCGTCATGGGTGTGTATGTGGCGAGCTTCATGGACACTTGTTTCCTGCCCCCTATGCGGGCAGAGGGAAACCTTGGTGCACATGACCCTCGAGTTCACCAGTCTGCATCCCCTCCATCTCCAGAACCTCCTCTTGAGTTTCTGGTTGAATTTCACCCCTCCGCTTTTGGTTTTTGGTCACCCCCGCAGCCCCAGCAAGTCCTGGGACCTCCTGGTTAACCTCCCCCTGGCCCTGGCCAAGTGGGCCCTGTACTTGACCAGTAAGAAGCTCTGGC
Source organism: Crocodylus siamensis (assembly GCF_052110815.1). Lineage (NCBI taxonomy): Eukaryota > Metazoa > Chordata > Crocodylia > Crocodylidae > Crocodylus > Crocodylus siamensis. The sequence continues at coordinate 91,266,277 of NC_143397.1, read as the reverse complement.
CAGGAAGGTGCCTGGAGACTGCAGGGCTGCTTTCCTCTCACTTGTCTGTGCACATTTCCAGGCAGAGCACCAATGGGCAGTGTCCACCAGCTCCTTGGATGTCTTTGATGACCAGTGGGCGCAGCCCGGAGGGGTCTGCTCGGTGTCCCCCTCAGGCACACTTATTTTCATGTTTTGACCCTTTGACCGACACGACATTCCTATCCTGTTTTTTTCATTAGTTGTCCCAAGTATTCTGTTGTAATATTCACCCATTAGCCTCCATACAATAAGAGCTACTCATTAGCTGGGTGGGTCTTAGGGCCCACAGTATTTGAATGCGACAAACAGACAGGAGGTTCTGAGGCCCAGTCACTTGGTATCTGGGGACACTAGCCTCTTACGCCACCTGAATTGCTGAAGCAGCATCCCAAATTAACTTTTTGAAATACCCCAAATTCCACATTCTTCCACAGTTAGAAGGGGGGGGGGGCAGGAATTGATCAGATGGGCAATGTTTCATTGCTGTACCTACAATGTTAAAGAAATTTGGAAGCCTACCAGTGTCTCTAGCATCATAATAAAATAAATCCTACATATCTCCATGTTTTAATGTTTGCTCTTTGTTTCCTTTGGGGATAGGTGTGTGATGGGGAAATGTGGGGTTTGTGGGAAGGGGTAGGGGGATGTGCATGGGTGTGTAGGTGCATGGGCAACTAGTGCCTCCCAAGTCTGGGAGTGCATCAGATTGCCTACGGGGGGTGGGGGAGGTCCCCAGCACCTGCCAAGCTTCTGCCCCTCCCCCCCATGCACTCCCTCCACCAGGGCATCCTCACCAGGTGCCCAGCATAGCAAATCCCAGTCCCTGCACACATGGGCTTCCCTTGCAGCCTCCAGCAAGGCTGATCCTGCCTCCTTCTGTGCCTCCCATGCATTGTCCACCCCTGCAGCCCCCACGCTTGGCAGAGCCACTGCTCACAGGGGAGTCAGAGCCCCAGGATGGGCAGGCACATTTGTGGCCGCAGGATCAGCAGTCACAGGCTCCACAGGGAAAAATCAGTGGCTCTGGCTTGGGATAAGCACAGGGCCAGGTTAGACGAGCCTGGGCAGGGCTGTGTGGGCCAGTGGGGATGAAGTGGGGAAGCAGCCCCTTGCCCTGGGACTGGGGCTCCTCCGCAGCCCCGATGTCCCACCGGCAAGAGCTGGGTAGACCCTGCCTTCCCCTGCCCTGCTCCTGACCCCAGCCCCGCACGAAGGCTCCCCTGGCACCTGTGCCCAGCTGGCCTATGTATTCATCTGCCTATGCCCACCCCTCGCTCCACATCCAGCCCCACGTCACCCTCCCTCCTCCTTGTTCCACATCTGCCTAACCCGCTCCACTGGAGCTGTGCCCCACACATCACTCTGGATGGGTATTCCTCCTCCAGCCTAAGGTGACCAGTGGTGTCCGCAGTGGGGGAAGGAGGGGCCCAATGGTGACCGCCCGCGGCACTGCCGGCAGCACCTTTCTGTAGGGGGTGTAACACCATGCTCAGGGGGTACATGTGCACCCGCTATGCGTCTCCAGTGTGCGGGTGCATGTGCAGGGACGTGGCAGGTTGTGGGTCAGTGTGTGGTTAGATGTGAGGCAACTGTGGGTGTGGGGACTGCTTAGGAGGGGTGGGTTCCCTGCCCCCCACAGGGCAGAGCCCCCCACACATAGCACACAGACTAACCTGCCTGCAAGGTCCCAGCCTCCCTCAGGGGCTACAGCTGCCCCCCAGTCCCTCCGCTGGTCTCCAGCCCCCTGCTTGTCTCCAACCTCCGGGCCAAGCCCTGACCGTGCCCTGCTCTGCTTTTCCCCCCCCCCCAGGGTACTATTTGACCCCTGGATATCCAGGGGTCTAATTTTGCCCCCAGGCTGCAAATATGCACTATAGGGAACATTTTTTTGTTCCTACACATGCCTCTTGCAGCATCTTAAAGGGGTTTGAGACGCTGCAAGAGACGCATGCGTGCTCATCTGGATGTGCCCCTGAGGGCTAAGTAGCTGATACTAAAAAATATGAAGTCATTAAAGTTCTGCTCCTGCCCCATATACACAAAGCAAGAACTGTGCTGATGGTCTTGTGCCATCTTCACAACCCATTTCTGGCCTGATGCAACACATACAAGCAAGCAAAGCAAAGGGTGGGGAGGCAGGGAGCCAAAGAGAGAGAGAGAGAGAGAGAGAGAGAGATATCAGACTTCTGTTCTTCCAGGCATGCATGAATTCCTTAGTGATAAAACAAACAGATGTTTATCAGAAGAAATCAAAGCAGGGTGACAAGCTCAGTCCCCTAATTTGGGATGGCAAAAAAAAAACAAAACCCTGACACCAGGGTGACAATGTCTATGCCAGATTTCAAGTGCTTTCATTAGAACATAAGAGAACTAGAGCTTCTTTGCAGAACAGCAGTAGCAAGAATTTTGTTTTTATGTGGACATATCATTAATAATAAATAATAACAATAAATAACAACAACAAATAACAAATAATAATCCCCCCAAAATTTGTTCTTGAAAATAAGTAAACCATTTCTGTTGAAACTCTCCAAAAACATTCAGCCTGAAGAACACTTTCACCATAGAAATATATATGCCCAAACAGTTAGGCCAGGTACAGATATTACACTTTTACTGATATAAAAGTGATCCGAAACTGGTTTATACCCATACCAGAACAAAAGCTCAGAGCACAGACTTGTTTAAAAATGGCGGAACCCTTCTAAGATTTGCCCCTCCCACCAAAGGGCAAATGTGTGCTCTGTTCATTACCAATCTAAACTACACCATTTACAGAAAAGTCTTTTTGAATCTTTGTACCTAACCTTGAAGTCTAGCAAAGTTATAAGCAGCTAGAAATAGAATCTTAAAATTGTACTACCCTTCCTATTATAAATGCAGGCAGCACTATCAGCTTGAGATGGAAAGATTAACAGTAATGCTTGAAAGGTAAAAGCCATATACATGTCAAGAGTATAACTTCCAAAGCTACAAAAAGCAGGAGCTAACACAAGCATTAGTGGCAGGCAAAACCAAAACGCAAAGAACATAGTTTCTAATTTTACTCTGTATGATTTGCTGATTTGGCATTCAGGCCAGCTAGAGAGCTAGCCCAGAACAGGTTTCCTCTCCTGTCATCATCTGCCCCCTGCCTTAACTTTTGCTGTTTTACTCTTCTGTTTTTCCAGAGAAAACTTCACACACTCCAAATTCTTCTCACTTTACTCAGCCTAAATAATAGAATCCAAAAGCTGAAAATTATGAACACATGCTAATGACTCACAAAACTCAAGACTTCTCAAAGCACCCAGACAAATTTATTTCTCTAATCAACTGTATAAGGCTAGACTACCTCAAGGGCCACGTTTTCAACTAAATACATACGAAAAAGCAATATAGAAGAACCCCCTAGGGCACACTTCCTTAGACTTGAGACACTCATTAGAAAATGCAGCTTAGTTTTTACTCTCTCTCTCTTTTTTTTTTTTTTTAAACTACAGAAAAATAGTGGCCACTTCTTGTGTTGCACAGAACTCTGACCACAACAGGCCACAAGGTTTTTAACACTATGGATTCCCCTTTGAAATATGGGGGTTTATCTTGTGAATCATGTGTGTACATCCAACAATGCTTACATTGCATGGCACCCTGCAGCACCCTTGAAAGGACTGAGGTATCCCAGGATGCTATGGCAACTTGCCTGAGAATCACTGCCCTAAAAGCATAAGGAATGATTTTCAGCCTCTTTTGGCCCTTAAGCAAAACACACATTGTGACATTTAAACTTGCTACTTCCCAAGGAGGGTGAGATATTACCTCATACATTTTGTCCTTCTTACAGACAACCAAAGAGAACACCATTCCCCACTTTTACCATCCCAGTACAAACCAGAGAAGCTACTTTGCCCTGGCTATGATTTCCACTGGGGATGAATGCCCTGCTGTGTTCACATCACACTTTCTAAGAACACAGATGATAGCTTCCCTTGAAAAGAATATTGGGACCCTGACTATACCACATTGTTAATTCCCACAATCTTTTTGCACCAAAACTACATGTATAAAAGGTATGGTGGTACAAGAGGCTGTTGTGCAATAAAACTGCCAACAATATCAGACATAAGTACCAAACTCCATCTGTTCTCCTCTTTGCCTTCAACTCACTTACTAAAATCATACAACAACTCAAAGATTAGGGATGTAGCCTCTGGCACCTCTAAGCGAATGCTGGTGGATTTCAAGGATGGTAAAGACTAGAGGATAGATCACTACATATACCCAGGTCAATTCTCTACCTCTAAAGCAGTGGTGCTAAAGCAGGAAACTGGTTATCAGCTCTCCACCATGCTCCACCTAACCACTAGTCCTTATTCAGCACAGCTCTAAGAAATGCCTTGATGCTTTCCCAGGATACAACACAGGACCTCATGACATAACTTACAAAGGTTAGAAATAGGATTGCTGCACTGTTGTAGCTGTAATGGTCAAGGGAGTATGGAAGAAGCAAGGTTTGGAAATATCTCCTATTGGACCAACTACTGGTATATGGCCGAGAAAGGTGTTAGATAAGCTTTCAAGCACAAAACGCCGTTCTTCAGGAATCTTGTGCCCAACATCTCTAATTCCAGTAAAAGATATTTCCAAACAAACTTCGTCTCATGCATAAGTTGGAAAAGAATTAATGTTTATGTTCTGGTAGTACCCTGAAGAGTTAAACCAGGATTAAAATCCCATTATGCTGGATGACACATAAAAGAAAGCACACTGAACACAACATACTTGTCAGGAAAGACCAACAATGGGAAGCATAACAGAACAGACGAAATGGTGCAGTGGCTTCCCCCAAGTGTACATATATACATGTTCTGTCACCATAACTGAAATTCATAAGTTTAGAAATAAAGGACTTAGTACAAGGTGACTGGAAATATGGAAACAGAATTACCTCAGTGAGAGGAATTACCATTAGTGAGAGAACTTAAAAGTGTTAACTAAGGTTTCCAGTACTAATGATATATTTTTTCTTCAAGCTATTATATTCTAGGAGTCATTTAAAAGGACAATGTAGTTTCAGCCTTAACTGTACCATATGGCTTTTTTGTCTGAGAATTCAAAACTATGACCATGTGAACTTCAATACACTTGTTGTATTAGGCAAATTGGCTTTCTTTTAGCATGAAGATTCTCTCTCATTTAAGGCCAAGAGGTGGTCCAAACAGAAGCCTATGGAAGTTTTACTACTGACTTCAATTAGACTAGTTTTTAGCTCCCAGAAAGTTTGTTCAATTGGCTTAGTGGTCAGGGATCAAGGACAAAAGAAAAGAGGGGAGGGGAGAAGAATAATCTCCCAGCAGCTTCTTTTATCTTGTGCATATTTTAAATTACCCGTCAAGGTCATTAACATAGAAAGCCAAGAAATGAAAAACTTGTATTTCAGAAACCACTAAACAAAGTAAAGCCAGCAAAGAATATCAGCATTTCACTAAGCTGCTTCAATCAAAGCAGAATTCTACCACGTGTACGTTTTCTAAGTAGGTATGTACATCTTGCCAGCTTTCAAAACAGAAACTTTTTTTTAAATACTGCCTATTACTACAGCTCCATATGATACAACATAAAAAAGAGAAGAGAAGAAATCAGTTAATAAGCAAAAAGCCAGAAATTTAAGATGTTACTTTAACAAGATTGGAGGCAAAAACTAACTGGCATGGCAGAATAAGGCTAATTTAAATTGTTCATATTACTTTGTTAAAGCTCAATGCTAAATGGTGTGCACTACAATGCTCAGAACATTAATAACAAATATTTACTATTTCAGTGTACACTACAACTACAAAGACTTCAAATCTTCTAGGATATTTCTTGGTAAATTTGACTTTCAAAGTCCTTTGGCTGCTAATTGTCTATTTAAAACTTTAAAATTATTCAAAGCATACTGAAGATTATTCAGAGATTAAATGCCTTTATAAAATTACTATTTAATTACTTTTTCTATTAAAAGTAGAACAAATAAATAACCAAACTGGTACATATTATGATACATTTGGCCACTCTTAGTTAATAAATTAATCCAAAACTTGTCAAGCCTCTAAACCAGCAGAAGTCAATCTTTTAGGCAGGCATGCTGCAAATGAGCCGCACACCCTCCCCAAGTGCTACCCTGAGTGCCTACCCTTCACCTGTCCCATCTGCTGCTCTGCTTTCTGCTTCCTGCTCTGTCACTGTACAGTCTGTCCCCTCCCCAATCTGTCAGGTGCTACACACATACTGCTCATGCCATATGTGGCGTGTGTGCCACAGGTTGAGCATACTGGCTTTCATCATGTCTTGCTTGGAATGCTTACTAGATCATATTTTTTATTCTGTTCTTAAATAAATAAATCCTGTGTCTGGGTTTAGGATCCTACATTCCCTAAGTTGAATAACAAGAAACTTGCTTCATCCCTTTTGATAGGCTGAAGTGGTTTGAAATATTTATTTTAAAACAGAGCTTGAAAGAAAAACATACATTCCCCCACAAACACATGGCATAAATGTCTCTAGCAGTCCTCACTGGCCTATTTGCCACTTATCTTCCTGGCTGCATCACTTGACATTGTAATGAATGACCAGCAAAAATAAACAATTTACATCAGAAAAGAAAGACGCAGACAAATTCAGCATTTTCTCCTCTTCTAAACCAGAGTAACCCAAACTGTACTAGGCATACCCCTGGGGGTACACAAGACATCTCTGGGGGGTATGGAGGAGAAATGGTGTAATGGTGGATTTAAATTTTCATTATAATTGGCATCTAAGGGGTTAAAGTATGCTGGTAGGAGTACATGGGAAACTGGTAAAGCTGGAAGAGGGTAGGCAATAAGAAAAGGTTTGGGAACCTATGCTCTAAACTATTTCAGCAGACAACTGCTTGAGACTCCATATCTGCAGGTCTGGACCATGGCTCAGTTCCCACAAAGCCAAGTTTTGGGCACTCGCAATTCTGTTTTTGTCCACTTTTGTCTTTCTTCACCTAGCAGTGGAATAAAAAGAGGGAAGGCAAATCACAGTATTCTCTCTCTCAGAAAAGGGCTCTTCTGCAACAGAAAACTGCTCTTCTATCCCATCCTCTCTCCACGGCCCCAAAAATCCCGACAGATTCTGGTGAAATGCATTTTATCTTCCTGTAAGTGCTACACAGCAAACACTAATAAAGCTGATGTCTGTATCAGGATGCTGCAGAAGTAAAGAGCGAAGTCTGAGATTAACTGATTAAAGGCTACTTATTTTTTAATGTTAATAGTACTATGGCATGGCATCTATTTGCTAAATGCTTCTTAGGGAAGGTGGGCCCCTCCCCATTAATCTTCCTCATATTTAGGATTCAGAATACACAGCATGTTGAGTTTTATTCCACTTGTGAGCCTCATACTGTTTCCATTCCAAATCAGCATCCAATTCCCTGTTAAGGGATTTCCACAATTGTCCACATCCTTTCTATAGCATATCTACTACTCCCTCCAGCTTGGTGTCATCTTTAGATTTGCTGAGGATGCACTCTATGCCATCTTCCAGGTCATTGATGAAGACATTGAACAAAATCGACCCGAAGACAGTCCCTGGGGCACTCTATTTGATACCGGCTGCCAACTAGACGGTGAGCCATCGATTACCATTCTCTGAGCCGAATGCTTCAGCCAGTTTCCTATCCACCTTACAGTCCATTCATCCAGCCCATACTTCCTTAGCTTGCCTGCGAGAAAGTTGAGGGAGACCATATCAAAAGCCTTGCTAAAATCAAGGTACACCACATCCACCAGTCTCCCCACATCCACAGAACCAATCAGCTCATCATAGAAGACAATCAGGTTGGTCAGGCATGACTTGCCTCTGGTGAATCCATGCTGACTGTCCCTAATCGCCTTCTCCAAGTGCTTAGAAATGAATTCCTTGAGGATCTTCTCCATGATTTTTCCAGGGACTGAGGTAAAGCCGACTGGTCTGTAGTTCCCTGAATCCTCCTTTTTCCATTTCTTAAATATGGGCACTATGTTTGCCCTTTTCCAATCATCTGGGACCTCTCCTGATTGCCATGAGATTTCAAAGATGATGGCCAGTGGCTTTGCAATCACATCAACCAGCTCCCTAGCACACACATGTGGACCCCATAGGGCTCCATGGACGTGTATATGTCCAAGTCTTCTAAATAGTCCCTAACCTGTTCTTTTGCCACTGTTGGCTGCTTACCCCCTCCCCAAACTGTGCTGCCCAGTGCAAGTAGTCTGACAGCTGACCTTGCCTGTGAAGACAAGGCCTAGCCCAGACCAATGAGCTAAGTGAATAAACACGTAAGAAATAGGGGCCAGCGTAACGCTGGGACTAGGGGGTCAGTACACACATCCAGAGGAGGCCTCAAATGCCTCTACACAAATGCTCATAGTATGGGTAACAAGCAGGAGGAACTCACCCTGGCTGACACCAGCCCGGACATAGTGGGGATTACAGAAATGTGGTAGGACTCAACGCATGATTGGGCGGTGAATGTCAAGGGCTATAGACTGTACAGGAGGGACAGGATAGGAAAGAGAGGTGGGGGCACTCTATATTAAGAAGGAATACACATCCTTGTCAATTAACAAGGAGTCAGGGGAGGGGCACTCTGAAGTGCTTTAGGTTAGGGTACAAGGTAGTCGAGGGGAAAGAGACTTAATGGTGGGAGTCTACTACAGACCTCCCAACCAAGGAGAAGAGCTTGACCAGGAATTCTTGGGTCAGCTCACAGAGGTAGTGAAGGCTAAGGATGTGGTAGTCATGGGGGACCTGAACTTCCCGGACATCTGCTGGGAAGAACTGTCAGCCAGGTCTGAATGGTCACATAGGTTCTTGGCCAGAGTGCAGGACCTCCATCTAACCCAGGAGGTGCACAGCCCCACCAGGGGAGACGCCTTGTTGGACCTAGTGCTGGCCACGGGTGATGACCTGGTGAGGGGGCTGCGGGTGCTCGACCACCTGGGCGACAGTGATCATCGCCTGCTGGAATTCACCATCCAGCGCAAGGTGGCAAAGGCATGCAGTAAGGCAGCGGCCCTAGATTTTAGGAGGGCAAACTTCAACGAGCTAAGGACGATAGTTGGAGAAGCGCTGAGGTCCCGAAGGGGAGGGGAGCCAGGTGTCCAAGGAGAGTGGTCGCTCCTTAAGGAGACGATCCTCCAAGCCCAAAGGAAGGTAATCCCAACGAGGATCAAAGGGAGCAGGAGAGCACACAAGCCTCCGTGGCTCACCAAAAGCATCCGGGAATGTCTCCTTGCTAAAAAGAAGATGTACACCCAATGGAAAGAAGGGGTCATCACCAGGGAGGACTACTCTGTAGTTGCTCGGGGATGTAGGGGGGTAGTTAGGAAGGCCAAGGCAGAGATGGAACTGAGACTAGCTTCCCAGATTAAGGACATTAAGAAGTCCTTTTTTAAATATGTAGCGGGTAAAAGGAAGGTCCCGGGTAATATGGGGCCCTTGCAGGACGCGTTGGGAAACTTGGTCGTCACACCAGACGGCAAAGCTAACATGTTTAACGATTTCTTTGCCTCCGTCTTCCTAAGTAGGGACCAGAACACCCAACTCCCTGCTGGGCCCCCCTCAGGCCCCAGGGGAGGCACACCTGGGCCACGAGTTAGCGAGGATTTAGTTAGGGAGCTTCTGGAGGGGTTGGACGTATTCTAGTCAGCCGGCCCAGATGATCTCTACCCTAGAGTTCTAAAGGAACTGGCCAAGGTCATTGCAAGTCCCCTGGCACGGCTTTACAAGCACTCATGGTGCTCTGGTGAGGTACCGGAGGACTGGAAGATGGCCAACGTGGTTCCCATCTTCAAAAAAGGCAGGAAGGAGGACCTGGGAAACTATAGGCTGGTTAGTCTTACCTCGATCCTAGGCAAGCTGTTTGAGAAAATTATGCTGGCATACATCCAGGAGCGGCCAGCAGGAGACTGCATGCTTAGGGGCAACCAACACGGGTTCATCAGTGGCAGGTCCTGTCAGACCAACCTGGTGGCCTTTTACGATCAGATCACCAGATCATTAGATGCTGGGGTAACAGTGGATATAGTCTTCCTGGACTTCCGGAAGGCTTTTGACACTGTCTCTCACCCCGTTCTTATTAAGAAACTGGAGGGCTGTGGTGTAGACACCCACAGTGTCAAATGGGTCGCCAACTGGCTGGAGGGCTGCACCCAGAGGGTGGTGGTGGATGGGTCCTTCTCAACCTGGAGGGACGTGGGCAGTGGGGCTCCGCAGGGCTCGGTCCTTGGGCCTGCACTGTTCAGCATCTTCATCAGCAATTTGGACGAGGGGGTAAAAAGCACCCTGTTCAAATTTGCTGATGACACTAAGATGTGGGGGGACGTGGTCACATTGGAAGGATGCAACAGGCTACAATCAGACCTAGACAGGTTACAAGGGTGGGCAGATGAGAACAGGATGGGTTTCAACACAGACAAGTGCAAGGTGATGCACCTCGGGAGGAACAACCGGCACCATACCTACAGGTTAGGGAACTCCCCTCTTGTCAGCATGGAGGTGGAAAAGGATCTGGGGGTCATCATTGACTCCAAGATGAACATGGGCCGGCAGTGTGGGGACGCGGTCAGGAAGGCCAACCGCACCTTGGCATGCATCCACAGATGCATCTTGAGCAGGTCCAAGGAGGTGATCCTCCCCCTCTATGCGGCACTGGTCAGGCCGCAGCTGGAGTACTGCGTCCAGTTCTGGGCACCACACTTCAAGAGGGATGTCGACAGCATGGAGAGGGTCCAGAGGAGGGCCACTTGTATGATCAGGGGACAGCAGGGCAGGCCCCATGAGGAGAGGCTACAGGGACCTGAACCTGTTCAGCCTCCAAAAGAGAAGGCTGAGGGGGGACCTTGTGGCCTGTTATAAACTAGTCAGGGGAGAGCAGCAGGCATTGGGGGAGTCACTGTTCCCCCGAGCACCGCCAGGAGTGACCAGGAATAGCGGTCACAAGCTGGCAGAGGGTAGGTTTAGGTTAGATATCAGGTGGTGCTACTTCACGGTCAGGGCGGCTAGGGTCTGGAACGAACTTCCAAGAGAAGTGGTGCAGGCTCCTACCCTGGGGGTGTTTAAGAGGAGGTTAGATGAACATCTAGCTGGGGTCATTTGACCCCAGTATTCTTTTCTGCCATGGCAGGGCGTCGGACTAGACGATCTGCTCAGGTCCCTTCTGACCCCAGAAACTATGAACTATGACGGGCAAAGTAGGCATTGAGCACTTCAGCCTTTTCTGCATCCTCTGTCACAAGGTTGCCTTTCCCATTCAGTAAAGGACACATACTTTCCCTGATCCTCCTGCTACTGATATACTTGCAGAAACCCTTCTTGTTACCCTTCAGATTCCTTGCTAGCTGCAACTCCAATTACACTTTGGCCTTCGTGACTTCATCCCTGCATGTCTGAGCAATGCTCTTATATTCTTCCCTAGTTATTTGTCCAAGTTTCCTCTCTTATAAGCTTCCTTTTTGTGATTTACTTTACTGAAGAGTTCCCTACTAAGCCAAGCTGGTCTTCTGCCATACTTGCTAGTCTTCTGGCACATCAGGATGGTTTGCTCCTGCACTTTCAGTAAGGCTTCTTGAAAAGTACAGCCAGCTCTCCTGGACTACTCTCCCCCTCAGACTGGTTTTCCAGGGGATCCTGCCCATGGTTTCCCAGGAAATCCTGCCCATGAGTTCCCTTAGCAAGTCCAAGTCTGCTTTTCTGAACTCCAGGGAAGTTAATATGCTGCTCTCCATCCTTCCCTTCTCAGGATCCTGAACTCAATCATTTTATGTTCACTGCTGCCCAAGTTGCCATCCACTACTACATTACCCAGTAGTTCTTCCCTGTTTGTGAGCAGCAGGTCAAGAAGACTATGGCCCCTAGTTGGTGCTCCAGCACTTGCACCAGGAAGCTGTCCCCAGTATTCTCCAAAAATTTCCTGTATTGACTGTACACTGCTGTATTGCTCTCCCAGCAAACATTAGGTTCTCCCTAAACTACTATTAATGTGACAGCAACTGAGGTTCTAGGTTTAAGACTGATTCATTCTCCAAGTAGTTGTATTGCTATCAGAATTACTTACAAAGGTAAAATATAAACTCAATGTATTTTTTAAATGTTTACATGGCATTTAAAAAAGTTACTGGTCTCACATTTGGTTACACAAGTATGTTGAAAAACCTGTAGCATCTTCTAACCTGTTATTTTGGGTTTCTTAATGCTCACACTGGTCAAACACAGAAACTTAGCAAGCTGACACAGAAAGCAGTTTTGTTTTAATATCCTACTTTCCATCAGAGACTTGTGAGCTTACAGAATTCTGTTTATATCTCACAGAACAGTGGGGAAATAACTATTTGAAAAGTGAGAACAAAGAAATAACAACACACATATAGCAGTTCAAACCAGTAAGATGAGCAGCTATTTTTGAAGCAAATAGGTAAATCATACATTCTTTTTTAAGAACCTAATCAACAGCCCTCCCCACCACACCACTACGGTTTATCATTGCCTACCTATATTCATCATAGCATTGTGAGGGTGGTCAGTAGAGGCAAAACCATATAAATGTTTTAGGGGAAACTGGACAATTAGCACTTTCTGGAAGAGTAGGAATGTTATTCTGTGTCCTAACCAAATGCCAATATATGTAATTGAAATGTGACTTTCATTTAAATTTTATGTGATTGACATATGCTAACTACTTGCTTTAAAAAAAAAAATTAAGAGACTTGATGTTGGCTGTGGATCAATCTGGCTCATAAAGAAAGACAGAAAATTTTCAGTGGCAAAAGAGGCTCTTGCAAAAATGGTACACGAAAAAATCAGTAAAATTTGCTAGTTGCAATTGAGCGTTCAGGGATTTTTGTAGAGGAATGCACTATATAATGACAAATACTCTTCTTTCAAGACAGCAGCAACACCAACCTACAATATTCACATGGTGAGACAAATGATCAGTTTAGGTGTATACCAGTAAGGCTACATTATGCTAGGTGCTATACAAACAACAAGAAAGACTGTACTAGATCTAGGGCAGAAGCAAAGATGATAAACAGTCAACCGCAGAGATGAAAATGCAGTCTAACAGTAAAATAATTATGATCACTTTGATTAGCATCTATCAGAGAACATCCGATGCAAAAAGTCTCAGAATTGAGAACGGTACAGCAATTGGCAAATGCTCCCCTAATCAGCAAATTCTAATATTAGCAAATGCTCCCCTAATTGTATAATACTGCCATGTTGAAGCAACTTTTATAACATGTGAGAAAAAAAAATACAATAAAACTTCACTTTTCCAGAATGGTTAGCGTCACCATCATTCTGGATATTTTTTTCCAAAGAATCAAAACACTACAGTATACTTTATTCACTGTCATTTGTGCTGTGCAGCAATTATTAAAATAATAAATCAATGAATAAATAAACATACGGCACTATGTAATGCTTTAAAATTTCAAGGCACTACTAGTACATAAATGATGCACAGTTGTCTCACCAACCAGCAAAACTCAAATGTAGGCTGATGGTTTTCCTAATATAAAACCTTCTGGTTAACTGCCATTCCAGATAATCAGCTTTATTGTTTTGCAGTTCTGAAGGAACTGTTAGGAGAATTCTAGGCTGATACATAACACACTTTAGTAGGTGTTAATTTGATACCATGCCCTTGTTCTCAAGTACCCAAGAATGATCTATGAAAGGTGAACTCATTGTTTGGGTATCGACTTTGTATAGCTAAAGTGACATCAAAACTAGCTACTATATAATCAGTAACAGCATGGGAATGACAACAAAAATTAGATGTCACCGTGGCCTGCCTTTAGTTTCAAAGGTGACGTCACTCTGACATCACCCTAGTAATGATATACAACCATACAAAGGATTAAAATCAATAAACTCTTCAGGGTACAGGCTGTCTTTGCAATGCACCTGTGGATGGAAGCACAAAACAAGATTTGTGCAAATTGAGTGAGGCAGTTTTCAAAACAGACATTCAAGGATGAAACAACTATTTTTACCCTTGAAGGAAAGTGGATCCCCATGTAAAGCATCACCTTGATTTTTGCTATCTTCCTATATGACAGCTAGTATATTACCATCAGGAAAAAAAATCTTTATCATTGCATCTTTCTGAAATTCAGCAATTCTGATACCACTCTGTAGTTGGAGGTAATGGTTTGGTGGACAAGACAAGTAATGGATTAATTTAGGCAGCACTAATCAAAAAGGCATGACTGCAGCACATGTAGACAAGCTACTGTCAACCTAGTTCAGGTACCACAAGTGATGGAACAGCAGCAATATAAGCTTTATTACAGCCTATATATACAGCTTGACCTGAAGACCATATTGACACATATTCCCTATTCATCTACCAAAAGCAGCAAATGTAAGTTTAAATCACTGTGCCATCACAGTGACCACAGCAAACAAACAGCTTTAAATAACAGCCCCAGCTTAAGAGGGGTTCTTAAGTTGTATTGCCAGGTACTTGGCCAGGCAGGTTAGTGGCTGCTCTCCAACATTTTATGATCCTTACTGATCTACCCAACCTTTTGACTAGATAGATCCTATGCTTTGAACCAAGATAACAAATAACAGAATCAGGGATAACTAATGAATGGCAATGGAGGTATATCTGCTTATTGAACTGTCTTGTCCATCTGCTTCTTGAAGAATACAGAGCATAAGTCACAGGTAACCCACTTGGTGCTAACAGACATAAAAAAAAGTCTTAGATTTCAATTCTGATATTTTGTTTCAAGTGACCTTATAAATTTAAAATAAAAGGGGAGAAAAAGGCAACCAAGTGAAAATTTACCTGTATGAAATTGTGGCGGGGTTTTGGGGGGTGGGGGAGATGGACGGGTGTTGGGTGTATAATATCTAATAGGGCTGTGTGAAGCTTCAGGGGCAGATTCAATTCGGAGGAGATTCAGCCCGATTCGCTGGCCAAATCTCTGAATCTGAATCAAAATCAGGAGACTGATAAAAAGGTCCAAATCGATTCAAAGCTCTCTGAACCGATTCAGACAGCTTTGGAGATTTGAGCAGTCCCCACTCACCACTGCAGGGAGCTGGACCTGGACTCTGTGCCAGTCAGTAGGGAGAATGGGGGGGTGCTAGAGGACAGGGAAGAAGACCATGGGGGGACCCCTGCCAGGCCTCATCCCCTGCCTGCTCCCCCAGCCCTCCCAAGCACCCTCTGCCCCCGCCCGCTCTCTCAGCTACATCAACAGCTGGCCCACCCAACCCCAGCTCCTGGTGCTTAAAAAAAAAAAGAGCCAGGACACTGGCAGCCATTGATGGGGCTGGGAGAGCAGGCAGGGGATGGGGCCTGTTTGATTCAGAGATTCAGCAGCAGCAGCAGCAGCCGAATCTCCAAATCAGATTCAGACAAATCTATTCAGGACAGGATTCGAATCACCAGATCGAATCACTGTCTCCTGAATTGGCCGAATCCAAATCCAAAGCAAATACTAACTACTTTGCACAGACCTAATGTCTAATATTTCCTAGACCATCACTGCTACAACTTGACAATCCTACCAAAGTTTAGATAAGTGATTCTCAACCTACCAAAGTTTAGATAAGTGATTCTCAACCAGAACACTGTGGCAGTTTGGAGAAATCTTTTCAAGGGTGACAAACAATGTTAGTACTGTCAGGTATGCATACTTGTTTCATGGTTGTTTCACAAGATAAACCTAGAGTTTTCATAAACGAATCTGTAGTGTTAAGACCTGCTGTGAGCCTTGAGGTCTTGCAACAGAAAAAAATTCTCTATTATTTTTCTGTAATTAAAAGAACTGAAAATTAAGAGCTGGAATTTTCCGAGGGGTGTCTCAAATCTATTGAGGGGTGCCTTAAGTCCACCAAGACGTACTTTGAATATAAGAAGTTTGAAAACCAATGCTTTAGATATGCTCAGTAATATACAGGTTTGGTTTTTGGATATGTATGTTTATAATACGTTTCTGGAATGCTGAAGTGATATTTTGTCAAAATCATGCAGGGAATATGCAAGACACAAGAATTCTTGTGGATCATATCTTTTTTGGACCAACTGCATGGTTGGGATGGACAGGCACGCTTTCAAGTACTGTAGTACCCTTTGACCTGAGGAAGGGTATTGTGATGCTCAAAAGCTTGTTTGTGTCCATCCCAACTATGCACTAGGCCCAATAAAAGACATCACCCAGAAGAAATCTTACCTCTTGCACATATCTTACCAGCATTTCACAAAGGGGCCATGTCAGGACTTTACAGTGGTCTTAAAAGTTTCACAGGAGTTAATATGTATATTTGTAAATATCAGTAAAAAGTGGCAGCAAGCTTTGGTACTTTTAAAAATAATAATTTAATTAAATAATAATAATAATAATAATAGTGATATTAATAATAGTAATAGAACAGTCAAGACATCAGGACTCTGTCTAGTCCTGGTTTCTGCTGTATGTTGTGGACAAGGTCACTTGGGCTAGGTACAGACATTCAAAAAGCCAGAGGTGGAATTCATTCAAGTTACAAGGTTTCCTGTAAGTGGCACAGTTTAGATCAGTAGTGAACAACACACATTTGCCCTTTGGTGGGGGTGGGAGGGAGCACATGTAGGGTGCCTATCTTATACCATTTTTAAACCAGTCTGTGCACCGAACTCCTGTTCTGTTATGGCTTTAGACCAGTTTCTGATCACTTACACTGGAAAAAGTGTCATGTCTATACCTGGCCTTGAACTTTATTTCAGTAAAATGCCAACTTTAAAAAAAAAAAGGTGGCTAAAATATATGTGTTAGAAAAAGAAACCCTAAGGAGTGCAAAATGAGGGCACAGGGCAAAAAGATAGCCTTTTAGGGCATGTCCAGACTAGGTTCCACCATTTTTAAACCATCCTGTGTGTGCCGAACTTCTGTTCTGTTATGGGTATAAACCAATTTCCAAAACACTTATACCATGGTGTAAAAGTGCAATATCTGTACCTGGCCTGGAAGTGTAAGACCAGTGACAGCCAGGATGGCTGAAGACTCAGGTTCTCGTACCAAAAGCTGTTGAAGGGAAAAAAGGGGGCTTAGAAATCCAGTTACTTTAGCAGTGGAAATCAAGAAAATGTTTTCCCCAAGATCAGCATTACTGCACTTCTCCTTCCACAAGAGCCAGTGGATCAGGCCTCCATCTGAAACCTTGTTCATTCAACTACCTAGAGCAACATGACCAGAGAGTGCAACACAATTCTGCTACACCTACAGCTAAAACCTGAAGCCTGTTTCTTTGCAACCAACCCATTTGTTAACCGTGTGTTACATTCCTTTATCTTTATTACATTTTGTTTTGAAATTTAAAATAAATGGAATGCTGGATGTTGTTAAGTTACACTGTGTGCACTGGTATGTCAGCAACTAGGTTTTAAATAGATGAGTTACTGCCATTTAGCTCTGACATTTTCGCCATAAACCAAGTTTGTGTTAGCCTGACAGGATCTCTTTCATGAAGCCCAGTAGTTTGTTAGATCTACAAAAATACACCTACGACAGAGTAGGTGCAGAAGGGGTTTTTTTTGTTTTGTGTTTTAATTTTACAACATTGCAATGCCTAAATCAAGTGAACATTATGCAAACAGACCAAAGTTTTAAATAGTCAGGCCTTTCAGGAAGTACTTGAAAGAGTAGAGTGAACCATGCTCATATTCATCACCTTTCTAAGTCTATTAGTTAAGCAACTGAAATATTTTACTTTACTTTAAGAGGAGGAACAATAAAGGGAGAGAAAAAAAAGTGATGTACCTTTTAATTAATAACAGATTTTAAAGTTTTACAAATGCATTACCTAGATGTTATAACAGAAAAATTATGAGAAAAATCAAGACACATTAAACCTCAGCTACACCCCCCCCGCCGCCACACACACAGCTATTTCAAAAGGATAAAATTAAATTTGTAACCATTAAACTGAAGTTTCAAAAGTACAAATTTTAATTGCTGGTAGGATATGCTATTTGAAACAAACAAACAACATATAAAGCAAAACACTGAAAATGAAGGCTATCATTCTGGCAAACAGTTAACTAGGTACATTCATCCATATGACTTCAATGAACCTTAGTTATTTAAAGTATTTGTAGCATCAGGAACTAATTTTATTCAAAACACATTCTTCTCTTGGTAATATAAGAGATCCTTCAAAACACAATTACTGTGTTAAACAATAAAAAAGTTAAAGCTTTGCAATACATTAATAGTTGTTTGATTTTTTTTTAAAATATACATTCTCCAGCTCACAAGCCCAAAGATGCTCTGGTATGACCTTTTCAGAAGTACCTGGTGGTACATTTTTACTAATGCCAAAAAACATGCCCCACTTAACCCCATGCTTGTTGAGGTATGCCCAAGCATGCTCTCAGGATTTCAGTCTTGAGCACATCCCTTGAGTGGGATGTGCCATACACAGCACAGGAGTGAGTAGGTCAGGCTTGTTTCTGGATTGCAACCTCAAAACCACTGCATAGAAAGCACAGACGTACCTTGAGTTACCTGGAAGCACAAATCTCTCTGACTTCAGACTACAAGCATGATGGTATAGGGCAGAGGTAAGCAACATTTTTTGACCAGAGTGCTGAAAAAAACACAATGTCTACCTTGGAAGGTGCAGGAGTGCCAAAGCCGGCTCAAGGAGCCTGGTCTGCTCGCAGCAGGGCTTGCAGCCTCCCAGCCATCTGCTGGGAGCAGCCTGGGCTCCGTGGCTGGCAGCAGCTGCTTAGAACCCAGGCTGGCGGTGGTGTGCCAAGCAAAATGGCCTTGCATGTCATGCTTGGCACGCATGCTGGGGGTTACTGACCCCCTGCCGTAGGGTTTAAGTTATACCTCCCTTCACTGCCTTGGAAAGAGAGACAGTGTTATATCATTAGCAATTTGCTCATCGATTTCCATTTGAGGTTATGTGGTCCTCAAAGCAACCACATTGCAAAAGCCCTGGACATAACTTTCTTAGGGCCCCTCTACGTGTGCAGGTGAAGGCATGATGGGATCTACATGCGCAATCCATATAATCGCTCTTCCTGCCATGTCACACATGATCCCATCACAGCATATTGCTGGTGCAAGAGGAAGCTGATCCCAGGCTCCCCCTGCACCAGCAAAAACTGCACCATAGTTGAGGGGCTCCCAGCTGTGGGGGCATCCCACACCACTGGGGCAGCTGCACCCTGCTCCCCTCCCACTGCCAGGACACAGCAGGGCCCCAGCACAGTGCACAGGGAGCTCACAGCCGTGCAGGGAGACCCTGCTACATGTGCAAATTAAAGCTGGATAGCAACCAGCTACAAAGTTAGTACATATTTTTGAGGCCTAATTTTATAGCTGGTTAGCGCTTTCTATGGTGACAGCTATTTTACACGTGAAGCTGGTCTCAAGGTAACTGTGCAATTAACCAGCTAATTGTGCAATACCTGTAATGTGTAGAGGTGACCTAAAAATGAGCAATTTTAGCATGAAAAAATAAAAGATATAAATCAGAGATGCTATTAGAAAGAAACTAAAATAAAATACAAAACTACTATGACTATGAAAGAGATTTAAAGAACACTGAAATGAAATACCTTGTTTAATTTCTTTGAATATTTTTATAAGGATTAAGATTTCCCCCTTCCCTCCACCTCTACTTTCTGTTCAAACGTCCATGCTTATAAACAGCTCAAGCCTTCTAAAGAAGCTAGATAAAAGACAAACCTTTCAAAACAAAACCGAAAAGCAAAACAAAAAGAAAAAAACCCCAACCCCCACAACATTTTCCTTGGGACAGATTGCTTTTTAACTGACCTATACAAGTTTTCCTGCATCCTCCTTTGCAAAAGCTGATATTGACTACTGTCTATGATGAAGTTATAAATTAGACCAACACTAGTTTGGTCAAGTCTGCAAATTTTTATTTTTCTACTCTTCATTTGTCTGACAACTGAGGTCTGATCCAGATCTTCAACTTGGTAAAGAAACGCTGATTAAGGTTCAGCCTCCACTATAAATTGGAACCTTATGTAACTATGCAAAAGGACAACCAGATTCACCAAGAAGATAGCAGATGTAGGCAAAAATTAATGTAGCATTTTCCTGCAACTCAAGACGACTAAAGGCTGGGAACATGACCTGCAAGTCAAAGAACATCTCCTAACAGCTTAATATGCATAAATCCTAAAATAAAATTCAAGGACCATACATTTCAAAGAACTTTATGAACTGAGGCAGGTATTGTGACCCTTATTATATAGGTGGGAAAACTGACACATTGAGGTCACAAGGAGGACCAGTAGCATAACCAAAGTTTCTCAAGTTCAAGAAGAAAAAGCACCAGAGAGAGAAAGAATCAAGTGGAACTTCCAGATATCTACATCTCTACCCAATTAAAAACTGTAATGAGTAAAAGAGTTTTTGATCTGCTTGCAGGTCTGTCACACCACCACTTAGTATTTTTATGCACACATACTCCAAAGAAGGGCTATCCAATACCATGGGGTCTGCAACAGGTTGAGGCTCAATGGTTTCCATCCAGGCACCACTCCCCACTCTTCTACCTTTAACTACCTGCCTCTGCCCTTGGGAGTGGAACAGGGAGGCCCAGGAAGCCCATAAGGGGGCAAAACCAGTGTAGTTTGAAAAATTTTAGAAATCCATTGAATTTATCCTCAGACTTAGCTATTAAAATATATTACCATATGTATTTTTACCAACTTTTCCCACTTCTCTTTTCTTATGACCTGAGTCAAGTAAAAAAACATTAAAGAAATTGTTGCCCTCTTAATACTGAACACAGAATTTTCTTAAAATAATCCTAAAATCATAAGCTTTCTTGCTCCATCCCATGACATCCACCCACAGCCTTCTCCAGCCTTCCTCCTTACTAGCTTCCTGCTACCCATATAAATACTCAGTAAACCTTCTTTCATGTGCATGACAGTATTTGGAAAAAGCAAGGCCAAGTATTTACCATGTCTCGTACCCCCGAAATCCTAGTTCACCTCTCATGTCATTCAAATTTCTTCTAAATAAATCACTGCTGGCAATGATTTTTACAAGATACCAAAGGCCAGACACCACAACATGAGTGTGAATAAGCAAATCATCGCTCAAATACGTTTCTGTAATCTTGTGCATCGCCACTCGTTTTCTTTCAGCCTTGCTCGAATTTGAGGCTAAATTAAGTTAATTTGTCCAAGTGCTCTGCTAGGCATTAAAACAGCCTGACATGATACAGCAAAACAGGAGGTTACTGCAACATATTTGAGCAGGTAGCATCACAGACTGTGCTGTGTTAATCAAAATCTTTTTAGATGTACTTTCTGAGAAATCTCAGCTTTCCACCTCATTAATATGAATGAAGATATGCAGTCATAGACACTTTGATTGAAGAAAACCAAACAACCAACCCTGTTCAACAGGTACTTTAGAATTCCTTTTTCTCTCTCATCTTCCCCAAATACAATGACTCTGTACCTTGTCTAACACAATAACATCTACGCCCTCAAAAAAGTTAACACAAAGATAAATTTACAAGTAATATCAATTCACAGAAAGTGTCTACAACACAAAGCCATACAGCACCTTATCTGGGGGCATAACTGAATTATGGTATTTGAAGCCAGTTAATTTTAAGGGGTCTTATATTTTTGTTTTGCTTTGGGGGGGGGGTGAGGGGTAGACAGCAGTAGGATATCAATGGAGAAAGACAGAAGCTTAAAAATCTTAAAGGGGCAGAGGCTAAGGAATGATGAAAGAAATGTCCAGCAGGACCCAGCATCCAATACAACCTTTGATTTGTTTAGTATTAGTAATTAATGCTTTAGCATCAGGGGCGTTAAGGCAATCTCTCTCCTGGAATGAAAAAGATGGGTGATCATGAATTTGCTTTGTAGCTAGCTGTGATGCATTCTGGATGAGAGGATGAGTATGAGTTCTGGTCTCCATTTCCCAAACTGAAAAATTGTTCTTCACTGCAAAGCTAGGCTCAGCATGGAGTTAACACATCACCACCACTCAGGCCATGTCTACAGTACAGCCTTCTACAACTGGTGCATCCCAGTTCACATGGTATTGAAAGTAGTTTAGAACGTCTGAACTAGTAGATAGATGAGCACAACAGTCTTTGACTGCACAGCTATTCAGCTGTAAGTCATTTTTGTCCAATAAACTGACTCTGATAACACATTTGTACCTATAGTAAGTTCCACTTGCCAGATGTGAAACTCAAACCATCTAGCAACAAACAGCCAGAGTTTAGGAAACATTAAGGCAGACTAACAAAGAATTAAGTTTACTATCACAGAGGGAAAGGGACCTCTGACAGAACCAGGAGTCACACCCAGCAAGAAGTACAGCTTCCCAGCTACCCGAGTGTCACTGAATGGAGCCCCAAGCAACCTCTCTTGTGGATCCACCTCTGGCATCTGATGAATATGAAATGCTCTCATTTGAGTTCCTGGAATGAGGAAAAAGCAGCTCTCCTTCAGGTTTTTCTATTGCTTTGTATTGCTCAAGATTTCTGTTAAGTCATCCTCACTGAGTCTTATGAACTTGTATCTTACATATCCACAGTGAGTCTGATTTAATGATCAACTGTGTCACTGCTCTGCATAGAATTCCAAAAGGCAGCTATGAAACTGGCCAGAGTTATCTTAAACATACCCAGGATTCTGCCTGGGAAGCATCAGCAGACGCAGATTTATGCACAGTCTGCAGACTTAGGAAAAATGACACCATCTCTTTTTATCCTTTACAGTGTGGGGGATTTCCTCTACCATCACAGAAATGAGGTAGAATTCCTTTTGTAAAAGAAATGGCTTTGATTCTCTAGAGCTTGATGGTGGAGAACCCTTTCTGAAGATTGGAGAAAAAAAATCTCAGAAGCAAATTTTTCAAGCTTTGATCTGGATGTCTTCATTTCAAATGCCTTAGCAGTCCATAATTAGCAGTAAGATACAACTGAAAAAGCAACAAAGGCTATACTAAAAATGATAATGGGAGATTAATGTAAATACTGTATATTATTTTTATTAAATGAGAATTATTTCCAAGTTGAAAACATTTGTAAGGAAACAAGCAGCCAATTCAGCTTTGGTCTGAATGGATTCCTCAGTAAAGTCAGCTAGACATTTTGCTGCCAGAACTAACCTGAAGTGGCAAGTATCTGTGTTAGCTTCTTAAAGTTTAACTTCTGAGATCAAATATTTAGGTTATGCTACATGAAAATAAATCCCAGATCAGTTCAAAATCTAGTCCTACTGTATTTCCATACCTACATTCAAACATAAGACTGCATTAAGTCTATATAACTCCCTCATCTTACATTAATTGAAGTGTAAAAGTTGGTCACACAGTTCAACTTCCTAGTCACTGACAGGCTGCGATGTGTTCGCCAGTGCTTCAGAAAACAACGTAGTTAGTGACCATGTCTATCAGCGTGCCAAATGAAATCTCTGAACAAACTGCTTACGAAATCAAGAAGAATGTTAAAGGATTTGACTGTCAATAGACCATTCAAATATCTGCTCTTTTTTCCCTATGCCAGATATAATAGTCATTTTAAACAAATACAGTAAAAAGACAAATCTTTTTCAAACAATTTTTAATTTCCTAAGACTTCCTGCCCCTCCACCATGCACTAAACAAGGCAACAAACAGGCTAGCTCAAGTCATGGCTGCATTTTGGAAGACAAACAACAGGAGGAATATATGGATATCACAGATGCAAGGACAAGTCAGCTTTTCGACCAGCCACCTTGGACAGTTTCTCTTTAAATAATGAGTTAGGCAATCAAGTTTCCTGGAATGCTGCCACTTACCTGTTACTGGTAGCCTACACAGCAGTCAGAGAGACTTAATTTCTCTTCTGAACTATACAAGTCATGAGAACACAAGTGAGATAGCTGAAACTAAAACATTTACCAATGTTCCTAATCTACTGGGTGACCAAAACATTAAGCAGCTCATTTCAGGAAGATGGCTCTCTCATTATTTAGAAATCAAATGGAAAAAGACTTTCCATCATTTATAAAGGAACACATCATGTTTGCTAATGGCTGTTTGCTCCAGATGAAAATCACAATGTTTCATTAACAAGTCCACAGTAAAGTGGCTTCCCTTTCCTCAGGACAAACGTGAACTATTTAAAACATGGGTGCAGGTACCTTTTATTGCATGTCATGCAAATACAGGCTCAAGTTTTCCTAACATTACAATTATTACCAAAGTTTTTCATACCTCTCCTAAAAGTAAGACTAGGTTCTGCAACTTCTAGCCATACTCAGTAGCACTTATGCAATAAAAGTAATCTCACTGAAGTTAAGCGAGAGTCACAGAGGAGCTTTCTGCATGAAAGTATAGGTTTCAGAATCAGACAGTGACGCAACAGCAAAGTCACTGGGTTACTCAACTACAATCCTGAGTGAATGATAGTTTTTTAATAACTGAATACAACATGTACATATGAATCCAATATTCATTAGGTTCGCCAGAAAAATCAAACTAAATTCTCCACAGCTAGGTGCCTTAGAAGTAACAGTAAAGCTCTTCCCCCATACTGTGGAGTCAATATACAACAAGTCTGCTTGGGTTGAGGGCCCTCTCAACCCAAAGTTAATTATTAGTAAGGTAGATTATTGTTGCTAAATTATTCCATCTTTGGGCAAAAATGGATTTTAGTTAAGACAGAACAAGTACTCCGATTTTACAATAGCAAATTCAGTAGACTGTGTGCGCACAATTTGATGCGTGTTCAATGTGTCAATCTACTTTTTGTAGCTCGAGGTCTCTTTCTATAAACATTTAAAAAGCAAAAGGAATTTTATTTTGCTCTAAGCTTTGCAGAATAAAGACAGTTACAGAGCCATGGCAAAAGCATTTTTAAAAGATAGTATAAACAAGACAGTTAGCAAGGAAATAGATTTATATTTTGAGGCATTATGAAAACAAGACTAAAAATAAAAATAGAAATATCTGACTGCACCCTCAGGAATTCCATCTTCTACACAAGTTAAGAATGGTGGAATAGGATAGCAATGGGGTGCCTATATGTTGCAACAGGAATAAGGGGAATTGAACCATTGTGAGGCACCTGCTTTTGTGTGTAATGGGGGGGCAGGGTGCAGAGGGCAGCAGTGGGGAAAGCCTAGTGCAGAGGTGAGGGAGAGAAGGGAAGCATGGCTTGATGGATCATGGCTCACTGGTGCAGCCCACATGGCATGGGTGCCTGGTGCATCCTGAGTCAGGGGGAGCACTTGCCCCCCCAGTGGTTAGTCAGCAACTGGGGAGGGTCTCCCCACAGCCGATCCCACCAACCTGTAAGTGGTAGTGGGCACTTCCGGGCATGCTGCTGACACTTCTGGGTGAGCATGACCGGCTGCAGGGGGATGGCGGGAATCACTTCTCTTGGCACCCCCCCCATGCCCCAGCCAGCGCTCTCAGGGGGGGCACCGATACTCTCGCTTGCCCCCCTCTCCGGCCCGGGAGCACTGGCTGTCAGGGGGTGCACCAGCACTCTCAGTTACCACATAACATGCAGTCTCCACTGCTATGGCACCCAAAGGCTTAGAAATTGGAAAACCCTGTCCCATATGATGTCTGATAGGGCAGGAAGAATTTCAACAGAGCTCAGGCTGTGTAGCAAAACCCATTTTTCTTTTTCTTTTAAAATGCATTCCTTCCCCTTCCCCAACCATTTCTGACTTTGTCTCTCCCTTTCTATTCCCTATAGATAAGTATAAGTGGTATAAGACATAGGATAAGCGTCAGCATTTTATTTTGGTAGCAAGTTCTCTTTGTTTTGTTTTTTCTCCTTGTTCTGTAAAATTATTATGATGTCTATATTGATTTTTACTGTTCTATATTGGTGTTTTACTGATGTATGATTTAGGCCTATATATGTAAGTTAGCATAAGTAATGCCAAGCCTCCATCTTATGTCCCCTGATGTTGTGTAACCTGTGACTCATACCTACTCCTCCTATGTAACTTGGTTCCTGAATGAATGGGAATGAATGAGGGTGCTTGAGAGACAATGGCAGTAGGTCTAAAAATAGCTCCCTCTGAATGACCAAGCCATCAACACCAATACCTGGACCAATGATCTAGCCATTGGAACCACCCTCAGCTTTCAAGAAACAAAAGATGAGACAACCCACCATTGTGCCCAGGCTGCACATGCTCAGTAAGAACACCTGCCACCTCCAACACCTATCCTGAGCTCCTCTCTGCCTGAAACGCCGTTTCTTTGCCACTGTCTTATCCCCACTGCCTTGTCCCCGGATCTCTGCCACTGCTATTGCTTTGTCTACACTGCCGTTTCTCCTGAGCTCTGCCACTGTTATTGCCTCATCCCCACTGCCTTTTCCCCTGAGCTCCCAGGTTTCTGCTTCAATTTCTTTCCTAGCTGTCTCTTCCTTGCCACAACTTATCTGCCTCCCACCCCAATATCTCAGCTGTCTGCCTCAGTCCAGCCCCAGGCTCCCAGGTTTTTGCCTCTCTCTCTTTCCTGGCTGTCTCCTCCTTGCCACTGGGCATTTCCCCTTGCATCAGTGACCTTGAGTAACCCTGGGGCCACTTGACCTTAAGTAACCCCCCAGGCCTCAGTTCCTCAGCCAGCTTCTCTCTAGTCCACTGGTTCTCATCCCAGTTCTGGTAACTTTCACTCCCTACATTAACTCCCTCTCTCACCTTAACCTTCCCCCATATCCCAGGTACCCCAAGCACACACATATATACCATACCATTCAAATTAGGAACTAACCTGTGTGTATGTGTAGGTGGGTTGTATGTGTGTGAACTGGTGTGTGTGTATATATGTAATTGTGCACATGATATAAGAATTAATAATCTGTATATGTGTACTGAGTGTGTGGGTACTGACACTTGATTTTTGTCAAACTTTTGGTGTGTATAGTGTGTAGGAGCTTGAATTCGTGATAGGTATGCATGTGCCTAGGCGGGTTTGGATGTGTAGGTGCCTGAGTTGGTTTAGAGTGTGTGTGTACCTAATTGATTTGTGTGTGTGTATACATGCAATTGTGTCACACTCTCCTGTCTAACTGTGCAATATTGAGATCCTGATAGTTGGCCTGACCCCACAGGAAAAAGCTGCTCACTACTACCAGACTGGTAGTAAGATGCTATTATTACAGCAGGCATCCCAACTTTCAGAATTTAAAAAGATTTGTGGGCAGGAAAGTGTTTAAACCCAGTGATTCTCAACTATGGTGCCATAGTAACTTGGGATGCTGTGAGATACTTTCAATGGTGCCGGGAGATGCCACATAAATGTTAACACTGTTAGGCGTGCAAACATGATTCACAACATAAACCCAGAGCTTTCAAATTGCTTTTTACCCTGTAGATTGCTTTATCACCTGTTCCTGTCTTTCTGAGTTTGGTGCAACAGAAGAATTGCTTTATTTTTCTGTAATAAAAAAAATAAGTAAAAAATAATTGCTGATATTTTCCAGGGGGTGCCTTGGAGTCTAACCAGAGGTGCCTTGAATCTACAAAGGTTGACAACTGGTCTAGTGAATGAAGCAAAATCTCTATAAGCTTATACTGAAAAGAAAAGATGGTCTCGTGGGAATGTCAGAAGATATTGCTTCAGTCCTTGGCTCTGCTAGACTCACAATGTGACACTCGTCTACACATCTCTCTACTCAGATTTCTATAAAGTGCCTTGTCTGCTTCCTCTTTGCAATAGGTGGTATTCTGAATATGCACTGCTTAATACAATGATCCTGATCTTGAGCATCTAGGTACTGGCAAGTAATTATAATCTTTCTATTTTAGACCTAACGAGTGTAACAATTACTGCTGACAGCAGCTGTTTTCTTTAAACAACTTGGCATCCCAGACACGTTTAACAGATAGCCAGATGTGGTCACCACTTTTCCTTTCTGGTTCTCATGCCACTTATTTCAAGTCTCCCACTAGAAACTTCTAGCTGAAGAGAATGCACTCCAATTAGCACTGCTACCATTCCCACAAGTGCCCGATCCAATTCTCGGTGGTGGCATTACCACACAGATTTTGTGTGTTCAGACTGCCCAGCACAGACAACTGAAAAACACAGCAAGCTCAAGTGAGTTATGGTTACCGGTAGCCGAACAAAGCCCTGAAGAGTATATACAAAGTAGAGCAGAATGCCCCAAACTGGTGCTTTTTAGCCACTGGGCCCTTAAAACAACACTTTTAAAATTGCTAGAGAGTCCCTTCCCTGACCACTTGGAAGAATTGCTTAAGTGTGATTATTTAAAAATCCAAGCATTTATCACAAAGAGTAGGTGGACAGTAACCCAAGGCAATTATTAAACCTTTTTGAATCATATGAAAATGCTGACACACTATGAAGAGCAAATAATTCCATTTCAAAAGTTCCTAGGAGTAAACGAGCACTTGGTTTCTGTGGCAGAATGGTCTACCAATAAACAGCATGCATTTCCTGTTCTCTTTTCATTGTAGGTTTGGTTTTCAGGGGGGTTTTTAATAATATATTTTAGACTATAATAATTTTCATATAGGAACAAACAAATGTGCAATTCCATAGTGTTAGTACATATTTAATATCCTTAAGGCAGACAGGGTCCTTGTAAACTTAACTTCAATAAAAAGCTTCCTAAATCCTGCTTCCTTTTTGTTCCTTTGAGAAAACGGTGAAGCAATTTGCATTTACAGCTTAGTTCCTGTTTCCAAAATACCCCTTTAACTTGGTCTTTTCTCTTTTTATGGCGGATATAAATGGCACCAAATTGTCAAATCACAGCTATTTTGTGTGCTACCTATACAAATAGGTCTTATTTCTGACAAGCCATAAAACAATTACTGCTGAATTCCCGTAGCCCTTTGATATCCCAGCTTGCCTGCAGGGCTCCAAAGCCATCTTCCATTACTTGTCTTGGAGCACTGCTAAAAAAGTCTGAACAGACATTGAGGGAAGATGAAACATCCCCATTCTTACACATACAAACAGAAATAAACCAAAATCTAACACTGAGGTAATTATTTCTGAGGCAAAATGTAACTTCAGTTTTCTTTTGCCTACAATACTAAAAGTCAACATATTGTGTTACCATTTCCCCTATTCTTGCCTCCCACTAATCAGGTTTAAAACAAACAAACAAAAAACCCACACAAAACACCCAAGTTGGCTTTCATGGAGAAAAGTTCTCTGCTTTACTAAGCCAGCTTACTTGTTGCAGTTTAATAGGACTGAATCTTAATTCAGCTGCTTGGGTGCTATTTATACCAGCCAGAATAAATTACTGCTTTTATCCAGGAAGATTCTTCCCAATTTATTACCCATGCTTACCAATTTAATATGTCAACACCATTAAAAAATGCTAATTTTAGAAGACAGATGGAAGACAGGAACAAATACTACACACAAAAAGACAGGTTCTAAAAAAGAAATTGGGGAGACACAGAAAGAAAAAGAGGGGGCGAAGGAAAAAAAAAAAAAAAAAGGAAGTGAGAATGATTCTAGGTATTCTACCTGCTTCTGAATTCCCACCAGTTTTTGTGGGTTGGGAAGCACATATTTTTTTTCCTTACGCATTCCTCACTCCTTAGCATTGTCTGGAAGCAAAGAAAGGGATTTGGGAAAATATCCCAAGAGTAAAAAATAAACTGGCTACGTACAAAGTAATACGAAGTGTACAAAACAAATATCCTGAAAAGAAATAACTGAAAGAAAAGTTATTGTCATTTTAGATGTTACTTGTAGCAAGAAGGAAGAATAACTTAATCTCTGCAACCACAGATATAGCAAAAGTGAGATCGTGTAGGTAGCCATCAGCATATTTAATTATTGTGCTGTTATCTTCTCAGATGTCTTGTAGTCCCCCCTTTATCTTAGGCAAAAAGAGAGAGAAAAAAAGAGGAGGAAGGAAAAAGGAGAGAAGGAAAACAATTTTAAAAATTGCTTCATACTTCTAATTGCTTCATACTTCTGGCAATACCACCGCAACATATGATATGCATGTAATGCATGCCAGAGAGGGAAGCTGGTGGCCAGATTTTCACTCCCTCTGTTTAAATCACACAAATGTTCTCACTCCTCCCCCATATATCCATGGACATGTAGAAGAATACATGTGTGAACAAACTAAGCAACGATAATCTACTTTTCTATAGAAAGAGAAATTTGCCTTGTCAAATGCGACTTACAGATCCCACGTTATTTTAAGGATTAAAATGAAATCCAACACCCCCCCCCACAAAAAAACAAACAAACAACCACACAACTTTGAACATTTCCTTGGTTTGAGGGTCACTGGCATTTTCCTCCTCCTAGTTCCAAACTGTCAGGACCTTTTTTCCTGTCTTCCGCCCAATCCCCTGCACTAGACGGATTAAAACACGTGGTATACATATCAATTTATAATCTAAATAAGCAATATGTGTTCCATTGGTACTATTCTATTATTCGTGAAGTAATGATTTGTGCAGTTCAAAAGCTTGCCCACATTTTGAGTACATAGTTTTGCGTCACACACATCATGTTTTGCTAATACATGTACCAAGTAAAGTTAATATAAACTTTTAAAAATTGCTAGGTTTTATCCAGTCTAAAAAGAAGGGAAAAAATTATTCTGTAGAACTGTCAAACTATTTACAAATATTAAGAAACCCATGAAAATGAATGCCAAAAGAGAGAGAGAGAAAAATCAATGTTTTTATTGATTTTCATACTCTTGTGGTACCTTTAGGGATTGGTTAGGCCATTACATTTAACTTGGCAAGACAAGAGTTGCAAACCATAATAACTGCATAGTTGACTATGGGTGGAAAGTTCTTTAGTACTTATTGTGCCTATAATTTACAATAAGTCTTTGGGCTCCCGCACTACCTTTGTGAAACCAGTTTACTGCTTAAATCTTTTAAAGACTGTTTAATTTATATTAATAAAGATACATATTACATACAGTGTTGTTGTTTGAAAGGAATAAACACATTCACATACGTGTGCATGCACACATACTACCGAAAACATCTTCAGCTTCTGACTGCATGACAAAATTTGACCACTGCTAATTTGCTTCAGCCTTTTTCATTCAAAGATACAGGTCCCAGTTTTCATTTATCAAGAGTATTATTTTGAAATAAAAAATGTGTCAGAAATTTTCAGTAGAGTCTTGAGTTTAGATTGAATGACTGGAGCCCTGAGGCAAACACACTGATCTAATCACAGCAAAAGATTCCAAAATCATGTCTTGTTCAAGCCAAAAAAATAATAAGTCAGCTGTTCTAAAACTACAATAAGCATGAAAATGTTTATAACATACAAAAAATACTTACGTTGACTACTTTAGTTTGACCTTAAAACTTTTAATGGTAACATTTTGTGTATGCACACCTCTCACCCAAAATATAACTGTGGAAAATAAATTTAAGCATTGAAAAATAATTTAAATGTAAAAACACTAACTCTTTGACTCATGCAGACTACAGAACAGGCCATGAAGTAAGCAATCTAAACTAAAAACTTAAACTATCCAACTGTCTAGACGCACAATTTGATACCTTCCAAGATTCAAGCTAGTTATAAAAAAAATAACTGCTATTCTTGCATATAACATTTGAAATAATATCTAAAATACATAAAAGTGAATAAAGAACTTTGAATATAGATAAAGTTGCTCTGTATAATCATAGACTAACATTATTCCTGAAATCCACAATTCAAGTGTTAACATAGAAATATCTCTATCCCAGCAAAGATCCAACCAAAATAGATGTATCAAAAGAGTAGTAGGGTTAGGCTCCTTTTGTTGTTGTTTTTTTTTAAGGGGGGGGGAAGGAGGGGAGTTAGGAACTAAAAATCTACAGCAGCTGTTTAACTTTGCCTTTAACTAGAATATCAAAAACTCAAGGAAGTGATCTAATGCAGCATCGCTTCATGGAAACCAGATCACTTCTATTTAATTTCAAGCAACTGGCATGGATAATGAAAACAAAAATTATTCCACAGTCTGCCTGTTTATTTGTCAATCTAATGTTCATCAAATATTAACTTTTCTTCTCATAGACAACCTCCAGAGTCATTTATTTTGTCCACAGAAAAGATCCAGAGGCGCAAACTAAACTTTCTAGTGTGTAGTAAGAAAACATTTGACTAAAAAAGTGTGTAATGAATAATAAAGCATGCAAACCATTCATAATTCAAACTTTTGTACAACTGCAAGTTTCTGTTACTATTGCTACAGAATGCTGTAAAGTCCCTGCTGTTCCTTAGTGTGGGAATTCCTCCTCCCCCCCACCCCTCTTAATGGAATCCAGGTTATATTTTTTATAAAGGAGACTGCTCAATATTTTAAAATTCTACACTTAATTTCCTCTACAGAGATTTATTACTAATATTGGTCTCAGTCCTGCAACCAGATCTCCATTAACAGACCTTAAAATGAATGCAGAATCCCACTAAGGCAACAGTCTTCCATACTGACTCTAAATACAGATTCACACAAACCAACTCAAATTTTACTGGAATTATCTTTGATTTCCACAGGTGTAACTGCAGAATATTCCTAATTTTTAATAAAGACTCACCTAATTTATACTATCCTCTTCCACTGAAATCTTAACATATTCCATTTGCCCTTTAAAAGAGAATTGATGGGAATGAACAAGACAGTATGTAAAAGCAAATTAAGTTTATTGTTTATATTGTTAACGGGCTACTTGATTTACTTTGGAGTTAGAGACTCACAATCTTGCATAAATACACTAAACAGATCAAAAGTACCCCCTAAAAAAATGCCTTTACTGCAATTTAGTGGCATGCAAACATTTATTTTTATTTATATGATTTTTTTGCCAGGCAATGGCTTGTTGAAAAGAGTAATTAGAAAAGGCTGCAAAGGGAAGATAATATTAGGTAAAAATTGGGGGCCAATATAAGCTAGAATCTATAATAAAAATGAATAAAATGTTATTGAAAAATTAAAAAAATCAAAGGCATTTGTTAGACAAATGCAAGGGCTAGCTGCAATGCCACTGACTTCCACAATTTTCAGTAATGTGACAGAGAAGATTCAAACCCAGAAAAATTCTTAGCTGTATGTTATTTACAGGAAAAGCCCTAAACCGCAAAACAAAACTACCTTGAAGTTGCTCATAAGCTGAGGAATAAAACTTTCAAAGTCAATGCATTAATACTGGGGATATAGGATTGATAACTCCTTTCAGTGTATTTCCTACTAGCCAAACACTGACAGCACATATTGCTGAGAAGAGTGCTTTCTATTTTAAGGAGTCACCAGTAGAACTGCGAGAAATGGCTGCGTTTCAATTCGGTTTTAGATTCGGCTATTTCAGAGGACAGCGATTCGTATCGGTGTTTTGGATCACCGTCCTGTTTTGTTTCGTTTCAGCTGAACCTCCTCCGCATAGGTTTCGAGGAGGCTGCAAGTTTCGCACAGCCCTACCCAGCCAGGGGCTGCAGGGCCCCAGTGGGAAGCCAGGACAGGGCCGTGAGTGGCTTGTCTGGGGGGAGGGCTGCTGCCCTCCGTATAGGCGAGGAGACCCATGCATGGGTCTCCTCACCACCACCGCTGGCCACCCCATGCAGCCCCAGATCTCTGCTCCCTGTGGAGCCAATCTTTTGGCCAGCACAACTCCCTGCAGAGCCAGGTCCTATGGCAGAGCAGCAGCATACAGCTTTTTCCCTGCAAACCTGGCTCCAAAACGCTGAAATTTTCCAAAACGTCTCAAATGCCTCGTTTCATTTTGGAGATGTTTCTGAGCCTTCTGTTTTGATTGGGATTCAGTGTTTAGGGTGCCAAAACAGCCCCAAACCCCTCCAAAATGAAAGGGCTGCTGAAATTTTGCACAGCCCTGGCCACCAGTAGTAAGCATTTTCCCACCAGGTTGACATTCTGGCATGATCAAAGGTATGGACCCTGCCTATCTGGAGCCGTTTCAAAAGGGGAGCTGCTGATCTGGAGCATAAATCTGCTGTTAGTATCTAACAGTTGCCTATGGAAAAGCTGGGAATGATACAATGTAGCAAAACAGGTCCAACTTTTAACTTTGCTCATCCAGAGTTAAAGTTGGACTGACTTTGCTACTACATTTATAACCTTCCAAGCTTGTCTGCATATAGCTGTTAAAATGTTGTGCAGTTCAGAGGAAGAAACCCCCTCCCCTTTGAAATGGCTCCAAATGTACCCATGTCCATATCCTGACCATCAGCATTCAATGGAGTCAGAAATTTCACTCCAGATCTTACTAGATGTAAAAGAGGTCTGAATAATACCCTACACACACTGAAGTAGCACACTGATAGAGCAATCAGCAAATGCTTAAATCAGTGGCCTGGTAAAGATATTCTCTATAATTTTAACCATAAAAAGCCAGAAATTTAACCCTACACACATTTTATGGCATAAGCAAGTGGGTCTATATGAAACACCTGCTCAGCTTTAAAAACAGCAACATTAAAATGAGTATTGAACCTTGGCATATGACAGGAGAATTCAATATTTTTGGCCTACAAGCTTTACCGGGGTTGGACCGAATAAAGAAACTTGCTTTAATCTCCCATTAAAATAGCATTCTTGACTAGAGATAGCTCAAACCAGAGACACACATAATATGAGGGTTGGTTTTGAAGTCAAGTACACCTCTGCTCAAAGGATCATGTTTTCTAGACATTACTGGGCAAAAATGTGCTTTCTGTTTTGATTCCCAACTCCTGCTAGCTAATTTCAAGTTGATCAGTAGTTATCCATATATTTTATTAAATAAATTCCTGAACCACACAACTCTATAGCCCATCCACCATAAAGAAAGCTTCTCTTCCTGAAGTAGTGAATGCTTTTTTTTTTTTTTTTTAATTGCAAGCCTAAGAGCATGAGAAACAAGACAATGAAAACACCATATATGCTTGTCTCCAGTCAACCCTTGTCACCCCTCCAACTTCAAGGAGTTCTCTTTCTGTTGGATTTCAAGATTATCCTTTTTGTATTATTTCCCTTCAAAATTTGCATATGAAAGGTTTAATACTGTCTCCCTACAGCACATAAAGAAATCCTTGATTTCCTTTAGAAGCCTGAAAAAACATAGAACACCTTGTCCTTTAGCCCTTGTTTCATAGCTATACACAACTCTCCTGCAATTTGTTCAATAAACAAACAAACCAACAAACCAACAGCAAAAGCAAAAATGATTAAGTGCCTCTCTGACTGAACATAGGATTTGCCTTTATTATTATAAGGACCAGTGCCCCAAAAAACCAACCAGCTGATGCAAACAGTGCATTTAAGCTTCCTACAAACTCTCTGCTATCTTAAAGATGAATGGCAGTAGCTATCCATCAGTAGGCAACAGAAGATGTTTTTTGTTAGATCTGTACTTCTGTTCTCCCTTCTGTCTCTGCCATCCCAACAGTTTAAAACCAGCACATTTGCCTTGCTGTTCTATCCTTCTGTAAGGTCATTTAGAAGGAAAAAAACCCACCTTCACTGTATAAAGTTATGCTTGTTTGTATAAAAGTATGAAATAAGAAAAATAAAAGACATGAAAAGGCAATTCATATGCACCAATAACTCAGAATAGGCTTAGTTAGATAAGTCAATCATTTACATGCAGTTGTGAGAGTTAAGACATTTGGGGCCATAACATGCTATTGATTTTAGAACAGACTCTTCCACCACCACCCAGATTTCTCTACAGAATTCAAAGAAACAAATCTGAACTCCCCAGTAGAGTCAGTGGGGAGTTCCACTTAAGATCAATGGCATGATTGATACTTTGTTGGCAAGTAATGGAAATAGTTAAGCATTAATACTATATGTGGGAACACTGCCACAATACTAACATTACTGCAATTTCTAATTGGTGCTAAGGAGAATCCTGTTTCCTAACCCCTTACAAAAATTATAGTTGAGAGAGAGAGAGGGGTTTGTGGCAAGATAGTAAATTTATACTGACGAAATAAGCTTTATTTAGAAATTTACAAACCTTCTGAAATTAGTGTATTACATCCTATAACCTTGATGATTGATACAGTGCTGTGTCACTGAAATACGACACAGAACATGAATTTTCAGTAAGATGTCTACACAAACATTTGAGTAAGCATAAGCCACTTTACATCCCTCTCCTCAAATCATGCTGCACAGTTAAGCAAAAATACAGACATAATCAATATAGTAGGAGACAATTAACAAAAATGTTTTTACCTAGAACACACTGTATTTTGCAACCAAAAACGCCACCATTTTTGTACAAGTCACATGCTGAGCATTAACACATCTATATGCATACATTTCTCTTTATTTTCACATTCCTCTAATTATATAATTCAAAACAGCTGCATATGGAAGTACACTCATCCCCATCTACCAAAAAGTGTATTGTAGTGCAAGAGTGATGCTGTAGCCTTATGGTCCAGAAATTGTAAAAAAAATCAACTTTTTAAAGTAACTCATTAGACCAGACACAGGTAGTAAAAAGTTAACATGCCACAAACATTAGGGATTATGCCCTCCTCTCCAACCTGTTGTTCCCAAGAAATTTTATTTAGATTCCACTAAAAGCAGAAGACAGAGGTACTATGTGTTCCCCAGGACAAAGGTTGTATATCTAAGACTTCTTTCGCAGATGTTTTGACCTTGTTGGAATAGATTTACTCAGTTTCAAAATGTCAAAACTAATGCAGAGAAATGAAACTAGATGTCAATATCAGACATCTAGTTAGATTCTGTACTAGCAAACTCAGTATGATAAATTTCTTTTACATCTTGTATTTTTCCTAAGGAAAAAAAAAAAGTACACAAAAAATCCTGCTCATGGAATAAACTCCTCTAATGCTAAAGAAAAAAAATTCTCTCTCTTTCAAAGGAGCCTAGAATTATGGCATGTTTCAAAAGTATGCTAAACAAGAAACATATGCAGACACTGATCACATGTGTAATTAACTAAAGTATTTTACCCCTTTAAAGTAAGTGTTCTATATTCACCATCTCAAACATAATACACAGTAATGTAATTTTCCCCTCTAGGTTAGCACCAAAAGATTTAAATAACTAATATGTATAAACCAAATTTTTCTAGAGCTGCAAAATGATCTTTTTAAAGCTAGAAATATTGTATTAACACTGAAATATTGTTTAGCAGGCACGATACATTTCCACTGAGATTACTTTATCCATATTGCTCTGTTGTTACATGCTAAGCATCTCCAAGGCTTTTATGCTACCTTCTCCTATCTTCATCCAACTTTTTAAGAAATGTCAGCTAAATATCTAGACTGAATTAGGATTTATCACCAGCAATTTTAACTGCAATCAGAGTAACTGCCTGGCAGAATTATTCTATATCCAGCTCTCTCAAAATAAATATTAAACAACATCTAACTAGCCAACTTACAAACTAGTCAGAGGGGCCCAGCAGGCACCTGGGAAGTCCCTGTTCCCCTGAGCACTTCCAGGAGTGACCAGGAATAATGGTCACAAGATGACAGAGGGTAGATTTAAGCTAGATATCAGGAGGCACTACTTCGCGGTCTGGGCAGCTAGGATCTGGAAGCAACTACCAAGAGAAGTGGTGCTGGCTCCTACCCTGGGGGTCTTTAAGAGGAGGCTAGATGTACACCTTGCTGGGGTCGTCTGACCCCAGTACTCTTTCCTGCCATGGCAGGGGGTCAGACTAGATGATCTGCTCAGGTCCCTTCCGACCCTAGAAACTATGAAACTATAATCTCAATGGAACATCCCACATGGGGAAGGAACAAAGCCACAACCCACACACTACCAGTCATACTCCAAGGTATCCCAAACCAAAACTTGAATTAATATTTTGACTTGCTGTACCTCAGGCACTACAAAATGCCAGTAACTAAAATTTATTTACTTAAGATAAGAACAAAGGTCACATTTAATTTTATATTTAAATTCCTAGATTTCAATTACTTTATTGCAGGTTAAGTTCAACAGTTGCACGTAACTTTACCAGGGGAAAAAACACAAAAATGGTGTATTTGGCAGAAACTAACTGGTTCTATGACAACCACTATTAATTAAAGATTACTAGATAAACATAAACTGCTCTAAAAAGGTAGAGTTGTTGACTGAACTGAGACATTGTGATGTTCCAGTCCTATGAGAAACGCTACATGCTCACATGCTTCAATCCAGCAGCTAAAAGCTCAATAGTCTTGGGTAATTCTGGGTAAACTTTGATATTGACACTATTAACTATGAAAGTTTAGCCTGAAGTGGTATGCCAAAGACTTGAAAATAGCTCTTAAAAATACGGTTCCCAAAATGATCAAGAATAAGTTATAAATATTACAGATACTAACTAGATAAGCATAACTAGATAACTAAATATTAACTAGATGAACGTTTTAAGTTCCAGTATGACAAATAAAGTATTACAGGGGAGGAGAAAAAAGCCCCAAGATTTGAAACACTTCCAATACAATACACATTTGATAGAATCACAAGTCACACTTAACTTTTTTGTACTCTCAAGTTATATCTATTTTATTAATTCATTAGTGATTTTATCTCATAAACTTTCTAGCCAATTACTATTTTGTCCTGAGTACTAGAGAAAAAAAAAATCACATCAGACCTTAGTCAAAATCCATTGGTGGGGAATGGGCACTAACTGTTCTGTATATGAAAAGGCACTATCTACCATGAAGGCATCAAGCCTGATATTTTATGAACACCATTTTAAACATACACATTTCATTACTAAGACACCCACAAACTTTGAACATATCGGGGGGGTCAATTTACTTCCAAAAAGGGAGAAAGATGCAGCCACAATAGACTTAGCCTTACAAGTAGCAGAAGCCCTTCTTAATATTTAATTTTCCCTGTTCTAGATTATCTGCTAGTATTATTATAGGAAGCACACAAAGTAGACAAGTCAGACAGCATCTGTTCCCAGGTTCCAATCCTGTTACTGTAATCAATAAGTACTTGCTTTTGAACTCAACTTTAACAATTTAGGTTGTAGATATGATAGAAACAATGTGTAAATGGCATTTAAAAGCAAATTTATTAAAGTTTTAGGACAACTAGAGTACACTATGCTAGACTTCATAAGTAATAACAAATCTATCCTGATTTCAGATCCTTTGCCAAAAAAAACAATGGATACTGTAGATGAGATGGTAAACTGTCCTATGGCTAGCAGTACTGAAGTTCATATCAGCTGTGAGAAGAAAATGGTGGTTATGTTGAAGTCTAGCATTGTGTGCTGTAGTTGT
The DNA here is from genome assembly GCF_052110815.1 of Crocodylus siamensis. Taxonomy (NCBI): domain Eukaryota; kingdom Metazoa; phylum Chordata; order Crocodylia; family Crocodylidae; genus Crocodylus; species Crocodylus siamensis. The sequence goes on along the minus strand of NC_143397.1, from coordinate 91,227,005 downwards.
CCTAAAACTTTAATAAATTTGCTTTTAACAATTACACATTGTTTCTATCATACCTACAACCTAAGTTAAAGTTTAAAAGTACACAAGGACTCGATGAAGACCCTGTATATAAAAACAAGGAGAAAAGCCTGAAAGTGAAGCTGACAAGGCTCTTTTGCAACTACATAATCAGGAAAAAGCAAACAGTAACTAAGTTTTTCTGTAAGATTGTTTATTCCTCCAAACATTAATCGGTAAAGCAGAGCTGTATGAAACCCACTGGAAAGCAGGGCTATATTTTCGTTACTAAGTAATTTCAAGTCAGAAAGACTCACCCATAACTTCTGCCCTTGGAGGCAATATATTATTTGTTTAGGTAATGTACAAATTGATGAAAAAATCCTAATGCAACGATGGAAGGATTCTATGCATGTACATCTGTATATGTCAGGGCTCCCTAACCTATGCTCCCTAAAAGCCCCTCTGATGTTGCTTAAGACTACAGGAAATAGAAGTTCAAACTGAGCCTGACAAGAAGACCAAAATTAAGATATTGTCCATGGCACATCCATTGCTCAGTACTGTTGCCTATGGCCCAGCAAAGCAATACAAAGGACTTTACTGTAGACAGAAGGATTAGAGCCAAAACCAGGTGACAATCATACAGTACATGCCATGCCATACAATGATTTGTTAGAGTTCTATGTTTGTGCAGACATGAAAAGCAGCACATCTCAAATCATTAGTGCCATGTTTCCTATAAAAGATTCTTATCTCAATGTAAATCAGATATAGCTTTTGCCTTGGTAAAGTTCTCTTTGCAATTAATGGAAACAAGAACTGCAGAATTCAGTTCTGTAAGGAAAAATAAATGCTATAGGTTCTTTCAGGATTAGTCATGACTCTCTTGAAAGAGACTTTGTAAAACAGCAGCTTACAACATGATTATTGGGCGAGGCATGTTAAAATAAGTGTACTTCAGAATGGTATACTTGGTATAAACTTTCATACATAATGAGAAGGCATCTTAACACAAATCAAGCTAAGGTAGAACACTGCAATAAGTCCAATGCATGGTAGGTCAGCGGAAAAGTTCACTGAACTTTTAAGGAGGTCAGCTGTAAATTTACCACCACCACTACCATAAATTAATATTTTGGAGTAAACACGGCTTATATGTTTCCATATACATCAGAGCAAGTTATTCTGCTTCTCTAAGTGAGATATGCCAGTGGCCAGAGTGACCCAGGCTCTCGTATTTTCAACGGTACAAAAACACGTAACTAGTACTCCCTTAAACAAAAGCAAGGATAGGGTGAGGGGGGCAAAAAGAAGAGACACATTGGGGCGGACGCCCCATGACACTGTCTGCAAAATAATAGGTTCTTTCTTAAAATGACACAGCTTTCAAAACTTATCCAAAATCATTAGTCATACTAGTACCAACACGTTTTTATATAGATACCATTAAAAAAAAAAAGACACCTGAAGCACCTGAATAGGTGATTTCTTATCTAATTGAAGTACAGAAAAGCAACAGTGAACAAGTCAACAACTATTATGCCAATGTACCAATAGCCATCAGATTTTAAAGAAAAAAAGAATAAAGATTAAAATCTTCACAAACCATTTCATACAATAGAAATCCAATATGATCACAGAGGAGCAACAGCTCTTCCTTTGAAGATATCTCAGTATTACTGCAGCAAAGCAACAGGAAACACCCTGGGATTTTAATAAAACAAAGTCAGCAGCATCACATGCCGGCTCCAGGTAACACACAACACCTGGGAACAGGGGCTGGGGGGGGCGGGGAGCAGGGGTGCCCCTCTGCAAGGGGCCTTTGTGGGAAAGCACATGCCACCCACCCAGCCAGCTGTCCGGGGGAGGGGGAAGAGGGAGGCTGGCATGCGATCGGAGCACAGCTCTGCAGCCACGGTGAGGGTTGGGGGTGGGGCATGGGCTTGCACGCAGTGACCACTGCCACTTACTTGGAGGGCCGTGATGTAAGTGACGGCCACTGCCTCCAAAACCTGCCACTGCCACCGCAGAGCTGTGCCTGGAGATTTCCGAGGCTGCGGCTGCTACTGCCATCACGGGCCTTTAAGTAAGTGGCAGCAGCCGCTGCATGCAAGCCTAAATCCCAGCCCCGCCCCCACACCATCCCCCATCCTTCACTGTGGCTGCAGCGTCGACCATAGAGCTATGCTCCAGCCGCATGCCAGCCTCCCTCTTCCCCAGGCGGCTGGCTGGGCAGCATGTGTGTGGCCCACACATGACGGGTACCTCCACACTTTCCCCTGTATCACTTGCCTGCAAAGCCCCCTGCAGAGGGGCACCCCTGCCCTCACCCCCTGGCCCTGCTCCCAGCTGCGATGTGCTGCCTGGGACTGGCAGCACCCCCCGCTCCCTCAGCCCCCAACCATCTTCCCCAGCCTTGCCCCAAGCCCCACTTACCTCTAGGATCCAGGGGTGAAGGGCATGGCTCTGCAGTGGCAGTGCTTGCCTACGAAGCCCCCAACCCTGCATGCAGCCGCCACAACCCCACACTGCCGCGGAGCGTGCAGCCGGTTGTCGGTCATGCCACTGCATGCAAGCCCCCCCGTTTCATCCCCCAATCAGGCGGCACATATGTGGCCTGCACACAGTGGTTGCCACTGCACGGCTGCTGCTGCGCCCGGTGCCACTTGCCCACAAAGCCATTCAGGTGGCCGTGGAATGCCAGCACAGGGCGCAGTGGCAGAGTTGTGGCGGCAGCCTCCGTGTGTGAACCTCCTGTCAGGGCAGTCGGCATGTGTGTGGCCCACAGAGTGGCACTCCTGCCCTCACCCCCCCAGCCCTGCTCCTGGGAGTAGGCACAGGGGCACCCCCCCCCTTTTTGATCTACCCCTCCAGCACCTTCCCTTTCCCCCGCTCTGCCCCACCCCTTCTCCCCCTCACACACTTTACCTGCTGGGGTAGGTGTCAGTGTCTATGGGTCTGGTCTGGGGGGGTTGTTGTGAGGGGCATCAGGAAGGCTGTTGAGATTGGGGGGGGGGGATGAAGAGTGCAGGGCCTTTAATTTTTATCACAGATTTTGGGTTTTTAACCAGAGAATTTGCCATTTTTAACCAGAGAAAACCAGGATCCCTGCTCATTACTGTAAATATGAAAGGCCCAGAAAGCTGAAGTAAAACACCAGGAGTAAGCGGAGGGCTGAGCATTGCTTGAGCTTACAGCAAGCTGCTCCCAGTGAAGAGAAAATGTTCCCTTCCAATCCGAGCTATGTGTAATTACAATATGAAAAATCCTCTCTCCCTCGCTATACAAACTGGCATTTTTCCCAGCAGGTGTCACATCATGGAAAACACATATACAAATAAGAATCCAAAATAAACATTTTTAAACAATAGTTTAAACGGCTGCATAAACAAAACTCAACAGCCTAACATACACAACAAAACACTCTCAGGAGCAACCTTCTTTCTCGCACAAGCAAAATCCTAAAATACATCCCCATTAACCAGCTTCTATACCACACCTAGCAACAATCCCCAAGTCTGGGCTGCAGAGTCATGTTCCCTCAGGCTTGGAGGGACTGTCCCTCAGACAATCATTAAGCATGGGGAATAAAGGCAGTGTGTCACAGAACAGCGTACATTATGATATGAAAAGTACTTTCTACCATTGATTTCAGCATATCCATCAGTTCACTTGATGCAGATTTAAAAAAAAAAAAAAAACAGACTACCTCAACTATTTAAACTACACTCAGGATGGGTTTCCCTGTTTTGTCAGGTGTTTACACAAATTACTGTTTTTATTTAAATCAAGTGTCTTTCTGTACAAGTAACAGAAGAAATAGAAAGCAATGAAGAAAAACATTCTTACAGTGAGATCTTTATTCTGTTTAAAGTATAGCAGCAATAAAATAACTGAAAACCGCACAATAGTTATTTCTCGACAAGAGCGCACTGCACAACTGTTTCAGGGATGTGAGCAAAAAACAGGCTTTATGAGGAGTGAAAGATAGCTAGTGGCATGTACTCTAGAGAAGCATCATTTAAATTCTATTTCCTCCTGACCATACATCTTTCACCTCAAAGATCAAATACAGATTAAGTGAAATTAAGTTGCAAAAGAAATACATAAGTCAACCTAAAAAGAAATTCAGATAACTGAATGCACATAAACATGTTGAACTTACCATAATAAGAATTTTGCTTTCTCTATTCACTCCCTACAAGCTCAATAATTCCCACATAGCTCTAAGCAGAATGGATTTATTATGATGTTGTTCTAAGGAACTGAAGGAGTTCTAGATGCCAATAAAGATTACAGATCAAATGGGAGATAACTATGAACCATTGTGTCTATTTAGATAAATAAACCTGCACACAAACAAAGCACCTCCTCTAAGCTAACTAAAACAATCAGCAGCTCTGAAGGAATCAAAACTGAATAAAGGTTTTTTTTTTAAACCTCCTCAAATCAAACAAAACGGCATCTCCTTTCCCCCCACCTTTTTTTAATAGCACCTCTCTTCCTTTCTCCCCTTTTTTAAAACATCCTCACACATTGAAAAATTAAAACATTGCATGGAGACTGTTCAGCAAACTAAAAAACAAAAATAAAACAAATCCAAACCCTCTCAGAAAAAGTAACAGTAGCAAAGAAACAAGTGAAGCACATATCCATACAAAAAACTTGGCAGCAACACTTCCACCTACTTCCCTCCAGTCCATTCATCCTGTAGACTGGAGGGAAAGGTGAAGACCAGGGAGAGAACGTAATATGTACTGGGGGAGGTGGGGGGGAGGAACCCCTCTATAGAGTTGATTTACAGCACAGAGAATTGCCAACACCATTAAAAAAGCAGGGAAGATGCTCTGGGGGAAAATGGCATATAAATGCAAGCTTTGTCCCAGGTATCCAGGTTCATAGATGTTTGGGTTGGAAGAGACCTCAGTAGATCATCAAGTCCAACCCCCTGCCCTGGACAGAAAAGAGCAATGGGGTTAGACAACCCCAGCTAGGTGCATGTTGACTAATACAGTTGTAGCCATATAGGTCTAGCAGCAAAAGGAATTAGGACTCATGGTAGCGGTGATATCTTGTATTAGACCAACTAGATTTTTGAAAAGAAAATTTAAAGAACATTTTTTGCAAAAACCTAGTTGGTCTAATACAAGATATCACCTCTACCATGAGCTTTGTCCCAGGCACCAGTGATTAAAAGATCATTGCTGCAGCTACTGATTTGAGTAATTGTGAGAGAAGCGGGGAGGGGGAATGGAGAAATAAATGACATTGATGACCCAGATGGCAGTAAAAGGATTGGCAAAGCCTGTAAGAAGAAGAGGAGAGGGCTGCTTTTGTTCCCCACTTCAGCCTGCACAAACCCATCAGCTAACAACTCCCTGCTCCATCAGTCAGGTTACGGTTTGGGGGGAAAAAAAAATAATAATAATAATTTTAAAAAACCCCACAGTACACCTGATGATGCTTTGTAGGCAGGGAGCTGTGTGGCAGCCAGAAGCCTGTCTGTGGGCTGTGTGCCTCCCAGCGCTCAGAGCATGCCTGGGAAGGCAATTGTTCCTCTCCCCCTAAGCAAACAACACTCCAGCGGTATTTCTGGAGACACCTTGAAGTGGGGCCCTACCTCTTTTTGGCCGGGGGAAGCTCTCGTGCAGGTGAAAGACGACTTTCTCCACAAAGTGCTGAATGTTACTGTGCTCAGGGCCCCTCACGAACACCATCCAGTCGTGGGTGAAGCCCTCCACGGTGGGTTTCTTCCTCACCTGGGCTCGGTGGCCCAACTCCAGTTTCACCTGAACGGCACACTAGAGAGAGACGCACACACACATCCGTGAGGCGAGGGCAGAGCTAGGGCTGGATGGGGGGCGAGGGGGATAAACCCCACTGCACAAGAAGAAGAGGGCAGGGAAGGGAAGAGCCCCGCGGGGGAAGCTCCGGGCACGCACTGCAACGGAATGCGGGCAGACACACGAGCTGGGCCGGGCGCGGGAGGAGGGAACCCGAGGGGTTGGGAATGAGAAAGAAAGTCTCCTTTGCTGGGTGGGGGGTGCACCTCCCCAGCAGCATATGCAACAATTCAAGGGAGAGGAAGGGAGGGCAGGATTCAAGAGGAAGAAATACAATCTTCCCCCTCCACTGATGCATGAACAAGTCATCATAACCCTCCCCCCACACGCGCAAACACAGAAAACAGGGGCTTGCCAGGGTGGTAGGATAGGGAGCAGCCAGGATCCCCCACCTTCCGCGCTGCTGGTAGGAAAGCAGGGGTCCGAGGGAGGGGGCATCAATAGCTGCGCGCACGCACCCCCCCCCCGCATGAGGATCACACACCCCTACACACACAGGGGCACGCGTGAGGGTCACACACACACGCGGAGGCACAGGGGCATGCGGGAGGGTGAAGCTCCTGGGGTGCCCCCGGCTGTCAGAGCCCGCCGAGGGAACGCACCATCCTGCCGCGGCGGGCGCCTCCTGCGCGGAGTCCCCTGCACTGTACTCACTGCTCCCCTGGCTGCTGCTGCGGCTGCAGAAATATGGCTGGGTTATTATTCGCCTCCACCTTCTCTGTGTCTCCCTGGATGCGTGTGTGCGTGTGCGTGTGCGCTGTGCTTCGTGCAATTGCAGGGGAGGGGAGGGAAGGAGAGGAAAAGCTACACAGAAAAAAAAATCCCTTTATCTAATTGGAAGCACTAAACTGTGTCTGGGCAGCGCAGGGTGGAGGAGAAGAGGGAAGGGAAGGGAAGGGAAGGGAAGGTTGTGGGGGGGGGGGTTGCGTGTACTTACCGAGCTGGCCATGCTGGGGGCCCTGGGGTATGTACTCCCCCCCCCCCCGCCCCCTGAGCTCTAATTCATAAAGAAGCGGCTATCACTGGGAGCACGCCCAGGAGAGGAGGGGAGATGGCGGACATTCTTTTTTTTCCTTTTTCCCCTGTCTCTTTCTCTCTCTCATTAAACTGAGCCCCCAGCAGCAGCTGCAGCTCCAGCGCCTGGATCAGAGCTGCTAGAGCATGCGCCCTGCACACCCAGCCTGACACCGAGACACAGACATAACAGTGTGCAAAGGAGGGAGGCTGCCGGAGCCAATCACACGCCGCAACTAAATCACTTCGCCCCTCCGGGGCTGATCCGGGCTAGCGCAGCCCCAGCGCGGGGTTTAAAGCAACAGGTTATTGCGGGGCAGGGGGAAACCGCCCCTCCCCCTACTCCCCCGCCCCCCAAAACCCAGAGGAAACTACTCAGATCTGACAATAAAAAACGGATTAAAACTGCTGGAATGTAACCAATGTCTGCAGTCTCCCCCTCCCCAGCTGTAGGGAATGAGGACGGGGCACTGCCTGCTGGCTCCAGCTTGCCTGTCTGGAGGGATCTGGGCAGACAAGGTTTTCTGGGAAAATGTGATCTCTAATTAGACCAAATAAAGAGTTGGGGGAGGGGGGTTCTCTGCAAGCTTTCGGGCACAAACACCTTCTTCAGGCAAAGGAGGAGTCTGTATTGTGTTGGAGGGATCTGTGCTTTCCAGCAGGAGAAAAGGGAAAAATCTCTTTTAAGGCACACCGACCCCCAGTAAATACAAACTACACTTGGAATTGACATGGTGGGGGGAGGGGGTAGATCAGTAAGACCTTTCCAAGAGGAGAAAAGGGAAAGATCTTTTTAAGGCATCTCCCCAAATAAATGCAAGCTACAGTTGAAATTTACATGGTTGGGGGGGGGGGGTTGTTTGGGCTTTTTTGTAAAGAAAAAGAGGTGATTTCCACTCCTCCCCCAGTGCCTCTAGGACTCCAGGCAAGAAGTCTGGCCCCAGTGATCATGGGGGCTGAATGCTGCCGTCTCCTAAGTGCCTGGTGATAGAAAAGGAATCAGAACTGGTGGCAGAGGTGATATATCTTTTGTGAGACCAACTATATTTGCAAAAAAAAAAAAAAATCTTTATTTGCAAGCTTTTGGGCACATGCGCCCTTCTTCAGGCATAGAAGAGAGTAAAGATTGTAAAAGTTCTCCTAGGCAGAAATTAAAATTCATTACCTGGATACCCAAGGAAAGCTACTCTGGCAGCTAGCAGTTTGTGAGAGGGCTGGGAGGTGCTACCTGAAGGTGTTTCCATGGTGGAGCCTAGTGGGCACACTGCAGCAAAGCTGGGAAGGAGCCCACCCACCTCGTCCAAGGTGCAACCCCTCTACACGTACCAGCTCAAGTGGAGCGTTTAGGCAATTTGGGCAGACACATGTGGGTGAGCAACTAGAGGCACTTTCAGCAGCAGCGAGTGCAAGCTGCGCCAAAGGGAACCTGTTTCATCTGGGGTCGGGGACATTCCCAAGGGGCAAAGCAACGAGTTGCTCCTCAGGCGGTAACTCATGCAAGTGCTCCGTCCTAGTTATTATCTGATCTATAGGAGGAGAACTGGGGCGGGGAGGAAGGGGGACTTTATTTCATTTCAAGAAAGAGATCAGGTAACCACTACCACACTGTAACAGGCATGCAGTGCAGCAGAAAGTGGAACCCTTTGTCCTTATATTTTGTGGAAGGAGGAGGGCACAGAAGACAGTTTCCTAGAGTTGGCAACACAAGATCCATAAATATCCCCAATATATTGATTCCACAGATCTATAGATATAGATCTATATGTATATTATATACAGATCTATATGGGAGAGAAAAAGTCCATTTATGTGTGTGTATGTGTATTTTCTCACAATAGATATAGGTCCATACAGATATATATATGGACCTATATCTATAGATATATAGAAAAAAGGTCCCTGCACACACATTCATACACATACATATGTACATATATGTATGTATATGTACATACACATATACAGGGACCTTTTTTCTCTCCAGTGTTTTTTCTTGTTTTTCTTCTTTCTTTTTTCTTCTATTTTTTTATATATATATATATAGAGAGAGAGAGAGAGAGAGCAGTCCCTATCTCTCTCTATCATATATAAGACCTCTGTGTGTGTGTGTGTGTGTGTACGTACACACACACACACACACACACTGTATATAAAATAGAGAAGAAAAAAATAAAAATATTGGCGAAAAAAGGTCTGTGTGTGTGTACATATACATACATACCCATATATGTACACACATACATTCATATACATACACACACACACATACAAACATACATAAATATAGATATAGATATTTATTACTTAGAAATCATCCTGGACTGATTTGCAATTCATGCCTTTTAAAGGCAAATAAATATTCTCCCAGAGTTTCATAAAGCAAACAATGGAGCCCTGTAGGAGGGGGAAATGAACTGGACTAGAAAAGAACTTGGAACAAAAGTGAAACTCACCAGTGTCTTTTCTTTGCCTGAGAAATGCAAAAGGCAAACAGGAGGCATGCCTGACAGGCAGCACGTTCAAATCTGTCCCATCAACTTCAGATGTAACAACCCAAGAGCCCAATCCTGCAAAAATACTAACAAGCTTTCCTACCTGCACTGAGACCGATGGACTCTTTGAAGTCAGTGGAGCTGCTCAACTATGGAAAGCTCTCCCTTGCTTGCAGGATCTGGCCCTAAAGTATTATCTGTGATAATAGGTAGCAAACTTCCTTTCCAATAGCATTTTTTTATCCTACTGGACAGGATAGCTTTACACTCTTCAAATGGCAGTGTGCTTGGGGTAGTGATGGTGGGGGAGCTCACTTTTTCCATTGGGGGAGTTCACTTTTTCCATTGATGGGGTCTCCAAGCCTTGCCTTTTGTAAGATCTACAATGAAAATAAACAGGAGAGCACTGTATGTGAAATATACCAGCACAGAAAACAATAAAAAAAAAAGGAACTTTCAAAGCCCAAGCCTCTGCCTTGGCTATTCAAACAAACCCATGTTCCTGGAGAACCAGAAAAGCCCTTTTAGCAAACATTGGGCAGGAAACAGGCATTAATTGAGCAAGTAGTATGACAAGTGAGGATGGGCAGGAGAAAGGAAATGACATTTAAGATTATTTAAATATACACAAGTAGCACTCTGAACTGGCTGAAAGCATCTGAAAAAGCACCTGAACCAAAACTGCAGATCTGTTCTACAGATGGAGTAATGCTGGATCAGGGGCATGTGGACATAACAAGAAGAAACTAGGTATAATTGATTTATGGTGGGCTTCTGAGTCACTCTGCCTTATTGCAATAAGGGTAATGTTTGAAATCTACAAGGATAATGCTTTTGTCACATGTAAGATACTAAATTGTCCTGTTTGAGTAAAAAGAATGACAACTGACTTGGTCAATAATAACAAAAAGATCATCCCCTTTAAGTAACAGGTATTGTTAATATACTGTACTTAAGCTGTGAAGTAGCCTCTGGAAATTCTACCTTTTACCAACAGATGGCAGAATGAGTACTTGAGCTGATGTCCTCACTTGACCTCTTAAAAAGGCACTAAATAACTCCAGAGGGTTTTTTTTAAATCTTCTTTACATTCAATTTGAGAGTAAAGAGCATATGTATCATTAACATGATTTTAAAATTAATTCATCTGGGTTTATTAGTGCAATTTAAACCATACTGAAAAAACAGCTGATTTTTTCTTCCTATATCCATCACATTAAATTAAGCTCTGTTTGTTTTCACCCACATTTAGAAGAACATGCATAAACAACCATTTTTTGCTAGCTTCTCTCTAAAATCTGCCTATAAGATCTTTCAGGCATATGACTGATAATGAAACTGGTACTAACCAGTCATGGGCAAGAAGGAAATAAAAATCATATAAAAAGCACAAGTCATGATGTAAAATAATAAAACAACATTCATCCATCAAGGATACATATATATTTAAAATAAGCACCACTTCAGCATTGCTTGCCTGGAGGGAACCAGAAAGCCATCGTAGACAGAAAAGGTTGTAGAGTCAGCCCCTAAGGTCCTATAACCTTTCTGTCACGCAAGTAACTCTTAAATATGCATGGAGTCCCAGTTAAGACAATGGAACTATTAACATAAGTAAGAATTACTGCTATGGGTAAGGGTTGTAAGTTTGGACCCCTATTCCAGTTTGTAACAGAGTGTCTGTCAGGAGCCCTCTTACTTGGAGAAACACCTGGGGCTGTTAATGATGACACCCAGCCAGGTGGGGGAGAATTCCCCACATTGGTTAAGATTGGCTAATCAGATGTAGCTTCTGGGGATAAAATCAGAGGGAGGAACTGGAAAGAATGCCTTCAGGCATGCAAAGGATGATGTCTCACCCAGAGATATAACTGTGGCAGTGAGTTCAAAGGGGCTGAGGTCCCTCACCACAAATGGAGGGGGGAATCTGGTGAAGATAAGGAGGACCCCAGCTTAGGGGAGGCTAGGCTTGGCTGCAAGCAACAGCCAGGGATGCTCCCACTCCTGAGGAGGGGATCAGGAAGCAGGTTTTAATGAGCACAGCCATGAAACTGATCAGGGAGTGGCAGTGGGGTAAAAAAGGAAAGAAAAACTGGGGAAAGCCTTGGTAACATGAGGGAGACTGAGCACCAGCTATACTGTCCAGCCTCAGCTAAACCTGATTGGGTAACTGCAAAAAAGGGTTGCCTGGGGTTTTACACTGGCAAGAGGGAAAAAGATTGTAATGAGTTAATCAGCGCCACAGAACACTGGCGGGGACTTACCTTGAGGTATCTGGAGGCAGGGATCACTTCCAAAGCTGACGAGTGGTTCAGAGAGAAAGTTGAGTGGGCTGCTGCCTGCAACTTGGGCCGCTGTAAAAGAAAAGAGAATAAAAATACCTGGAATGACTTAACATGTCAGGGGAAGTTATTCTCTGAGTACCAATTAACATCATACCAATCTCTTTCCTCTCCTCATAAGATCAAAGCCATGGCAGGAGAGAACCAGAGGAAACAGGCAGTATTACACAATCCCAATAACACAGTTCAAGGGGACTTTGTGTAAGTTCAAGGGTCCACCTTGAATTCTGAGCCCCAGAGGCCTAGACCACAGGATCTTCTGAGGCAGGATGTCATTTTGCCATGGTGTTAAGCCTTTGTTCCACATGTGTCACATGGAGTTGAAGAACCTCCCAGACACTCCTTGTTGCTTTGATTCTTATGTTCTCTTGTAAGTTTGTGCAGACATGAAAACATATTCTGCACTCAATAAATAACAAGGAATCATACTTTGCACCAATATATTATATTTTAGTCAAGGATTTCAGATTGCTTTATGAATATTAAAATATCCTTAGGTGATAGGCACATATCATTGCTGTTGTACAGATGGAGAAAAATGAAGCCCAGAAGTTGTGAGTTGTTCAGAGATGCATGGTATAGTGGCAACCGGGTTTAGGATTTTTTAGTCTTGGTCAGGATTTCAAAAACTGTGCAATTGTAGGTACCTCAGTTTGAAACAACTTGAAGGTCCTTAAAGGAGGAATGTTTAATAGACCACTTCTTTGAAAACCAGTGAATAGGGCACTTTCGAAATGTAAGAGCATTTCAAACTGGACACCCAAAGACTGAGATGTCCAAATAACTAATAGCCTTGGAAAATTTTGCTTGATTCTTCCATTACTCTTGGCTAGTAGTTCTCAAAATTTTGGGGATCACATGCCCCTTTTTAAATGTTACACTCATGTGTACCCCTATACTGCCGTGCTACAGATAACAAAAACAAAGTAACACTTTTTTTCCAACAATATTGGAATCTCTCCCACCTTCTTCATTTTTTTTCCTATTTCTCCCAGTTCTTTTATTTATATTTCCCCCTTCCCTTCTTCTGCTTTCTGTCCCTTCCTCTCATATACCTTCTCAAAGCTTGCTGCATGCCTGCAGGGTAAACATATCCCAGCTACAGAAACTTACTCTAAGCACCAGCCAATTGTAGAATAGTAAGATAATTGCCATATTTAAACAAATCAGAATTCCCTTTAATTCCCTTCTCCCCCTGCCTCCAATTACTTTCTGACTACACATTACTCACAAATCTCATTGCAGGAAACAATTTTCAGTGAAGGACTACTCACACAGCTTCTTGCTAAACAAAACACATTCTTAGTGCATTACATACAGTGTATACCAAGGATATCTTTATTTTCATGTTACTTCTTTAAAACCTTTTTAAAATTATTATATTTAATTAATTCAGTTGTGCTTTCTGTGCTGTCCTTAAGAGTGAAAACACACCTTAGTGTAGATAGGCAAGGCCATAATTATGAAACTTGGATACTTGCAGTTGGCTATCTAAATGAATATTTAAACATATTAGTATTTTCCCTTTCAGAGGTGTTAGACATGTATGGTCTCATAAGCTATGGCTTCAGAATCAGGCCCTAAGAATCTTTTTCCATTCCTTATGTGCCCCAAATCCCAAATAATGTTAGGAATGCAGGACTGGGCCTTAAATATGAAGACAGAGACATTATTTTATTAAGGGAACTTACACTGGAATATTTGCAGCTTAAAATCCTGTTATATCTGAACTCCTGTCCTCAATAAATGTTACTAGCTAGACAGGAAATCTATTTACAGCACCTTTCTATATTTCTGGGCAACTTTTCAAAGATCTTGGCTGCCTGTATGTGTTTTTCTTCCTTATTTACACAATAGTTTGACATTTTGAGGAATATCTTTCCTCTTCTGCAATACCATCAAAGTGTTGGTGGGCACCATTCCGTTAATCTAATTTGCCCCTTATGCATTAATGACCAATCTCTGGACAGCATATTAGGATAAAACAAACAAGTGGTTCATAATGTTAGCCTAAAGAGGAAAACAAATTATATGAATCAATTTTTTGTGAACCCCACTATATTCTTCTGATTGGAAAGAAATGTAGGAGAAAAATAAACCAGTGAAAAAGAGAAATCATGTTATACACTGATGCTCTTCTTGCTTACCTTCTTCAGTCTTCTCTTCCTCCCTAGATATCTTGAATCATTCTTCCCACATTTATTTTGGAAGCTGGTGTTACCTTTGTATCTATTTATATCTCTCCTTCTTTATAAAAACCAAAGCTATTTTGACACGTCTGTGAAGGTACTCACCACCTGGAAGAATATGATCTCAGATAACTTATTTCTAGACCTAATATACTTTTGCATATGCAAAGCTATTCAGCCATGGTTTTCTTTAGCAGGTGACAATGATAGATTTTAATTTTTCCCTTCTCTTTTCAATTGTAATTTTCTGAATCATGAGGGTCTTAGGATCTGCCATTATCACAAGAGACATGTATATTATTAAAAAAATTCATCAGTCAGTTGATCAATGAGGAAAGTCTGTGTTCTTCCTGTGTTACAATAAAGTTTGTTAACAAACTAAAGATCACTTTTGAATCTGATAGTGTTGTTCCTGAGGGCCACAAAAAAAAACAACTAACCACATTAATGGCAGTTTGTCTACTTCTTGTTTTATGTCTTTGGTTGTTCTGTTTTATTAGAAATGGAATGTAGAGTTAAAGAGCAGCTTTTTATACTCAAGATGCTTTACAAAATAATGAGCTGAAATCTGCTGATACTGTGACTGTATAGTTAAACAGAGCAGCTTTTAGGCATTCAGCAACAGGGTTCATGCAGCCTTAGATATTTAAACCTCCTTACTTGAAAAGGACATGTGTTCCAGGCATAATGGAAGTCCCTCGCACTTTTTTTGAACTCACCCATTTGATCTTTTTTCTCCACCTGCGTAAGCAGGAGGAAGGTAAAAATGGGATCTGAGCATGTTTTATGTTCAAGGTGGTATTTTTGGTTTCTTTTTTCTTTCATGGTTACAGTTATTTGTTGAGCATCTTCTACCATGACCAGCTTGAGTTGTTGTAGATAAGGAACTGCAGTAAAGTGCATTGGGAAAGCAGTAAATGAAAAATCTGTTCATTTTTAATGACTATCAGTGATAGTCTTCTTTTTATGGGGATTCCTTTAAAGATACATTTTGTGCTTAGATTCAGGTTCTGCCTCTTAAACCCACAAAAGAGGATTCCAGGGAAAAGGTCTTTGTGTATGGGTTTAGATAGCTTTGGATTTTTTCTGAGCCAGTTTTGTTTTTTGTATATTTGGCCAACAGTATTGGATGCTAGTCTTAGAATGGGGCTGAAATTAAGGTGAGTTTTGTTTTTCTAGTTTGTGCCTTAGCAAAATTCTGAAAAGATGTCATAACTTGACCATGCAAAAACTTTTCATAGGAATCTTTCTTGAGGTAGAAGGCAGGGTAGCATGCATCTTATAGACTAAAACAGATATGCATAAGCTTTTATGAGCCTGGGCTCACTTCATCAAACCCTGCCTTTTTAACTGCTCAAATGAAACCACTTGACTGCAAAGTGATTACTCAGGTAAGACATGCAAAACCTATATTTTGGGAGAGTCCACACTAACTCTAGTTTATTAAATAAATATCTATTGTGAATCAGTGGCTTAAAAACCCTGTTATTAAATAACTTGAAGTCTTTCTTGATACGATTACTTCCATGAAGAAAACACATTGCCCTGCCATACATGTACAGTTATGCATTCTGTTATACCATGATAAAAGTGAACATATTCAGGAAGGAAATATGGTATAGTGCCTTTGTAAAGCTATCATAATTCTGAATTTTACTTTATTTGAGATCTTTAAATCCCTTTTCCAGACGCATATAAAGCCATGTTCTACTCTAGCTATAAGTCAGACATTTTGATTCGAGAACTAGGACACTGGTCTGAATATGAGACAAAACTTAAAATGAGGCTAAACAGCTGATTGTATACACATGACAAGAAATATGTATAAATTGTCTTGTAATGTCACTTGGGCTGCCAGGAAGTAATGACAAAATATTCTAACTGAATTGGCTCTTCCTTGAATCAATGACATTTATGGATACTGAGCTGAGCTAAAGCCATATAGCACAAGCTGAACATGGGTCTGTTGTGACGTTTTATTGGCTTGTAGTTATCTAATCAGAAATAAAACAGACAATGAGCACTTTAGTAGTAACATATTTAAATCATGAGTCAATGGTAAAGATCTTTCAAAGTGATATCTGGACATTTTAGAAAACAATATAAAGTTGTTTATAACTCACTACCAACCACCTCAACGTTAGGGAGAAAGATCATTTAAAAAGGGAGTCCTGGCTACATACAATATTACAGTATGAAAGGTAAAAAATAAAAATCTTTAGAGGCCTCTAGAGATACATAAGGAAATCTGTTCAGAGTGGAAAGTCATGTTGCAAAACCTACAATGAGATATTTAGTTTCTGATTTCCTCACAATGATATAATCCCTGGAGGGAATATTCTTGTTAACCAAATAAAGAAAATGCAGGGTCAGATTTGATTCTCAGTTTAAGCCAGTGTAATGTATTAAGCCAGTGTAATTAATTAAATGTATTAATTTAGTGTAGTCCTCTGATCTTCACCCGTGTAACTGGGACTGATTCAGATCACACTTTCACTGGAGTTAAAGAATAACTTTACTAAAATAAGTGTTCCCATAACTTTTCTTGTTTGGAGATGTCATCAGTGCTGAAGAGAAGAAAGAAGGGGGTTGGTTATAGTTTCCTGATTGTGCTCATACATCTATGCCAGCCCATGCCCTAGCATGGAGTAGAACAGGCTCGGGGCTTTTTTAAGGTACACCAACTCTCAGTGGTTCATACTTGACAGTACAAGAAGGAACAGCATGAGCATGCTCTGGCCCTAGCTCCAACAGTACTCTGTACTAGGATGTGCTTGGGGGATGTCAGGAGGTATGGTCTCTATAGCTTATGAAATCTCCTCAGTTCCTGGGTGGAATTCAGAGCTGGCCATGCTAGTTAAAATCAGTCTGGGAGATCAGAATTATTTCTTTATCAGTATAGTATTGAGTACCCCCCAAATGGTAAGGCATTTATATATATTTATTATCCTTATAATACCTCTGTGGTGTAGGTGAGTATTTTTATCCTAATTTTTCAGATGGGGAACTGAAGAAATAAGACTCATAGAATCATAGAAGTCGGGTTGGAAGGGACCTTGTAGATCTTCAAGTCCGACCCCCCGCCTGGGCGGGAGAAAAGACTGGACTCAAATGAGTCCAGCCAGGTAGTCATCAAGTCTCTTCTTAAAGATCCCCAGGGTAGAAGCCAGCACCACTTCCCTAGGAAGTTGGTTCCAGCTCCTAGCCACCCTAACTGTGAAGTAGTTCTTGCGGATGTCTAATATAAATCTACTCTCTAATAACTTGTGTCCATTGTTCCTTGTCATGCCAGGGGGTGCTAGGAGAAACAGTGTCTCCCCTAAACCCTTCTGGTCCCCCCTAGTGAGTTTATAGATGGTCACCAGGTCCCCCCTCAGCCTTTTCTTGTGAAGGCTGAACAGGTTTAGGTCCCGCAGTCTTTCCATGTAGGGTTTGCCCTGTAGTCCCCGGATCATGCGGGTGGCCCTCCTCTGGACCCTTTCAATGTTGTCCACATCCCTCCTGAAATGGGGCACACAGAACTGGATGCAGTACTCCAGCTGTGGCCTGACCAGCATTGCATAGAGGGGGAGGATCACCTCCCTGGCTCTACTTGAGATGCAGCTGTGGATGCATGACAAGGTCCGGTTAGCCCTGCCAACCATGACCTCGCATTGTCGGCCCATGTTCATCTTGGAGTCAATAATGAGTCCAAGATCCCTTTCTGCCCCCGTGCTCTCAAGAAGGGAGTTTCCCATTCTATAAGTGTGCTGCTGGTTTCTACTGCCTAAGTGTAGCACCCTGCACTTGTCAGTATTGAAACGCATCCTGTTTATGTCAGCTCACTCCTGTAACCTATCCAGGTCTTGTTGCAGTCTTTCCCTCCCTACTAGCGTGCTCACCTCACCCCAAATTTTGGTATCATCAGCGAATTTAAACAGGCTGCAATTCACCCCGTCGTCCAAATTGCTGATGAAGAAACTGAACAGCGCAGGCCCCAGGACTGAGCCCTGGGGGACTCCACTGCCCACTTCCCGCCAGGTCGAATATGACCCGTCCACCACCACCCTCTGACTACGACCCTTGAGCCAATCTGCAATCCATCTGACTGTGTAGGCATCAATGCCACAGTCGCCTAGTTTTTTAATGAGGATGGGGTGGGAGACGGTGTCAAAGGCCTTGCTGAAGTCTAGAAAGACTACGTCCACAGCGACACCTGCATCCATTGCCTTTGTGACCTGATCATAAAAGGCAATCAGGTTGGTCTGACATGACCTGCCCCTAATGAAACCGTGCTGGTTGCCCTTGAGCATTATCCCTGAAGCCGGCCCATCACAGATGTGCTCCTTGAGGATCTTCTCAAAGAGTTTCCCAAGGATAGAGGTAAGACTGATGGGCCTATAGTTGCCCGGGTCCTCTCTCTTCCCTTTTTTGAAGATGGGGACCACGTTAGCTATCTTCCAGTCATCCGGCACCTGGCCTGAGCACCACGAGCACTCGTAAAGGTGTGCCAAGGGCCCTGCAATAACCCCAGCTAGCTCCCTCAACACCCTGGGGTGGAGAGCATCTGGACCCGCTGACTTGAAGACATCCAGCCCCTTCAGAAGCTCTCTAACCCCGTCCTCCCCAACCTGAGGTATGGAGGCGTTCCCCTCGAGTCCATCTGGCATCACAGCGGGGAAGTCCCGGTCCCTGCACGAGAAAACGGACATGAAGAATTGGTTAAAGAGTTCCGCTTTCTCCTCTGGCGCAACCACCGATTGCCCAGCATACTTTGCAGGGGCCACACATCTGGTGCCTTCTTCTTCCTCCCTATGTATTTGAAAAAGGACTTTTTATTATCCTTGATCTTGGACGCTAGTCCTAACTCTATGTCTGCCTTAGTTTTCCTGATAGCCCCCCTACAGGCCCGAGCAGAGGAGGTATACTCCTCTTTGGAGATAGCACCCCCCTTCCACTGGGTGTACGCTGCCTTTTTGGCAAGCAGGCATTCTCGGACATCCTTGGTGAGCCAGGGGGGCTTCCGGGCACTCTTGCCCCCCTTGCACCTTGTTGGGATGGACTCCCCTTGGGCCCCGAGTATAGTTTCCTTAAGGAACAACCACTCGTCCTGGACACTGAGCTCCCCTGCCCTCAAGGACCCCAGCGCCTCCCCCACTAGTCTCCTCAACTTGTTGAAGTTGGCCCTCCTAAAGTCTAGGGCTACTGTCTTGCTGCAGGCCCTTGACACCCTGCGCTGGATGGTGAATTCCAGCAAGCGATGATTGCTATTGTCCAGGTGGTCAAGAACCTGGAGGCCCCTTACCAGGTCATCGCCTGTGGCCAGGACCAAGTCCAACAGGGCGTTTCCTCTGGTGGGACCGTGCACCTCCTGGATTAAGTGGAGGTCCTGTATCTCAGCCAGGAACCTCCTGGAATGGTCTGTCCTGGCTGACTGTTCCTCCCAGCAGATGTCCGGGTAATTAAAATCACCCATGACAACTACATCCCTTGCCTTAAGTGCCTCTGCAAGTTGGCCTGAAAATTCCCGGTCCAGCTCCTCCCCTTGGTTGGGGGGTCTGTAGTAGACCCCCACCATCAAATCGCTCTCCCCACGGTCCCCTTGAATCTTAACCCAGGGCACTCAATGGCTTGCTTAAAGTCACAAAAAAAATCTATGGTAGAGCAATGACTTTGGTTCATTGAGAGCAGAATTTGGCCCTAAAAAGAACAAAAATCAAAGAAAATGCATAATAAAAAAGAGTGTTGGAGGGAGCAGAGATTGATAACTCACAGTTAGGTGGGCAATTAAAAACACATTTGTCAAATACTGGATTCTGAGAACATGACAAGATACTGTTAAATCATTATGTATTTTCAGGATTCAGGCCTAGGAGGTTACATAGGCACATTTCAGAAATCTAAACATAACTCAGCAGAAAACCAAGCTGCATTCACAGGAGAAAGCTGTAAAGCAAGACTGCTCAGCACATGGGTATTTAGGAGCCAGTTTCCAATAACAGCATTACAAAGGAGCTGGAGGTAATTTTATGGAGGGGGGCATGGCAGAATAATGAGGTGGAAATTACGGCTGTGCGAGGCTTCGGACAGAGCTTCAAATCCAGAGAAGCTTCAGGCGCTTCGGCATCTGAAGCAGCATGTTTTGATCAAAGCACTGGCTTTGTTAGGCTTTCCAAAGTGCTTCGGAGCTGCCTCAGAGATCTGGCTATAGGTTATAATGGGGAAACAATGAAATATCGATAACTTTGTTGTTTTATGTCTGATTTGGATGACATTTACAGGGACAGTAGTCTCTGCTAAGAGCATGAAGCGTGCCAAGTTTTAAGAAGATCAGTGCAGAGGTTTGGGGGAAATTGCACCCCAAATTCTTGAAAGCAAAACTGATGTCACGTGTATGTGTTACATCATGGGGGTGAAAACTGCAGGGGTGGTGGCTCCTGCTAAGTACACAAAGCCTGCCAAGTTTCAAGAAGATCAGTGCAAGGGTTTGGGGGAAACTGCACCTCAAGCTGCCAACAAGCAAAACTTGTGACTGATCTCCTTGACAACTGGCAGGCTTCATGGTCACAGCAGGGGCCACCAGCCCTGCAGCTTTCACCCTGCTGTGCATTAACACACACAGAGTTACCCATGTCATGAGTTTTACTTGTCCACAGCTTGAGGTGCAGTTCCCCACAAACCCCTGCACTGATCTTCTTGAAACTTGGCAGGCTTTTTGGCCTCATCAGGAGCTACCACCCCTGCAGTTTTGACCCCCCTGTGTTGTAACTTACAGACGTGACATGGGTTTTGCTTTCAAGAATTTGGAGTACAGTTCTCCAAAAACCCCTACACCGATCTTCTTGAAACTTGGCAGACTTCATGCTCTCAGCAGGGGCTACCAGCCCTGCAAGGTTCATCCAAATTAGGACATAAAACATCAAAGTTATATTTCACTGATTTCCCATTATACCCTATGGTCGGATCTCTGAGGTGGCTCCAAAGCTTCAGAGCTGCTTCAGCCAGACTGAAGCAGAAACCCGGTCTGGAACTCTAAAATGGATTGCTGGCATCCGAAGCGGCTGGATCCGAAGCTGGATCGGATTGCTGCTGACTCGCACAGGCCTAGTGGAAATGCCTTGCAAACTGTGGGGGAATGAAAGTAGCTTTGTAGCATACATATTCCTCACTCACAGATTTTACAAACCCTTCCACAAAAGTTCTGTGCGGTCCACTGAATCCAGCAGGTTTCTGTAGAAGAGCTGGGAAGCAGCTGTGCTCAGTTTACACTCCTCCTAATAGTATGCATGCGTCAACACCCAACAGATTTCTCATTAGAAACCTTTTCACCACTACATGACCTTAATGCCAGACACTTTTCTACACAGTGGTATATTAAAATAATACACTGAAAGTAACAAGATACAAATGCAACAAGCCCTTTTATCATTACTTCTCTCCATGGTAATTCTCCTCCTCAGATCCCTCATTCAATCTTCCTTTGTCATCGCTTTCTCTAAAATGTCAGCTGCAGATTTAAACTGGTGAGAGCAGGAACCTACTGCAGTTATTTATCTGCTAAATGCCACAAATGAGTATGTTATGACATGATAACAATAATAATGATTAAACAAGCACCATTCATTCCTCTTTTACACTTGCATCCTTCTTGGAGATGGTGATTCTGAACAGTGGTAGGTTCAGAGGCCAAAAGGAGCACCACTCCTAACATATCTGGGCTGCCAGAGTGAAGAAGACAAAATGGGAAAAGGGTGGCAAGCACTTTCTCATGGATAGATGCTGGGATGTAAAAAATCTGCTTCTGCAGGCCAGAGCTCTAGGGAGGAAGAGTTTACAAACTGTATGGTCTATCTCAGGGATAGGCAATGTTTTTTGGCCAGAGTGCTGAAAAGCACCACAATGCCTATCTTGGAAGGTGCTGGCATGGCAGAAAAACAAAATGAGGGCAAGGGATGCATGGCAGTGTTAGAAATATTATTAAAAATGCATTATCAATAGCAGATTTAGAAAAAAAACCACAGCTGCTAGCCCTCCTTGTCTCCTAATGGGAGAGGGAAGCGGGGGTTGGAAACTGAAGGGAAAACTACCAAAGGCCCTTTGTATTAAGTATCACTCCCTCTTTGTTTTGCAAAGTTACTATCTCTTTGTTACAGTAAAGCATATACTCCTCAGTTTTTCTCATGCAGATAAAAGTAGATTACAGTTCTAACCTTGAGGCAAGAAAAATTTCAGACTCTTATAACCTCAGAAATGGTCTGCCCATGCGCAATAACCTAATACATATTAAGCCTATCCGCCCCGCATACTTAAGTAGTTAATTATAATGCACATGGGACGTATGAAGCGACATGTTTACAAATATGTTTGTATGAACCGGAAATGAGTTGTAAAAGTTCCTCCTTCTGCACACGTGGTCAGGAGAGAGGGGATAAAGCCAGCTGGGCAGTTTCCCTCGGGGGCAGCAGAGTGTTTGATCTTTTGTCTCTCTCTCTGACCCTATTTGCAAATATATACCTTTTGTGTTGCTAATAGAGTGTGTCTGTAGCTGAAGTTTTTTTTTCCTCCTCCCGAGAAACGAACCACGATTTTTACATCAAAATTGGCGCCCAACGTGGGGCTTCTCGAGGACTACCCCGGAATTCAGTGACGGAGCGCCTCCGGTACCAGGGGAAGTGCGCACCGAGCCGACTTTGGACTCGCCCCTGGAATTTGAGGTTTAAGTCCGAATATCCGGGAAGTTAAAGGAAGTATCCCATGTAAATTCTGAGTTTCTGGAGAGGCAGACACACTTTGGAATTTGGATCGAGATCTCTGGGGTATCTGAGTGAGTATACGAATTCCCTTTGCCCAATCTGGTGTACGGATCTAAAACAAAGGATGTGTAAGTTTGCTGAGAAATTCTAGGCTCAGCTCTCATTGTAAATCATCTGTTGTTGAGATCTTTTTGGTATTTGGTGTGCCTTGGGCGCATTTTTGTGGGCAAATGGGTACGAGTAGCTCTCGTGTAGAAAACAATATTGATACCCCTCTAAAAGTCTTATTACGTCATTTTAATAAATTTGCAAAGCCGGCCGATTATGGAATAAAAATGAAAAAAGGTGATTTAACTAAGTTTTGTCAACTCGAGTGGCCAACGTTTGGGGTCCACTGGACCCCGAAAGGATCCTTTGTGCTAAAAGAAGTGATAGCTATCCATGAAATTGTTATGCAAAATGGGTATTGGAATCAGTTTCCTTATATTGATTGTTGGTTGTGGGTGGTTCAAAATCAGCCACCTTGGATTAAGAATTACTTAGCAAAGTCTCATGTGATGCTTGTTAAGAAAAAGGCTCGGGGGGGGCCGCCTGTACTCCCTGAGTCTAATGAGGGGGGGGATTCTGAATTGGCTAAGTATCGGACCCGTGCTCCGGTTGCCCTGTCGGGTAGCGAAGATGAGTCAGACGCCTCCTCGGCATCCAGCCCTTCTGCACCACTGCCCCCTCCCTTAGAGAGACCACCACCGACGTACCAAGGCATACCTAATGAGTTAGAGCGTGAGCCTCAGCCAAGTGCCTCATCTGAATCAGGAAATAAGGGTTATTATTTGCGCAAGCCTGTAGAGTCACAGCCGGTGTTGAACTGTCCGATGCGAGAGGTTATTGGGGAAGGAGGCACTGCAACTTTTGTCTACACCCCGTTTAGCACTTCAGATTTATTTAACTGGAAGAATCAGAGCCCCTCTTTTCGTGAAGACCCTGAAAAGATGAGGGACCTGTTCCGATCTATTGGGCAGACTCATCGACCCACTTGGGCTGATGTCCAGATGATGCTCCAGACCCTCCTAACCCCGGAGGAGAGGAGATTAGTGTTGGGGACAGCGGAACGTATTGCGATGGCTAGAGTTGAGTCAGAAGGTGCTGCTAGTCGTACTCTGCGTGATACCTGCCCTGTAGAGGAGCCAAGATGGGATAATCATACTGCAGAGGGCAGAGAGCTGAGTGCACGGTATCTGGGAATTATAGTGGAAGCAATGGGAAAGGCAGTGCCTCGAGTTACCAATCTGTCTAAGTTGTATGAAGTGAGACAGGGAAAAGAGGAGGATCCCTCAGCTTTCCTTGGGAGGCTGTATGAGGCGTTTCGCAGGTTTTCGGATCTGGATCCAGAAGCCCCAGATAACCAGCGTATGGTAAATCTTATGTTTATTGGTCAATCTGCTGCTGATATCCGTAAGAAGTTACAGAAAACTGAGGGAGGTGCTGGGAAACCGATTTCAGAGCTGGTGGAAATTGCATATAAGGTGTATGGGAATCGTGAGCAAGTGCAGGAGCGCAAGGAGGATAAAAAGGCTCAGCGACAGATGGCAGCACTAGCAGCTGCTATGACTGGAGGGAACCCTGGAAAGGCTGGGATACAGAAGAGGAAGGGAGAAAGAGTGGGAGCAGATGTTTGTGCTTATTGCAAGGAGAAAGGACACTGGAAGAGGGAATGCCCGAAGTTGAAGGAGAAGAGAGAGGGGGAACCGAGAGGTCACCTCATGCGGGCAGAAGACAAGGGTGAGGATTCAGAATGAAGGGGACAGGGATCTAAGACCACTACCCTTCGGGTTGGAGCCCGAGAAGATCCCATGGTAACCATTAGGGTTGGTGGCAAAAACTTTGAAGCCTTGGTGGATACTGGGGCTACATTTTCAATGATTCCAGAAAAACCCCCCTGTGCAGGAACTAGTGAACAGCATGTACTTGTGGAAGGGATTGAGGGAATGCAAACCCGACTCCCTGTTTGTAAACCACTCCTCACCAAGGTGGGGGACCATTTGCTCGAGCACTCCTTTGTGTATTCTCCAAGTTGCCCGGTTGCACTCCTTGGGCGGGACTTACTCACAAAATTGCAAGCTGAGATCTTTTTCAGAGACGATCAGATGGTGGTCCAGCTACCTGTCAAGCAGAGCTCGAACTATCAGATGGCTCTCCTGGAGGACCGATGCCCTGCAGTAAGTCCAGAAGATCACATGACCGGAGTAGACCCCTCGGTATGGGCTGATGGAACCCCTGCGCGAGCTAAGTTCGTCTCCCCGGTAAGGATCGTACTCAAGGATGGGGAGGGGCCCGTTCGGGTAAAGCAGTACCCACTCAGCCGAGCGGCCAGAGCTGGACTCAAGCCGTTAATAGAGAAATACAAGAGGTACGGATGGCTAGTGGAAGGGTCCTCACCCTATAACACCCCCATCCTTGGAGTGCCAAAGGCAGATGGGGTCTCATACAGACTGGTCCAAGACCTACGAGCTGTAAATAAGAAGGTCCTTTCAGATCATCCTGTAGTCCCGAACCCTCACACGATCTTGACACAAGTACCGGGGGAAGCTAAAATATTTTCAGTGCTAGATTTGAAAGATGCTTTCTTCTCTATTCCCCTTCACCGAGAGAGTCAAAAATTGTTTGCTTTTGAATGGGAGGATCCAGATACTTTCCATAAAGCCCAACTCATGTGGACAGTTCTTCCACAAGGATTTATAGCAGCCCCCCATATTTTCGGACTTGCCCTTCAGAAGGACTTGGAGGAGTGGAAGGGATCACACCCCGCAGTGACTCTCCTCCAGTATGTGGATGACCTGCTAGTTGCAAGCCCAAACTTGCAGCTCTGCGAGGAAGCCACCAGGTCACTCCTAAACACTCTGGGGAAAAAAGGATATAAAGTCTCTAGAGAGAAAGCCCAAATATGTCAGCCTGAAGTCACATTTTTGGGATATAAGCTCTCAAAAGGAGTCAGAGCCCTGAGTGCAGATCGCATACAGGCGATTCAAGGTCTAACCCCACCTAAGTCACCCAAGGAGCTGCGGGCATTCCTAGGGCTAACTGGGTTCTGTCGACTATGGATACCAGATTACGGTGGGAAGGCTAGACCACTGTACGAATCCCTGACTAAGGAGAGTCTCACTAAATGGAAATGGAATAAAGAAATGCAGCATGCTTTTGATCTGCTGAAGGCAGCATTAACCCAGCCCCCTGCCTTAGCCATCCCAAACAGTAAAAAGCCATATCGACTGTATGTTCATGAGAATCGAGGGGTTGCATCAGGGGTGCTGACACAGCCATCGGGCCCGACCTGGAGACCCGTGGGATATTATTCAAAGGTTCTAGATCCAGTTGCACTCGGGTGGCCAGCCTGTCTTCGGGCTGTGGCAGCCACAGCAGTGGTTGTTGAAGAGGCCCAGAAGATAGTCATGGGTGCGGATATGGAAATACTCACTCCTCATGGAGTTCCCCAGATCCTAGGGACTGAGGGAGGGAAATTTCTTAACCCCTCCAGACAATCACGGTATGAGATATTTTTGCTCTCTAATCCAGGACTTACTTTCAGACATACTACAGCCTTAAACCCTGCAACCTTGCTGCCGGAGCCAGGGCAACCGACGCATGACTGCCTTGAGGTCCTGAATCAGACCACGCAGGTGCGACCTGATCTTGCTGAGGACCCAATTGAAGACCCAGATGTTGAATACTTTGTGGACGGCTCCAGCTCTGTCATCGATGGGAAAAGACGAACAGGATGTGCAGTGGTAACCTTGGATAAGGTAGTATGGAGGGAGTCATTGCCGAGCTCATGGTCGGCACAGGCCGCGGAACTCACTGCGCTCACCCGAGCATTACAGCTGGGGACAGACCAACGAGTTAATATATACACTGACTCTCGCTATGCTTTTTCTACAGTCCATGCGCACGGACTATTGTGGAAAGAAAGGGGTTTCATTACTGCCTCTGGGAATAAGATTGCTAATGGCCCCCAGATTATCAAACTACTAGAGGCACTCCACCAGCCTAAAGAGGTAGCAGTCATTCATGTGCGGGCCCATGGGAAGGCTGCTGAGAAAAAGCATAAGCTTGGAAATGCAAAGGCTGATGCAGCAGCAAAGGAAGCTGCATTTATTGGGGGAGAAGCGGAAGAGGTATCCAAGCAGGCCATGTCCCATGCCATATGGCCATACGTTCAGGATTTAGTCCCACAGTATTCCCCTGAAGAAGATAAATTTGCACAGAAAGCTTGTGCAGAAAAGAACTCCCAGGGGTGGTGGATAGTACCAGGAGGGAAAGTCATGATACCCAGGCCATTACTTCGGGAGGTGCTGCAACAGCTCCATGCAAGAACCCATATGGGAGGTTTGGCCATGGGTGATCTAGTGATCCGCCAAGCAGTAGCCCCAGGGCTATATGTAGAAGCTCAGCGCATTGCTACCAAGTGCATCACATGCCAGAAAGTAAACCCTCGAAGGAAACCCCCTGTGCCAATGGGAGGTAGACCCTGGGCAGCGTACCCTGGACAGGCATGGCAGATTGATTTTGCCGAGCTCCCACGGTCCGGACATCACGGGTTTTTACTTGTCATGGTAGACCAGCTCTCTGGTTGGGTCGAGGCTTGGCCCACCAGGACTGCCACTGCAGCTACAGTAGTGAAGTATTTATTACAGGAGATCATTCCCCGGTATTCCCTGCCTGAGTCCATCGAGTCGGATCAAGGACAACACTTTGTGGGAAAAGTGGTTCAAGAAGTCGCACAAGCTCTCAAGGTTACTTGGAAACTACACACACCATGGAGACCACAGAGTTCAGGACAAGTGGAACGCATGAATAGAACTTTAAAGACTTTGCTCACCAAAATCTGTATTGAAACACGCCTTAAGTGGCCTCAAGCATTGCCGCTAGCTCTTACTTGCATTCGAAACACTCCCCGACGGGGCCTCAAATTGACCCCATATGAAATTATGTTTGGCAAGCCGCCTCGAGTCTTACCTCCTGGGATGCGAGAGAATGTAACTTTTGAATTAGGTAATAGTGAGCTTCATACGTATGTTATTGCCTTGCAGTCTGTCTTGTTTTCTCTTCACAGGTATGCAGCCTCCTTTCAGCGCCTGCCTTTAGACGTACCGGTACATGACTTCTCCCCGGGAGACTGGGTCTTGGTGCAGCGGTGGAAAAAGGAGCCTTTGACTGAGAGGTGGAGTGGCCCTTTCCAGGTACTTCTAACAACCCACACCGCTGTAAAGATTACTGGCCATGACCGTTGGATACACCATACCCGTGTGAAACGACATCCACAAGCGTCAGAGGACAACAACTCCCAAGACGAACTCACTCCGGAAGCTGAGTCGTCTTCGGAACAAGAAGCCAGCAAGTGGAGCTGTGAACCTACTGGTGATCTCCAAGTGCGCCTGAGACGGCTTAATCAAAGCTCAGAAAATTAGACAAGAAAGTAAAAGGGAAAATATGGTGGGAATCTTAATGTGCCTTGTTGTTATCTGCATAATGAAAGGAGCAGAATTGAGCAGCCTTAACCGCTGGCTCACACCCTCGCTTTCCCAAATTGCTCCCCCAGGGACAAATTTGTATGTTGATATGATGGAAAGAATTGCAGGTACTTTTAATCTTACCAACTGCTGGGCCTGTGGGGGGCTCCAAGAGGCCAGAGAACAGTGGCCTTGGAGGGCTTTTCCTTTGGCCCCAAAATGGTTGGTCAGTGACAAGGCGGATGTTAAGAGTACTGGTCAAGAATGGGATGAAAACCACAGCTGGGATCTTTCCCAAGTGGCATTAGGAGAGTACTGTATTAGCAGTAATGGTACAGGGAGAAGTTTGGGACATAGTCAGTGTACATGGACATTGAAATGGGCCCAAATATGCACCAAGTATGCTGATCAATGGAATTCTGCTGTTAGCATCCCAATCTCCCCGCAGATGCAACAGACCAAAAAGACAAGAATAGTGCCTTTCGATTCTAACCCTACCAGATGTCAGGCATATGAAAAGACCCGAGGTGAACGATTTACCTATGTCTATAGTTGGAAATGGGTACACCCGAATGGCACGGTGGCAAAGTTTAATACATATTGGAGTGCCTTAAATGACACAAATGAAATAACCAAGTGCGAGTATAGGGATAAAGATGGCGTATGGAAATGTCAGTTTAAACGGAGTAACTATTACACTGACCCTTTAGGGCAGACGGGCAACAAATACTATCCCCTTCTTTTCCACAGCCGTGACCCCCTAGCCTTGGGAGGGGAAAACAGGGCCCTGAAAGGACATTATTGGATTTGTGGAAGGAAAGCCTATACAGTACTACCACGAGGGTGGACAGGAACCTGCTATGTTGGAGTAATTGTACCATCTTTCTTTTTGTTACCATCTGAGGTCGGAAATAAGCTGGGAGTCTCTTTGTATGATGATTGGAAAAGAGCCAAGAGAAGTATTGATGTAAGTTTGACACAGGGTGGCTCCCAAAAGTGGAAGGAGGATGAGTGGCCTCCTCAGAGGATTATTGAGTATTATGGACCAGCTACATGGGCTAATGATGGAAGTTGGGGTTACCGGACACCGATTTATATGCTAAATAGAATCATCCGGTTGCAGGCCGTCTTGGAAGTAATTACTAACCAGACTGCCACTGCTCTCGAGTTGCTGGCTCGACAAAGTTCCCAGATGAGGGAAGCCATATACCAAAATCGAATGGCTCTAGACTATTTACTCGCAGAGGATGGCGGAGTCTGTGGAAAGTTCAACCTTTCTAATTGTTGCCTCCAAATAGACGACAACGGAAAAGCAGTCTTAGAGATTGCCAAAGAGATTAGGAAAATAGCCCATGTACCAATACAAACGTGGGAACCCACGTGGAGTAAAGACTGGTGGTTTCAATTATTTGGAGGACCCTGGTGGAAAAAAGTAGGATTTGTGCTTTTGTGTGCTCTGACTGGTTTGATTTTTATCCCTTGCCTTATTCCTTGTCTCACTAGATTGATAACCACTACAGTAGAAGGAATGCAGGTCGCAGCAGTTCCTTTGAAAGCACAGACTGTAGCAAAAGTCATGGTCCTCAGAAAAATTCCTCGTAATTATCTTGATATGCCCAAATGAAGTAAAGATCAGAAAGCATCTCGAGGGGGGAGATTGTTAGAAATATTATTAAAAATGCATTATCAATAGCAGATTTAGAAAAAAAACCACAGCTGCTAGCCCTCCTTGTCTCCTAATGGGAGAGGGAAGGGGGGGTTGGAAACTGAAGGGAAAACTACCAAAGGCCCTTTGTATTAAGTATCACTCCCTCTTTGTTTTGCAAAGTTACTATCTCTTTGTTACAGTAAAGCATATACTCCTCAGCTTTTCTCATGCAGATAAAAGTAGATTACAGTTCTAACCTTGAGGCAAGAAAAATTTCAGACTCTTATAACCTCAGAAATGGTCTGCCCATGCGCAATAACCTAATACATATTAAGCCTATCCGCCCCGCATACTTAAGTAGTTAATTATAATGCACATGGGACGTATGAAGCGACATGTTTACAAATATGTTTGTATGAACCGGAAATGAGTTGTAAAAGTTCCTCCTTCTGCACACGTGGTCAGGAGAGAGGGGATAAAGCCAGCTGGGCAGTTTCCCTCGGGGGCAGCAGAGTGTTTGATCTTTTGTCTCTCTCTCTGACCCTATTTGCAAATATATACCTTTTGTGTTGCTAATAGAGTGTGTCTGTAGCTGAAGTTTTTTTCCTCCTCTGAAGCCACCCTGTGCCCTCCACCCAAAGCCCCAGCCCTACTTTTTTTTCCTCCTCCCGAGAAACGAACCACGATTTTTATCATCAACCCACATGTTGGAGCAGGCAGTGGGAGGGGCCTGAGGCAGTGCAGCCCCGGTCTCTCCTCTGCTCCCAGCACAGGGGTGATGGCAGGGGTCTGGAGCTCAGTGCAGTTGTTTGTAGCCAGCCCGGGCTCTGGGCAGCTGCAGCAGGCAAGCTGCAAACAGCTGCACCAGGCTCTACAGCTGCGGCATCAGCTCTGTGCTGGCGGTGACTGCACATGCACCTCAGGGCAGGCTGCGCTGCCCTGCTGTCTGTCCCCAGGTGCACGCAAGCTCAGCAGCAAACATGGAAGTGGACCGGAAGTACTTGTGGTCCACTTCTGGGTCCGCAGGGGAGCACGCAGGGGGGAGCCTCTCAGAGACTGGCCATGGGGGGGGCCCCAAGTGCCCCCCCAGGCCCAGGAGGCATCGGTCACTGAGCTGGGGGGGGGGGCGATGCGCTCCCCGGCAGACCTGGAAGTGCTTTTGGTCCACTTCCAGGTCTGCTGCTGAGTGCACTAGGGAGCCCCCCCCATGCTTCTGTGGGACGCTCCATCTGCCCCACGACTGCAGCATTCATAAGCCTCCTGGTACCTTGAGGTATGTAGAAAAAGCATTTAAAGCTATGTCTATGTCTGAATCCCTCGAAATTGATTTGGAGGGTTCCGATTTGATTCAGAGAGATGAAAGGATCTACTGATTCCAATTCAGAGATTCGGCCTCTCAGTCAGGCCAAATCTCCGCCGAATCGAATCAAGGACTGAAGCTTTGCATAGCCTAGTGTTCAGCCCAATAAATGCTTTTTGCATGTCTACATCCAGTTCAATTGATGTTAGCCCTTGTATTAAATATCTTGTAAATACAAGTGGTTGAGTTAGAAATGGCGGGAATATAGAGAGTCCAAAAAGCAGACTCTTAAGTTGCCTCAAAAGGGCTGTTACTTAAATGTGCAACAGAAAAATAAGATGTCAGCAACATAGTTCCAAAAGAGCACTGAAGAATATAATGGGAAATGAGCAACTAAGAATATCAGAAAGTAATTGTGATCCATTAGGAAAATGAAGAAGCATAAGCCCTCTTAAATAGCAGCAAAACCAGACTCAGTTTCATCAAATGACTTTTCTCAATTAATAAATGGTATTGATAGCAAATTTACTCATTTGACTTGTCATTTCTCACACTGCTATCTTCACTATGAGTAGCACTACCTGAATCAAGTAGTAGTTGTGAGCAGTGCATTACAGAAATGAATTCCCCCTAAAAGCTATGCTTACTCTGGCTAGTTTTCATTCCAAACTGATGGTCAAATTTAGATAACTTTACTGGCTTGAACTCTCACTGACTTCACTGGAAGTCTGAAAAAGTTAAAACTGAGGGCACAGCCCGACAAAGAACTTAAGTATTCAGTAACTTGAAATACAAAAGTACTCTTATTGATTTAATGCTGGCATCACCTGGAATGATCATATGTTTAAAATTGGTCTCTGAAGGCAACTTCTTGCAAGATTTGGTTTTGAAATAATGCCCAACGAAGTCCATGAAAGAGGTCCCACTGGCTTCAACAGGTCTGGGAGGAGGTTGTCCTTCCCTCAGGCCTCTTTTACCTGTGTGATATGGAAATGCATTCTCATGCTAATTACGATGGCAGTTTGTGACATGGATACTTGTACACTCATATTTTAGATAAGTTGTATTACTGCTAGTAGATGTCAATGACATTAAGAGACTAGAAACCTGGGTCATGTTCTTATTGGTAAACTACGAGGAAAAAGGCTTGCTTGCTAATACTTATGTAGCCCCAAAAATGAAACATATTATAAAATAAAACAATGTATAATTTTTAAACATATCAGGACAAAAGCCATGCATAATATACTTGGAATTTTCTTCTACCTTATGTCTACTATTCAACTGCTGCTTCAATCTGCTTGCAAAGCTCATGGAATCTTGTTGCTCCTAGAAAGGGAAAAATCACAGGACATCATTCTGATTCCTAGAATGGCTGCACTGACACAGACAATGTTTTCTTTCCTTCTTTCTGACATTTCTCCACATTCATAATTTTATAAAACTTGTGAATGTATACTGCTGTCTGAGGATGAGAGGCTGCAATGTGAGTATCAGGCATTAGGCAATTGGACTGCAAAGCTAAGCAATTCTATCCCCATGGAAGCTGGCATGTGAATGAAGTACCTCTAATTCAGATTGAGGTCAATCTCACAAAGGTTTATAATACAACCAGAAAAATGCCCACCATTAAGACCTAAAAGGACAAAATCAAGATGAAAATTGTGAGCCAAATGGCATCCTCAGTTACCTCCATATAACTCCCTTACCTTTCATTGTACTGTATTATGTGAAATGAAAAAAACAGAATGTGCTGCCACTTACTTTTATACTTACTATTGTTATTTAAGTAATGTCATAATCTTGTGATCTAGTGTCATTGTTTATGAGTTGTCAGTCTTTTGTCCTGAGTTTGGGGCCGGCTATTTCCTTAGAGCTTAAGGATGTATGTATACGACATGGGTGTGAATGTAGAGCACCTGAAAATTTTAACGTGGCTTTTTTTTCGAGTGGTGCATTTGTGTTTGCACAAACGGTACTTTTGAGCAATTGGTGTCATTTTAAGCCTTGTGTTATTCCCCGCAGATTTCAGTGGGGGGAGTCAAATACCAATTTACCCCCTGTAATGTATTATATCAGAAGGTGCACGTAAACCACCCACCCTCCCCAGTCCCCACCCTTAGGCCCACACTGGACAGTCCTGATACTTACCGGGAGTCTCCCCTGGGCACAGTCACCCCAAAATCCTTGTCACTTGCACTCACCTAGGCTTGGTCAGTCTGGTCTCCTCTGTCAGGACACAATCCCAAAGGCAAGCCACACGAATATGAATCCTCCTCTCCTGTTCTTTTCCCTTCTCATTCCACCATGTTACAAATATATGTGTTTTTTCTTTTATTTACTATAGCTGCGATGATAACTGCTATGATTTCATAAAATGTTCAGGGTTTAGAGTAGTGGGTGGGTGTTTTGTTGCTACCCAGTTGATTGGTGATTGCTGTTGATGTTGGTGGTGAATTTTTTTATTTTACTACATTTCCCAGCATTCCCAAGCTCATTGATCTTTGTACAGTCTCCAATGGGGGCTCCAATTGGAACCCTCCTGTTCCCTGCCCAGGTTCCATCGTCAATCATTTTTGTGTAGTGCCACATATGACTTTTGGAGGTGTGTTGTGAAATGTTTTATAAATGTTTTAAAAATTTTTTTAAACTCCTAACCTAGTTCACATTTCCTCCCCCTTTCCCTGACCGTCTTCCCCTCTGCCCCTCCATCTATGCCACCGCACTCCCTTGTATACAGACACAGATTTGAAGTATAAATGAATTTATTTTAACATAACCAAGAGAAAGAACAAAGCACTCCTAGGTCCTGTTGTCAGCAATATATTCTGCCA
Source organism: Crocodylus siamensis (assembly GCF_052110815.1). Classification (NCBI taxonomy): domain Eukaryota; kingdom Metazoa; phylum Chordata; order Crocodylia; family Crocodylidae; genus Crocodylus; species Crocodylus siamensis. Next base: position 91,193,107 of record NC_143397.1, on the reverse strand, counting down.
GACAATCATGCGCAAAGGGCCGCCTGACCAGCCTCTCCTTGAGGATATCTCCTTGGTCCTTGTGCTGCTGCTGCTACCCAGACACAACTCTTTTGTCTGGCCCCTGCCTGTCGCGCTTCTTCTTCCCACAACTCCTTGAAAACTTCTCCACAGCTCTCATAGATATTGTGCAGGATATTATAAAGGCTGTGATATTTTCTGGAGCAGGCATGTAAGTGCCTTCCATCATCCTTTCAGTCGGCCAAACGCACATTCCACGGCCGTCCTGCAGCTGCTCAGAGGGTAGTTAAAAACCAGCTTCTGCGGGTTGGTGACATTCCCTCCATAAGGCTTCATGAGCCAGGGCTTTAGGGGGTAGGCAGCATCCACTAATATAACCGGGGGAATGGCGACACCGTGGATTAGGGCTGTGCAAAGCTTTGGACTGCAATTCAGATTCAGATGCCGAATCAGCATGTCTGAATTGAATTGCTCGCTATTTTAGACTTCCAAATCGATTTGGAGCTCCTAAATCAATTCGGAAAAGATCTGATGATTCGGAGGGCTGTCTGTATGGGGAAACAGGAACTTAGAAGAGGGAGGGGGAGCGGGGGGGAGGGGAGTAGGGGGGGAAAGACTGACATGTCTAGGTGGCCAGTGAGCAAGATTTCTCTCTGACTGCCTTTCCAATTACAGTGGCTGGGGGGACGGACATAGAAGCAGCATAAAAGCCTCTGTTTGTAGGCTTGCTGTGCTTTTTGTAAGCTGGTTCTGTCTGGGGAACAGCGTGACAAAGGTATTGTGCACTGCCTGGCTTGCTTTATAGTCAACAGTTGAACTTGCCTGCTCCTTTTTGTTGTTAAAAAGGATTGGGTAGGATTTAGCTTAGCTTAGCATCTCTTAATACTATTCAATTCATTTAATTTATATTTGCTCTCTTTATTTTTTGGCAAATTTTGAAAAAAGAAAGCTGTGTGTTCCCTGCCAAAGTGATCCACCACTATGCAGGCAGGCACACAGATTGCGCGTGCACACACACACACTTGTTATATATACACATAGAAGAAGAAAAATCAGATATTCATAGAAGAAGAGAGTCATATCATATATAGTAGTTATTAGTTATTAGTATCATTATAGTTAGTTTACATAGAGACTGAAGACAACACAGAAGTCAGATTCAGACTGACTAACACAGAACTCAGGGTCTTAGAAGAAGTAGATACATCATTTTTACACATTACAACACAGAAGAAGAACAAGAAGTACAGTAGTAGTAACACATTCACATTAACAGAACATCACAGAAGACACCATATATAGTTATTAATAATCAAAGAAGAGTCCAGTACACGCATGCAACAGAGGGAATAACACAGAATAAAACAGACAACAGAGTTACATTTCACATTCATAATTCATACTAAATAAACACATCACAGCGGAGAAGACAGACAGACAGCACACATTTTTTACACAGTTCTTAACACTTATTGTTACTGAATCAAACAATCAAAGAAGAGTCCACTGCACACATGAAACACAGAAGGAATAAAACACACAACACAAAAGGAATGACACACACACACACCTTTTGCAGCACAGGAAAGATTCATATGAGGCATGCTGGAAAGGCAGGTGCCAGGCCTTCTGGCAGGGGAGGGAAAGGGGGTAGGGGGAGAGCTACAGCTGCAAGCCCCACCCTCCCAAAAACAGACACATTCTCATCCCAAGCAGCCATGACACTTGTGCTGCCAGTAGAAGCAAGGAGGTGGGAGCAGGGTCTGCACCTGGCATCCCTGCACCTGCACCATCTCCCTGCAGTCCAGAAACAGGCACCAGCAGCAGAATCACTGTCTCCACCACCCCAATATCATCTCTCAGCGTGAGCCTCCCACTGCCAGAGGAGGAGCTGGAGCTGGAATCAGGGATGCTGAGCACCCTGGTTCAAGCAATTCAGGGGACTGAGGGGGAATCAGAGTTTGTGCTCCACACCCCTCACATTTCCCGTAGACCCAGGTCTTCTCTGGAAAGCAGCACCTTGGAGGAGGCTGAGGTTGTGGAGGCAAGTGGTTCAGCTGAGGCAGCTCCTCCTGTTGTTCAGCCTTAGCCTGCTGAGGAGGGGGATAAGGCAGGATCCTCACCCTCAACCCAAAAGTGGGTGAGTAGTGTAGTGTGAGAGCATTTTGAAGTGGCAGATGATCCCAGGTTTGCCATCTGCCAGCACTGCTGAAGGCACATCAGGCAGGGCAAGGATGTAAAACACTTTTTCATCACGGCAATGCTGCTGCATCTGAGGAGGCAGCATTCCCTTGCCCTTCTTGCTGCTTCTCAGCCTGGCACCAGTGCGAGCATGTTGAAAGGGAAGTCCCCCACTTGCTTCAAAGCCCCCTATCCCGCGAAATCAGAGGCAGGCCACCCTGAATCAGAGGGGGGGAAAGGTGGACAGATAGGGGGACGAGTTGCAAAGGTGAGCGAGATCACCCAGACCATTAGAGAGATGCTTGCTCTGGATAGCCAGCCCTTTGCCCCAGTTGAGTGGCCAGGGTTCAAGTGGCTTGTAGCACTTCTGGCCCCATCTTACAAAGTGCCTGCATGCGCCACCTTTAGCAGGATGGGGGTGACCTCCCTGTATGAGGCACACAGGGAGTATTTGAGGGAGAAGCTGTGCAAGGTAGGGCCACAGGTAGCCTTGCACTTCACCTACGACATCTGGAGCAGCCGGGGTGGCGATCACGCCTACCTCTCCCTCACGGGGCCCTGGTACTCAGTCAAGGCCGTCAGTGGGTTCTATAGCAAGCCGAGGCGCTGGATGAGTCCCACACACCAAAGGAAGATCATGGGGGCCATGAACCGCATGGTGCAGGGGTGGCTCGTTGGGCAGGCCGAGCTTACTCAGGGCTTCATGGTCACTGACAACGGGGCCAATATGGTGAAGGCTGTCCATGATGCCAACTTTGTTGGCATCTGCTGTGTGGCACACAGGCTGCATCTCATAGTGAGGGATGCCTTGGAGGGGGACAGGGCTGCCAGTGACGGCACCGCCACTAGTACTGCTAGAAGCCAGCTGATTTCAAAAAGCAGGAGGGTGGCAGGCTACTTCCACCAGAGCATCAAGGGGGGAAAATGCTGCAGGACAAACAAGCAGAGCTGAGCATCCCACAGCACAAAATCATGCAGGATGTGGAGACTCAGTGGAACTCCACATATCTGATGCTCAAAAGGATGGTGGAGCAACAGAAGGCCATCCATGAGATGGCCTTGCTTGAGGGGATTGGGATCAGTGGCCCGCTGAACACAGCTGAGTGGGGTACCATCTTCCAGATCTTGGTCGTCCTCAAGCCCTCCTTAAGGCCACCGAGACCCTTAGCTTTGGTGATGCCCTTCTCAGACAGGTGATTCCCCCTAGTGAGGGAACTGAAAAAACAAATGGAGAAGCTCCAGGGAATCAATGTTGCTGGCTGGGACAGGCCGCTGTCACCAGATGTGCAGGCACTGGTGAGGCAGCTGAAGGAGAGCATCAGGAGATGGCTGGATCCCTTGCAGTCTAGTACTGTCTACATGATGGCAGGCATATGTAACCGGAGGGCAAAGGAGAGCATGTACACTGGCAGCCCCAAAACCCTTGATCACTGGATGCAGGTGCTGGTGAACAAAGTCAGGGAGGCCGAAGTGCAGAGGCGAGGGGATGTGGAAGAGGGGGGATCCACTTTCTCGTGCCAGCACTCCCAGCACCAGCACGAGGCAGTCTTGGCCATGCCAGCCACTTCCAATGGACTGACATTGCCTGGACAGGCCCTCCCCATAGGAGATCAGAGGTAGTCTGCCCCATAAAAGTGCTCCCCTTTCAACGCTGGGGTCCAAATGCACCAGACCCCAGCCTCAGGCAGGCAGTGCCGAGGCTTCATTGCCTACCTATCTCGCTGAGGATGTGGAGCCACTGGACTGCGACCCTTTGGCCTACTGTGGAAGCCACAGACAGATGTAGCAAGATCTGGCCACGGTTGCCTGGCAATACCTTTCTTGTCCACCAACCAGTGTTCCAAGCGAGGGGGTGTTCAGCATCGCTGGGGATGTTGTAACACCCCACCGCACCTGCTTGGATCCTACTTTGGTGGAGCAGCTGGTGTTCCTAAAGGTGAACCTCCCGCTGCTGGGGTTCCCCAAGCTCCACCTGCAGATGGACTGAGTGCCACCCTCCTCACTCCGTCCGCACCAATTTCCTTTTTTGAGTTTTTGAAAAGCCAAGTAATGCCCCGCTCTCAGCTGGAGGGGGCACTGACTGTATCTCCAGCCAGCAAGGGAAGAACATGTCCCTGCTGAGCTCATTCTCCTGCCAGGACGAACTTGGAGGTATGGGATTGTGGCTATGGGGAAGAGGAGGCCTCAAGTCTTGGGCATGACCACTAAAACTGCACCCTGCTAGGGTAGGGTGCAGCAGCCCCATAAATGCCAGGACCAATGATCTCCTGGTGAAAGGTGGGTAAGAGGCACCATAACCTCCAGCTAACATACGTATGCACACAGTCCTGGCTGGGGAACACCCAGACCTGTCAAGTGTTTGACAGACCTGACGTTTGCTGGTTGCAGTGCAGTTGTGAGGCTCCCGGTGAGCTCAGCTTAGCTGCCTGGGATGCCAGCTTTAGGGCTGAAAAACCCTTTGTCATGTTGAGGAAGTACCTGCAGTTGGTCCTGGATGGAAGGAATAGTAAAGAAGCTGACCTGGGACACAATGCAGGCAAGAAAGCCAGTCAGTGGTAATGGAAATGGAGGCATCAGCGGGTGAGAGACAGGCTGGGGTGAGGGGGCGGAGGGGGGAAAGGGGAATGTAGCAGCGCAGGTATAAGTTCAGAGGTACCTGGGGAGTCAGATGTCTGGCAGGTTGCAGTGTGCCAGAATTCCACTGTTTAATCTGTATCGAGTCCCTGAGTTTCTGTTCCAAGTGAGAGGGTGTTGGAACCACTGACTCCTTGGGACACCCTCTCCATCTGGACCAGCACCATGCCATACCACCTATCCACCCAGAGGCCCTGCTGGCGACCCCCCCTCTAGACAACACCTACTGGACAAGGACCCCTTCCCAGCTTGGATAGGTAGCTATCACCCCCTACCCTCTCTTCAACCAAGGACTTGGACTCTACTTCTCTTCCCCACCTGGACTCCAACCCTTCCACTGAGTTTCTTTCTCCTGCTGCGTGCGTGCGTGTGTACCAATAACTTCATGGGGCTGTGTAGTGTGTTGTCTCTTTTAATAAATCTGTTATTTTGAAACCCCGAGTTGGGTTTTTGTCTGTTTCCTGATTGTTTTCCCTTTGCCACAACTTATCTGCCTCTGCCCTGCCCCACCCCGGTCTCCAAGCTGTCACCCTGTTTCCAGCCCCAAGCTCCCAGGTTTCTGCCTCTCTCTCTCTTTCCTGGCTGTCTCTTCCTTTTCACCACTTATCTGCCCCCTGCAATATCTCAGCTGTCTGCCTCAGTTTCCAGCCTCAATCTACTTTAAGTAACCCCAAGCCTCAGTTCCTCAGCCAGCTTGTCTCTCTAGTCTACTGGTTCTAATCTTAGTTCTGGCAACTTTCACTTCCCACATTTTAACTCTCTCTCTCTCTCACCTTAACCTTCCCCCAAGTATCCCAGGTACCCCAAGCACACATGTACATACCATGCCATCCAAGTTAGGAAGTTACCTCTGTGTAGGTGGGTTGTATGTGTATGAACTGGTGAGTGTGTGTGTGTGTGTATATATGTCATTGTGTGTATGATATATTAATTAGTAATCTGTGTATGTGTACTGAGTGTATGGGTATGGACAATTGACTTTTATCTAATTTTTGGGGTGTATGTGCTTGAATTGGTGATAGGTATGCATGTGCCTAGGCTAGTTTGGATGCCTGTGTGTGTGCATCCAATTGATTTGTGTGTTTGCACATATGCAATTGTCACACCCTCCTGTCTAACAGTGCAATATTGAGATCCTGAGAGTTGGCCTGAACCCACAGGACAACATTTTGAACATACAAACCACTTTTCAGAGCTGGGCCTATGAATGGCACTTCATCAGCCTTGTAGGTAGTAGGTATAGAAACTCATGGACTTAATATACACAGTGGAATTCTGGCACACTATGACCTGCCAGACATCTGACTCCCCAGGGACCTCTGCACTTTTACCTGCACTGCTACATCCTCTTGTCCCTCATCACCTGACACCTCCATTTCCATTTTCACTGACTGGCTTTCTTGCATTCATTGCATGCCAAGCCAGCCTATGGCTTCTTTACTATTCCTTACAACCGGGACCAACTGCAGGTACTTCCTCAGCCTGACAAAGGGCTTTTCAACCCTAAAGCTTCCTAAGATACATTTTTTTAAGTAGCCCTTTTTTTTTTGTCATAATAAACTTATAGACATAAACACAACACAAGATAAACCATAGCACACTGAGTAACATCATATATACAGCACAACACATCTTTACTTCTTGCTGTCAACTCCTTTACAAAAAGAAAGGCTCTGTGACAGTTCCGCCTGGGTACCTTTGCTGCTGCTGCTGGTGTTGAGCCAGCTAAGTTCTTTTACCTGTTGTCATGTAAAGTGGTAAACTGGACCTGAGGCTGTTGGGGAGGAGGAGTCCTCACTGGGGCATACTGCCGTGTTGTGCAGAGGCCCCAGTCCCAGGAAGGGCGCACCTGAACACAAGTACACACACACACACATTTATATACACGAGTCGCACAGTGAGAACACACCTTAATGGACATGCTAGAGGAGAAGCAGCTCTTACTTGAGAGGAAAGAAGGGCTCTCTGACAGTTTGGGTACCTAAGATGCTACTGGTGCTACTGCTAGTGCTCAGTCAGTCACTAAGTTATTTTACCTGCTGTTGTGTAAAGTGGTGGACTGGGCCTGAGGCTCTAGGGGAGGAGGCAGCCTCACTGGGGCACACTGCCATGTTGTGTAGAGGCCCTAGTGCCAGTGAGTGTGCACCTTAACACACACACAGTGTCACCCACCCACATCACGAGTTTTGCCTGTTAGCAGCCAGAGGTGCAGGGCCCCAGAAGCCAGACTCCCCTTGCACCAATCTCTTTGGCATTGAAGCCTGCCATGAAGCTGGCAGGCTTCATGGCCTGGCAGGCCCTAGCAGCCAGGCCTGCAGTAGATTTCACCCCCCTGTGCCCCAAGACAGACACAGTTGCCCAAGCACCCTTGTCACGAGTTTTGCCTGTCAGCAGGTTGAGGTGCAGTTTCCCCCAAACCCCTGCACCTATCTCCTTGAAACTTGGCAGGCTTCATAGCCTCAGCAGATGCCACTACCCCTGCCGTTTTCACCCCACTGTGGTGTAACACATACATGACACGAGTTTTGCTTTCACAGATTTGGGGTGCAGTTTCCCCCAACCCCCTGCACCTATCTCCTTGAAACTTGGCAGGCTTCATGCTCTTAGCAGAGGCTACCATCCCTGCACGTTTCATCTGAATCAGACAAAAAACAACTAAATTGAAGTGGAAAACCAATTCAGAGCTCCGAACTAAATTGCTGGCATCCAAATTGGCTGACTCCAAACCCAAATCGAATAGTTCCCTATTCACACAAGCCTACCGTGGATCACTGTCTCCTCCACACCAGGTGCGTAGTGTCCTTTTTCCCCGAGGCCAGGCAGAGGAGAGTTTCTGAACACACATGCATCACACATGCTGCCGGCCCACCCGGTATAAATGTTCGTGAACCAGCCCCGGTGGTCCACCATGGCTTGCAGGATCATGGAGGCATATCCTTTCCTGTTTGTGAAAGCCCTCCCCGTCCCCACAGGGCACAGCACTGGGATGTGAGTGTTGTCTAAAGCCCCTATGCAGTTTGGGAACCCCTTGTCACTGAAGCCATCTATGACTTGCAACTTGCCACTGAACACTCTAGCACAGTTCCTTTCCTCTCAGGCATTCACCAGATGGATAATTTTGTTTGAAGCGATCTCCTTTAGCAGCTGGCATACCTCACGAGTTGCCAGCCCGACCGTGCAGGCATCCATGCTGAACTGGTTTGCGATGTAGTAGAAGCTGGATGGGTTGGCCAGTTTCATGATGGCCATTGTAACCCTCTTGTCTGGTGGGATAGCCCGATACATGTTAGTGTCCTGCCTCGCAATGTGGGGCACCAGCATTGAGACAATATGATAGACCGTTTCCCTTTTCATTTGGAACATCTCCAACCACTGCTGGTCATTCCAAGTCGTCAGCACAATTCACTCCCACCAGTCTGAGCTGCTCTCGTGGGCCCACACTGGGCAGATTCTAGTCATCCTCAGATTTCTCAACAGTGCCCAGTCAAATTCCACTTCTTCACTTTCCTCAGGGTATTCCAAGTCCCCTAGCTACCTGTATCATCTTCTGCGTATTCTCATTGATGATGTTAAAGCAGGAACACAACTTGCCACTGAACACTCTAGCACAGTTCCTTTCCTCTCAGGCATTCACCAGTAATCCCCAGGTAAACAGCATTTGCAGAAGCAGCACGGCCTCCTCCTGCTCACCCATGTCCTCCTTATTCTCCATGTCAGAGGACTCTTCACTGCGCCGTTCTCCATTGTCACATATTTCATTCTCCAATTTGCCCCTCACTGTCAGCAGCAGCTTTCCACCTGTCTGCACCAAGTAGGGAGCAGGAACTGTAGGGTGTTCTTGTGGTCTGGAGCTTGGGTGTAGCTGCTTTTTCGGCACTTCACTCCAGCACCCCAGGGCATTGGGGCTTTTGCACATCCTTTCATTCTGAGCTTAGCAGCCACTGGTCTTCTGATCTAATCAAGCTTGCAAACAAAAAGATGTCTTAACTACTCCACTCCTATTAGGCTACTCAGAACTTTTTCCAGCTTTTGCCACTTCAGGGAAAACAGGCTGTGCTTCTGCAATAAAACTATTTTGCACAAGCAGGCAGGTAAGTATTGATTTTTGCAACATTCCAGGCCACTGAGCAGCCATCCCAAAGTACAATGGCTTTATTTACCCCATCACCAGGTCTTTGTTGGTGCTTAATCAACATTTTATTAGAGCAAAGGATTATAGACAGGCTGGAAAGTAGGAGGAATAAGCCAATTTATGTTGAGATCACAAAAGGCGTGCAGGTGTGAGGGCACAGTTGTGACTGGACCCAGGTCCAGTGCAAGATCAAGTCTCTGAGATCAGCATTTTACAGAGCCAAAGATGTGAACTCTCATTCTGGGGGAGGTCACACAATTGCTCCTTTCTGCAACAAACTGTCCATCATTCTCTCCAAGGATGCGGGTGACAACCCAGGTATGGAGACTTTCAGCACCAGGGTTGGGCAGGAGGAGGAGGCGGCGGCAGCAGCAGCCCCTCCTGAGGGTGTGTGGCAGGGCACTGTTGGTGCCTGCCACTTTAAGGGCTGGAGCAGGCAGCAGCCAAGTGCTTGAGTATGGCAGCCATTTCTTAACATCTGTGTCAGGGCTTGGATAGCTAACTTAGCATACAGTTTAAGCTCACTCATTTATAGGAGGTGACTGATCATAATGTTTGCATTGTGAAGGCCAGTTGACTTCTCAAGTAGATGGATAATGGCAAGAGACAAATGATGAAAAGCGGAGGTGACAGGGTCTTCTTGGAAGATACCCCCAGTGAATATTAAAAGTAGTTACATTGCATCTCTGGATAGAGAGAATCTGTTTTCCACATGGTTATAGTTAAATCTATAAACATATAAAATTAGTAATCATTTACACTGCTGTATGCTTTCAGTGTTTCTAGATTGATGAATGTGGGAATGAGTGAAAGGCCTTCTTGGAGTTTAGTCCTACTACCCTGAAGTTTCTTTCCTTGGGTTTGACATTTTTTAAACCCAACTTGCTGATCAAATTTTTTTTTCTGGCCCCTCTGTATTTTATTTGCATCTTGTTTTAGTACTATGTGAAATAACCATGCTGAGCTAGATCATCATAGATTTGATCTGATAACATCAACACTAACAGTCTCCACACGGTTGGGAAACGTTGAGAGACTGGTCAGTAGCTGGGAAATATTTGATGACCCATGCTTTTGTTTTTCATAATTAGAACGCTTCTGACATTCATCATCCATTCAGCGAGTTCTCCTGATAAAGCTACCTAAAGGGGTTGTACTAAGTAATTTACATTTTGCTAAATAAAACATGGGACTAGACACTAGGCAGAGCCTTGAGCAAGAAGTTGGGTGCAAGCAGCAGCAGTCAGAAGTAGTCACCATGATGCATTGCTTTTGAGACACTCCTGCCAAGTACAATGCTGTTTCTGCTTCCTCCTTCCTCATGGAGGCCATATCAAGTCAGAGACTCTCTTAAAAAATTAAAAGAAGCACAGTAAGGGATGTGGGAGAGGGCTGTGTTCGATTAGTGATTAAGCCACATCCATAGACATGATATTAAAATTAAGGCAATTTTCATTTCCATTGTTTGTATTCTTTTTTAGTTTTTCCTCTCCCAATTGGCCAGAGAAGTAAAAGCCAAACACTGCCCTGAAAAGTAACTGGCAATCACTTATTTTGTTTTTTATTACTGGAGAAAGAAGGACTGTAGTCAACCTCTTCAAAATGAATCTCTCTCTGAGGCTTCTGTTAGCAGAGTATCTGAGCACCTCACAGTTTTTCAGTGTGTCTATCCTCATAGCCCCATGGCTATAGATTGATAACTAAAGTGCAAAGAGATTAAGTTACTTGTACTTTAGAAAGGTCACACAGAAAGGCAGTGATACAGCACAGACTTAAACATAAGTCTCCCAAGGTGAGGACTGTCCTTCTCCACCTCAAACAAATATTACTTTTCTTAAAATATTTTAATTATTAGCATTTATTTGCTATGCTACACTGGCAATGTACTCAGCATTATTGAGTAAATAAATAAAAAAAAAAACTAAGTGCCTCAAAGACACCGTGATCTACAGGACAAACACCCAGAAGGCAGAGTCTAGTTCAAAAGGGTTTATATTTGTACATGATTAAGATATGAAAGGACTAATACGATAAAATATTATGAGTTGAATTTTGAAGACCTCTTGGAGGTGTTGAGATTTTGATGCCCTAATAAAGCTATATGAGTTTTTTCATATTTATTCTATACTTCTTGTAGACATCATGAAAAAAATAGGTTTTCAAAAGGGATAAATGTTTTTTCTATTGCCATCACATATTATGAAAACAGTGCTGCCATTTAACCTCTATTTTTGTTTAAGTAGGTGCATGGAAACCATAATGTGGAACCTCTATTCTTACTTAAAGAGTGCAATTCCCATTTTCTGTAATTACATGTTAACATTTAAATCTATGGTAAAAATGTTTTTATATTTCATGTATTGAATAATGATGTAGTGTATAAAACCCGAAATGGACAGTACCATTTGATAATGTAGGAAACATTATTTGGATTACTTTGTGGAGTGCTTTACTGACAATGAAATTTATGATTATAAAAATAAGTTTAAATACTTATATTCCTATTGGCCTCTTTAAAGCAAAGTTGCCTAATGGTGTTAGAAATGGCTGTTTGAAAATAAAGATCATGAGGACAAAATAAGAACAAGTAGTCAGTGACAAAACATAAATTGTTTAGGAATTAGTGCTTCAAGAGATGAAAGACCCTCCCCTGGTCTATCCAACTTGTTTTGAGCTGTCATCAGCTGTGGTCATGAAGAAAATGGAAGTTCTCGTAAGTCAGGTACAATGGGTGGGACTTTCAGCAAGGGCAACATTTCATGCTGTGACTTGCTCGAAATTAGTTGAAAAATTATACATACAAAGTCAGGTATCCACATTTTGTGTGGAATGTGGCTAAATATCCATTGAAAGCTGAAATTCAATCTAATTCAAGTCACAGGATTGCAATGCTGTGGCACAGACTTTGTAATATTGCGGCATTCTACATCTCTGTGACTCTCCACAGCTCTTCCTTAATTTAAGGTATTATACTTAAGCACTTTAAATTTCCTTTACCCCATCCCCTATCTTCCTTCCTCTGCCCTTTTTCATATTTTCATAGAAAATTACGGTTGGAAGGGACCTCAGGAGGTCATCTAGTCCAACCCTGTACTCAAAGCAGAACCATCTCCAACTAGAACATTCCAGCCAGGAATTTGTCAAGCCAGGCCTTAAAAAAAACTTTGAAGAATGGAGATTCTACCACCTCTCTAGGTAAATTGTTCCAGTGCCTTACCACCCTCCTAGTGAGAAAGTTTTTCCTAATATCCAAGCTAAACCTCCCTTGCTGCCACTTGAGACCATTGCTCCTTGTTCTGTCATCACCAGGGATCCAGGTTTTCCGTTTCCCATGGAAAAATGGAGAAAACCACGGATTTCCTGGTTTAATAGGAAAAAACATGGATTTTCCCTTTCAGCAGGGAAACCCAGGGATTTCCCCCTTTTGCAAAGAGCTCTGCAGGCTGGCCAAGTTCCAGCCTGCAGGAGCTGTTTGCAAAAGAGGCGGGAAAGATCCAACCCTGCCCGGAGGGAGAGGAAGAGGGGGAAAGGGCAGGACCCGAAGTTCTCACTTATCAGAGGCTGCCTCAGGATCAGTCTTCTTCATTTCTGGAGGTATGCTGGGCTTGGGGGTTGTGGGGCAGGACTGCAGGGAAGCTGGCTGGGGGCTGAGGGAGCAAGGATGTGTTGGGGGAAGACATGGAGTGTCTGCTGGGTGGTGGGCACTCCTGGTGGGGCTTTCCCCAAAACTTTCCCCTCCCGCAGCCTGGCCAGGAAGGTAGGCAGATGGGAAAAAGGGGGGAGGAACAGAGCATGCCCCACGGCATGCTGGTGAAGGGGAAGGGGCACTGCCAGCCCCCCCAACTCACCTCATTCTGTGCCCACTCCCAGGACCAGAGCCAGGGGGGTGAGGGCAGCAGTGCCCCTCTGCAGGCCAAACATGCAGCCTGGCCAGGGGGGAGGAGAGCTTGCATGCAGCAGCTACCACCACCACCACCAGACTTTGAGCTTGCCTATGGCCGGTGGCGGAAAAGCTGCATGAGACACAGGGTGCAGTGGTGTGGTGGCAGCTGCCGTGTGCAAACCCCACCTGGCTGAGCAAGCATGTGAGGCCCTCAGAGGGGCACTGCTGCTCTCACCTCTGCTTTGCGCAAGCAGTGCGGGGCGCAGCAGTGGCAGTGCAGTCAGTGGTACTGGTGGCTGCCACCATGTGTGAGCAGAGGAGCAGTGTGGGGGCAGCTGCCAGCAGTGGTGGGATGGCAGCCACCAGTGGCAGCAGCAGTGTGGTGGCGATGGCAGCCACTGTGTGCCAGCACCACTGCACTGCTGCCGCCATGTGCCGCAGGGCTGGGGGGCTGAGGACAGCAGGGCCCCTCTATGAGTTGCACATGCCTGCCTGGATGGAGGCTCACTCGCAGCAGCTGCCACCACACCACTGAGTCCCGTGCAGCTTTCCCGCCGCCAGCTGTGGGCAAGCGGCACAAGGTGCTGTAGTGGCAGTGCAGTGGTGGTGGTGGCTGCTGTGTGTATCCCCCACAAGCCAGGCAGTGCATGTGAGGCCCACAGAGAGGCACCGCTGCCCTCGTCCCCCCAGCCCTGTTCCTTGGAGTGGGCACAGTGAGCCGAAGTGGAGGGTGGGCGACACCATGGTGTGTTGTGTGGGGCTGGCAGTGCCCCTCACCTCTCCGCTGCCATGCCCCAGGTCACACTCTGTTCCCCACCCTCCCACCTGTTCACCTACCTGGGCTGAGGGAGGGGAAGGTGTTGGGGAAAGCCCCACCAGGAGTGCCTGCTGGCTGGCAGGCACTTCAAATCTTCCCCCAATACATCCTCGCTCCGTCATCCTCCAGCCAGCTTCCCCTCCAGTTTCATAGTTTCTAGGGTCAGAAGGGACCTGAGTAGATCATCTAGTCCAACCCCCTGCCATGGCAGTGGCAGCGGTGTGGTGGTGGCCACTGCATGCGAGCTTCCACCCTCCCCGCCTGGGCGGTGTGTGAGTGGCCCGCAGAGGGGCACTGTTGCCTTCACCCCTCACCCTCTTGGGAGCAAGCACAAAGATAGACTCCTCCTCCCCCATTCTCAATCTGCACCCCCAACCCTTCCTTCCCCTCCATCCCCCCTCACACACCTACCTGCTGGGGGTGTGTGTGTTTGTCTGTGTGTCTGTGCCTGTGCCTACATGTGTAGGGGTACGGCGCTGTTGTGGGGGGCGCAGGGGGTACGAGCAGGACTAGGGAGGCTGTGGGGGGGAGTGAGGGGCCTGTGGGGGGCCTTTAATTTTTATCACAGATTTTGTTTTTTTTATCAGAGAATTTGTGATTTTTTATTGGGGAAAATCAGGATCCCTGGTCATCACTGAGAATAGTCTAGCTTCACCCTTCAGGTTAAAAGCTGCTATCAAATCCCCTAAGTCTTCTCTTCTCCAAACTAAATTAACCTAGGTCCCTCAGCCTCTCCTCATAAGTTATGTGCCCCAGCCCCTGAACCATTTTTGCTGCTCTCTACTGTACTCTCTCCAACTAGTCCACATCCTTTTTATAGTGGGGGGGGGGCCAAAACTGAACACAGTACTCCAGATGTGGCCTCACTAGTGTAGAATAGAGCAGAATAATTACTTCCCTCAATCTGCTGGCAGTGCTTCTACTAATGCAGCTCAGTATGATGTTAGCCTTCTTGGCAACAAGGTCACACATTTTGTTCTGCTTCTTTTCTTTTTTTACTTACATTGGAATGGCCCAAGCAATTTGCTTCTCCACTGACTTTTCATTTACTTTGGGATCAATGGAGTTAGATTATCATTAATATTTTAAAGCTGGGCACTGTACATGCACAGAAGTTACTTTTCATGCCATTATTATCCACTCTCAGAATGACATCAGTGGCATATTATGGTGACCATAGTATTGATTTAGACTTAAGTATCACAATATGCATTACACTAAATAGCAAAATCAAGGCAATTTTTGATAGAGTGAAAAGAAAAGCTATAAGGACTCCAGGGAAATTGTTTTGGGTCCATTGGCCTTTATGACCCAATACATTTTTAGTGGAATTACTTTAGAGCACATTGTTTCTTAATAGCAAAACACAGAATAATAGGATTATTTTCAATGTGCAATATTATTACCAGACACTACATGGCAAAAGGTTCAGAACTATAATAGCACTGATGAAAGGAGTGTACCTATTTATTCCAGTTTCTTCACTGAGGGCCAAATACAGAATCTGAGTATTTCTAGGCTGGACATAAGCCACAGGTACATTAGTGTGGCCCATATTCTGACAGGCCGCAGTCCATTCTCTGCTGATTGTGCCAGGTGCAGAAATAATAATGTGTTAGAAGTGGGATAGCCAGATAAGAACTATACTTGCTAAAACATGTGAAAAACATCTCTTTGAAATGCTATCTTTATGACTTCAAGCACTCTGCAAATTTTGGGGCGGCACAGACTAGGCACAGAGGAAATATATGACTTACCCAGTCAAAAGGCTAAATGTAAGCCATTGTTTTGGATACTCAGTGTTATGTCAGTGCTGAACATCTAATTGTATGCATGTGGGTTGTATATAGTAAAAAAACCAAAACAAATCTATGTTAAAGAGACATAGTCTTGTTATTAAAAACATAGGGATAGGATGAACCATTTGAAAAACTATTAAAAAACTATTTTGCTGAAAAATTCTTTATGTTCTTATTAAAGCTTTATTAAACTTCCCATTATATTAAACTTCACGTTTTGCCAATGGGAACTATCTGATCAATGTTGTAATAGTTGATCAGAAAAATGAAGTTAAAATTTGCATGATTTTCCCACGGTTTTCATTGAAAGTTGACACCAGTATTCTGAGGAGCTTTTAGGAAAGCTGTGAGAACTCCTTTCTAACATCTCTTAGTGTGGACACAAATGTTGGCTTTGTGCACCACAAAACATTTTATGGTGCCACAAAGTGAAAGCACGTAGATGTCCCTACCTTCTGTTATGCTACAAATACTGAAATTTGTGGTCATGATAGGGTTACCATATTTTCAGTTTCCAATAAGAGGACACCTTTGGTTGGGGGGGGGGAGAGGATGAAGGATATATGATTGGGGGGGGAAGGGCAATGATATGACCACGCCCTAGCCCTGCCCCTTGCCCCCAAGCCATAGCCTCCCTGTTTCTGCTGATACCCCTCACTCCTGACTCACAGCCCCCTGCCCCACCCAGCCCTGCCAGTGTCCCTCACTTCTGACCTGCAGCCCTGTGCCCTACAGCTCTTTGTCCCACAGCCCACCCAGATTTCTCTCTCACCTGCATGCACCTCCTGGGGTCCACACACAGAGCATGTGATGCTCCTGCTTCCCATCACCTTCCTCTGCTGTCTCCAGCCCCAGGCTCCTTCTTGCTACGGCAAGCAGAAAGTGCTGGGAAAAAGCAGAGGCAGAGCAAAAACCTGGACATTTGCTTGCATTTCAAAAACCCGCCTGGACAGAGGACCAAAAAAGAGGACGTGTCCAGGAAAACTTGTATGCATGGTAACCCTAGCCATGCCAGAAGGTAGTGATAAACATTGGCTTTATTGCAGCCAATGTCTGTTTGCTTAAAGCGAGGGAGTACAGGCAGACTGAAGATGCCTCCACTCTCTAGTGCCCCTGGCAGGGGCTCAGTGGGCTTGATGGGCTCAGTTCTGGGCATCCTAGGAATTCCCAGGCAGGATTGGGCCCCTCAGGCCCTGGGAGCTCCAGCCTTGCTGCTTTCCCCGCTTACCCGGACTCCAGGGATGTGTCTTTGTAAGGAAAAATCAGGTTTTTTTCATTCACTCAGACATATCCTTGGGGTCTCCAGAGCACTCTGGGAAATTTGGGGCTTCACCCCAACTTGGGGCATGTGTCTACAAACAGGAGGCATGCCAGGGAAATCCCCTTCCTTCAGAAGGATTCACACAGCACATGTATTTGGAATCTGACACAGGAGGCCCAGCCCTAAGGGGGGGATTTTTCCGTGCTTACAGATCCAGCAGCATCTGTGGAGCATGGTAAGCTATGCTGTAACATATCTGTTTCCAACCTTAGGGTGTGGACACATGAAATTTGAAGCCTTTCTAATTGTTGTGTGTGAACAAGCTGAAAATAATTCAAATGTAGCAAAACCAAATCAACTTTAACCCTGGATGAAGAAGTGTTAAAGCTGGAACGGTTTTGCTACTTCTGAATTATTCTCAGCTTGTTTACACATAACAATTAGAATGTTCCAGCCCCTTCACTTCTGAAACATTCCCTTTTTGAAAGGGCTACAAGCATTCATGTGTTTATACCCTAGTGTTCATTCCTTAGAGATTTGTGTCTGAAAGATCCTTTAGGGGTCAGAAGAAGAATATCTTAACTGAAAACTGATTGCATTTACCTAAATCCAAGACAACTTTGATTTTAAGATGATCCTCCAGTAATTAAATTGTATACTTGGAAAATGTATGAATTATAATTTTCCTTGTATAGAATCTAACTGTTAGAGGGTCATTTTAAATTTGTCCCACTTATCTCTGCAGCATTGCAAGCAGTGGTAGCGGGTCAGGTGGCAGGGGAGTCAACTGGCCTGCCCCCTGCACTTTTCTCTCTACACTCTATTTCCCATACCACTTTCCCCCAACCTCCTTCCCCTCCATCACTTGTCTCCCATCCCACCTGCCCCCCATGCCTACACTTCCTGGCACATGCCCCACTGCCATTTGCCCCTCCTCTCATCTGTCCCATCCTATGGTACCTGCGCCCCTGATGCCTGCTCCCCCTTCCCCAATGCCATGTACTCTCCATTGCAGCTTTGGCATCAGCCCTGCCTGGGCATGGGGCACGCAGCACAAGGTCACTTCATTCCCTGTCTGGCCACAGTGGTTGTGGGGGCAGCACCAGCAGCTCCAGCTGGAGCAGGAGTCAGAGATGCTGCTACCTCTGCTGCTGCTGCTGCATGGCTAGGTGGAGAGCAGAGCTCCAGCTCCAATCCTGAGTGCCCCGGTCCTGGATGTACAAGTCCAAGATGAGGGGCTTCCCCCCATATTGAACAGGGATATAACTTTGTCTTGGATTTGAGTAAATACAGAAAACAATTCATCAGAATTTTCCTGTCTATGAAGTATTCCCCAGGAAAAAAAAATACTGGGTAATATTACAGCTAATGATTTAAACAGAAATGTTGCTAAATTCCCAATTAGTTTGAATACTAGCCCAGAAATACTCAGTTCTGATCAAAACCCAGGTTTCTGAGATGAGACCTCCCAAAGTTCTAATTCTTGCCTTTCTAATTGTAGATTCAAGTGAAACCATGGTAACTGCTAACCAACCTTATCTCACTTTTCCCACCTGCAAAATGCGAATAAGTCATTTACATTTATAAAGTGCTTTGAAGATAAGTATAATTATCACTATTATCATCATCTCCCAGTTCACTCACCAAACATAGTTCTGCCTTTGTTACTATACGCAATAGAGGCCTATTAAAAGTAAATCGAAAAGTTGTTTATATCAGCTACCAGATAAAGTCCTTCATGACATGAACTCACACATGCAATAGTAAAAAATACTGCAGATGCACACCTAAAGATAAGGGGGAAAAAAGGAAGGTCTGACACAACGAGCACTCAGTTTTGTATTATAGTACCCAGATATTTGATCAGCTAGAGAAAGACCTTTTTTATAATTAGGCTGGGAGAACCTAAAAATGTTAGGTCAGATAATGATAAGATCCTTAAATCAGGTGTATTCAAAATTTATCTTCTGTGGCCTGATTCTCCACTACTTCTGCTCTCAGGACTCCTTCTGAAGTCACTGGAAATTTTATGTGTAGGAATGCTCAAGCCTGGTGGTAATTTTCAAGGAGAATGAACCTCAAAATGAAGAAAAAAATATTCAAAGTGAGAATTTTTTTATGGCATTAAAACCTTCCTGAGATCCCATTATTTGATATGCAGTCATGCCTCACCAATCCAAATCTGTCTGCAATCTCCATTTTTATGTGCTCAAAAATAAAATTAGATTAACAACGCAGCAATGCATAAGTGCTGTAAGGCTGCTTAGCCAGGTAAATGGACAAATCATGCATGGATTAACTATGTCCAAGGACAATAAAATCAGAGGACAAGCAAAATCAACCAAGAATGTGTGCTTACAAAGACTTAATGCCTAGACATTGCTGTGTCACGAAGAATAAAAGACTTTATTTGAACAAATTAAGGATTTGATCCCATACGGCATTAAGTACCTTTAATTCCCACTGAACTCAACAGAGAATAAAGATACTCAGCCTCTTGCAAGATTAGTCTCAGAACGTGTTCAGGCCTTCTGGCTGTGAAGATAATTTTCTTACTGCAATCCCATTTACTGCTGTCTTCTTAGTGCTCCAACAAAGAAAAAAATGCTGCACCAGATATGTGAATCCTCTATTTATCTCACATAAAAATTATCTTCTTGTCCAGTTTAAATTATCTGAATATATTTGCAATGAAATCTGTTTATTCAAAACAGAAACTTCAGTTTCTAGTTGTGGTTAGACCAATGTGTCATAGTTATGGAGGATAAGAAAAGTAGCAATAAGGAGTGGTAAGAGATGAAGACCCTTTGGTAAGGGTCCTGCACCCAATACTAGATTCAGAACTTTGCAGCACAAAGATTACTTGCTTCCTGCCCCAAGCCCCAGAAGTAAAGACATATCATACTGTAGGACTGGGTATGGACTGGACTGGTGAATCTGTGACTTGGCAGATTCAGTAGCTGTTTTCCACCCTGGAGTATAAGGTAGGCCTCATAGCAGCTACTGCAGCTCTCTACTGCTTTTCTGTGGACTTGGAGGAAAAGAACTTTGTAACAGGGCTGTCTAGCTGTTCAGTAGGGAGCATACAGCCCTGTTGTAGAAGCTCAGCTGTGGACATGTAGCTAATGAGGGAGTGTCCCATTAGCAGTTACAACTCCACAGCAGAGAGCAGAAAGCTGGGGGAAGGAGAAACTGGAACCCAGTTAAGTTTGCTATCTGAAAGGGGCTTCTCATTGCCTGGAGAACATCTAAGAGTTTTATTTCAAGGTTTATTTTGTGCAAGTACTATGTTGTACAGTATTTAAAGGACGGTCTGAGAAGCTACCAAGGGAACAAAGCCAGCCTGCAACACAACAAGCTTACCAACCCACTTACAAGTTTCCTTTCCCTGAGCCTGGTAGTGGTCTTGACCTTGCAGTCCATTTTAAAAGTTAGTATAAGTACTGATCACTATAGAAAGAAAAGGGAATCAGAGCCTAACACAATTAGCAGATGCGTGATAAACAGGTCCAGGGAGGTGATGCTTTCCCTTTACGTGGCACTGATCAGGCCACAGTCTCAGTACTGTGTCCAGTTTTGGGCACCACACTTCAACAGGGATGTGGAGAATCTTGAGAGGGTTCAGCGGAGGGTCACTCATATGCTCGGAGGCCTGCAAGCAAGGCGCTATGAGGAGAGACTGAGGGAGCTAGATCTTCGCAAGAGAAGGCTGAGAGGTGATCTTGTGGCTGCCTATAAATTCAGCAGGGGAGGGCAGCAGGGAATAGGAGATGCTCTGTTTACTAGCCTCCCCCCCCCCCGAGTAACTAGAAACAACAGCCACAAATTGACGGAGAGCAGATTTTGGCTGGACATTAGGAAGAACTTCTTCACAGTAAGGGTAGCCAGAATCTGGAATGGGCTTCCAAGGGAAGTGGTGCTCTTCCCTACCTTGGGGGTCTTCAAGAAGAGACTGGACAAGCACCTAGCTGGGGTCATCTGACCCCAGTGCTCTTTCCTACCCAGGGCAGGGGGGCGGACTTGATGACCTACTGAGGTCCCTTCCAACCCTAAGATCTATGAATCTATGAACCATTCTTCTATCCCCTACTCCAAGGACTATGACCCTACTCACAAACACAATGTGTTTGAAAATCTCTGGGTTTTTGTTGGAAAGGCTAACCAAAAGGAGGGGGCAAATTATTCAGGGGAAAAGAATTCTCTGGTCACGTTTGTTTTGTAATAAAGAGATGCATTATTAATTTTCTGCTGGCTAACCCAAGTTAGCTAAGCATGGTTAAAATCAAAGAAAAATAATACTGAAAGAGATCTCAAGAACTCTTCCAGTCCATGACCTGCTCAAGAGATGCCTGCCCAGATAAACATTTATTTCATCTGTACTTAAATACTTCCAGTGATGAAGATTCCACAGTCTTTCTAGGTCACCTGTTCCACTTCTTCACCACCCTCACAGAACGCATTTTCTAATATCTAAATTAACTATCCTTTGTTGCAATTTAAGCCCATTACTGATAGTCAAAATAGATTACTAATGACAACACAAATTAGGTTATCATTTTGTTCTTGAAACGAAAATTCAAGAGAATTTGGGTGGCGCGCTGGGCTTTCTCTGCAATCAATGGGATCTGGGCTGTAATCAGGTAAAAAATCTTATTTACTCCTCTTTTTAATAAATACATTTTGAAAGCACCATAGTGCCAGGACTTTGTAAATTGTACACAACTCTGAAGTTACTGTGTATGTCACACTCCCAGTAAAGTTAGTGGGAGTTTTCCATGTGTTTACTGCTGGATCATGCTCTTGAAGTGATTTCAGGGCCAGTTCACACGTTGTGGCATGCCACCTAGGAAATTCTAAGCAGCCTTAGTTCCTATAGACCTCAAAAGGCCTTGAGGATATATGCATTGGCAAATCTAGGATTTTAAAAAGGTAGAGCTGAACTGGTGTTGCTGCTCAACCATGTGGGGAATGGGAGTGAGGTATGGCCGGGGCCATGAGGCCTGCAGGGGCCACAAGGGAGCACTGTTTGCTGCCATCACTCTCCCCAGCCAAGCATGGCTCTCTCTGGCTGGTAAGGGAAACTCAAGAGGGGAAGCAGGGAAGGAGGACTGCCTGCTGCTGCCACAGTGCCTGGCTGAGCCTCCAGCCCCAGCTGGAGCAGGGCAGGAGTGACCTGCACCTGAGTCAGCCAGATGGCAGAGTTACTAGGCAGATCCTCCCTCTTCAAGTACCTGTTCCAAGTTGCTTCACCAGTGTGGAGTGGGTATGTGTGGTCTAGGCTCAGCTGGGAATGATGGCAGTGGCAGGCAGGTCACTGCTCTGTGGCTACCTTCCCACCCCATGTTTCTCCTGCAAACCCAGAGGCTCAAGCTGTGAGAAGCAACTGCACAGGGTGCTGGGGTTGGCTAGGGTCAGGGTCAGCAAGGCACCCCCTGCCAGCCTTGGGTTGGAGAGCTCACTGTGCTACACAGCAGAAGGGGAGGGAGGTGACCACACCCCTGCATCCCCCACTCTACCCCAAATATGTTTTTGCTTTGTATGAGAGATTTACAGCTATGCCTTGTCGTTATTTTACTCGCTAAACTCCGATTAAAGTCCATGGAAATTTTGTAGATAGGGGAATGGCCCTTGAGAGCCCATCACTATGTGCTGTAAAACATGCTACCTCTAGAAGTTTAATGTGTTTTAAATCACTCTGAATCTTAGCAATGATGGCTAAAGTTATAGCTGACTGGACCTATTTGTTAAAAATATATTTGATTACCCAACTTAAGAGATTTTAAACAAATGCATTTTAAAGGTGACAGGGTTTGCTGTTAATGATTTCTGTAATAAATTCTAAGCTGTAAACCCCTCATTTCATTCTTTATTTTTTTAATTACAGTTGCTTCCTAGATGCCATATATGTCTATGTAAGAAATGAGAAATCTAATCATGTTCTTACATGACTTTTATTTACACAGATTTTTTGTAACAAGAATACAGAGGACTTAACAAAAGCTGGAAAGAAAAGTTACCACTTTCTGTATTTATTTGAGTAAGCTGCCTCCACATCTTCCCACTGTTGGAGCATAAGCTTAGAACTTCCTACACAATAGTATAGAAGAGGTCCTTATCTTTCTCCCTCTGTAACAGAATTCTTAGACTATTAAAAAAGGCAGTTTTCTTAAACTAGTTCACTGCAGAATTAGTAGACTGTTGACTCATGCATTAGAGAACAACAGGTTTATCTGACAGCCAACTATATCCTAACAAATTGAAGGAAAGACAGCTTTTACCATTTCAAGGATAAAAGTCCAAATAAAAAAAATAGTGTAGGACCATCATGGGTCTGTTCTCCAGAGCAGTGAGTTTTGTTTGAATCAAAATAGTACAAGATTTCCAGGCATCATTTTCACCTGACTTACTATAGAGGCAGGCCCAGATCTGTTTATGACCTTGGCAGTCAAGCTGTTGTTTTAAAGGACTCCAGTGTCTTTGTTTCACCTACATACAAGGGCTTGGGAGGTACAGAAAGTCTGTTGTGCCCTTTCAGAGAACAACAGACAAGGTGATCTGTTCTAAGCTTTGAAAGGCTTTAGCCAAGACACCCCCAACAATCAAAGATAACACCTTGACAGCAGATTATGCATCTGTTAAGAATTTTCCTACTATTTCTCTGTTGCTCCCTTTAGCCAGGCAAGGAAAATAATGGATGCTAGCACAGAGACCTTAGCACAATAAACAGGCTTTACACAAAGGAGATACCCATCAGGATCTGTGTTTTTGATGAAATGTGAAAGCCCTTAATAACAATTTTTTAAAAAGTGCTTTTGGGATAGGATTCCCCCCATATTGATGGTATCATGCCTCTGGCATTGTACTTGGGTAACATAAATGAGATCCAGGACCTCAGACTGGCAAGGTTGGGTAAAAAGGCCTCTGGAATAAGTACCACCCTGATGAAAAGCATATGGAAGCAAGATGCTTCTTGAAAAAGACAGAGCCCTTCCACAGCAGATAGGGCAAAAGTTAAAGCCAGGTACCTCGCTGCCACTACCACCTGGGAGAAAGCCTTATTAGTAGATGAACAGAGCTAGATTTTCAGTGCTGCACTCATTTGACTTCAGTGATGGTGAGGGAAGTCTCCAAGAATAGAGCCCTTCTGAGGAAGAGTGCTTGGAAAATGATTGTTCCGGAGCCTTTACCAATCTAGAAACCTCCAAGGACTCCAGTACTGCTTGCTGCAGATATAGTAGTCAGCAGATTTCCAAGTCTGAGGAGACTTCCTTATCAGTAGGCTTTTGAGAGACGGGTACAACCACACTTCACTAGCCTAGTGAAAAGTGAGGAAGGATATCAAATATGCTTAGAGCTCACTATTGTTAGCTTGCTAGTTCCTATGCTGCACATGCCTCAGCCCAG
Source organism: Crocodylus siamensis (assembly GCF_052110815.1). Classification (NCBI taxonomy): domain Eukaryota; kingdom Metazoa; phylum Chordata; order Crocodylia; family Crocodylidae; genus Crocodylus; species Crocodylus siamensis. Next base: position 91,168,996 of record NC_143397.1, on the reverse strand, counting down.
CTGTTGGGTATGGTAGACAGCTCAGAGGCATCCTGAATACATGCCCCACTGTTGCTTTCAGGCTCTTTTGCTACCAAGGTCCTGAGAACAGTACTGGGGCATGAGGTTAGGGCAGGTTTGGTCCCCGAGGCTAGCTGTAGCAACCCCTGTTGGCCACATAAAGCCTGCCCCACTATGATGTATATGAAATGGGAGGCTACCGAGTCCTGGAGTGATCCTGGTTGTCTTTAATTGACCTAGCCAGACTCTTGGTCCTATTGATTGCTGGTCTCTGGACCTTACTTTGCCACCCAATTTTTCTGTGTTCTGCTGGACTTTCTCCTGTCTTACAGGCACCACTCGTGGCCCTTTCCATGCCTCAGAGCACTAAATTGCCTTAGAGATGTTAATTATGGCCTCCTCCACAGCCACACCCATGCTTCATGGGAATTAGTTACTACTAGTTGGCAATTCCACCCCTATAGACCTTGGCCTTTACAACCTTGACTCCTTTCTTCTGGAGGTCACCTTTGGCCCTGGCTCACTCATCCCAGCTATGGGTCTCAGCATTAGCTACTTCTCAGTTCCCAGCCATAGCCCTTCTGGCCTCAACCTTCTCTCTAGACACCTAGCCCCATTGTGGCTTCAATCCCTCTGCCTTAATTCTAATTATCACAGCCTTAGCCCACCTCTGTTCAGTCTTCAGCTTTCTCAGCCTTAGCCCAGAGATTGACACCCACAGTGCCCCAGATACTTTGCTACATGGCCTTCTGTCCAACCTGATAGCCACAGCTCAGTCCTCCTGTGTTTAACAGCCCACAATAATAAAAACCACAATCAATATCATCAGTTGGGGCTGAATGCCTCTTTCTAGCTCCTATACTGTTTGCATGGCTTTTCCTAGCTCTGGCTCTTCTGAGACCACTCACAGTTTCACTTCTACCTAAGTCTGCACCAAAACCACCTTCTATTACCACAGTTTAAGCTAGGCTACCTCTTGTGGCTCAGGAGCTTATATCTTTCAGAACTCCACCTCTTCTGGTCAAGTGAGCCCTTGACCACATACAGCTGTCTTCCCTCAACTTAAGGAGCAGCCTGCCTTTATTTGCTACAGTTTGTCTACCTACTTTTCTGGAGATCTGTCATTTTGTCTTGCAGCTAGCTCCTATGTCGCAGCATTTTTTTAAAGGTCCTGAACCAAAGTGTACTGAAGTCAGTGGAAGTCTTTCTATTGATAACTGTGCTTTGTATCAGGCTCTTAAACTGGTGTAGGCATTTTATACTTTGCGGAAGTCCCTGACTTCACAAGGTACAAAGCTGTGAAGAATCAGACATTGTACCAGAGCAGGATTGTTGCATCACAAATATCTTATCAGACTTCAGGGGCAAAATATGGATAGAGCCCAGGCATTCCACAAAGTAGCTGTGATCAAAGGGACATAAACAAATTATAATAATTAGAAACAAGACTAGCTGGAAAAAATCAGTTTCTTCTTCACTTACCTATTGCTAGTTCAAGAAGGGATTAAATGAGAACATCCTGGGGACTATGAGAAAAGCTTGCAGTTAAAACATTCATTATTGCTAGGAAGCCTCCTAGTCCAAAATATTTGGATAAAGTCTTTCTAGTGACATAAAATGGTGTCTTTTACTTAATGCAAGAATGCCTATGCCAATGCTTCACGTTTTTGGACTCAATGCACCCCTTACTGGACTCGAGACCCTAATTTTGGTGAATTGAGTAGCACCCAATTTAAAAAATGGAATTCATACATTACAGTACTTACCTCCTTGCAGAAAAGCCTGGCAGGAAGGATGGGTACTCATCCAGGCAGGGACAAACCTAAGCTTGGGTTTATCTCCTTAATTAATCCGTTTATGCCTCACTTTTCTCCTCACAGCTTGCAGCACCCTTCAAAAGACCCAGTTGTATATCACTGGCCCGTGCTATGCTATATTAAGGACTGGGCTAGCACATTGGTAATGTAGGCACATGTACATAGATTTTGAAAAAATATAGTTCACACAGCATGCTAACTGCCTGACCTTGCTCAATGAAAAAGTGTGTCTGGTTTCAGCTACAAGCAATATCTACAGTTGATCATATTTCTATTCACACTCTGCAACTGGGAGGAGGTGGCAACTGAAAGTTCAGTCTACTAGTCCTTTTTTTAGTGTGCTCTCAATCTTAGAAAGTCCACAGCTTTTTGTAGCAGATATAGCAAGATGAGCAGCAGGTCATTTACAACCCTGCAAGCTTTTTTTGGTTCTTGGGGCTGCATCTTAGCCCAGACCCACAAGGAAGTGAGATCTCTCTACCCTATCAAGTAGGTTGAAATATTCCATTGGATGGCTTCTGTTTACAATGCATCACTCCCTGAAAACCTACCTTGAAAACAGCCTGACCTGAAGTCCCCTACTCCAGAGAATGGGCTTTTAAGGCCTGTTGATAACAAAGGACTTGCCAGAGTGGCTGGTCTAGTCCAGTAGTTTTTCTGTGACAGTGGCCAGCATGAGATGCGCATCAGAGGAAGATATAAAAACCACAGGGAATAGTCAACCCCTGCAGCATAAAGTTTACTGTTTCAAAAAGAAATTGCTATTTAGGAATACGGGGCTTCAACAACTTTGTGGAATCCTACCACAATACTGATTTCTGGTGAATGTTGTAAAAGGAACAAAGCTACTTCTATCCTTTTGTTTAGGATGAGTTTTATTTGTCTGAATGAAACAAAAACTCTGAATGGCCTCAAACCTTGGGGAACACAAAACTTAGCTCTGTAAGTCATAGTCAAGTTGTGAGGTCTCATCATAGCCCCAAACGAAGCTCTTAGTCCAAACTACTCACTGTCAACCCCCCTTTTTTGGGCATTGTTCTTAAAGTCTACACTTTGGGATATGTACACATTTTAGGGACGTTTGGATCTGATCCTCACTTACAGGGCGCAGGAACAACTACATTCCGGCGCCAGGAACAGGTTAAATAGGCAGGACCCACAACTGCGAGAGCGCGTCCTCCTTTTTTGCGGGCAGAAGCTTCACAGCTGAGAGAGCGCATGCTCTCCCACTCCGGGCATGCGCAGTAGCGCCGCACAGGGACGACTCTCACGGGGGGGGGGGCTTCCTTTGGCGACTTGGGGAGGAAGAACTGGCCGCAGCGCGTAGCTGCACTTGGTAGGAAGTGGTGCCGCGGCAGGTGAGTGGCGCAGTAGGCCTTCGAGAATCGCCGGGTAGGGGTGGTTGGCTCTTTCCTGCCAGGGTGACGCGTCATCCCGGTTTGGGCGCCGTGGGGGGGGGCCATGTGAACTCGGTGTTGCCGGCTTGATTCGCATCGGGACCGGAGCGAGCTGGGAACCATTCCCCACACCCCTGCGCCTAGGGGCAATGGCGGCTGCGGGGCGAGGGGTTCTGAGTGCGATCGCTCCTATTGGAAAAAGCTCCGTGGGCGACGGCCAATCACATGCGCTTCCCACTGCGCCGCGGGCTTCATCAGGCTAGTGCGGGCGGGAGGGGGAGGGGGAGGTCTTGATTGCGGCCGAGTGTACGGTAATAATTACCGTACCCTTTACACGATCATTTCAACCCTTGTACGGTGCATCATCAATAATAGCAAATATGTTCAAAGTCTACCTGTTTCAGGGGTATGTATCATATGGTATGTACCATAATTTTTGAGGCATTTCATGGATGTGCAAAACCCAAGTCACTCAGGGAAACTTAACTGACTCTTAGGTTTGCTGTCAGCACTTTCTTATGACAACTAGCCTGGAAATAAATAAGTGCTTTGGCTCTGATGCTCACTGTAACTTTGCAGTGACTGAGAACTGGATCAATATAAAGTAAATAAGAAGATGACTTATTAGCATATTTTATCAGTGTACATTGTTTTTCAGCAAATATGATCATTTTGAGCTTTCAATATGATAAGTTAATATTTAAGATATGGCAGTGCTGCCTGTCTCTTCCCTCCAGGTTGTGGCTGAATGACACATGTCATGGCCTTCCATGCCAGGGTAGCAGAAGAGGGCTGGGATAGCCAAGCCAAGCCAAGCCAGAAAGCCATGCCAGAGAGGTGAGGGTTTTGCAGGGTGATACCACAAGCCAGACCTGTGATGGTGCTGTTTTTGGCATGATATTAGACAAGCTTTCAATGAAGAGCGTCTGGCAGGCCTTGGAAATGCTTGTCTAACTTTATCCCACCTCTATGGAGTTGGTCTGGAATGAGATACTGCCCCAAGGCCCCTGCCACACATTACATATATTGCACAGTTCACTGGTGCAATATGTTGAGACCAGCCAGACATGCAAAGGAATGAGCATGCAATTCACTGGTCAGTCATGCAGTAAATTAAGACTGGTTGAACATGCACAGGAACAATCATGCAATTCATTGATTGGTCACACAATAAGTGGATGCTGGCTGCATGTGCCAAATACTGAGCGCACAATAAAAATGACTCTCCAGTAGGCCTGTGAGAGTTGGTAGTGAACTGATTTGCCTTCGGATCTAGCTGCTTCAGATGGCCATGATCCGAGCCGGAGCTCCAGATTGGTTTGCCACTTGGATCTGGCTGAAGTGGTACCAAAGCTTTGGAGCTGCCTCGGAGATCCGGCTATAGGTTATAATGGGGGATGAATTAAATTTCTGTAACCTTGTTATTTTAGTTCCGATTTGGGTATAACTTGCAGGGGTGGTAGTCTTTGCTGAGAGCATGAAGCCTGCCAAGTTTTAAGAAGATCGGTGCAAGGGTTTGGGGGGGAACTGCACCCCAAATCCTTGAAACCAGAACTCCTGTCACGTCTATGTGTTACAACACAGGGCGCTGAAAACTGCATGGGTAGTAGCCCCGGGTGAGGCCACAAAGCCTGCCAAGTTTTAAGAAGATCATTGGGGGGAATTGCACCCCAAGCTGCTGACAGGCAAAACTCATCATGTGGGTGGGTGCTTGGGCGACTGCGACTGCGTCTGTCTTGGGGCACAGTGGGGTTAAATCTAGTGCAGGCCTGAGTGCTGGGCCCTACCAGGCCAAGAAGCCTGCCCGCTGCGTGTGTCCTAGTGCAGGCCCGAGTGCTGGGCTCTGCCAGGCCACGAACCCTGCCAGCTGTGTCTCTCGCTGGGGGAGTCTGTTGTCCAGGGCCCTGCACCCCAAGCTGCTAACAGGTAAAACTCGTCATGTGGGTGGCTGGGTGCTTATAGTTTCATAGTTTGTAGTGTCTGAAGGGACCCGAGCAGATCATCGAGTCTGACCCCATGTCATGGCAGAAAAGAGTAGGTGTTCATCCAGCCTCCTCTTAAAGACCCCCAGGGTAGGAGCCAGCACCACTTTGTTCCAGATCCCAGCCGCCCTGACAGTGAAGTAGCGCCTCCAGATATCTAGCCTGAATCTACCCTTTGCCAGCTTGTGACCATTATTCCTAGTCACTCCTGGTAGTGCTTGGGGGGAACAGGGACTCACCCAGTGCCTGCTGGTCCCCTCTGACTAGTTTGTAACAGGCCACTAGATCCCCCTTCAGCCTTCCCTTTTGGAGGCTGAACAGGTTCAGATCCCATGGCCTCTCCTTGTAGGACCTGCCCTGCTGCCCCCGATCATGCGAGTGGCTCTACTCTGGACTCTCTCCATGTTATCCACATCCCTCTTGAAGTGCAGTGCCCAGAACTGGATGCAGTACTCCAACTGCGGCCTGACCAGTGTTGCATAGAGGGGGAGGATCACCTCCCTGGACCTGCTTGAGATGCATCTGTGGATGCATGACAAGGTGTGGTTGGCCTTCCTAACTGTATCCCCACACTGCCGGCCCATGTTCATCTTGGCATCAATGATGACTCCAAGATCCTTTTCTGCCTCTGTACTGATGAGAAGGGAGTTCCCCAGCCTGTAGGTATGGTGCTGGTTCTTCCTCCCCAGGTGCAGCACCTTGGACTTGTCAGCGTTGAAACCCATCCTGTTCTCATCTGCCCACCCCTGTAACCTGTCTAGGTCTGACTGCAGCCTATTCCTCCCTTCTAGGATACCCACTCCCCCCACATCTTAGTGTCATCAGCAAATTTGAACAGGGTGGTTTTTACTCCCTCATCCAAGTCACTGATGAAGATGTTGAACAGTGTGGGACCAAGCCCTGCAGAACCCCACTGCCCACATCCCTCCAGGTCGAAAATGACCCATCCACTACCACACTCTGGGTGCGACCCTCCAGCCAGTTGGTGACCTATGTAACTGTGTCGACACCACAGTCCCTTAGTTTTTTAATGAGAACGGGGTGAGCGACAGTGTTGAAGGCCTTCTGAAAGTCCAGGAAAACTATGTCTACTGGTACCCCTGCATCTAAGGATCTGGTGACCTGGTCATAGAAGGCCACCAGGTTGGTCTGACAGGACCTGCCAATGATGAATCCGTGTTGGTTGCCCCTAAGCATAATCTCCCCTGCTGGCCCCTTGTGGACATGTGCCAGAATAATTCTCTCAAAAAGTTTGCCCAAGATTGAGATAAGACTAACTGGCCTATAGTTTCCCGGGTCCTCCTTCCTCCCATTTTTTTAAAGATGGGAACCACATTGACTTTCTTCCCGTCCTCTGACACCACACCAGAGCACCACAAATGCTTGTACAGCCATGCGAGGAGTCCTGCAATGACCTTAGCTAATTCCCTCAGTACTCTAGGGTGGAGATCATCTGGACCAGCTGATTTGAATACATCCAGTCCCTCCAGAAGTTCCCTAACTAGTTCCTCACTAACCCTAGGCCTAGGTGCGCCTCCCCTGCGGTATAAGGGGGGCCCAGATGGGGGGTGGCTCTTCCGGTCCCTGCTCAGGAAAATGGAGGCAAAGAAATCATTAAATATGTTAGCTTTGTCATCTCGTGTGACCACCAGATTTCCTAGTGTGTCCTGCAGGGGTACTACCTTACCCAGAACCTTCTTTTTGCCCTCTGTGTATTTAAAAAAGGACTTCTTATTGTCCTTGATCCAGGAAGCTAGTCCCAGTTCCGTCTCCACCTTGGCCTTCCTGACTGCCCCCCTGCATCCCCAAGCAACTGCAGTATAATCCTCCCTGGTGATGGCCCCTCCCTTCCATTGGGTGTACGCCTCCCTTTTAGCTAGGAGACGCTCCTGGATGCTTTTGGTGAGCCATGGGGTCTTTTGCGCCCTCCTGCCTGCTTTGATCCATGTTGGGATTACCTCCCTTTGGGCTTGGAGGATCGTCTCCTTAAGCGTGGTAGCCATCAGGTGATATGGGCTTCTCCTGGCTGCTTCATTAGTACCCACGTGGATTAGGACCACGGGGTAGTAATCGGTGGGCTGGATCATGGCCTGGATCATCCCCTTCATGTCCTGCATCTTTGCTCTGGGTAGGCAGTAGACCTCACGTGCTGAGGGGTCCTGGCGACAGATGGGGCCCTCTGTACCTCTCAGGATGGAGTTGCCTACAATGGTCACTAAACACTTTTCCCTCTGGGACTGCTTAGCTCCTTTGGCCTGCTCGGATTGTGGAGAGTGTGGAGTTGCCTCTTCTCCTTCCTTCTTCTCCAGAGCTGCCAGGGCCTTGGGCAACTGCGTCCGTCTTGGGGCACAGAAGGGTTAAATCTAGTGCAGGCCTGGGTGCTGGGCCCTGAAAGGCCACGAAGCCTGCCAGCTGTGTGCATCTCACTGGGGGAGTCTGTCGTCTGGGGCCCTGCACCCCAAGCTGGTGACCAGCAAAACTTGTCATGTGGGTCGGTGCTTGGGTTTGTCTTAAGGTGCGTGCTTCCTGACATGGGCCTCTGCACAACACGGCAGTGTGCCCCACTGAGGACTGCTCCTTCCCTACAGCCTCACGCCTGGTCTTCCGCTTTACGTGACAACAGGTAAAATAAGTTAGCTGGCTCAACACCAGTAGGATCAGCAGCAGCATCAAAGGTACCCACACAGAACTGTCATAGAATCTTTATTTTTATGAAGGAGTTGACAGCAAGAAGTAGATGTTGTGTTGTGTTGGCCATAAGCCATCACACACCATGAATAACAGTATATCTCGTGTTTTTTATGTCTATATGTGTATTATGAAAATAAAGGAGTACTTAAAAAGTATATAGGAAGATACAGGGTTGAAAAGCCCTTTGTCAGGCTGAGGAAGTATCTGCAGTTGGTCCTGGATGGCAGGAACAGTAAAGAAGCTAGAGGCTGGCCCTCACCCCCAGTGCTTCCATTTCAGTTTTCACTGACTGGCTTTCTTGTTTGCATTGCAGGCCAGGCCAGCCTCTGGCTTCTTTACTATTCCTTCCATCCAGGACCACCTACCTGTACTTCCTCAGGCTAACAAAGGAGTTTGTAACCCTATAGCTGACATCCCAGGCAGCTAAGCTGAGCTCACTGGGAGCCTTACAACTGCACTGCAACCAGCAAGCGCCAGGCCTGTCAAAGGTGTGACATGTCTGGGAGTTCCTCAGCCAGGACTTTGTGCGTGCGCGCGTTAGCTGGAGGTTATGGCGCCTCCTCCCCACCTTTCACCAGGGGATCATTGATCCTGGCGTTTATGGGGCTGCTGTGCTGCCAGCAGTCCCACCAGGCCTCCCTGCCCTGGCAGGGTGCAGTTCTAGTGGTCATGCCCAGGACCTGGAGCCTCCTCCTTCCCCATAGCTCCAATCCCATACCTCCAAGTTTGTCCTGGCAGGTGAATGACCTGAGAAGGGACATGTTCTTCCCCTGCTGGCTGGTGATGCAGTTAGTGCCCCCTCCAGCTGAGAGCGGGGCATTACTCAGCTTTTCAAAAACTCAAAAAAGGAAATTGGTGCAGACCGAGTGAGGAGGGTGACTCTCAGTCCATCTGTAGGTGGAGCTTGGGGAACCCCAGCAGTGGGAGGTTCACCTTTAGGAACACCAGCTGTTCCACCAACGTAACACCCCACCACACCTGCTTGGATCTTTCAACATCCCCAGCGATGCTGAACACCCTCTCGCTTGGAACACTGGTTGGTGGACAGGACAGGTGTTGCCAGGCAACCGTGGCCAGATCTTGCCACATCTGCCTGCAGTTTGCCCAGTAGGCCAAAGGGTTGCAGTCCAGGGGCTCCACGTTCTCAGTGAGCTAGGTAGCCACCGAAGCCTCAGCACTACCTGCCTGAGGCTGGGGTCTGGTGCATTTGGACCCCAGCATTGAAACATCCCCATGGCCCACATTGGTGGCTGGTGTGGAGGAGACTGACTGGTGCTGGTGCCAGTGCTGTTGCTAGGTGGGCTGGCATGGGAAAGTGGATCCCCCTCTTCCACATCCCCTCGCCTCTGCACTTCGGCCGCCCTGACTTTGTTCACCAGCACCTGCGTCCAGTGATCAAGGGTTTTGGGGCTGCCAGTGCACATGCTCTCCTTCACCGTTGGGTCGCACATGCCCGCCATCATGTGGACTGTACTGGACCACAAGGGATCCAGCTGTCTCCTGATGCCCTCCTTCAGCTGCCTCACTAGTGCCTACATGTGTGGTGATAGTGGCCTGTCCCAGCCAGCAACACTGATCCCCTGGAACTTCTCCGTTTGGTTCTCCAGTTCCCTCACTAGGGGGATCATCTGGCTGAGGAGGGCATCGCCAGCACTAGGTCACAGTGGCCTCGAGGAAGGGCTTGAGGACCACAAAGACCTGGGAGGTGGTACTCCACTCAGCTCTGTTAAGCAGGCCGCTGATCCCGATTCCCCAAGAAAGGCCATCTCATGGATGGCCTTCCATTGCTGCACCAACCTTTTGAGCATCAGGTATGTGGAGTTCCACCGAATCTCCACATCCCGCATGATCCTGTGCTGTGAGGTGTTCAGCTCTGGCTGTTTCTCCTGTAGCATCTTCCCCGCCTTGATGCTGCAGTGGTAGTAGCCTGCCACCTTCCTGCATTTCAAAATCGGTTAGCTTGTAGCAGTACTGGTGGCAGTGCCAACCAGTAGCCTGTCCCACTCCAAGGCATTCCTCACTATTAGGTGCAGCCTGTGCACCACACAGTGGATTCCAACAAAGTTGGCATTGTGGACAGCCTTCACCATATTGGCCCCGTTGTCGGTGACCATGAGTCCCGAGTGAGCTCGGCCTGCCCAATGAGCCACCCCTGCACCATGCGGTTCATGGCTCCCATGATATCCCCTGCTGTGCGACTCATCCAGCACCTTGGCTTGCAGTAGAGCTCACTGATAGCCTGACTGATTGCACCAGTGCCCTGTGAGGGAGAGGTAGGCATGATCGCCACCCCAGCTGCTCCAGATGTCGTAGGTGAAGTGCAAGGCTACCTGCGGCCCTGCCTTGCGCAGCTCCTCAAAGTGCTCCCTGCATGCCTCATACAGGGAGGGCATCCCCGTCCTGCTAAAGGTGGTGCATGCGGATACTTTGTAAGATGGGGCCAGAAGTGCTACAAGCCACCTGAGCCCTGGCCACTCAACTAGGGCAAAGGGCTGGCTATCCAGAACAAGCATCTCCCTAATGATCAGGGTGATCTTGCTCACCTTTGCAACTCACCCCTCTATCTGTCCACGTTTCCCCCCCACTGGTCCAGGGTGTTCTGCCTCTGCTTTTGGAGAATAGGGGGCTTTGGAGCAAGTGGGGGACTTCCCTTTTGGCACATTTGCACTGGTGCCAGGCTGAGCAGCAGGAAGAAGGGCAAGGGGGTGCAGCAGCATGGCCATGGTGAAGTGTCTCATGTCCTTGCCACGGCTCATGTGCCTTCCGTCCATGACTCATCCTAGAACAGATGTGGTCCACATGTTTATTCACTAGGCTTAAATGGAAGTTAAGTTATATAAATTTTAGGGACATTTGAATCTGATCCCCATTGGCTGGTCCCGCACTCTTGTGCTCTGCAATGTTCTAGCGCCAGGAACAGGCTAAAATGGATGGGATGCACAGTGGCGAGAGTGCATGCTCCCCCACTCTAGGCATGCACTTGGATTGTTCCAAGGCAAAGTGTTAATTCCAGTAATTCAGTGGGGTTTAACAGGGTACATTTGAGCTTGTTTGTCTGGATTTGGTGTGGCCCAAAACGCTCTACTGTGAATGAAGCTGGTTCTCTGTTTTTCGCCTAAGCCATGTGTGTAAACAAGTGGGCTGTGCCTGCTTTGATGTGAGTCATATCCCAGCCTCGTTGGGGCCACTTCAGACTGGTTGTTTATTTTTAGCCTCCGAGTCTGTCATGACAATCACCTGCAGGTGTCTGCACTTCAAGGGACTAATGTTGGTGACATCCTTAAAAGGTTTGTGCAGCGATTTGCTGCATCCCTCTAGTTGAGACCCCCCCCCAACGTAAACAAAGAGCAGAAAGCCTTGATGCTCTGAGGAAGGGACCTCTTGTATTCTATGCTCCTTCTTCCCTCTTCTTCCCAGAGCTGGTTGTCAAAGCCAGGGATATTTACCAGCCTCATCACTGCAGAGGGAAATGGCACCAGTCCTTCATCATTTGGAACCAAATCTGACCATTCCCTGTGTGGGTCAGCTTTCTCCTTAATTTTGCATCATGGTGGAAGTGAGGGCCTTGTTACATGGTATTTTTAAGTGGCTCCTGGAGCTCTTAACACCTTGATTGTCCGCACACTAACACCTGAAACTGGTGTTACTCACTTGGTTGCAGCTCAAGGAAGAATTATGTCAGTCCAAGGAAGGATTATCTGCAATATCCAGCTCCTGCTATAGTTTCATAGTTTTTAGGGTTGGAAGGGCCCTGAGCAGATCATCGAGTCCGATCCCCTGCCATGGCAGGAAAGAGTACCAGTGTGAAACAACTCCAGCAAGGTGTTCATCTAGCCTCCTCTTAAAGACCCCCAGCGTAGGAGCCAGCACCACTTCTCTTGGAAGTTGGTTCGAGATCCTAGCTGCCCTGACCATGAAGTAGCGCCTCCTGATATCTAGCTTAACACCTATACTAAGGTGCAGCCACTCTAGGCTACACCTTATATCAGGAGTGGGCAAAATGCAGACTGCCGGGCCCCTAAAGTTTTACAAAATCAATATTTATCTGCCCTGGGCTGCCTGTCATGCAGCCCTTGATGGCTTGCCAAAACTCAGTAAGCGGTCCTCTGCCCAAAATAATTGCCTGCCCCTGCCTTGTATAAACCGGGTTAACCCTTCCCTGCCTGCTCTCCTGGGACAGACAGCATTGGCAGCCACAAATAAGCGGGTGGATGGGAGAGCGAGGGGACGTGGGGGAGGGGTTTGTTACCTTTCAGTCGTCCAGCCCACTGCCGTTCTAGATGTGCGACTGCTCTAAACTCAAGCTAGTACTAATACTAAACTCAACGTTTGTGCTGCTCAGAGTGGTTAAGTACAAATATTTGGGGGCACTAGGGGGAAGTGAAATTGATTCAGAATGGCTGTCCAATATCGGGTAAGTCAGGATGAGGGGCTGGCTGGGGGTCCAGTATGCCGAAAGGGATCAATGGTCTGCCAGGGGATGGGCAGGCATGACCCAAGAAGGGTAGGGGGAGCAGGTGCAGCCTGCAGGTGTGGGTGGGGCAGGTGTGACCTGTGAGGGCTGCGGCCGCCCTGTGCTGCATGGGGGCGCTCTGCCCCAAGCCCCCAGATGTCCTAGTAGCTGCTGTACAGCCGGTGAGTGCAGGGCCCCCCCCCCCCCCCTTTAAGCGCTAGAGTGCTGGGGTCAGGCAGGGCAGACATTGATGGGGCTGGGAGAGCGGGTGGGGGTCGGGGGGCATTCAGGGGGCTGGGGGAGTAAATGGGATGGGGCCTCACGGGGGTCCCACCGTGGTTCCCCTCTCCTCTCCTTTAGCGCCCCTGCCCCCCCTTCACTACTTACCGGCAGGTCCAGGTAAGCTCCCTGTGGTGGCGAGCAGGGACTGTCCAAATCGCTGAATCTCCTCCGAAGATTTTCTAAATTGATTCAGACCTTTTTATTGGTCTCCCAGTTCTATTCAGTTTCAGAGATTTGGCTGCTGAATCAAGCTAAAACTCCTCTGAATTGAATCTGCGACCAAAACTTCTCACAGCCCTACTGTGGGAAAGTTGGATACAACTGTTTTAGCAAGTCATCCTGTTGCAGTTAATGGCTTCCAACTGTAGGTCCTTCTGAGCTGGAATTGGAAATAGCTGAACTGCTAGTGCGTAGACAAGACTAAAAGTGACTAAAACCATGACTGAGAGTTGGAGCTGGGTCCTCCGATGTGATCTGGCTACATTATGCCATTCTGCTGGTAAGCCATTTTAATGAATTACCTGGGGACTTCCTAAGTATAAGGGAAATCTATGACTGGCATACAGATAGCATAATGCTCTATTTCTGTTACACTTGCAGATTATTGTCAGCACTGGCATTCTCAAAGAAAAGGGAGCATGGCTGGAGCCTCTTGGAAGAAGCTTTAGTTATGATTTTTTGGTGAGAGGGGTAGAGTGGGATTAAAGAGCTGGATAAAATTTATCACAGCTTTTGGACTTTTCTTGGCTATTCCAATGATCAATATTCAGATCCTGACTGAATCTAGTGTGTGGGGAGACTGCAAATGGTACAAATTTCTCTTTGCAATCCCTTCCTGCTGCACCATTTAAGGCTGAGAAGCACCTGGCACAGGTTGAGAATTTGATTGTGCTGTGAAAGTATAATTGACTCTTGACTGGTTGTGTGTCAAAGGCCCTGCACTGTTGGTAGTTACTGGAAACATTGCTTTTAGTCAGCAGAACTTTGATTTACATTCTTTAACTGTGTTTATAATAGATTTACTGTATATATGTTTATGGTTAATATATGATAGTAAGTAGTCCGTAACTTAGATATGAATCTAATACATAAAATAAATCATCTTAAACATCTCTGTTTTTTCCATTGCTTTCTGAAAAAATGAACTTTCTCTTGCCAGAAGTAGCAATGAGATTATTATAAGTGGAAGAGATTGTGAAGAAAATTGTTCTTTTCTGATTCTTCTACATTTACTCTGTGCATTTGACAGTAAGTGTTGTGGATATAGTCTGTGTTCCTAATTTCTCTTTATGTGTATGTTGGGTAGTTTTGGGGCATGGTCTCGCAGACAGTGACAGGCCTGAGAAAAAACATTTAACAAAGGTAAACAGGTGGTTGTAAGACCATAACTGGTCAGGAGAACTTGGGAACTCAGTGTTTGTATCTGAAGCTACTTTCACTTATGTTTAATGCGGCTGCATTTAGTTTGGAGATATCTCATTAAACTGGTTCCAAAAATGAATCCGTAAACTGCTGTTATCAGTATGCTAATACCTAATTTTTTTAGAAACAAAACTTGCCTTTTTGTCCCTCGTGGAATAGGGTGCTAAACCTTTAAGATGCAACAAACTTCATTTTGATTTTGGCTATTTGTTTTAATTTAACTCAGTTTTGCTCAGTGGTTAGTAAAAAGCAGTGTTAGATATGTGGGAACTCTTATTTGAATGGTGTGAAGAGTATTTTTCCACAAGGTGTCAATTAGCTTCATTCAATTTAGAAGCAATATATAGTATACTATAGGTAAGTATGTAGCTTGGGAATGGAAAAAAAGGCTGCGCACTTACCCAAGGCACTTTGAAAAGCTCAAGACAAAGCTCTTACTGTCTTAGGACACTTGTGCTTCCTAGTAGCAGCCTTGAAGTTGATAGGACTTGTCAGTTCAGGGCTGCTTCAGAGGATTTGAAATTTGACACCTCTTAGTCAGTTTTACTAATTATGCACTAAAACAAAATGCACTTGCCTTACAGAGTAGACTAGTCTTTCTCAACCCTTTTAGATCCAAGGCACTCCTCAGCAAATGCCAGCTTTTGCTATTTTCTTTTTTAGTCTGTAGAAAAATAATAGAGCAATTCTGTTACAAAGAGCTCAGAAAGACCACAGCAGGTCAGACTGTTTGTTACACTAAGGATTCCTATATGAAATCTCTGGATTTATCTTGTGAATCATGTATACACATTTGCACAGCTAACTTAATATTGTGCAATACTGTGTAGCCCCCTTAAATAGGTCTTATGGTACATCAGAGTGGCACCCTGGTTGAAAATCGCTGGAGTAGGCAGTGGGGCAGAAAGGTCTCTCCACGTAACCCATGTTTGTTACAGTGGAAGCATAAGACAGGTGGTATGTTATGCAATTAAGCAAATTATCTGCTTATTCAGTATTCATCAAAGTGGAGTATACCATAATGCCGCCTCCTGCTCCCTGGAAAATGACTCACTAAAAATCCTTAATTGAATGATGAGAAATGCTAAGGCTGCACTAGTATTGCCATCTCACTGTTTTACTGGTTTGCAGATATGCTGGGTATCAAGCCATTGCTCATGCAAATTGGCTGAGTTAGGAAAAACAAACAAAGGAGTCTTTTCCTTCTTATGTTCTTTATTTATCCTTTGTGTGTTTTCCCTTTTTCCTGCTCTCCAGGTGGCTGATTTGTGTAAAGTACCTCTTTAGCAATCATGGTAGGAAAATGCTATTGTCTCAATGCTGTTGTCTCGGGACAAACAAAAACTTAGTCGGGGTATGTGAAATTTAATTACTTAATGCTTAACAAGGCAAGCTGCTAACCTGCGCTCAAGAAGCTTGGGAGTGTGTTAAGTGAGCAATGTGTCTAAATTGAGATGAGCAATTTGGACCTTAACAACTTCAGTGTTCTTACAGAAAAGAAATATTTACTATATAACCTACAATTGTGTAGTAGGTAGACTAATGGGCAGAGTAGTAGAAGGGATTTTCTGGAGGAAGCAACTTCCAACCTGGAGTCTGGTGTATTTGGGGAGAGAG
Source organism: Crocodylus siamensis (assembly GCF_052110815.1). Lineage (NCBI taxonomy): Eukaryota > Metazoa > Chordata > Crocodylia > Crocodylidae > Crocodylus > Crocodylus siamensis. Next base: position 91,153,335 of record NC_143397.1, on the reverse strand, counting down.
GTAATTAGCTATGTTAGTCTGAAGTTAGGCAGAAGGTGGGGTTAGAGGTGCACATATACCATCTTAGACTCACTGAATCAGAGATACATAAACTTCCATGAGGGACTTACATTTGTTTTTATGGGAATGCTGGTCCCTTCTGAAAAGGAATCTTTTATAAAAATGGTAGTGATTTGGGATCAATTGTAGTGAGGTAGTGAATTTATATAACATTTTTAAAAAAGATTTAAAATACCTTTCCAGTTATTCATTTGAAGTCAATTGCTGTTCCAAATGCACGGGCTGGAATCTGTTAGGACAGAGGTTCTTAAACTGTCCTTTAGAGTAGCTTGCATGATACTTATGGGTAATAGAAAAACCTTATCACTTACATGGCACTGGCAAGCTTCCTTGTTTCCACAGCTAAACACAGCTGTATTCTGCATTCTTGCACAGCAACAACATATTAACATTTTTTGGTATTTTTTCATATGAGCAATTGCTGTAGTCATTGCCATATGGATGTTTTGTTATTGGGAATGGAGTAAAATGTGTACATACATACACGAGTCAGTCTCTCTGATTAAATGAAGTCAAATGTAGTCAAATGATGAAGAACCCAAGTATCAGCAGCATAGCTCCCCTGAGGACATGCAGAACACCTGTTTAAGGGATGCTGTTGTCCCTGTGGTTGCAGCATAGGACTGGAGGGGACCTGCAAGATCATCAAGTCTGGTCCCCTGCCACGGGCAGGAAGTTATTGGGCTCAGAGAAGCTCAATAAAGTGCCTGTCCAGTGTCATCTTGAACACCTTCAAGGATGGTGAGTACACCGCCTCTGCTGGGAGTGTGTTCCAGATTCTTCTGACTGTTTAAGAGAAGTAGTTTTTTCTTACGTCCAGGCCAGATTTACCTTCTGTTAGCTTATGCCCATTTGTCCTCGTCTTCCCTTGAGGTGCCTTCCTGAAGAGTTGCTCCCATAGATCTTGATGCTCACCCTGATGTTCTTGTAGGTGGCTATCGAGTCAGCTCTCAGCCTTGACTTACTCAGACTGAACAGGCCCAGTTCCCAGAGTCTCTCCTCCATAGGGCCTCCCCTCCATGCCCTTGAACATACAAGTGGACCTTCTTTGTACCCTTTCAAGCTTACCCACATCCTTCTTGAAGTGCAGTGCCCAGAAATGGACACAGTACTCCAGCTTTGGCCTTACGAACGCTGAATAGAGAGGGAGGAGCACCTCCCTGGATCTACTGGCAACGCATTGGCTGATGCACACCAGAGTTCTGTTTGCCCTTCTGGCAACCACATTGCACTGTTATCTCATGTTCATCTTCCAGTCTGTTGTGACCCCCAGGTCCCATTCAGATGCTGTGCCAGCCAGTGGACTACCACCCATTGGGTAGTTATGGTAAAGGTTCTTCCTACCCAGATGAAGAACCCAGCGTTCCTCCTTGTTAAAACTCATCTGATTCTGTTCAGCCCATAAATCCAATCTGTCTAGGTCATCCTATATCTTTAACTTATCCTCTGATGTGCCTGCATTTCCCCACAGTAATATCTGCAAACTTAATTATTGAGCTTTCTACCCCCTCATCCAAGTTATTAGTAAACATGTTAAAGAGCATGGGTCCAAGCGCCAATCTCTGGGAGACATCACTGGAGACGGCCCTCCAGGGGCATCAATTACTACTCAATGGGATTGGCTTCTAAGCCAGTTGTCTACCCACCTCACTGGAGACTAGTCCAGCCCTGTACTCTCCAGCTTGGTTGAAAGAATCCTGTGGGGAACAGAATTAAAGGCTAAACTGAAGTCTAAGTAAATAACATCAACCTCGTATCCCTCATCCAGATGTCTAGTTAGCTGGTCGTAGAAGGACACCAGGTTTGTCAGGCATGATCTACCCTTGACAAAGCCATGCTGACTGCTTCTTAACACCCTATTAATTAGCAGCTTGTAATTGATGGCCTCCTTAACAAATTTTTCAAAAATTTTACTCAGGACTGAAGTCAGACTGACCAGTCTTTAGTTTGCAGGGTCAGCCCTTTTCCCTTTCTTGAAGGTGGGCACCATGTTGGCCCTCTCCCAGCCATCAGGGACCACTCTTGAGTTCTAAAACTCTTCAAACAATTTTGCCAGTGGTGCTGCTATAAGCCCAGCCAGTTCTTTCAGGACTCTTGAGTGCAGGTCATCTGGCCTGGCAGACATTAAAACGTCCAGGTGTTGTAAGAGATCCCTCACCTGTTCGGGAACAATTTCATGTAGTCTGTTGTTTTCCTAACATTCCCTGGGCCTCTGGTCGGATGAGCAGCCCCCATTTGATTTGAGGAATACTGATGTGAAGTAGGTATTAAGTAGTTCTGCCTTTTCGCAGGGATTGACTGTGGGCTGCTCCTGAGCATTCAGTAGGGGTCCCACAGTGGAGCCCAACTTTTTTCTTGCTCCCTATGTATCTATAAAAGGACTTTTTGTTGTCCTTTATTCTGGTTCCTAGCTTGGCTTTTTGTGTCTCATTTGCAGGCCCTGGTGATATGGGTTTACTCCTCTCTGGCTGCTAAACCATTCATCTGTTGCTTGTATATTTCTTCTTTCTTTTTTCAATAGTTCCTTAACATCCCCACTGAGCCAAGGGGGTCTCTTGGCTCCTTTTCTGCTTTTTGTCCATGTGGGGAGGGCTTGTTTTTGGGCAGTGAGTATTGTCTCCTTAAGGAAGCACCACTGTTTCTGAACTCCTGTATTGTCCAGTCACTGGTTGCAGAGGGCCTCTCCAACTGCCAGCGGATGGGTAAGAGAAAAAGTATGATGCATATATTGTAGTTGCCACTTAAGTACAACAGCACTCTGGGTTTCTTGTGGGGAAAATGGCAGAGTTCTGTGTCATATAGATGAGGTAGTATTTTGGTGTTATGCATTATATTTTAGTGGCAGTCCTTTGAAGTAGCAAATGTCTGTGTGGCGGACTTACCGGAACAGCCTGGCATGCCGGGCTCGGAGAATCCGCATTGGGATTGGAGGAGCCCATCCACCAATTGAGAGAAAGGCAGGGAGGGGCCTGCCTCACCCCTGCTCAGGGTGAAGTGGGAAAAAGCCCTGGACCTGGTTCAAGACCCTGCTCTACTAGGTTTGACAGAACCCAGTGGGCAGAGCCTCTGAGGTGAATAAAATAAATTGCATGCTCAGCATGAGGGAGATGCACCAAGGGACAAAATGGAGCAGAGCTAGGAAGAGCTGCCCACTGGGGGCAGTTCCTGTTGCTTTTGGAGAGCTCCAGAAGACTGCCCATGGCAATGGGGAGTGGAGGTCAGCTCTGACTCCAGTACATGGGGCACAGGGATTTGGTGCAGGCAGCGCTGCATGGAGTCAGACCCTGGGAGCAAGGAGCTCAGGTCTGTAACCCCTGGTGTGTGGCCAGGGCACATTGCAGGCACTGTTGCATGGAACTGGACCCTGGGAGCCACAAAAGGCAGCTTGTGTTTGTAACCCCTGGTGAATGGCCAGGGCCTCGGTGTACAGGGATGGTGCACAGTGAAATCCAGACCCTGGGAGTGGATAGCGGTGGCTTGGGTCTCTAAGCCCTGGTGTGGGGCCAATCACTGCATGAAGGGTTCCAAAGTGGACTGAGCCCCAGCATCATGAGGCGGCTCGGGCCTCCAACCCCAAGGAGAAGGCAGTAGCCTCCAGGATCACGTGACTGCTCGGGGCCTCTAGCAGGCAAGCGGTTGGGATGGAGCCAGGGCCTGAGAGGCTTGGCAGCAAGGAGCGGTTCATTTGGAAGAGCACTGATCCCCCTTTATGGCCCTGGTGTCATGAGTTATCAGGGCAAGGGTTTCCCACAGGGGAGGAAACCCCTTGGAAGAGGGGGCGGGAACTGTGAAAGGGTCCTGAAGAATAAGGGTCCTGGCTATGCCTCTGAGGGCAGGGAGGTATTGAGGACCCGCCCTTCTCCCCTTTTTCAGGAGCTGGGCCCCTAGGGAAGATTCTGATAATCACAGTGATATTGATATTATGAAAGAGGGTATGCACCTTATTTTGTATCCAGTGCCTCGTATTTTGTCATTTAATAACCATTTGTTTATTTGTTATATATGTGGATGTGTATACGTATATAACTTGCTGAAACCCTATTGTTGACACGTCCCTCTAATTGCCAGTATTTATCTGGGTGTGCCTATGTGTGTTTGCTGATTACCTGAACTCACTTGTATTTACCTCTTCCAGATTCCTTACTTACATGTGTGGGTTCAGAGGCCCTTCAGAGCAATCCCCCAGAAGTAAATTATAGACGTATAGCAGTTTACATATGTATAAATAGTGTGAGTATATGAGTGTGTGTATGTAGACATCGTTCTGAATTTAATTCCTTTCCTTCTGTATGTTGTACATACATTAATAAATTTGTACATAGTTAAATTCCGTAACTGTCCTGGCCTGGTTCTATAGGGACAAATGGGAATTGTGAGTGGTCTCAGTTTCACCTACAGCACACCTGCCAGCTAAGAATTTGCCTTCAGTCGGAGGAGGGAGTACTTATTTCAGTACACCCAGGATACATCTATAAATTCAAATGGTTGGAAGTGGGTTTTTTTTTGGTTGGTTGGGGCTTTTTTTTAAAGCACCTTGTTCTTGTTCCTGATTGCAGAAGCTGGGTGAAAACTTTGAGTCCATGTTCATTATGCCATTGCACTTAGGTAGGAAGTATGAACAAAGTGAAAGCATACTTCACCTTAGTCGTGGTAATGATAGCTTTTCCAGCTGATGTGACTGTCTCCTTTTTTTTGATCACTAAAGGAAGGTACTTACTAGGACGCTATATATTTGCATGCTCATAGCATTGAGGTCAGTGGTGTAGGGTGACTGCATAATTTTTGTCAAGCAATAACAGCACAGTGGTTTGAGAATTGATACTAGTGTTCTACGTGCAAAGAAGGGAAACTGCATGCATATGTGTGTATTACATAAACTTTTTATCTTCATTTTTCAAGTGGTGCCTTGAGTCTAAAAATGTTGAGAATCACTCACCCTAGGCATTTCTTGAGGTTATCTGAGAGAGCAAATGGGAACAACTGGTTCTGAATTTTGATTTGTAAACTGGACTTGTTTTGTTTGTTTGCTTGTTTTTTGCAGAATGAGGCCATTACCTAAATTCCTAGGACATGTGCTTCTACTCCTAGCCTTTCCCTTTGCTACTCTGAAAGGCAGCAGACGTTCTGTCTTGCATAATGTAGTTCCCAGAGAGGTCCAACACTTGGTTGTCAAAGTCTTTCCATGTTGCATGGCAGTACCTGTGTGGGAAGCCCAAAATTAGAACTAATGGACATACTGAAAGCCAGGATGTATGTGAATTGGCTGCATTACTGAAGAGTTGCCTGACTCAAAGCTCCTTAGACCTTCTTTATAACGAGTAAATATGGTATTACATGCTGAATTCCAAGCCTAGATCTGCAATCATCAGTGGTCCCTCGAAGTCCAGGATGATGTCCTTCAGGCTCGATGTGTCCTCTGGTGACTGAGGAGCCTGACTTGGGATGCACACATTCTTTGGCAATGGGGGCATGTCTTTTGCATGGGGGAGTGGGATTTGTAGCCTCCGGTTGGTCTCCTTCTTCCTCTGCCATTGCCGTTCCACCTTGGTATCGAGTCATTGGGCCTTGAAGTGGTCCGTGCCTCGGTGCTACACCGAATGGTCAGCAGCTTGCTCCTCCCAGCCATTGGTGTGGATGCCTCTGTGCTTGAGGGCAACCTTGAGCTTTGTACTGTTTCCTTTGGCTTTCCTTTGAGTGTTGGCCAGTGGAGAGCTGAGAGAAGAGAATCTGGTGAGGGAGGTGGTTCTTGGACATTCAGATGCAGCGGCCTTTCCATCAGAGTTGATTTCTAAAGAGCAAGGCTTCAACAGGGATGGATGCAGCTTCATGGAGGATGCTTGTGCTGGTCGGGTGGTCCTCCCATTTGATTCCTAGGATTTGACATGAGCACTGCTGGTGAAAACTCTCAAGGGTCTTAATGTGGTGTGGGTAGGTGGTCCAGGCTTTATTGCAGTAGATGAGGGTGGTCAGCATGATAGCCTTATAAACCAGGACCTTCATAGACTTCCACAGATCTCTATTTTCAGAGACATATTGTCTCAGCTTGAAGAAAGCGGCACTGGTGCAGTTGACCTGGTGCTGGACTTCTTTATTGATAGCAGCCCATTGAGAGAGGTGTCTGCTGAGATACAGAAAATGCTCCACGTACTCCAGAACCTCCTCGTCTATGTAGATAGCATGAGGGATGTTCACCTGGCCAGGGAGTGTTGGTGGAGAACCTTTGTCTTGGCAACATTCAAGGACAGGCCAAGTCTCTTTATACAAAGCATTGAAGAGATCTAGGGTCACTTGCACATTCTGTGCAGAGTGATCCATCACACAGCAATTGTCCGCAAACTGAAGGTCGTGGATGTCCTTGATGGTGAATTTCATTTTTGCCCGGAAGCACCTAAGATTGAAAAACTTCCTGCCCTGTCGATACTGGATACTGACACCAGACGGTAGATTATGTCAGATGAGGTGGATGATGATGGTCAGATAGATGGTGAACAGGGTGGGGGCGATCGTGCAACCTTGTTTGAACCTGGTCTGAATGTGGAATGTGTCAGTTTCAGATCTCCACTCACGACAGTGGCAGCCCAAACTTTGGTGGGCTGCCAAGGCATTGGAGAATGGTCCATAGAGCTTCACACTTTAAGGAATCCAATGCCTTGGTCAGGTCAATGAAGGCAAGGAACAGTTCTTGATTTTTGCTTCCAACATTTTTCTTGGATCTGCTTGGGAATGAAAACCATGTCCGCAGTGCCACAGGATGGTTAGAAGCTGCACTGGGTTTCCAGAAGCATCGTCTCAGCGATGGGATGAAGGTGGTTCAGGAGGATGCGAGCTAGGAGCTCATCTGCAATGGACAGGAGGGAAATCCCCCTGTAGTTCCCACAGTCAGATTTGTCCCCCTTCTTGTAGATAGTCACAATGGTCACATTCTTGAGATCTCCAGGGATGTCCTGTTCATCCCAAAGGCAGAGGATAAGGTGGTAGAGTTGTGATGTGAGCTGGAAGCCGCCTGCATGGTAGATCTCTGCGGGTATACCACCTGGCCCTCAGGCTTTGTTGATTTTCATCTGTTGGATGGCCCATTTCAGCTTTCCGATGGTTGGTGGATTGCCACCACAGGGTGTTGTGGGACGGCTTGCAGGGTCTCCTCTGATGCGGTGGACTCCTGGTTCAGAATGCTCCTTCCAACACAGGCAGATGGCATCATCATCCTTGAGGAGCTGGGAACTGTCCTGTGATCGGTTTTGTCCAATGGAGTGGGGTCCAAAGGTTGTCTTGGTAGCCTGGAAGAAGTTACACATGTCATTCTGGTTGGCATAGCCCTGGATCATGGGCACCTTCTCCACCCACCAGTTGTCCAACAATGCATCTGTGACAAAGAACCTCATCCTTCAGCTGGTGGTACAATGCTTATCTTTTGCTGAGTTTGTGGATTCCTTTGCCAGGTGGTGGATGGCTGTGCCAGGTAATGAAGGCTGCATGCTTCTGCTCGAGGAGATTGTGAATCTGAGTGTCATTGGCATCAAACCAGTCTTGGTTCCGTTGCAATATGAACATGGTAGTCTGGGTGCAGGCGTCTTGAACAGCAGACTTGAGTTGCTCCCAGTGTGCCTGGATGGAGATGTCATCAGTGGTAGGTCCTTGCTCCAGTGCACTATGCAAGTGGGCCTGGAGCTCCTCCCGCTGTGTAGGGTTGTTCAGAGCTGCAATGTTCAGCCATCTCCGGGTGGCCTTCTGGGTCTTCCGGTGTCTTGGCACCAGGCGGGTGTTCATCACCAAGCGCACAACTTGGTGGTTCCATCCAGCAGTCTTTAGACCCCTTCATGGCCCTTGTGATGGGCATGTCCCTCAGGTCTCGGGTCAGTGCTCCGAACTTGGATGCCTCCACATGGCCTTGAGCCGGTCTTTCTGGTGGAGTCCTGAAACACTGGAGGTTGGGAGGGAGTGTTGCTGGGTCCCCAGGACCCAATCCCAACATTGGGGCTAGGGACAGGTATTCAAAAAGTGTGAGCTTGAATTAATTCAATCTTTGCAGGTTGGTCTAACCTGGCTAGGTTAAACCAGTTTGTAATGTACAGACATCCCCTCTGGACTGAGGAAATTTAGACATGTGTCTGCAGTGGATCAGGCTAGAAGTGGCGGGGAGGAGGGGTGCTAGAGCTCCCTTCCATTCCATGGTGTTGAGCTGAGGGGCCAAGCCCCGGGGGCAAGGTGCTCTGATTAGGGAGGGCGGGAGGGTCCCTCCCCCCTTAATAACAGAGCATTTATCATCTCTGTTATCAGCATTTTACACCCCATCAGAAAACAAAGACCCTCATTAGTTCAAGCTCTTAAACAACTTTTTGCAAGGAAAGGAACATTTCAAGGAGGGACATTGCCAGCTGCCTGTAGATTAGCTTCAAAAAGCCCTAAATACACTGTCCTGTCTGCTTTACACAGACACCGCTCAGCATTAGCTAGCATACTACATGCTGGCTACTGTCTGTGCTGTGGGAGGGAAGAGGGAGGGATTCCTGCTTGAGAAGTGGGTGTGGGGGGAGGACCAGGAGGAAGCCAGGCTGTGTGCCTGCAAATCTTTGCCAGAGCTCCAGCAAGGGATTAGAGGGGGAGGGGCCAGCTCAGCTCTTTGGAGCAGAGAGAGAGCATGTCAGGATGCTAGGGGAGTCTGGTTTAAATTAAACCAGGAAGGGGTCTGAGACAGACATTCCATATGAGTTTGACTCAAATCAGCAGGAAGTTCTGGCCCTACTTCCAGACTCGCCCACCATGACTTCATGTTAAATTTTAGAATTCTTCCACTGGGGTCCTACTGCTCTGCCGGGGTAGTAACCTGGTCCACTTTAATGCATATAGCCACTGCTGTCATTTATGATGCCCAGTCTGATGTTGATGAATCCTCCCGCTTTGGGCATGATAGCCCACAGGAAGTGGCCCCGTCTCTGCTACTAACGGACACCATTCTGATTGATGACCACAGGGCCTACTGGGGGCTCCTCCACCCTTACTCTCCCTCCACAGATCTCCAAGTTGTTTGGTCAGTCCTTGGGCCCTGTGTCAGGCTGGGAGTGCTTCAAAGTGCATGCAATCTCCAGACTGGAGTCAGAGTGCTTTCTTACATACTCAATCCTAGTCTTTTTGCTCGGGTCTCCTCACCAGTTCTTGGTGTTCACTCCTCAGCTTCTCATCCAGGGTTCCTCACTCTCATACATGTCCTGCTCTTTGAGCTGCCTCTATGGTGCTCCAGCTGGCCAGGGTTGGGTACTTCCAGTGTATCTGTGTTTCTGGCTCCTGTAGTTGAAGAGGAACCTGCTCACTCGGGAAAGCCTTCAGTAGAGCCAGAACTCCCTAGCTTTCCCAGTTTCCTTCACGGGGCTTCCCCGGTGCTGTCAGCAGGGCTTCTCCTCCACTTTCCAGTGGAGCTGGTTACGAGGATGGACTGGCTCGCTTTTTTCCCCAGAAAATGACAACCTCCATTCTGGGTTGGCTCAGGCAGGGCTGGGAGTGCTAGCCTCAGCCCTCGCCCCTTGCTGTAGAGGGGCAAAAGACCTGATCTTTGCCAGCTTGGGCAGCGAGTCTGCACACTGGCAGGTCACTGTGTTTGTTTGCTCTGGTAAGGGGGAGGGTGTTAGTAAGCTTGTTCTCTTACCTTATCACATATAACTTCTTAGTTTGCACTAAACAACATGTTTGTGTTTTTCCTAATCTTTGTTGCAGGACTTGAATTAGTAGCATTTGAAAGACGTAAAAATGTCAGAAGATATCAAGAAGCGACTTGAATTTCCTAACACGCTCATTCAGACACAGGTAATTCTCCTTTGTTAAACATTTGGCACAAAGACTTACTGTGCTACTTCAGTAGAGGAGACCAAAATAACATTTTCCCTCACTTTCCCCATAGTCGTAGATGGCATTACAGCTAGCAGAGTTTTCTTAAGTAGTGAATATTGGTTATTCAACTTGCCGCTGACTGGATCGTTGGGCCCCGTCACCCACCATTCTACAAATAAAAATAGCAGGAATTCTCTGAGAGAGAAAACATTAAATTAAGCCAGCAGGCACTAAATCATCCATTGCCACCATGTGAACACATATCTGAGAGGGTTCAACCTAAAGCAATACAACTTCTAGTTCTTGAAGTCTGCCTATAAAAGATCCCTGTCCCTCCTGCTAGGTGAGAGTTGGTGACAAACGGCTGCATCCATCAGGTCTCTTTCATCGTATCAAAACCATGAACTCATTCCCAGTAGTGAATTGCTTATTTATATATTTATTTACATAACATATTTTTACCACCATTATTTTTAATTGGTCATAGAGAAAAGAAGTATGCTTAAAATCATTTAAAGTAATATGTCCATTTAGTTCTTCTGCTGTACAGGGATTTAAACCTATGACCAACTTCCCCTTTTCTCCATCTCTCCCTGTCTTGTTTACCTACTGCAGCAATTTCTCAGTTTGCCTTAAGAATTGAAGTGCCATGAAAATCATCTTTAATTCAGTGCAGTTCTTAATGCAAGCTGCCTGTATAACACCGTGGTTCATTGTAGACATCATTTACTGAAGTATGCATTTCTTCCAGTTTAACCTCAGCTATGGAAATGTATAGTAATCCAGTGTGGAAAAGATAGACCTAGGTCTCAGTGGCCAAATCCACATTTGGAAGGAAGGGAGAGAGCATTTCTATCAAGCTGGAGGGGGAAGGAAGGTGGGGTTTTGCTCTTTTACCACAAATGGGACCATATCATTTACGTTTTAAGTGTAATCAAACAAAACCCTGATGGTTTGACTCACTTTGAACCAGTAACAGTTTCCATTAATTGAAAGAGAGCCACTCTCAAATAACACTGAAATATGTCCTCTCCCACTCAGTCCACTGGCATGAATGGTCAGCCTTGAGGGGTGCCATTGCTGTGTTTGTGCTGTGCTCTATTAGCTCCACTAAGTCTTGTTTTACCTCTGTTCAGGGACTCACCCTGCTCTTCAGAGGCATCAGTGACAAAATCCAACTGCAGAAATTGTCACAGATTTATTTATGATGCCCCAAACAGGACACCCAATGTAAAGAGTGTGAAAGCCATAGGTACAGTGTTATTGGTCAGAAGGCTTTGCTGCTGAAATGAGGTTAGAATAGAAGAGAGTGACCCAGAAGCTGCCTGCATTTATGGAGTAATATGCTACTATATTAATGAAAGTTTCCCACCCAAATGAATAGTTGCAGGGATGGGAGTGTGCATCTGTCTGAAATGGGGTCCTTACAACCAGGAAGAAAAAGGGAAGAAAGTTAATTTAGGTCTACTAAGGCTGTGCCATATGGCTCTAACTTGTCTGGGAAATGGTTATAGAACTCCCTAAGATAAATATCTGACTCTGTTCCATTATCTTTCTTGATTTGTACACTAACAAGACATTTGCATAATTGTTATTTTTTAGTAAAATGTGTCTGAATTCTTGTCACTTTGGATTGCATGAGCTGTTTAGAGTTTGACAAACTATTTATGCTATGTTAAATATAATTTAGTTCTAGTGAGCTGTAATCTAGAGGAAGTGGTAATTAGTTTATAAAAGAAGGAACCTGGAAAGGTTTAAATAATTTACAGTCTTCTCCATATGTCTCTACATCTTAATGAAATTTATTGAGCTTTCACACTCTCTCTTACTATTAACCTCTCTTGATGATCAAGAGCTAACTTAGCCAGTAATGAGTACATTTGTTTTTTCTTTTGTATATAGCCATGTTCCTAAGCACCATCATATTTTTATTGTGAGAGGATCTGCCTCTTATATAGGATTTTTTTGTTTGAAGATAACAATGCATAAATATGAGACAGAGCAAGAAATTAGGTGAGCCAAGAAACGAAACTTTGAATCAAAACACTTCATGTATCTTTTAGTCTGTTTAAAATCTAAGCTGGGGTAGAAATTTTAAATGAAGTCCTTGTAACTGAGATGCATCTGCCTTTAAATCAGAATGAACATCTCAGTCCTGGGTCTGGGTTTTTGGTTGTAGCTGTGTTGGCCTAAGGGCATAGTCCTGGATCTAAGTTTTGCAAATTTCCTCCCTCAGTTTCTCCACTTTTGCAAGTATTTGTTAGAACCAATGTGTTAAAGTAACTGCTTATGAGTTAAGGCCCTAATTTTGCAGGTTGTTCCAGTTGTGCAGACACCTGTGTGTATGTGGAGCCCTTCTTACTCTATAAGATGGCAAGTATTATGGCTGCAGGCAGGAGATTGTTAGTTCTAGAAGATGCCTCAGCTCTCAAATTATTTGGCTCCCATTTGTGTCCAGATGTTGCATTAACAAACTGTTTGGCCATCCTCTTGATGCAGCTGCAGCTTGGCTGCTTGTTTCTTTTTATGTGTCAAATGATCAGTTTTTACCACCTCTATTAATTGGTTCTGTTGTATTTTATAGGCAGTGGGTCATCTAATTGCTGCAGTACTAAGAGAAAAAGTTTCATCAGCCAAGATCAATCAGTCCACTAACCAGGTCTGTATTACTTTGCTCCCAGTTTTTCTCTCTTGCATTGGATTCTAAGCTTCTTCTGAAGTCTCTATATCTTATGTTCCACTTTTAATAAAATTACCAGTGCTGAATAAGGTACCCTGCAACATGTTTCTGAGAATACAATCAGAAACTGGAAACCTATGATCAGAAGAGAAATTTATTTTCCCATGTAGAGACCAAATGGCTAATAAGTAACAGACTGCAGAATGTCTATTTTACTGTCTGTCAGATTCCAGCTAATGCATTTTTTGGTTTTTTAAGATTTATATTGTAGCAGATAGGGATTCCTCAACTTGGCAAACTAATGCCAAAGACAAGGATATTTGTGGGTAATACTTTTTATTGGGCCAGCTAAATGGTAGGGATAAGGTTAGACGAGCTTTTGAATGCAAGGCATTCCTCATCAGGTTTGAGGGAAGAAGCAGGCACAGGGATGATTAAGAAGAGTGTTTAACATTCTGAAAGTGGAGGAGAGAGAGATTCCCAGGAGCAGCAGGCAAACATTTAACAGAAGGAAAGAACCTTGATTAACAGATTTCATAGACATTAGGGCTGGAAGGGACCTCGGGAGATCATCGAGTCCAGCCCCCTGCCCAAAGGGCAGGAAGTCAGCTGGGGTCATAGGATCCCAGCAAGATAAGCATCCAGTTTACTCTTGAAGGTGTTCAATGTAGGTGCTTGAACCACCTCCGCTGGCAGACTGTTGCAGACCTTGGGGGCTCGGACAGTAAAGAAATTCTTCCTTATGTCCAGCCTGAAACGGTCTTGCAGGAGTTTGTGACCGTTCGACCTCGTCATCCCTTGGGGTGCTCTGGTGAACAGACGTTCCCCCAGATCCTGGTGGTCACCCCTGATAAACTTGTAGGTGGCCATCAGATCACCCCTGAGCCTACGCTTTTCCAGGCTAAAGAGTCCCATGGCTCTCAGCCTGTCATCGTAAGATCTGTTTTCCTGACCTCTGATCATGCGCGTGGCTCTCCTCTGGACTCTCTCAAGCTTCTCCACATCCTTTTTGAATCGTGGAGCCCAGAACTGGATACAGTACTCCAGCTGCGGCCTCACCAAGGCCGAGTACAAGGGGAGAATGACATCCTGGGATTTGCTCGAGAAGCATCTATGGATGCAAGCCAGCGTTTTGGTCGCTTTATTAGCCGCAGCATCGCACTGGAGGCTCATGTTCATCTTGTGATCAATGATGACCCCCAAGTCTCTTTCTTCTGTAGTGCTATCCAATGTAGCACTGCCGAGCCTATAAGGGTGCTGCAGGTTTTTCCTCCCAAGGTGGAGAACCTTGCATTTTTCAGTGTTAAACGCCATCAGGTTCTTGTCCGCCCATTTGCTGAGCTTGTCCAGGTCAGCCTGGATCACCCGCCTATCTTCTGGCGTGGATGCTTTGCCCCAAAGTTTGGTGTCATCGGCGAACTTGGCCAGTCCACTCCTGACTCCAATGTCCACATCATTAATGAAGATGCTGAACAGTATGGGTCCCAGGACAGAGCCTTGAGGGACCCCACTGGTCACAGGGCACCACGATGAGTGACTGCCATCGATGACAACCCTCTGGGTCTGACCACAGAGCCAGTTTCCCAGCCAGCGGATTGTGGTGGAGCCAAGGCCACAACTGGCCAGTTTGGCCAAGAGGTGATTGTGGGATACTAATGAGAGATCAAGTCCTATCAATATCTTCGCTTCTCAGATGATGCCTGGACCATCACAGCTATAACATCACTCCAGCACTATTAAATTAATGCTAGTAAACTTGTTGTTCAAGCAGATCCTGCAACAATCATTGCTGTTCTACATATAAACATCTTTCAGGTTAGATCTCACAGTTAAAATAGGACTTGGATTTCAATTAGATTTCAAATCTGTTACAAAATATTTCCTTTTTGCATCAGCAAACTGGAGTTCGTGTTTCCTTACAAGCCAACGCAACTTGAAGCTTTAATTTACTTTTTCAGTTTGTCCAAGCATTGTTAATTGAGATGAGTATAAATTGCTGGTCTTGGTGAATGACACAAAGCAGCAGTAGGTATTTCCTCTTTTTCATTTAATTCTTTAAAAGGTGATCTGTAAAATGGGGAAGAAATCTGGTTGGGGGTCACGTCTGCACTTCCCCAGTGTATTTAACCAAGGAAAAAAAGAAACCTGAAAGATCTTTTTAAAGTGGTGTTTAGGGGTTTTTTAAATTCCTTTTAAAATATCAAGCATGTACTTGTGTAGTTTTTGAACGACTGCAGCACTTTTTAGTTAAGTGCTACTTTTTAGTTAAATGAGTAGTAAGACAAAGCAAACAAAACTCCAGAAGTTTAACAACTGGAAAGAAAACGACTTTCTCTGTATGAGGCCCTGTTTCAGGAAGTTCCTTCAGCCATGTATAATATTAAGCATGCAAGTAGTTACTGGGGATGCATGTGTACTTAAAATTATGCAGTCTTGTTAAATTAGGGTCTAATGGAGAAGAGGAGTACTCCTCTGGACCAGAGCCTCCATAGAGTTTTATTTCCTCAATGAAATGTTATTATTAGTGCTTTTGTCATCTACAAAATATTGTATTGTAGGCAGTTAAGTTCTAATGGGGAAAAACAATGAAACTCCTGTATAGGAGGGAAAATAAGTTTTGTTTGCAAGATCTTGTATTTTATTTTTAAAATCAAAATAAACACCTTTCCCAAGGGGCATAAACTATGATTTCTTTTTTCTTTCAAATGGATTTAGACACCTGTGTTTTAATTTCAATTGAAGATATGCATCTTAATCACTTCAACTCAGTTGCTTCTAAAACATCTCAATTTATATTTCCTACCTATTATAGACTGGTCACTGGTGTAAGTTTATTGATCTTGGCTTCAGGAAGGACTGAGTTTAGATGTAAGCAACACATGAAAGTATTTAGGACCTGAAACTAAAACTCCTGTAATACTGAGGAGGATAGTTAAACATCCTATATGGATGTAATTTGCCAACCCCTCCTCTCCCCCCCCACATGTATGAGAGATTGAATTGAAACAGGGTGGCATGTTTTGGTCCAGCAGTAAATAAATAGTTATGTGGTAGTTTCACTTGACATGCTTCATGTTCTCTTTGTGTAAAAAAATTCAGAATGTTGATTTGTTAGTTTTCCTGGTACCTTCATTTGTATATTGTCAAGAAGAACAAACATAAACTTCATAACAGGAATGTAGCATCAAAATTAAATATGAACCTGATCCAAAACACAGTAAAGCCAGTGAAGTTCAGATTAGGTTCCTTTATTTTTAAAAGCAAAAAATGCTCTTTACATGGAATTAAGGTCAAATGAATCTCGCAACTGCTTCTCTGTAAAATAGGAAGTATTGTCGTAGTTATATAAAATATCCATACCTTGGATAAAATAAAAATTTGTAACAGAACACAGGTCAAATTTTGCCTCACTAAGCAATAACTAAAACTAGTAGTAAGTAAATGTGATTAACTACTACTTTTCCAGTGGGAAGATGCAGGTTGGAAAACTTCAGCCAACTCTACTGTTTAAATGCTTGAAGTTTTTCTGCAGAAAAAGCAGTTTAACTGGAAGGTTTTCTTTGTGGGAAATGATAAATTGAAATTTTGAACAGATTTTTGTATCATTTTCTTAGCAGCTCTTGTAAACAAACAGGACCAGTACCAAAGTACATTATAGAGGTTTCTGAAAAAACCTCCAGAGTTAGTGATCTAAAATTTTAGTAATAATAAAGATTGAGGACTCTTAAATACTGAATGCCGGTGCTGGTTTGAGTTTTAAACTTTTCCTCTTTGTTAAAGTTACAGAAACTTAAAAATCCCAACGAGAACTGAATTATGTTGGTGGCTTCCTTAGGCAACTGGGATTTGATTTCAGTTTTTCTCTGTGCTTACTACGGAGTGCAAAGAACTTGATTTCTAGTTTTATCCTCTTATTGCTTTAAACAGCAGCAGCCCTATCTGGAAGCAGATACAGAACACAATATTTTTGTCTAAGAGAATGCTCAAAATGACTGGTACTGAAATTCTGTCTCTACACTAATTCTTGGTCCTTGTGCTTTGGATTTCAGACTCCTGCATTAAACTTACTTTGGGAGAAATGCTGCAGTGAGAATGTGACTGTGTGGACGGCATGCTGTGAGAGCCTTGTGGCACTTGTGGCACAGGAACATGCAGAGTTCAGTTATGTCCTTAATGAAGCTCTCAGTCGGATTCCCTCTGCCAGGTAATGTTCTCTGTCACTACTTATTGTTGGCTGGTTATGCCTAGTGTTTTAAGTCTTGTCCTAAATTGTAGACTCTGTGGACCATGGACTATATTTGTGTGCATGGAGTCTAATTCCAGCACATCCTGGTCCATGACTGGGGCTCTTACTTACTACCACAACGTGAAAAATAATAGTCCCACATAGTCTCTCAGGTGTATTTTATGCAGTGCAAGTAATTTTATTGACGTCACTGGGAATTCTCTGTTCGTAAAGTTAAGTATATTTCCAAGTTTTTGCCTTCCTGATTTAAAAGACCTGTTTAAATTACCATCTAATTCCATTTAATATATGTTGCACTTTTTCTCCCATTGCAGTTCAACTGAATTTTATTTACAGAGTCCAGTTAGGCAGTTACAAAGGTTTAGGTGGTCTCTAGTGTTTAATAAACAGTTCAGTAAGAGAAAATAGGAGAACAATTGCAAAGCAGTTTTGACGTAATGTGCTAGAGGCAAGAGTTAATGTAAGATTCTTGGTGATGTGGACAAGGTAAGGTGCAGTAAGTAGAAATGGTATGATAGAGGCTTGCCTTTAGACGTTAGTTCTAGTCCTGTAAATGCTGAAACAAGTGCTTAATTTCATGCATATGTATAGCCCTATTGACTGAGATACAGTAGAGTTACTCACTTATAGATCGGGGAGGCTTGGGGGACGGGGGGGATGGGGCCAGGCAGGGCAGTGATTGGGGGGAGGGGGGCAGGTGGGTGATGGGGCTGGGTGGGGCAGTGATTAGGGGGGATTGGGGGTTGGGGAAAGGCAGGGGATGGGGATGGATGGGGCAGCCAGGGGATGGATATGGAGGGCTCGGGGAGCAGGCAGGGGATGGGGCTGGTGGGGGACCCCCCCAGTTTTCTCCTCTCCCACTTACCAGCATGGAGCCTGGGTGCAACTCCTTGCGGCTGGCATGTGCCCTGCCTGTGCAAAGCAGGCAGTGTGCTTCAGCACCAGGATGAGGGCCAGCCATAGAGACCCTCTGGCTGGCTACCAGATCATCTCCGTAGGGGACCCAAGCCTCCAGTTGCCTGGTCCTGGACTGTGCACTGCCCTGCTTTTTTTGCCCAGGGTATTTTTTTGACCCTATGATATCCAGTGGTTTAATTTTGCCCCCCTGTTGCAAATTTGTAGCGCAGGGAACATTTTTTTTTTTTTTTTTTTTTGTTCCCACGTGTGCCTCTTGCAGTGTCTCAGGGCTTTGGGATGCTGCAAGAGGCACATGTGCGCTTGTCTGGACGCACCCTTAGAGAGAGGTAAGGGCTTGACTCTGTGTACCCAAACTTGCAGATAGACAATAGAGCTGTAATTGCTCATCCCCCTATACTGCTGTTGACAGGGATATTATCTCTGGAGACACAAATCCACAGTTTGAGAACTGAAACTAAGTGTCACAGAGATGCTTAATGGGATCTTCTAGAGTGCACTGAATCGTATTGTGTAGGGTGATTTTCTTTACTAATCTATAGAGGAACCTCTAGGAATCTCATAAGATTGGGCCCCTAATATACTCCATGGCCGGTTGTGACCTATTTATAAAACTTTTCTAAAAAGGTTACATGAATATATTGTCTTAAATACTATATACTTAAAAGTTAAAATCCCTATTCCATGATGATATCTTTGAACTTTGACATGTCTTAAATTAAAACTACCTTTATATAAATTTATTTTAAGTGTCTTTAAAAATAAAAAAGTGATTTAAATAAAAATCTGATTTTAAATTGAAAAAAACCCAATTTTTAAAATAAAGAAAAATTTCATTTTTATCTACCCTGCATTTTTTCATGCTGAATTTTTGGTGTGTGGTGAATTAGAGAGAGACATCTTACTATTAGGATACCAAATTTTTGAGTGGAATTTACAGTATTTTGGATGTTTCATATAAATGGCGTAGATATGCTTTGTAGCTAACTGGCTGGCATGTGTACACTACTGCTCCCTGCAAGATGGAATCAGGACTGCTCAGCTGTGAATAAGAGCTCCCTTATTGGTTGCAAAGGGTGCTTTTGAAGCATGATAAGCTGAATCCTATTTTTGCTGCTGCCACAAAGCTTTTAGTTGCTGCAATTTGCAGCGTAGGAAGAAGTGTGAAATCCCTCATCTAACTAAGGGTTCATTTCAGTATCATTCCCAGTAATTTACAGGGAATATTTTAACCTAATGTTGCACTTCAGAAAAATCTTTAAAACAGGGCATTCGAAGTTTAGGTTAACCTTAAAAATAAAGAAGTGGTAAAGAAAAGGTAATGTATTATGAAAACTTTCATTTGACCTCCATTTTCACACTGCTCTGTGCACTGTCATTGTGAAACCAGTTCATGTCTTTGGCTGGTACTGCATCTGGTTGATATGTTAAGCTCTGGCTGTGTTGCCAGTTCACCCAGAAGCTGTTTTTTAAATAAGTAAATTGTTTAATATCATTGACATTTTTCCTCCAATTCCACAATTCAAACTGCATCCACTATAATTTTGCAAAACAGGGTTTATGGAGCCTAACCACAAGAGTGCATAATTTTTTTTTTTTTTTTAAATATCTGCAGCCACAGGCAGTTTAAATAATTTAGTTTTTTCTCATTGGTTTGCTTCAGTGTTGGTCCCATTTTCACCCTTTTAGAACCTTGGCTAGGAGTTCCTTCATCTTGTTCCCTGCCAAGGTTTCATTCAAATTTGCTCTGGGGCTTTGCAGCACTGTGTGTGCCAAGTCCTTAAAAGCATTTAGATAAAAAATAGGCAATCAATGAAACACCTGCTAAAAGGTCAGCAGAACTTCTGAACTCTTACCTGTTCTGCTTAAGGTCACTGTGTATTTTGACAGGCGAAGACTATTCGCTTTTTGCTCCTAATTACCTTCCTAATTTTATAATAAATAACCTTGGCCCTTGCTTGATATACCCAGTGGCTTTTCTGCCGTGTCATCTTTTTCCTATTCCATATGTGCCAGGAAAGACTTTCTTTATTGTGTGATATCCATGTCCTCAGCTCACGTGGCTTGCTTTTTGCATGTGCCAACTAATGATTTTTCATTGTAATAATCCTCTTCACTGATGTCTTGTTCCCTTGTTCCATTGTTTAATGACTGTTTTTCTTTATCAGTTGCACAACTCTGATTCCCTCTCATCCTCCAAGCTCCCTACACTTACAGAAAACTGCTATGAAATTTCATCTTCTGTGGGGGGGCGGTTAATGACCCTTTTACATGCACGAATGAAATGAGCAAGTATATTTTAGAGAGCGCTATTGGGAGAGACTGATAGATGTATGACAGAGCAATCAATAGGAGACTCCACTTGTTTAGGAAAAAGATAATTGTTTAGAACCTAAAGGCATGTCTGCATGGCTTCCATGTCATGCTTGGGAGTGCTGCTGTGGAGCATGCACCACCCATTCATTCCCATTCTGGGTGTGATTAAACCCTGGATGTCAGGCAATGCCTTAGAGCAGCTTTGGGCACATCACGTGCGATTCTGGGCATGTACCCATGGGTATTTCTAGATGGTAGCTATATTGCCTCATTTCGGACAGTTGGCATGAACAGGAGTTAAGGGTCCTTTACAACAATATTCCCAGGTACAACTATGGGTGGATCCAGGGTTTTGTAAAGTGCGGTGTGGGAGCAGTGACCAGTGCTGTTGGGGTGGTTGTACTCACACTTTCAGCCTCCCTCCTGGGCTGGGCAGACTGTGCCATGGGGGCAATATTTGGCAGATTTAAGACCCTGAATTGAGTAAGAATCCAGCTCTCCCTTCCTTTCCAGCTCCCAGCACTCACTCCCCCCCACCATCCCTGCTTTGTGGCATCCTATTCCCTTCCTAGTATGGGGGGAGTTCCTGAGCTGTTCCTGCCCTGCAGCTGGGCTGTGCCTCTGCATCTTTTGGATCCACCTCTGGGTGAAACATTGAGGTCTTAAACTCATATGGTGTATATCTTTAGGTTGCTTAAAAGAACAACTCTCTTGTACAATAATTTTTTTTTAAATCCCATGTTTGCCATGCCCTGTGTTTTAACATAAAGACAATGGAGCAGATCCTGAGCTTGTGTAAACTGTCATAGCTCCACCTGCCCTAAGAAAGGGTAAAGTTCTACAGCCTGTTATACAAGCTGTTGGATTAGATCCTTGTAATGTTTCTAGGATGCTATTTTCAAAAGTTTTTGGTTATATTCTTTCAAATGATATCTCTCATGTTAGCATTAATGCCTATGGGCGAGCAGGTCCTCAATCCCTGTGATAGTTTATGAGAACATTTTGCTTAGTTCCAAAGTTGTATGTAAACCTGAAAGTAACTAAAATCATAAAATAAGCCCCTCAAAATCTGAAGTGGGAACTAGGACAGACTATTATTAGTGTTTCTTAGGAACAAGGAGTTCTACATAGCTGGTTTTGAGGTCCCCCCCATCCCCCTTTCCTCAGTTCATAGTTGCTTTATTTCAGTTCAGTGTCATGTTATCAGGGTTACTGGTAACTGGCTTTTCACATGCCCTGAATATCCCCTAAGGTCAAACATTCCAAAAAAGGACCTTCTCTCTCTTCCTCCATCTCTTCCATTTAGTTCACCAAGATCTAGAAGCCTATTGTACTCACTTTTTGTTTTTTTTTTACTGTTGTTTGGCAACGTGATTGTGAATAAAACTGTAATCTCTCATATAGTAAGGCCTTTAGTGTTTTGATGTTTTAGTGTTATCATGACAGCATGTAATTTTAGTGATTAGGAGAACATTTAGAACTGGACTTTTTTAATTAAAGGAAACCTTTAGCAGGAGTATTCTACCCCTAATGAACTAGTCCTTTATATAAGAGTGCAAAAGGCTGATGTATAGGGAGAAACGAACAACTCTCTCTACCCTATATCATGGACGTCAGTATTAGCTGTTGACTAACATTGGGGAAAGTTCACTGAATTTTTAGAGCCTTCTGCTACTTGTATAAAGGTATACAAGTCATGCGTTTTGATTAGGCTGTCTGGTGGTGAAGTGATAAAGATGTAGCAATCTCCAATTTTTTTGTCTCTGTTTTTGATTTTTTTTAAATGAGTGACATGGATTTGGCATTATGGCACTGTAGCTAAAGACAACGGAGATGCTTTTGTTCTTTATGTAATTCTTGTTTTCGTGAGTAGGAAAGCACTATACAGGCATTCAAACCCAAAATATTCCTTTGGTGAATGGCATTTTTTTCTTTGAGGAAAAATTCCTTTAAGGTATTGTCTACATAAAAAACTTATACTGATTTTAGTTAAATTGGTACAACCCTCAGATGTGAATTTCTAGTTCATTTCAATAGTATCCACACAGCAAATTACAGTGACTGATTCAGTCACTTGATAAGTTTGCTCAATTACTGTTGTATAGGTGGCCTGAGCATGTCTGGATTAAGCTAATCTTCTAAAGATTAATATAATGCATAATGTACTTTGTACATGTCACTTCATGTTGTACCTCAGTTTCCCCATTAGTTAAATGGGAATAATAAAGTTTACTTGGCTTCTGAAATGTGTGTGCGAGCACCATATAAATGTTAATCTGATTCTTTTGGCCAATTCTGCTTGCTGGTTAGGAGCTTCCAGTGTTTTACATTTCACTGATGAGGGAATTCATTTCACTGAAGATACAGGCTAAGTAACTTGAATCTGATGAATTGCTGCCAAGGGACAAGAGGAGAGTGGAAAAAGCCCTCTAATATGTGTACTTGGGGTCTTTTTCTTTACCCATCCCATTATTAATGTTAAAAGGAATTTCTCCCCTGTGTCTTGATGTCGTTTCATTACAGTTTTATTTTTGTTATGCTTTTAATTGATGTGACTGCTTTGCCTTACATTTCTCCTGAGAATGAGGAACAAATCTTATATCATTTTTCTTTTTTCAACAGCGTAATACCTGAAAATTGTTTTTGCCCCCCCATCCTTTCCCCCTCATACCCTTTACCTTTTTTAACTGAGGACTTAATTGTAGAAATCAAGCCATTTATCTGAGGTGGTGTCATGTTATTATACAACTGCTGTAGTTTTGAAAGATTTGAAATATTTAATTAAAAAAAATAAATCCAATCATCAGAACTACCCCTCCACTGAAGCCAGCCAATGAATTGTTGAAATTATGGTCTGTATAAGGTTTTTGATTGGCTGGCAGAGTCTAGACTGCACAACATTCTCTTAGACTGTTTTGAAGATTATAAAGAATCCTGTAATGCTGCCAGAAATCCCATTGCTACTCAGTAGATTTCCTGAATAGTCAACAAGGTGTGGTGGGTGGAATGAGAAAAAACAGCTGCTTGGCAAGGCTCCTTCAGCTGCAATCCAAACTTGGAAGGACAAGGCAGTTGTCCAGAGTCTGTCTTGGGATTTAGTTTTAGTTTGAGGGGTTTAAGCATATGATTCTGGTAATCATGGTTAAATCTATGCTGAATATTTGTGCTTAATCTTTCATTCAGGTTGGAGCCCAGGTTTGGTTTTAACATAATTAAAAAAAGCTGTGTTCAGTCATTTAACTGAAGAGTTTCCTTCTTCAGAGTCCTTTGTAAATATTAACTGGTGCATTATTTTTCTCTTAACTCCTCTGTGGCACAGGTAACTGAGCTCTTTTTTGCATATGAGGAAGCTACAATAAACCCTGTCTTCCTCCTTCTACTTCACATACTCCAGACTTGGAACTGGCAGCAAGGATGCTCCCAACCACACAATAAATAATGCACTTAATTGTCCTCAGTGCCTCTCTTCTGAGTTTGGAACAGTTGGCCTGGAGCATTTTCAGCAACAGTCTTAGGAAGAGTGAGATTGTTGTAGCCCAAGACCTGTAATAATTCACTTTTTACCAAATAAAACTGATGAGCATCATCATTGGGCGTTTGGCTCATCCCGCAGTTCAAATCTGCTTGCTAAAAGTGGCCCAGTAGGCACTTGAATTCCATGCCACTGAACTGGGCCTCTTACTCATTTAAAGTTTGAGAATAGGTTGAGATCAGTCTTGGGAAGAGTGTGGAATCCATTCAGATGTGCCCATAACCACAAAAGCAGTTGGTACAAATGCAGAGCAGTGCTCAAAAGTTCCTGGATCACAGTTCTGCTTGGATCATGACACCCTTCCTCTAATAGTCAACTAATTCAACTACCCTTCAGATGGTAATGCTGTTTTGTATTCATTGTTTTGACAGGAATGTGCATGGTTTGGTAAAAACAATTGGGAAATTGCTACAGATGCAAGCCCTTACTGTGGGAAAAAACGGAGATGAGGCTGTTCGAAATTTGTATGCAATCAGGTGAGCTTTATGTTAATTAGTTTGTTTTTTAAATATTCTCCTTTTATAAATAATAGATTACAGACAAACATCTCCTAAGACTTTCACTGGTCCCAAATGCACGCAGTCTGTTACTAAAGCTAAAGGAGAGCTTATACTACTATCTAATGGGTAGCAATAGTTCTATTTGCATCCTCCTAGCTGAGGTTTCAACATTCACTCAGATCTTTAAATGATCTAAATGATTCCCATCCTTTTTGTAGGGGAAAAACCAAAATAGAGGTCCTGGCTTAATATATGCACAGTAGTTGTTGATACAATAGGAAGTATTAGATGCTCTGGAGAGAACCCTTGGGGGTGGGGGGGGGAGGAGGAAACCCTTTTTAACCCACTAGTTGGGGGTAGAGGCTTGGAAGAGAGATTGAAGGGTGGTGGAGGGATATCCTTTTGGGGGTTAAACAGGAGTGGATGAGTGGGGAATAGGGGAAGTAGAAAGAGGTTTCTCGTATCTGGGTGTAAATGGTGACTGGGAAGCATGGTTGGAATTAGCCAATGGGCTTGCATATGTGAAGCAGCAGTTGCGGGGGTGGGGAGGGGAGTTGGTCTCATGTTTTGCGGTGTTATTTGGGAAATCCTGTTTGTGGGTTGTAAGTTTATTGTAAGCCCCTCTGAGGCTTTTGGATAAGCAAGATATATACATCTAAATAAATGAACAATAGTCAATCAGTGATGTGAGAGTAAGAAGACATTATTTGCTGAGTGCTTTCAGAATTAGAGAGATTCAAGGCACCTAAAACATGATCTCACAGTAATAATGAAGTAATTATAAGGGCTGTTTAAATGCATAGTTTGCTTAACTGCATAACACAATGGCAATGCCAATTTGGTACTTAATGCTTACATTGGTTAATTATGTATTGGTTAAGTGTATTCACTGCTTAAGTGCCTAGCCTATTTCAACCCCACTGTCTTTGTAATGTAATTGCACTCTGGTTAACTGCATAGTGGTGGTGGGAAAGTAGCTGTAAAAAGGCTGTTATTAGAAAAGGAAACTTATTTTCAAGGCTTCAGAAGTGTTATTAAAAGCCTTGAAGAGTATGAGAAGTAGCCTATTTGAAGGCTGCTGTTTGAAAATGAGGGGACACAGAAGCCCCAAAAGTGTCTAGTTCCCATAATTTTTAAGGCTGCTTATGGTAGCCCTGAAACCTGATTAATAGATTACTGGGGAAACTGAGTAGTTGACAGTTACAGGAGCTAATGAGAATACTGTGTACCTGAGTATTGTTTATGTTGTACTGGAAAAATACATGCTCCAGGTAAATACATACTTTCTTCAGTCCAAATACTGTGAACTTAAATGTAGTACACTGTAATAGTTTACATTTACAGAACCCCTTTGATCCCCAAAGCCCTCCACTAGTCCCTCCCCTTTGGCAAATGAAAATTTTGCATTCTTGTCAACACGTGATGGTTTTAGCATGAGAAATGAAAAATATTGAAAAACAAGTAATGTTGCCAGCAAGTCTAGGCAGTTGCCAAAATGTAACTGCCTGATGATGTTAAACCATTGTCCTTATTCCAGTTGTAGAACTATGTCAGGATCTTTAAAGACCTGAGTGGGCTGGATCTGGAATATATCACAGTTTGTCCATCTTTTGGTCATGAGCCATAACAAGTACACCCAGTGGGGATGGTGAAGCTGAGACCAATTTTAGGAAAGCCCCAAGTAATTAGGGGTGGACATTTTTTGGTGGAAGGTCTTATGCCATGGAACAACTACAACTAGACATCTGAAGACAAATCTTGCTGCTTTTGGGAAATGGACAGGCTTTCCTTCTGCTTGGTGTAGACGTTCTCTTATAGAATTGGATTGTGGCTAGCTAGGCTGTGGGCTTTTTTGACGGCAACCAGCAGATAGATCACATCAGTCACAGTAAGAACCAAGATGGCAGTGAGGAATTCAGTCCTAATTTGTGTATTTAAATAAATTGCATGATGTGATAGGTTCTTTAACAGTGCTTGGCTGAATAAAACCTGGATAAAACCTCCTCCCCCATTCACAATGATAGAATCAGTGGACAGAAAGGACCTGGAAGATCATCGAGTCCAGTCCTCTGCTGTAGTCATGAGGTTAATGAGCTCAAACTAGCTCAATGAGGTGCTTATCCAGTCTCCTCTTGAACACATCCAAAGATGGTGACTGCACCACCTCTGCTGGGAGTGTGTTCCAGGTTATAGTTACCCTTACGGAGAAGTTCTTCCTTATGTCTAGTCTAAATCTTCCCTTTGTTAGTTTGTGTCCACTGGTCCTTGTCGCAGTGCACTGAAGTGCCTGCTCCTAGAGAAGGACAGGTGTTGGTTGCTGGGGCAACCACAAGGGTCAGCTGACCAGGAGGGGGCAGGTCCTGACCTATATAAACAGCCCAGGCTGAGGCCATAGGCAGTTCTCCTCTGGCTGATGGATTAGGAGCTCTGTCGAAGCATTGCAGCCTATAGAAGCCGAGGGCCTGAATCAGCTCCCGTGTGCGAATACTGGGTGGAGGAAACCCTGGTAGGGATTTGAGGGGATAAGCTACCGGATGGTTTAGGGTTGCCTTTCAGCCAGGAGGCTTCGTTTGAGTTATAGCCGGTGGGCTTGTGTTATTCTGTTTGTTTGGTTGTTTGTTTTTACACCGGAGGACCGGGTGGGGCTGTAGGGGTTGGAGGAGGCCTCAGAGGAGCGCCCCAGTAGCGTGGGGGTTCCTGGTGCCAGAGAAGGGCACAGCAGTCAGGTACCAGAGAGGGCACATCAGTCTGGATCTAGGGCCAGTAAGGCCGAGGCCGCCTGAGCCGGATAGGGATCATAGACCTAAGAAGGGAGTCTGGGGGCCAGGCACGGCTAAGGCCACCTGAGCCCCAATTGTGAGGAGCACCAGTGGGGGCATCAGCAGTAAGCCCAGGGGGTGCTCGAGTTAAGCCCCAGAGTGGGTGCACAAGAATAGAAGCCCTAGCGAGAGTGTACAGGAATAAGAGCCCCAGGGAGGGCGAGAGTACTGAGGAAAGCCCCGGTGAGGGCGCGGAGAAGGGCCCTGGCACGGGCCACTAGGAGAAGACAAGCTCGGAGGGCGTCCGTGAGGGCACAGGCAGTAGTAATTTGACTCAACAACGTCTGGTACATCTGAGAGGCTTGGGACGTGGTATAAGTGGTGGTAGGAGCCATGCGTAGCCCATAAGGCGGGGTGCACCAATTCAGCCTATACAGAACAGGGGCCAAGATAAACAAGAGCACTGTGTCAAAGAGGAAAGAAGGCAGCCTCCTTTTTACTACATGAACATCAAAGATGTGGCGGGTGAGAACGAGGGTGCTTGATCACCAACTTGGCACGGTAGGGGGCGCCGGGAGAGATCACGGCTGCTCCTGGGTCCCCGCCCTGTGACAGTCTTCATCCTCCCAAGGGATGCCTTCCTGAAGAGTTGCTTCTCTAGATCTTGGTACTCCCCCATGACATACTTGTAGGTGGCTATCAAGTCACCTCTCAGCCTCCTCTTACTCAGACTGAACAAGCCTAGTTCCCAGAGTCTCTCCTTTATATGGCCTATCTTCCAGGTCCGTGATCATGTGGGTGGCCTTTCTCTGCACCCTCTGGAGCTTATCCATAGCCTTCTTGAAGTGTGATACCCAAAACTGGGCACAGTACTCCAGCTGCAGCCTCACCAGTGCTGAGTAGAGAGGGAGAAGCGCCTCTTTGGATCTGTTGGCAGCACATTAGCTGATATATGCCGTAGATCCCAGGTTCTGTTCAGATGTGCCAGCCAGTGGTCTTCCACCTATCCTATAGTTATGGTGAAGGTTTTTCCTACCCAGATGGAGGAGCCGGCACTTTTCCATGTTGAATCTCATCTGAATCTGATCAGCTTTATAGAACCAGTCTGTTTAGGTGTCCTGGATGCTTACCCTATGCTCTGGTGTGCCCGCATTTCCCCACAGGTTGGTATCATCAGCAAACTTAATCGTAGAGCATTCCACCCATTCACTGAAGTCATTAATAAATATGTTAAAAAGCATGGGTCCAAGCACCGATCCCTGTGGGACACCACCAGAGACAGTCCTCCAGAACAAGGCCAGCCCATCGACTACAATGCTCTGGGATCAGTTTCTAAGCCAGTTATCCACCCACCTCACCATAGGCTGATCTAGGCCAGTACCCTCCTGTTTAATTGAGAGAATTTCATGGGAGACCGAGTCAAAGGCCTTACTGAAGTCTAGGTAAATGATGTCTACTTCATGTCCCTTGTCCAGCTGGTTAGTTGTCTGGTCATAAAAGGGCACCAGGTTTGTTAGGCATTATCTACCCTCCACAAAGCCATGATGGTTGCTTCTTAATACCCTGTCAGTTACAAGCTTGTAATTGATGGCCTACTTAACAATTTTTTCAAAAGTATTTCCTAGGACTGAAGTCAGACTTACCCGTTTATAGTTTGCAGCATCATCCCTTCTCCCTTTCTTAAAGATGGGTACTACACTGGCCCTTTTCCAGTCATCTGGGTCCACTCCTGAGTTCCTTGACTTTTTTCAAATATCTTCGCCAAAGGACCTGCAACGAATTCAGCCAGTTTTTTTAGGACTCTTAGATGTAAGTCATCTGGCCCAGAGAACTTGAAAATGTCCAGTTGTTCTAAGAGGACCCTCACCTAGTCGGGGCTGATTTCATATTGACTGTTGACTTCCCCATATTTCCTTGGCCTGTGGACAGGTGCATAGCTCCTGTTAGCTTTCTGGAATACCAGTGTGAAGTAACCATTTAGGAACCTCCGCCTTTTCATGGGGATCTATTGTGGGCTGCGTCTCTGTATTCAGTAGGGGTCCCTACTGAATTGGAGCTCGATGTATTTATTTATTTTCCCTGCTCTCCATATACCTGTAGAAAGACTTTTTGTTGTCCTTAATTTTGGATGCTAGCTTGATCTTCTGTATCTCATACCTGCAGACGCAGGTTATACCAGTGAACTTTTCTCTGGTTGCTGATCCTTTTTTCCATTGCCTGTATGTGTCCTTTTTCTTTTTCAAAAGTTCTCTAATATCCCTGTTGAGCCAAGGAGTCTCTTGGCTCCTTTCCTTCTTTTTGATCTCATGGAAGTGGCCTCTTTGAGCAGAGAGGATTGCTCTCTTGTGGGGGCACCATTGTTCCTGAGCCCCCAAATCCTTCAGTTGGTGGTTGCAGAGGGCCTTTCTAATGAGACTTCTGAGTTTGTTAAAGTCTGCCCTTCTGAAATTGAGGACCTCTGTTCTACTAGATGAAATCCTAGCCTTCCGGTGGATGGTGAACCTAATCAGATCGTGGTCACCACCAATCTTCAGGTCCCCTATCATGTAAGCACTAAGTACAGAGTGGCTTCCCCCCTAGTTGGTCCTTTGACAACCTGTGATAGAAACAGGTCATCAGTACTTGCCAAGAAATTGGTTGACCTGCTGGAGCTGGCTCAATGGGTCCCCTCAACAGATGTCAGGGTAGTTGAAGTCACCCATGACAGTCAGGTCTTTAGTGCCGGCTGCATCAGCCAGTTCCCTGGAGAATGTTTGATTGTTGTCCTCTTCTTGGGAGGGAGGCCTGTAGTAGACTCCCACCATCAGGTCTCCCTCTCCTGAACCCCCATGTATCTTGACCCAGAGGGTCTCAAGGGACCTCTCTCTGCTATTGGACCTGACCTGCAGGGAGAGGTACCGCTGTTTCACATAGCGGGCTACCCCTCCTCATTCCTTCAGCTATCGGTATCCACTGCCCAATCATGTGTCGTCCTACCAGGTCTCTGTCAGCCCTATGAGGTTAAATTCCTCATCTGTCAGGAGAGCCAGGTCCTCCTGCTTGTTGTCCATGGTTCTGGCATTCACATAAAAGCACCTGAGTTTCCCTCTGGTCATCTCAGGTTTTCTGTCACCTATACAAGCATCTCAGAGTGTTGGTGCATATCTGGGTGTCCACTATGTCGATGCCCTCTCCTGAGTCACAATCCCAAACCTCTGTCAGAAACTTTTTGTTACATTTGTATGTCATCTGATCGTTAAAGTGGTTGCCATATAAAAAGAAAGTCAAAATGTATGCACAGCTAGTAATGCTCAGATCTCTGTGATGCTATAGTCATTTTAATTCAGGCAAATCATTGAGATATCAGTTGGATCTTGAGGAACTCTTGAGTAGACATTGACTTGTTATTCACTGTCCCTGCAATCTGTTTTCAAGACATGAATATAATTTTGATAACTCCCACAATTCTTCATTCAGTATAAATGGCGTGCACAGTAAGGTATTGACATAGCAGTTTTTACCAACTGGGTAGGCTAGACTTCTTTCCAAAAAAAAGAAAAAAATGTAGCTTTAAGCTTAGTGGTAACTAGGGCTTCAGCATACAGTATGAAACTTTTAGTTTCCAGTCTTTTCTCTTAGTCATCTAGAGTGTCGTAATTGAGTCCTGAAATCCATGCCAGGCTTCCTCTCCTTAAGAGAGAAGACGACTTCCAAAGAATAACTGCTGACAGGATAAGAGTGTGGTGTAATAGTAAATTAGAGCTGTTTGAAACTGGGCCTTATGACATATTTAGATCTTGTTCTAGTCTTGAGCAGTATCTGACTTCTGATGGTGCCAGTTTAATGTGTTAGAGAGATGGATTTGGACTGTAAAATGTAGACTTGCTCTTCCAATGCCTACTTGGTCAGGTTACTAAGATTCTGGCACATGGCTTGTACCTTTTTCTGCATTAGGAACATTTCTTTGTTCAAGACTTGTCAGGTTACATTTTTAGTTGCATAGTTTTATCTAATGCTGTATTGTGTTTCTAGTTTGTAATTACTGTGTTACACCTGAGGGTTATTATGAAGTTGTCGCAGGACTTGCTCTCATTTTTCCTCAGGAAATTATACCCTGAGGACTGTTTAAGTAACTCACGAACAGTAATATCCTATTACAATATTCATAACTGGAACTGTCAGATATGCAAAAAATATTGAAGGCAAAATCATAATTGGAGGATTGATAAACCACCAAAAGTTGTGTACTGAAATAAGCAATTATTGTAATCTTTTCTGGAATCATTTTAAAGCAGTGCTACAAGCTTATTTGTTAACTTGCATTTGCAGCATAGAGATTTTATGTCAAGTCAGTGCTATGCAACATGGTTTCTTTGCTGTGGTGACATTGGACAATGACGAACTTTTGGAAGAAAATTGTGAGTCATCAGGTTCTTCAACACCTTGTGTGTAGGGGGAAGGGAGAGTGTTGCTTAAAGTCTGCCTTGAAGCTTGCTTTTTTTAAGGACTGGTATTGAGAAGAATGATGCAATGGAACTCTGGTACCCTCCATTTTCTATACAGTCATAAATTAATCCATTCTTTCTGGAAGGGAGAAAAATAATTATAATGTTTTCATCTTTGGATATATGATAGGTATTCATTTGACCCCCCATTTAAGTATGTGGATTCGTGCACCCATTACCAGAATAATGTTGATTTGGGTTCACTTCCTTTTTTAGCTTTAGATGACCTTGGTTTCTCTGGTCAATGTTGCTTTCTAGTAATGGACAGATACCAAAGCAGACTTTAAAAAAAAATGTACCTAAACTTTACAGTTCAGATTTAAGATACCTTAAAATAAGTGACGTGAGTTGCTATGTGTTCAGCACTGTTGTTCAACAGTTCAGAAGTTGGGACCAGCTATGACCCTTCATCTGGTTGTCCTTAGACTGTTGCATGTATTTGTGGTCCAGGTTGGTCATTCCCAGCAGGGGGCTCTCAAATTTTCTGCTGCTTTTTTATCCAACATGGCCAGCTTTTGGTGGCTTATAGTTGAGGCACATGACACAACCTAAACTCGGGTATGAGTTGAGTTAAATGCAGAGAAGAGTATCTTCTGGTGGGAATTGAGAATTTTTGTGGGGACCGCTAATGACAATGGTTCAGGTGAGCAAATGGTAAAATGTTGACAACTGGGAATGTGATAGGCATTAGTTACTGTGGAAACATACATTTCCCATACGGATGCTTTGAAATTAGTTTAGAACAACATTTGAATGTCTCATGATTTATTATGAAGGTGAGTAATTCATATTTCTAGACTGATGTGTGAGAGATGTATTTAGGAATAACTTTTTTTTATTCTTGGGTTTGATAGAACATCTGTGCTGGTAACATTTGTGGTTAATGTAGTTCAAGATAGCTAACTTGCATCTTGTATTGTAGCCAGATGGTCCACTGCTTTGAGGTTGTATATTGTATGTGGGATGGATATATAGTTTAATCTTTTGACCATTAAACAGATGTGAACACACACAAATTCTCATTTTGTGTGTGAGATCTCCATTAAATGAATTTCATGAGATTACTGTTAAATCTTCAACACGTGAAGTGCATTAATAATAGGTGAATGCAGTGAATATGTTCATAAAGACTGCTCTAAAATAAAATGGAACAATTTCAGCAGCAAAATCAACACAATAGAGAGAGAAGCTTGGCTATAACATTTTGCTAGGAGTCCCTTTCTTGCCACTCATTTCACTAAATATTTTCTGACTATTTTGCATTTTCCGTAATTATTCACCATATATGTTTTTGTTGTGTGAAAGTGCTGAAGAGCTGACACCTCCCATGTCTTTTTTGGATTCCAACCAGCACTCTGAAATCAAAATTCAGAGCAGGTAGAAAAATGCCTTTAAAATGTATATTTGATGTAGTAAGGTGCTGTGCCATGTTTCTGAGAGAGCCAGGGTCACAGCTGCTTACATGAAAATACATGGTGACTGCAGACATTGTTTCTTCATACAGAAAAAGCAATCTGTCTGTCACTGAATTTATGATGTAAATCAAATTGTAGCTCTCCTGTGTTCAGGGATGTAACAAAAAGGTTGATGTGACTTAAAGGTCACATCAAACTTTTGCGGTCATTGTTGTCTACCGTAAGACTAATTTTTATTTCCCTTGACATTGGGTTGTATTTACACTTGGATAGTTGAATAATGTTGCTTTATCTTTTTTGGTTTTAAATTATGTGTATATATTAGAGCACTCTGTTAGAACTGTGTAATGTAAGGTAGAAAAGAGAACTACTCGTGCCTCCTTTCAGCCATGTCTGCCTTTCTCTAATTGAATGGTTTGGTGCTGCATCTTTAAATGTTTAGTTTTCAAATCACTGTTAGAAACAAGATATTTTTGGTCAGTTTGGTATGTTGTGGTTTAGATACTTGAATTTTAAGAATCCAAAGTTGGATTTTTTTTTCTTTTTTTTTTTTTTATGTTAGCAGCTTATTTTTTTGAATTTGGTGCTTAGTATACTATTCTTTCTCTAATTACAAGAAAAAATATTTTAAAAATAATTGAAATCTAGGAACATGCAAGGGACTAAGGCATATATGGTAGTACAAGATCCTCATCATATATAAATAGTATACCTCACTTGACAGTGGAGAAATATCCAGTTTCCCTTTGTTTATGATCCTGTTTGATTCTGGTGCCGGTATAGGGCATAAACTGAAATTTACATTTTACCACAAAGGTACATTTCAGGGAACATTCTGTCTATATATAGAGATCACCTCAAACCAAATAGCTGTATCAAAGGAGGCTTATAAGAACAGAAAGATTGAAGAGGATAGATGTAACGTGTGTGTGTGTATATATAACAAGGACATTAATATTTGGAAACCAATTGTAGATGAGGAAGGGACAGGCTGCAACTGTGGGGTGTTTTAGTTTTTTTTGGCCCCAGAAGACCTATGCAAGCCGTGTATAGTTTGTCATCTTTCATAATATCTATATTGACAAACTCTCTGAACATCTCCCAAATATGGTCTCATGTCAGATGACCTAACATTTGAGCCATTTTAACTTTCCAGTAGTGAAAAAACCTGCCTTCCTCAATGTTCTGTAGGTTCGTGAGAATTAATTTTGATGGTGTAGATGAAAAACCTATTCTCTTTCTGATTTATAGATTTCATAGACATTGGGGCTGGAAGGGACCTTATGAGATCATCAGGTCCAGCCCCCTGCCCAAGAGGCAGCCTGAATCTGATCATTGCAAAGTTCTTGAAATTGTATGCCATGTCTGCAAGGGAGCCAAAGAATGGTTCTTTGCTTCCACTGTGGTGATCAGAGGATGTATTTTTGGTAATGGGCAACTTGATCAGATCAAGTTCTCTGCAATATGTATGGCTGATTTGAATACCTCAGAATGGGAAGAATCATTTTGTCACATGGCAGAACTGGGGGTTTTCATTTAAGAACCTGGCACGCAGATGCCAGTGTGTGGACTAGAACCTTAAGATGCCCTCTTCTTCTTAGTTCCCCAGACTCTCAGCACTGAATAGTTGCTTTTAAAATCTGCATAGTAATGAGTACCGCCCCCGCTCTCCCTGAGACAAAATGCAAAGTCCTTGTTGTGGGAGACTCCATCTTGAGGGGGATGAAGAGGCGGGAAGGAGGCTCTTCTCAGTCAGAATGGCTGACCTGCTCCATCGTTCTTTAAACTAAGCCCGCCAGGGGATCGGGGCACTACTGCCACTGCTGGCCTTCTGAACAACCCTTGCAAAGCCAGAAGGCCAAGGCACTCTAGGGAGCCCACCCCTACCCCAGCCCTGGAATGCTCTGTGGCCAAGGCAGGGGCCCCCAAAGGGACACTTGGCTGCCTGTAGACGAATGCCAGGAGCTTGGGGAATAAACAGGAGGAACTTGTCCTCCTGCCAAACACAAATAAATATGATGTCATAGGGATAATGGAGACCTGGTGGATCTCCACCCATGACTGGGCTGCAGGTATAGATGGCTCTACGTTGTATGGGAGAGATTGTGTGGACAGAAGGGGTGGGGGTGTAGCGCTCTATGTCAAGGAAAGCTACGTGACCCTGGAAGCCAACATTGGTGCCCAGGGTGGACGATTGGAGACCCTCTGGGTGAAAATCTGTGGGGAACATGGCACAGGGGCACAATGGTGGGGAGTCAATTACAGACCTCCTACTCAGGATCAAGAGCTTTACCAGGAGTTCGCCAGGGAATTGGCTGAGGCTGCATGCTCCTGGTCCATGGTTGTCATGGGAGACTTTAACTACCTGGACATCTCGTGGGAAGAGCGCTCTGCCAAATCCGAATGGTCATAAAGTTTTGTCGTGTGTGGATGACCTCCATCTGACACAAGAAGTCTACGGGCCAACGAGAGGTAAAGCACTGCTCGACCTGGTGCTGGCAACGGGGGATGACCTTATCAGCAACCTAACAGTAGAAGGGAAGCTGGGTGACAGTGACCACGAGCTGATTACCTTCACCTTCCTCCGTAAAGCTGGCAAGTCGGTCAGCAATATAGAAGTCCTCGACTTCAGGAAAGCTGACTTTGACAAGCTCAAGAAGCTTGTCAGTGAGGCCCTAAAGGGCCTCAGCCCAAAGGAGAGTTCAGGATGAGTGGTTGCTCCTCAGGGGAACAATCCTCAATGCATAAGCAAAGTCTATCCTATCTTGGAGGAAAGGCAGAAAAAGAACACAGCAGCCCC
The DNA here is from genome assembly GCF_052110815.1 of Crocodylus siamensis. Taxonomy (NCBI): domain Eukaryota; kingdom Metazoa; phylum Chordata; order Crocodylia; family Crocodylidae; genus Crocodylus; species Crocodylus siamensis. The sequence continues at coordinate 91,117,806 of NC_143397.1, read as the reverse complement.
CTTGGCTCTACAGGGAACCAGTGGACATCCTGTGTCTAAGAAAAAAAAGGCCTATAAAGGATGGAGGACAGGATCCACCTCCAAGGAGGAATATTCCGCACTGGTTTGAAGCTGCAGAGACCAAACAAGGAAAGCCAAGGCTTTGATGGCACTCCAACTGGCTATAAGCATCAAGGACAATAAAAAGTCATTTTTTAGATATGTGGGGAGCTGGAGGAAAAGCAAGGGCAACATTGGACCCCTGCTAAACCAGATGGGACATCTGATGAACAACACCCATGAAAAAGCCTACTTGCTAAATGGGTACTTTGCGTTGGTCTTTCACCAGTCCCAAGAGACACCCCTGCCCATTATGGAACAGGAAGGCTTGGATGAGGGAGATTCCTTGCCCTCCATCAATGCTGACTTTGTGAAGGAACACCTTGAGAGGCTGGATATCTTCAAGTCAGCCGGCCCTGATGGCTTACACCCCAGGGTACTCAAGGAGCTGGTAAGCATCATAGCTCAGCCCCTGGCATGGATCTTTAAGAACTCCTGGTGCTCCGGTGAAGTGCCTGAAGAGTGGAAGAAAGCCAATGTGGTGCCTGCCTTCAAGAAGGGGAGGAAAGTGGATCCAGCAAACTACAGGCGTATCAGCCTGACCTCTATCCTGGGGAAGGTCCTAGAAAAGATTATCAAAGAGACCATTCTCAACAGACTGGCCTATGGCAAAATCCTGAGGGATAGTCAGCACGGGTTTGTTGCAGGTAGGTCTTGCTTGACCAATCTTATTTCCTTTTATGACCAGGTGACCTATCACTCAGACAAGGGGGAAGAGATTGATATTCTATATCTTGACTTCAAAAAAAGCCTTCCATTTGGTATCCCATGATCACCTCTTGGCAAAATGGCCAACTGCGACCTCGGCTTCTCCACAATCCACTTGCTGGGGAATTGGCTACATGGTCAGAACCAGAGAGTGGTGGTTGACAGAAGTCAATCGTTGTGGTGCCCTGTGACCAGTGGGGTCCCTCAAGGCTCAGTTCTTGGGCCTATATTGTTCAATGTCATCATTAATGATGTGGACATTGGCGTCAGAAGCAGACTGGCCAAGTTTGCTGATGAAACCGAACTTTGGGGTAAAGCATCCACACCTGAGGACAGGAGGGCAATTCAGGTTGACCTCAACAGGTTCAAGAAAAGGGCAGATGAGAATCTGATGGCATTTAACACCGAAAAATTTAAGGTTCTTCACCATGGGAGGAAAAACCCTCAGTGTGCTTATAGGCTTGGCAGTGCTATGCTGACTAGCACTTGGGTTGAAAGGGACTTGGGGGTCATGATTGACTGCAAGATGAACACAAGCCTTCAATGTGATGCTGCAGTTAGTAAAGCAAGCAAAACATCCATAGATGCTTCTTGAGGAAATCTCAGGACATCATTCTCCCGTTGTACTCAGCCTTGGTGAGGCTGCAGCTGGAGTACGGTGTCCAGTTTTGGGCTTCACAATTAAAAAAGGACATGGAGACGCTTGAGAGAGTCCAGAGGAGAGCCATGCGCATGATCAGGGGTCAGGAAAACAGACCTTACGATGAGAGGCTGAGAGCTATGGGACTCTTCAGCCTGGAAAAATGCAGGCTCAGGGGTGATCCAATGGCCACCTATATCAGGGGTGCTCACCAGGATCTGAGGGGAATGTCTGTTCACCAGAGCACCCCAAGGGATGACAAGATCGAATGGTTACAAACTCCTCTGTGACCATTTCAGGCTGGACATAAGGAAGAACTTCTTTACTGTCTGAGCCCCCAAGGTTTGGAATGAATGCTGCTGGAGGTAGTTCAAGCACCTACCTTGAATGCCTTCAAGAGACATTTGGATGTCTGTCTTGCTGGGATCCTATGACCCGTGCTGAGTTCCTGCCCTTTGGGCAGGGGGCTGGACTCAATGATCTTCTGAGGTCCCTTCCAGTCCTAATGTCTATGAAATCTATGAGTATGCTGAATGGCATGTGGTGGAGGCTGCTGAGAGGTTAACTCTTATTACAAAAAAGTACAAGAAGTTCAGCTACAGATCTCACTACAGAACACATCATTTCTTACATAAGCTCTGGAAGTGGAAGCTAAGGCATGTTTATTAATGGAATTTTGCCCAGCTGCCTTATTAAGCCCAAATAATCTCAGATAAATTTTATATTCTTTATTTCCAAGTCCTAAGAGTTTGTAAAGATGAGAGAGAAAAATAAAACTTTAAAATGCAAATTTTATCTGTAGCCATCCCATATTGGAGCAGCATGTATATGCTTCTTAGATGTGGGGTGAATTAAAATAAACCTGAGAAGCAGTTAGTTTCTGAGCTTTTCAAATATAGCTGTAAATAGATTTACTTAAGTTATTTAAAGTTCTAAGCCTTGACCCCTCTTTCCATCACAATGACTTAGTTGGTTGACACATCCAGTCAAAAACTACCCTATCGTCTGATGTCTTGAACTGGAAGATAGCAAGATGCAGTTTCATAGTGCTTAGGTTCGGAAGGGGCGTAAACAGATCATCGGGTCTGACTCCCTGCCTCCCTGGGCAGGAATGAGTGCTGGGGTCATAATGTCCGAGCCAGATATCTATCCAGCCTCCTCCTGAAAACCGTATTGGTTTTGTAAAAAACACAGGTGGCCAAGTTTTCAGAAGGGTTCCCTGTGTTTGGAGCCTTAAGTCTTGGGCATGTTACTTTTGTAGCACTACAGACACCCTTGTAACACTACAAGCAGGAAGTATGCAGATGTTCATGCCGTCTGTAGTTGCCCCCTCAAAGAGTGGATTTCTCATCTTTCCCAAAATGGCTCTTTGGCAGTGTCAAGGACAGTGCTCTGTCACCTGTGTAGGGGGTTGGTTGGGGGCTGCAGCCACAAGTACCAACCACAGCCCCTAGCCACCCACAGGGCCATTGGTGACATGTAGGAGGTGCCCACGGGTGCATTATGCATCTCCTGAGATTGGCGGTGCACCCCCTGAGAGAAGTGCCGCTGCTGCTAGCAGTGACTCCTGCAGGCAGTTGCCACTTGCCCCCCCTACTCCCACTGCCAACACTGCCGGTGGTGCCTGTGGGTGGTTGCCACTCGTCCCCTGCCCACCCTGTTGCTTGCCACTGCCACCTACAGGCAGTCACTGCCCCCCCAGCCTCCAGGGGCACATGTTCATGCACAGGGCTGCTGGGAGCGAGGAGAGTATGCCATATTACCCCCACAGGCAGCTGGTGGCCTCTGCCACCATCTTCTGAGGTAGGGTCCTGTGGTAGCAGGGGGAGTAAAAGCCTGTTGCCCCCTAGCTGGAGGGTGTGCCTTTGGGGTGACTGCCCTAGCCAGCTAGCCATCACATTCTGTTTTGTAGGCATTTGTTCATTGTACAAATTAATGCATGTTCAAGGCCTTACAGTGTCTCCATTTTAAGGCCAGAAGGATTCATTGTGATCATGTAATCTGTAACAGGGACTCAGACAAGAGCCCTGTTACTTAGGATGGCTTTGGAAGGAATGACCCCTGGATGCACCGTGCCAAGGGGAAAGAATTTCACACCTGGGGGAAGTTTGGGTGATTTGCCTGCGAAAACTGGAGATGAAACTGGCAGTGGGAAAGCTACTAATTCCCTTTGGGCACAAGACGATGTGTGCGGTGGTAACTAAGACCCCGGAGACACAAGAGAGACAGGAAAGTTCTGACTTGCAGCTTGGAAGGAAGTTGGAAACCTGATCTTCTTGGAAACGACACAGGTCAGACCCAAACGGATGCGGCTGCTGAGGAACACGCCACTGGGTGAGTGCAGGAAGGCACTGAGGCGCTGGGAACCGGCCCGGCGGAGAGAAGTTAAAAACAGTGCCTTGGGAGCGGAGCACAGGGAAATACAGTCCCAGCCTGGCCCTTACCTCCCGGAACTATGAGCATGGAGGGATAATAGCCAGAGAGACTGCAGGGGAGCAGCAGGGAGCCACTCTTGGCATAAGCGGTAGTCAATGAGTGAAAGATGCAGAGACTGTATCCCGCTAATAAGGCAATTAGCGGTTTAGTTTACTTTAAACAATGTAACTTTAAAAAGTACCTGCTTGATTTATAGATATTCATTGATATGCTGATGATAGATTGTTTAGCCTTCTTAAAAGCCATTCATTTATGCATCTAGATAGAGATGTAGGCATCCAGTTTTGAAAATCTGAGCCCAATATATACCCTCTATATCTGTTCAAATAAGATGACCCCCTTCCCCAAAATTAGATTATTTATGAGGAAAACTTTATAAATTCCTTATAATTTTTAGGGTATAGAAACTAATTGCTGGTGATTTTTGATTTGATATTATTCCCCTCCCACTGTTACAGCAGGTAAAATAAATTTGGGTGGTGGTCAGGTAGCCCTCTTTCCCTCTGCCCCCCAACTTCTTTGCCCTGTAGCCCCTTCCCCCTTTACTATTAGACCATGCTTTCTCTGAGCACATGGAAGTGAGGGGCAAATTTGAAAACACTGACAGATTAATTGATACTTTTTTTCCCTTTGAAACTGCTGCAAGTTTTAGTGCAGGTATTCCACAAGCATACTTGTAAGCAGCACTTTTTTGCTTACTTATACAGTATAGAGCACAATCTTTGACTTGGAACATAATTTTTTTTTATTTTTAAAAGGAAAAGAAGCCAAATCGATTCCAAATACGTGAGTCAGTCAAGAACCAAATGTGGCCCTACTACTGGCAAACATCCTCCACCATCTCCTAGGGCAGGGGTATCCAACCTTTTGAATGTGGGGCCGGATCATGAACTTTTTATCACCCAGTGGGCTGGTGAGCCATATTCAGAGACGTCACAGGAAGTGGTATCACATCCGGAAGTGTTGTCACGTGACCTTTGACACCAATGAAGTTGCAGGAAGTGACAATGAAATGGGTCTGGAAATGTGGTTTAAAATTCAAAGTAAAACAATATAAAAGCAAGAATGAAATAATACTAAGCACTTGACTAAAATAAACATTTTCATTTCTACTCACTTCTCAGTGAATGAAAGAAGCATAATGCAAGTTGACAGATCAAATGTGGGAAAGATATTAGCCAGGGTGGGAACTAATCAAAGCAACAAAATATGGGCATTTTTGAGAATAATCTTCAAGATTTACTTTTATTGAATTAATAACTTGTTAGTAACACATCTTTAACAAGTTGAACCCCCAATCCTGCACAAAGAGAAACAGAAGCAAACACAATCCAAACACTGGACAGTATTTTTACAAAGATTTTTACCTGCTCCAAATTTACGTTGGAGCCCAGATCGTTCATGCTCTATTCTTGAACATATTGTTCATTCTTAAACAAGCATATAGCACAGTTATCCAGTGCGGTTCATAACTGGGGACATTCTGTTACAACAGGAACTATCCAGGCATAAAAAGAGACCAGTGGCAATACAACTGTTGTCATGTCTCAAGAAAACAAGCATGCTCCAATCCACACTGTAAGTGTACAAAAACAATGTGTACAAATCTACTCTTATTAACTTTCTGAAAACTACAATGAACTCTGATTTCTTTAGCGTGATACCTGGCATGGTTTTTGCTTGCACAAGTTATCAATATCTGCTGGCACACTTGATATGGCGATGCGGAGTATTCCAGATAAATGTCTGTCTGTCAAAAGTGATCTTGATTTTGTTTTTATGTTCTTCATTCTTGAGAAAAGCTGTTCACAGCAATACATGCTGCCAAACGGTGCAATGAACCAAAGTGCATGATTCAATAGATTTAGGAAAGAGTGCCATGTAACATTGACTACAGAATGTCAGTAGGTCATGTTCTGCAAAAGCTCTCTTCAAGGCATTGTTATTTTGGATGTCAGTTAGTTCCATTTGCAATGTGTCAGGAGCATCGGTGGCATCTGTTTCAAATGGATCTGCAGACAGCTTCAGCTCATCGCTGTGTTCCCTGAAATCTGCAAATCTTTGTTTGAATTCATCCAGCAGACGGCCGATCAGCGCAGAATACTTGTCATGGTTCACAGTCTCAGCAGATCTTGTTAATAGTATTGTGAAGTGGGTGACATTCTTTTTATTCAACTGTTTCTGAAACAATTCCAGCTTATGAATGAAGGATTGGATGTGTTCATACAGTCTGTTGACAAATTGATCCTTCCCTTATATTCAAATCTGCAAGATGCTTGGTGATGTCAGCTAGGAATGCCAAGTCATTCAGCCATGCTTCATTGTCCATGAAGGTAACATCTTTTCATTTGTTTGTCATGAAAGTTTTAATTTCGTCAAGCAGTGACCAGAATCTGGCTATTGTGGCTGCCCTGGTGAGCCAACGAACTTGGCAGAAGTAAATAACATCATCATGGTCTGATCCTGTCTCAGCAAGAAATGCTTGGAACTGTCTATGATTATAAGCCCCTTTGAGCTTATGAAATTGATTGTAGAAACAACCTTTTCTATCACATTTCATTCTCAGGGCCTTTGCACACAGTTGTTCCTGGTGAATTATGCAGTGATGTGTGATGACATCCTGCGGCACTGACTTGACCAGTAAACTGACAAATCCATTGTGCTTGCCTATCATCGCAGGGGCTCTGTCAGTTGTTAGACCACAGAGTTTGTCCTCTGGAAGACTGAATTTCAACAAGACACATTTTACTTCACTAGAAATGTCCTATCCTGTCGTTTTGCCTTCCATTGGACATAAGTCGAGCAGTTTCTCAACGACATGGAATTGTTTGGTTACTTCTCATACAAAGATTGGCAGTTGAGCTGTATCACTCACATCTGTGCTTTCATCCATCCCCAAGCTGTAAAACTGACAGGCACTGAGTCTTTTCATCAATGAATCTTCAATGTTGGATGCCCTGTCATCTACTCTTCTAGCAGCTGTCTGATGTGAAAGGCTGATATTCTCCACCATTGACTGTTTATTAGGGAATACCTCAGATGTAAATATGCCCAAGCAATCTTTCACAAATTCTCCATCAGACAATGGTTTTCCTCTCTTAGCTATTGCCTCAGATATCAAGAAACTGATCTTGGTTGCTGCCTCAGAATTCTGCCTTGCAGCTTTGAAAAAAGACTGTTGTCCATTCATGCTCTGTTTTAGAGAGTTCACCTGATCAGTTCTAATCTGACCCACCAGGCTGTCAAATTTCTTTGCATGTTTTTGTAGAATAATGTCGCTTTGCATTGTACTCCTTGCAGACAGCTACTTTCTCTTGGCAAATCAGACATAGGATGTTCCTGTTTTGTTCAATAGCAAAAAAATCAGTGGTCCAACTATCTTTGAAAACTTGACATTCAGCATCAATTTTTCGTTTCCTCTCGTTTGCCATTTTTGAGCGTAGTGTAGGCCCTGTAGCTAATACAGCCAAAATTTAATTTTAGTCATAGAAAAACTAATTTGGCGGAGACAGGTGAAGCTAAAAACACCTCACCAGTTCAAAATCACCATTTTATTACTATGTAATAATACTGTGGTATCAATATGGACCCCCACCCATCAGGTATAGTTATAATGCATAAGGTACAGCCTGACCTGTGCAGGTGCTGCCATCATATGCCAAGTGCAATCTCAAATGCCAATGGAGAGTTTAGGCAGGACTTAACCCACTCCTTAACCTACATCCTGAATTTCGATTTCAACCAAAGGTATCAAAATTATCAAAATGTTCCTTGCTACCGTGAGTTTTTAAATTACAGCAAAGCAGATTTAGATCAAATCTCAGGAAAAATGTACTCACTGTAAGAACAACAGGACAATGGAAAATGCCTAGGGAAGTTGTGGTTTTCAGAAAGTATGTACGTTTGGTATGACTTAGGAACAGGACATCATTTTTCTGTGCAGGGGGTTGGACTAGATTAGGGCTGCCTTGCTGACTACCTGCAGGCCACATGTGCCCCACAAAGAACCAGGATGTCGCCCACAGTCTACATGGGGTCTGCAAGCAGTAAATATATAGGGCATGGGCCTGGGTAGCCACCTCTCCCACTGCTGTGCAAGGGGGAAAGGCCTAGGGGGGGAGAATGGTCCATGTCCTGCTAATGTAGCCGGCATGGCTGAGGATGGGGTAGCCCGTGCAGTGATGGGCTCCTAGGGGCCCACCCCCGTAGCATGCAGCCTGTGCAACACATGCTGCTGTCATCTGGGGCCCACAGCCTCACCAGATCTGAACAGACCTGGACTAGCTTATCCTTGAGATGTCTTCCATGTCTCTGCAGTATATGCCTACAATTTCTGTTTAATTAACCACAAGGACCACGATCAAGTTAGTAAAGGACTGGAAGTGAAAGTGAGAGACTAACTATGCCTTACCTTGGTCAAGGTACAGCCCTTGCCAAAAAAGTGGTTTTCTTCTGCCAGTAGGGAAACTGCCTTAGTGGTCATGGTATTTCCCCTGCCGGCACAAACTATGCATGGTATTAGTCCAGAGCAAAAAAGGCTCATGATTTACCACATAGTTCATTGGCATGTTCCGCAGCAGAGTTGGCAGCATTTCAAGCCATGCTGACCCCATTGCTCAGCGCTGCTCAGTACATGCACGTACTCCAGGTACACCCCCCCTCCTCCCGATTCGTATGCAAATTAGCCTCCGACCCAAGAACTGGATGTTTTTGTCATGAGTCCTGGGATCCTCCAAAAATGTATATGCAGATGAGGTCCAGGGCAACCTGGTCTGCTTCTACCTCATGGAGCGCAGGGCCACACCAATCAAATTTAGCAGGCTGGAGGGGTGACAGAGAGGTCTGGATGAACTGTGACAAGACATATACTTGCAAGTTAGATCACTATCCCTCTTCTGAGCTTTACTGAAGTTTAAATGCTTTAGCAAGAAATGAAACTTGCTTTCACTTCGGATGCTACAACATTTTTCTTATGAAGAGAAGGGTATTGCAGGTCCTTGAAGTCCTGCAGCTATGCACTGTTAGCTGAACTCCACAGCTGCAGAGTTCAGTGGGTCATGTTCAACTATTGCCACTTTTTGAAGTAGATTTAGTAATATTTGCAATTTGTTTGGCTGTTCGCTTTCCTCTGACACACTCCTAAAGAAAACAAGGGGCATTAGTTATGAAAAATTATTTTACAATGAGCTTGTGTAACCCATCAGCCCTTTCATTTTGGTAACTGACATTTATTAAGCTTTAAGGAAACCGAAACCCAACCAGCTGCCCAGAATTCTGATAAGGTTATTAAGAATGCTAAAGGAGCATAATAGTATGGCATATTATAGAGCATCTCCTCTTGTTCTACACATGTATCCATTTGATTACTATACAGCGTTTCTTTCTACAGAGTCATATTTATAGCAGGTGGAGATTGTCTTGCTAGTTCAGTGAGACCCTAAAGGGTACACTCATGTTATTTAATCTCTATGTGTTGCATAATGGAGAAAAAGAATTATGTTGTGTAATGGAAAAAAGAACTATTAGCTTGAATTTTTTCTTACCCTCTCTCTCTCCACTCTGAAGGTCCCTCCCCCGCTCCCTCCCAACAAGCTGTGCCTCTGTCCCATGCCTGCCCCAACCCCAGCTGGGCAGCCCCTTCCCCAATGCCAACCCCACACCTTTCCTCACCACGGGGGCCTTGATCTGCTCCCCCCATGCCGTTCCCCGTCTACCACAACAGACTTGCCAGCTGTACACTGCACACTGCCAGCTCTGCTCCTCACTGCCTATGTGCTGCACTGCGGCTGCACGTGCACACAGGCATTTATTGAACAAATTATTGGCCACATTGGGCCACTTTCCAATACAGAAAACTTTCTTTATATTGGTGCCAATCCAATATCAGACCTATGTATCGGTGTACCTCTAATTATTTGCAAAGGTGAGAAGGGTAGTGATTCCAAAATGTGTTGGGATTTCTGCTCAGGCACTAACAGCAATTATGGCAATATCTCTCACGGGTGAGAACTTATTAGATTGATAATTCCCAGTGCTTTACAAGTTAAGGGCAACTATTTTAAATGCTAGTGGAATGGTCAGGATACATTAGGAACAGAAGCACTGCTTAACAAATGAAGAGCAGAATTCTGTGTCAGCTACATCTGAAAAATAGAAGATGGCCCTGTCATGACTTCCTGTCATGATTTCTCCTTCTGGCTACTGGAGGTGCTGGTACAAAAACTGTCTATCCTGTGCCCTGAATATCTTCCTGGTTGGCACTGAGTAGATAAGGAATGAGGCAGCACCATCAATAGTGTTTTTTCTGCTTGGGATGGGAAAGAGAATGCAGAGTGGAAAGGGCAAGAGCAGACAAATGGAACAATATTTGGAGGGGCAGTTGTGTTAATCAAGGACCCAGTGAGGGAACTGAACCCCATACCCAGCAGTATGCATGATTCCACTGTCAGGCATTTCCAGATGAGTTTCATATACAGGTTCTTTCATTTCTTTTCCTCTTTCACCAAATGGGCTCCCGTGGCCCCTTTTCTGTGATCTCTCCAATGCAGTCTAGCATCCCTTGTCCCCCACTATTTTATCTAGGTTACCTCATGATGGCTTTGGTTTTGCTTTAGCAATATAGGAGGGATAGATATCCCTGCATCTCTCCCTCTGCTACAATTTTTTTCTGCCCATGGGGAATCGGTAACACCTCTGAAAATGTCAGACGTAGCAGCCAAAAATGGTGTTTGTTTTGTGTAGCTATTTTACATTAAGTTAGTATGGCAGTGATGTGGGCAGTTATCTATCTAATCAGCCTTTTTATGTCTTATTTCTTTTTCTGACATGAGAGAGAGAAGGAGAGTGCAAACTGGATGTGATATTTAAATACACCTCCATGCAAATGGACTTCCTACTCAGTACTTCAAAGAAGCAAGGGTCTTATCTTCTTGTTAGTTGGTTCCAAATTTTATTTGTGAGGCATGATGCCGCTAGGCCACCATAAAAATCTTGTTGCCTAGTAATCCAAGCAGTGTAGCTTTCATAGAAGGTTGAATAAAGATGAAAGTGCAGAAAAGGGCGTGATGGTATTGGTACATGAATAAATAAATGAATGACTTGAAAATGGAAGTTTGTAGCAGGAGGAGGAATAGGAAAGTGTAGCAGATGAAAGGTGGAGCCAATGCCTGGGTGACTCTTTGTAAGGAAAGACATCCTTACAAAGGACAGATCTAGAATTTTGAGAAGGGGAGTGCAGATGGTGTGGTACATCATCATATAAAACACACATTTTTTTTCCACATACAAATAAAGCTAGAAACTTTATTAATATGCCTTGGACCAAAGGCTGTAGTGTGCAATTTAAGGTTGAAGCAAAAATAACTATAATGTCACTGGAAGGAGTTAAGAACAATCTGCAGGGCTGTGAAATAGGTGCTTCATTACCAGAAGCAGCTAACACACAGCAGAATTGCAGAACAAAGGGGCTGGCTTGATTGGTGGAACCTCAAGACAAATATTAAAAAGAAGAAATGGTGATTAGCTTGTGTGCAATGAAGCATTCAGAAGAGATCAGGTAGATTATAAGGAGTCATGAAATCAAGTGATTCCCTCAGCATTTCCTGACTAGAAATGTTGCTGTTACTGCCATGCAGTTGGTTTTAGACTTTGGAATCACCAGTACACCATCCCCCACTTCCTGACTCTTGCTTGGAGATGGCTATGAGTAGCTCCTCCTTTTTCAGACTGATTAGAGACTGAGAATATATAACCTGTTTTGGGATGTGCACTTCCAAAAGCATCAGAGCGAAAGACCCTTTCAAGGACAGGCCACCCTTGAGGAGCTTAGATTCTTGGAAGTGCTTTTTTGTTTTTGGTGGAAGAGGTTGCCAGTAATATGCAAGTTTGGTGGGAGACAGAGTTGAAGCATTTACTCTAGTGATCAAAGAAAGACTTTTTGAAGCCCTTTATGTGACCCTGTCAGGGGGTGTTAACGAAGAGCTGTTCTGCAGGACAGTAACATGCTTAACCAAAAAGTATAGCAGACTTGGGGTATGTGTGCGTTTAACATTTAAATTGACTTAAATGCAGTTTAAATCTGATGTGGACAGACATGCAAGCTTGTTAACTCAGTTTAAAGCTGCTTGGAATGATTCGAAGGTGTACTTCAAAAAGAGTACTTGATTTTTCCAACTGGTTTACTCTGAATAGGGTCAGTGTTACATCTGGACTCCAAGTCTTCTGTGACATTGGTCTGATCCCTCCTCCTTGCATCGCACACTGCATTGCTCCTCACTATGCTAAGAAATGCAGCCAGAATTCTACTACAGGTCCTCTTCTTTTTTTTTTTTTTTTTTTAAATGCCCTTTTGTTGGCGCTTTATCAGTGAGCTTCCTGAGACTGTCTGTTCAGTAAAAATTTTATTGTTACGCCTTACTCCATTTCAGCCGCTGGGGAAACTGAAAACATGGGTACGAGCACTAGCTTCTTCCCCTGTACTCCCAATTGCTCCAGGCACTCCAAGTCAGACAGATACTTTGCAGAGTTCAGTACAGTGCAAGCTGTAGAACTTTACTGAACTCATGTTTAGAGAGAAGAGAAAAGTAAAAGTGCTCCTAGTCACAAATCACCTGCCCTTAGGACCCCCAAAGCATGGGCGCAAGTAATCCCCACTTCCCTTCCTTTGCCTGGGTAAACCAGTCACTGTGAACAGCCTCTTGTGGTTAAACAGCTCCTAAGACATGGGTGATTGGCAGATCCAAATTCTCATCTGAGTACTACTTACCATATTTTGTAGTGTATATGCTGACACAGTGTATAAATCAATCCCATTTTTCTGATGCAAAAAGTTAAGAATTTCGTATAAGTTGACTTAACTTTTTGGATCAGAAAAATGAGGTCGACCTATACTGGCCCCTGCGTGTCCTTATTGTGGGCCAGGCACCTGTGGGGTGGATACGTGCTGCAGTGCTGCTTGCAAGGGATGGGTCCTGGCTTGGCACTTGGCTGGTGCGGCCCCATCTCCTGCGAGTGGCATGGCCTGAGCTGCACCAGCTGAGCATTGAGCCTGGTGCCACTCGCAGGGATTGGGGCTTTGTGAGCCGAGTGCCAAGCCTGACACTGTCTGTAGTGAGTGGCACTTCTGAGCCCAGCTCTGTCCCCTGTCAGTGGCACCAGGCTTGGCACTTGGCTGGCATGGCCCAAGCAGCACCACTCACAGGAGATGGGGCGAATTCCCAAGCCCGGCACCGCTTGCAGAGTATGGGGCTGGGCTTGGCGCTTGGCACTTGGCTGGCGGGGCCCAGGCAGTGCCGCTATAGGGGATGAGGCCACACCAGTCGAACCTGACCCCATCCCCTGCAAGCGGCACTGCAACATATGTCCACCCACCAGGTGCCTGGCCCACAGTGAGGGTGTGCAGGAGTTGATAGTAGTCAAGTGCGGAGCCTGATACTACTTGCAGGGGACAGTGATATGATGTATAGGTCAAGATTGAATTTTAAGAGTGAAAAATTCGGCTTCAAAACTTGACTTATACACTGTGAAATATGGTAATAACTAGCAAATACAGCTTTGTGTCCTATTTGTGTATTAAACAATATATTTCTGGTTCGATCTGAAAAGTATCTGTGACTTTTCTAATGATTTAGGGCTAGTCTCTTCACTGGAGAGAGGATTTAATCACTTGCTCTGCGTACTAAGCTCCTTTCATTTTGTTATAAAATATGTTCTGATGTGCTAGGCTGTGTGTGAAACTTACTGCTGAGCAGACCAAGGCTCCTTTGATGGGTTAATTGATTGGTATGTTTTTTGGAATCCAAGCTACTTGCTTTAAGCAGTTTTTAGGGTTATCTTATTATGAAAGGTGCTCCATGAATACCAAGATCCAAGCTTCTAAAACTAGGAACTTAAAAGTAAGAAGAGAAACTTTCAAAGGTGTAAAGGGCCCAACTCCTGTTCAGTTTCAATGAGAGTTGGGCACTTTGCTTACCTTTTTGCCATTGAAAATTATTTCCGCATTGTATGTTTAAACAGCTGTTATAAATGAAGTACCTGGTTTTTAAAATGCTAACTATAAAGCAGCAACCCTTGATTTAAGATAAGTCACACATTTGGGAACCCTTATGAGCTTAATTATAGGCAAGACTGTAAAATTAAATATTTTATCTTAGATTCTTTTCATATAAAAAGTAAGCTTAAATCTTGTTTTCGGAGAACCCCAGAAGAGATGTTGTTTTGACGTATAATTGTCTTGATAAAACTAGTGAAGAAGACTGGAAAAGGCAAGTGTTAAATAGTTTACTTCTGTACTGGTTTTATTTTGAAGGTAGTTACTGTATGAATTTGTCTTACCTTGCTGAGTCAAATATTATTTCTATTTTTCAGGAACCCTCCTCATCCACTAATAAGTGTACTTGAAAACAGACCTGTTTGCTGGCCAGTTGTCCTGCAGCAGATAACAGTATTCTTCCAACAGTGCCAAGAGAGGTAACCTTCCCCCCACAGTATAAATAACTGGATTATGTCTGTGGGATGCACTGCTTCCTCAAAAAAGTGTTTGCTCTACTGTGAGAGAAATATACATAAATAGGAATAGTTGTCGGTCTTTCTTTAAAAAAAATCTTAGATTTCCTTGAATAATATAGATTGTAGACTAGACCTGGTTGAAAAATCAAAAAGTAGTTTAGCCAAAATGTAAAATGTTACAGTGACTTGTAAAGTATTGGGTGTGGAGAATTTATTTGCTAAATTCGATAATGAAAAATGTTATGATAAAATCTATTGAAAATGCTGTGGAATTGGTTATCAAAGGTTTTCATTGATAAGGTTTTGGAAAATGTATTTGGTTTTAAAAAGTCACTAACTTATTTATGGAAAATAAAATGTTTCAGCAAACTTGATAATCTGTAAAATAAATAAATAAATGTTTTTAATTACAATTTTTAAAATTGTAATTAAAATAGTTTCTCATTATAGACTCATTCACCCTTTTTAGACTATTTTGGCACGACCAGATGAGCACAGTTGTGTGCAGCGCCACATACTGCACAGTCCTGTGTTCTCCACACTGCAAGGGTCTGCTGCCCGAGTATGTGCTGTGCAATTTTTTTTTCTGTGGGGTTTTTTGACCCTTGGATATCCAGGGGGCCAAAAAAACCATGGACCCCCCCCCCCCGGAGCAATGCACATTTGGCCAGTGTGTGTTGCGGAAAAGCGGAGCTGGCCTCCCAGAGGTGTGCTCTGCTGCCAGTCAGGCTTTATGTGGCATAATCACTGCAGCTGCAGCTCTGGGAGGCCCCCAGCCTCCCCTGCCCCACCTGGGGTAACAAGCCACGCACCGAAGTGCGCATAACACAAGCATTTCCCGGTGACAAGCGGTGGTGCAAGATGCACCACCACTACTTGTCCTTGGGGAACCAAATGTCCATGCACGTCTGGACACACCTTTAGAGTCCATTCATAGCATATGATGAAGTAGGCTGTCTCCTGCAAAAGCTCGTGCTTTTCTGAACAAGTTAGTCACAAGGGCCCCCCCTACACATGCAGGTAAAGGTACAATTAAATCTAATGCATGATTCACACAATTGTGCCATGCTACACATGCATGGCAGGAGGTGCAATTATGGGATTGTGCATTAGATCTAATTATGCCTTATTGTTTGTGTAGGGGGAGTCTGATCCCGGGTTCCCTCTGCATTGACAAGAAGCAGGCTCCCATGGCTGGGAGACCTCTTTGCTGAGAGGGCTCTCAGCTGCAAGGGCCATACACAGCCGGGATAGAGTGCAGGTCTCTTGGTCCCACCAGCACGTGTGGGCCTGGGGGTTTCATATGTCTCAGAGTCTCAGGGCAGCTGTGATCGTCAGGGCTTGAAGGTTTCACATTGGGCATGGGTACACCCCTGCGGCTGGGAGCCCTGTCAGTTGATGGGGCTCCCAGCTGCGGGGAATACCTTGCTATACCTGCTCATTAAAGCTCAGTAGCAACCAATACACATTTTTGAGGTCTGTCTTTGTAGCTGTTTGGAGATTTTTATCATATAATAGCTACTTTGTGTGTGTATACTCTGGTTTCTCTTCAGATCGCATAAATCTTTGGCCTTAAGGTAATTGCACAATAAACCAGTTAATTGCTTCATACCTGTAATGTGTAGAGGGGGCTTAAGGTACAGAGAAGATAAATGTTATTTATTTATACTTTTCCGCAACATATGGCAGGGGTCAGAAACGTTTTTAGCCAGTGCCAAATGCACCCCAACCTTGACCCATGCTTTGACTTGGCATGCCAGAGGGAGAAGGTAGGGGAGCTGTGAGGGGCTCGATCCTTGTTGTTGGTAGCAGGTACACGTGTGCCTCCAGGGAGGTGGGAAGGGAAGGGCTGGGGATGTGCTGTCCCAGGCCCCTTTCCCACCATGCACCCTGAGGTGCATGTATATCCACCAGTGCTGGGGCTTTGGACCCCAGTGTAGCTGTTTGCAGCCTGCCCACCTGCTGCAGCTGCCCAGAGCTTGGGCCAGCTGTGGCAGGCATCCAGGAGGCTGTAAACAGCTGTACTGGGTTCTTCGGGGTCAGTAGTGGCTGCATGCAACTCTCAGGATGCATCACAACCCCAGCTGTCTTGCACTGTCTGTCTGGAGATGCACAGCAGCTGCTGCCGCCATGGAGCCTGACCAGAGCTTGGTGCAACTGTTTGTAGCCTCTTGGCTGTCTGCCACAGCCAGCCCAGGCTCTGGGCAGCTGCTTCCTGCCACAGAGCGTGGGCTGCTTGCAGCAGGACTTGTAGGCTCCTGGTTTCCTGCTGAGAACAGCCCAGGCTCCCTGGCCAGTGGCAGCAGCCCAGAGCCTCCTGGCTGTGACGAGCTGAGCAAAATGGTCTTGCATGCCTTGCTTTGGCACATGTGGCTGTAGGGTCTTTCAGTAAAATTTAACCAATTTAAAACTGGTAAGAGGAAATGTTTATACGTAAAAGTTCTTTGGAACTTTCAGCCCAAGACATTATAACTGAGACCCTGATCACCTCTTGGCGAAACTAGCCAACTGTGGCCTTGGATCCACCATGATCCACTGGCTGGGAAATTGGCTCCGTGGTTGGACCCAGAGGGTGGTAATTGACCAAAGTCAATCGTCGTGGTGCCCTGTGACCAGCGGGGTTCCCCTAGGCTCTGTCCTTGGATCCATATTGTTCAACATCTTCATTAATGATGTAGACACTGGAGTCAGAAGCAGACTGGCCAAGTTTGCCGATGACACCAAATTTTGGGGCAAAGCATCCACACCTGAAGACAGGAGGGTGATCCAAGCTGACCTGGACAGGCTTAGCAAATGGTGGACAAGAATCTGATGGTGTTTAACACTGAAAAATGCAAGGTTCTCCACCTTAGGAGGAAAAACCTGCAGCATCCTTATAGGCTTGGCAGTGCTACGCTGGCTAGCACTACAGAAGAAAGAGACTTGGGGGTCATCATTGACCACAAGATAAACATGAGCCTGCAGTGTGATGTTGCGGCTAGTAAAGTGACCAAAACACTGGCTTGCATCCAGATGTTTCTGAAGCAGATCCCGGGACGTCATTCTCCCCTTGTACTCAGCCTTGGTGAGGCTGCAGCTGGAGTACTGTATCCAGTTTTGGGCCCCACAATTCAAAAAGGATGTGGAGAAGCTTGAGAGAGTCCAGAGAAGAGCCACATGCATGATCAGAGGTCAGGAAAACAGACCTTATGACAACAGGCTGAGAGCCATGTGGCTCTTTAGCCTGGAAAAGCGCAGGCTCAGGGGTGATCTGATGGCCACCTATAAGTTTATCGGGGTGACCACCAGTATCTGGGGAAACGTTTGTTCACCAGAGCGCCCCAAGGGATGATGAGGTCTAACGGTTATAACAGTGATTTTGGGCAGATGAAATGAGATCTTGAGGGTCGGGGGAACACCCTTACTTGTTTGTACAGTGAGGCAGTAGAATAGATTGCCTGGGGATGTTGTAGAATCTCTGTCAGTGGAGGTTTTAAAAAAGAAGCAGGATAAACATTTGACAGGGATGGCTTAGAAGTAGTTTCCCAGGAAGGTGGATTCAATTTAATCAAATCGATTTAAGTTATGTTTTTAAATTGCAATGTGAATCACTGGTCAGGGAGCCTCAATTTAATAATTGTTTTTTACAAAAAGCACATTCTTGTTGTTTGATATAACCTGCATATATATTATTCACATCTCAGAGATAGATGTAGATTTCATTTTTAGAAGGTACATACTATACACTTTAAAACAGTGATTTATTTTGATTTATTTTTTCAGATTTTAACCCAAAAAAATGAAATAAAAATCTGATTTCAATTTTAAAAAATTTAATTTTTTTATTTACAAAATTGTTGCTTTTTATTTACCCTGCTTTCCAGTGTTCACAGTGTTGTTGGTCCTACCCAACCCTATGATTCTATTATATTGTTTTTCTGAGATTGTTTAATGATCAAGTATCATAGTTAAAAGACATTTCTCTTCTGAATAAATGGTGTCACAATTTTTTAATTAAAAAATTTGAACTGAAAATCCTTGTAATATAAATGATTATATATAAACAAGAATTGAATCGCGTACCAATTTCATATGTGTGATGACAAGGGATCCTGGTTTTCTCCGATTTTAAAAAATGCAAATTCTCTGGTTAAAAACCCAAAATCCGTGATAAAAATTAAAGGCCCCTCACTCCCCCCCCCAATTGTCTCAACAGACCCTACTGATGCCCCTTGAAAGAGCCCCCCAGACCAGACCCACTGACACCCCCCCCAGTAGGTAAAGTGTTAGGGGGGAGGGGCAGGGAAGGTGCAGAGGGGGTAGATCAGGAAGGGGGGAGTGTGCCCCTGTGCCCACTTCCAGGAGCAGAGCCAGAGGGTGAGGGCAGGGGTGAAGGGCTGTGATGGCAGTGACGGCTGTTGCTGCTGTGGAGCCACACAGCTCCACGGCGGCAGTGGGAGGTTGTGGAGGTGGTGGCTGGGCAGCACGTGCTGCTGCTGCCGCCAGCTGCACTGCTCCAAGCACAGCTCCACAGCAGCAGCGGGAGGTTGTGGAGGCAGTGGCCACCGCTTGCCTGTGGGGCTGCCCATGCGAGTGGTGGTGGCTGCTGTGTACAAAACCTCCTGCTGCCTGCCACGGAGCTGTGCTTGGAGCTGCGGCCAGCAGTGCAGGCGGCTCGCAGCCATTCGCAGCCCCACCACCGCGCTGTCCCTTTGCCACCGGCCACACAGCTCCGAGCACGGCTCTGTGGTGGCAACAGGAGGTTTTGTATGCAGCGGCCATGACTGCTGGCATGGGCAGTCCCACAGGCAAGTGGCAGCGGTGCAGTTCCAAGTACGGCTCCACGGTGGCAATAGGAAGTTTTGGAGGCAGTGGCTGTCACCGCCATCGTGGCCCTCCAAGTAAGTGGCAATGGCTGCTGCATACTAGCCCAAACCCTCTGCCTCCCCCACCCCCATCCTTCGCCATGGCTGCAGCATCAGCCATGGAGCTGTGCTCCGGCTGCATGCCAGCCTCCCTCTCCCCTCCCCTGGGCAGGTGTCTGGGTGGCATGTGTGCGGCCCACATGTGGCGGGCACTACCACGCTGCCCCCCCGTATCACTTGCCTGCAAAGCCCCTCCGCAGAAGGGCACCCCTGGCCCTGCTCCCAGCCACTGTGTGCTGCCTGGGGCCAGCAGCATGTCCCACTCCCTCAGCCCCCAACCATCTTCCCCAGCCCTGCCCCAAAGCCCCACTTACCTCCATGCTCCAGGAGTGAAGGGAGAGTGTAAGCCTGAGCCTGGCCTTGGCTGCCTCAGAGGCTCAGGCCTTGCCCTCCCCCTCCGGCCAAGGCTGGCGGTTTCCCACCCTTTTTGCAAATAGTGCCAGCCTGCAAGAGCGCTTTGCAAAAGCAGAGAATCCTTGAATTTCTCTGCTAGAAAGAGAAATCCGCGTTTTCTCCGATAAAAACCATGATCTGTGGTGTTCTCTGTTTTCCATGGGTAACGGAAAACCCGGATCCCTGGTGTTGACCTAAATGGATTCTATCAACCTGCCAACTCTTGTGATTTTGCAACTGGTTTTCTGTAGGGTTTTTTTAATGTCTTTATTTTTCTCTATCTTAAAACAAATAGGGAAAACTGACTAACATTTATAATACTCTATTGTGTTGATCAGATAATTAAAAGAAATGTTTGTTTAATTTATTGTGATCCCAAGTGGAGTGATGAAAGAGAGAGAGAGACATTTTTTAGCAGAGGTGTATTTTTCATTTAATTCATTTCATTTAATACATTTCAGAGGTGTAAGTTTATAATGTTGCATTAAAAAGTCAGTTTCATTTAAAAGTAAAATATTTAGAAGCCTGTTTCTTCAGTTACCTAACAAGTGCATAGTTCTGTGTTCTCCCATATTCTTGTCCAAAGTGGGTATGGGTATAATCTAAAACTAAATGAACAGAGCACAAATCCAGGGTGAAGTCTGAAGCTCATTGAAATCAAAAGCAAAATCCTCTTGACTTCAGGATTTTATGCAAGCCTTGTGGCTTTAAGTATGACCCTGTAAGAACTTATCTATGTTGAGGTGAATAGTTTCACTTTGCTGGCAAAATTAAGCAGGTAGTGTTGGGGCCTTAATTTGTACTTTGTTATGCTTTCTGATTTTTTTTTTTTTTTTCATAATGATATTGCCAATGGGAACATGTATATGTATGGAATGGGGAGATTTGCTGGGTATTTGGGAGTTCAGTTTATGTTGATCCATTAAAATGCTAATGGATGTTTTCATAATTAATAGATCTTGTCAGAAAGCAGGGACATGCTTTTAAAAAAATCACCACCTTGTTTCTGTTTTTCATGCAGACATTTTCCCCACAAAACTGAAATTCTGCAAGTAATCATACGATGTGTTTTAAATTTAGTTATTTCAATTTTGGGCTCAATCCAAGTGAATCTCCTACAGAAATCACTGAATGATACCTGAGCAGGGTGTGTTCTTCAGGAAATATAAATCTTTATTTTCTACAACTGAAGTCATAAGTGTTTTAAAAACTGAGTTTTAAAATTTTGGTAGAAAGATTGTTCAAATTTTAGGCTTTCATAAATGGTATCAGGCAGTGACCATTCTATATGGAGTTGGGGACCTGATTCTCACAGCCTTTCTGTGAAGTCAGTGAAGAAACTCCCTTTAACTTCTTTGAAGTTTGGTTTAAATACAGAATAATTATGCTCCTGATTCTGCTCCCCCTGAAGTAAATTACAAAACTTATCTTGACTCTAGAGCATCACGCCCCATGGGCTGGACCTGATAAGTGGAGCCACATAATCAGTCCTGCAGGGCACCCTATAGGTCTGAATTTGATGGTAGGATAAATGGCAGCAGCATAAATTGCTATAGCTCCAGAAGCCACAGCAATTAATGTTGCCATCCCTTCCCCACCACCAAATTTCTGGTCCCCATGGGGAGCCCTGCTGGCCATATCTGGTCACCACTGCTCTAGAGGGCTTAGAATTATGCTCTTGTTCATAGATGCTAGGGTCAGAAGGGACCTCAACAGACCATCGAGTCCAACCCCTGCCTAGGCAGGAAAGAATGCTAGGGTCAGATGACCTCAGCCAGATGTCTATCCAGGCTTCTCTTAAAGACCCCTGAGGTAGGGGAGAGCACCACCTCCCTTGGAAGCACATTCCAAATTTTGGCCACCCTTACCATGAAGAAGTTTTTCCTGATATCTAGCCCAAATCTGCTCTCTGTCAGTTTGTGACCATTGTTTCTTGCTGATCTATGAACCCATTAGGAGACTTATCTTGAACCCTGTTCAGGAACACCGAGGCAAAAAACTCATTGAATAGCTCAGCCTTGTCCTCCATCTGTCACTAATTGCTCCTCCTTGTTCAGTAGGGGTCCTATGCTGCCCTGTGCCTTCCTTTTACTCCCTACCTAAAAAAGGACTTTTTGTTGTCTTTAATTTGTGTTGCCAGCCTCAGCTCTGTAGTTGCAGGGAGGCAGTTAGAAAGGCCAAAGCAAGTGCGGGACAAGTAGGTGTACTTCTCCTTGGTAGCTTCTCCCTGCTTCTACCACCTTTATGCCTTCTTTTTTGCCCTTACGCTCTCCTGGATTTCTCTGTTTAACCAAGGAAGTTTTTTGGCTCCTTTTCCCCTTTTCCCTTGTACTGGGATAGTCTCCCTCTGTACCTGAAGGATCGCTTCCTTTAGAACTGACCACCCTTCCTGGACTCCCATCTCGCCAATACTCCTATTCTGCAATGTGTCATGACTAGACCCTTAAGCACACTGAAGTTAGCCTTCCTAAAGTCAGGCACTTCCACCCTACTAGTTACCTTACCCACCCTACACCATGTGGTGAATTTGATTGGTGGTCACTGTCCCCAAGGTGATCACGAATCTGCAGCTCCCCTACCAGATCATCCCCTGTAGCCAACACCAAGTCCAGTAAGGCATGCCCCCTAGTCGGACCGTATACCTCCTGCGTTAGGTGAAGGTCCTGCACACAGGTTAAGAACCTATGTGAACGGTTGGATTTGGCTGACTGCTCCTCCCAGCAGACGTCAGGGTAGTTTAGGTCCCCCATGACAACCATGTCCCTAGACTGTACGGCCTCTGAGAGCTGCCTCAAGAATTCCAAGTCTAGCTTTTCCTCTTGGTGTAGTGGTCTGTAGGAGACCCCCGATCCCCCCAGTCCCTTTCCCCTTGACCTCAGCGTATCCTAACCCACAATGCCTCAACTTGCTCTTCCTCTGATTCCATTTTGATTAGGGTAGATGTATAATGCTCCTTTACGCAGAGAGCAACACTGCCCCCTTTCCTTCCTATTCTGTCCCTTCTCTACAACCTGTAGTCCTCAATGTGTAGCGTCCAGTTATGGGTAGGGTCCCACCGGGTTTCCGTTAGCCCCACTAAATCAAAGTTATTATCTGCAAGCAGAAATGCGAGTTCTTCCTGCTTGTTCCCCATGCTCCTAGCCGTAGCATAGAGGCAATTGAGCCCTCCAAATGATGCCTTTGGTGCCCCCCCCCCATTCTGATGCCCAAAGGGCCCCTTGGTACTTACCTGGGTTGTACCGCTGCATGTCTTGCAGTTTGTAGGTTCTAGACTCTCTCCATCTCCTGCCTCCCTGTCTCCTGTTATACTTAGTTTAAAGTACAAAGTAGTTGAAAGTTGCTGTAGCTTTCTGGGTGGGTACTGCTCAGCTCCCCCTGCCTTCAACAGCTCCTCCTCTACCTCCTGCCCCTGCTTTGTTGCTCTGGGAATCAGCAGTGGCAGCCATGGGGACTACTAAGTGTGCTGGGCATTACATGCCCTGCTGGGTGCAGGGGAAGCTGCTTTGGGTCCTTCCCCAGTGTGTGGGGCTCCAGCACCAGTCCCTGTCCATCTTCCACCTACTTTGCCTGCCTGGTGCAATGAGCAGCCATGTACAGGTGGCTGAGTGAGTGGAAGGCAGCTGTAGCAGTACAGCAGGGGCAGAAGGGGGAGGGGCAGGTGGGGCTGGGGAGGGAGCTGAGCAGTACCCAGGTGGCTGCAGCAGCTCTGGCTGGGGTGGTGGTGGTGCTGTTAGGAGTGTAGCATGGGCAGGGGTTGGCCCCATGCAGAGGGCTGCAGGGGAAGCTGTGGCCTGAGTGCACTGGGGGGAAGGGGGAAGGGCTGACTACACCTGCACCACACCTCCTGGTACAGCTCTGCTGCATGTACCCCCTGCTCTTTCCAACCTTTCTCCTCCACCCCCAGTTAGGTCCTGGGACACACCCATGCCCCTTCCGCCCCCACAATATACAAAAGTAAGACTATTTTGACTTACTAATTTGAACTGTACTAATGACATATAAGATCACGTGATACTATTTTGTGTCAGTAACTCAAAGTGTTGTTTATTTTGACACTTGGCAGTGACTCCTTGTGCCAACACCCTACAAAAAGTTGATACCTGAATTCATCTCACTGTTGTGCAATATTTTTTTGTAACTAGTAAAAATGATCTTGGTGATCTTATTTCTTGAGCTGCAGGGCACAGAGTTCATGTGTCTGCATAATGGCGCCATTTCTAAGATACCTGTATTGTGAACCAGCCCAGTTGCGGGAACATGCTGAACTGCGAATGGGTCTACTTAAAATCTTACTTCAGCCACGAAGTCCAGAGAACAAAGAGGCACCTTCTGCGCTAGAACAACATATTCTTCAGTTACTCTGTGACTTGATTCCATATTTTCAGGTAAAAGTTATTTCTTTCCTGGCCCTGTCTTCTGCAAATAACCATTGTCAAAGCAGCTTTGTTGCCATATCGCGCACGCGCGCGCGTGTGTGTGTGTGTAAAAATGCATTGCTGCTTTTGTATTCTCGCAAATTATATTTGGTCACCAGTGCAGAAATATAGAAGGTAAGTGTGCCTTTCTCAGGGAAGGCAATGGTTTTTTGGAGTGGTCAAATCTGACTGTATGAGGTGTAATTAGACATATGTATTGTATTTGCACTACTAACAACACTAGTTACCTTATATGTAATAAAGTAGGAGAGCATTATGTGAAAGACAGCGTTTGTTGCCCTGTATTATTCACTGTCTGCTGTTACTGCTATTTCTCAACATAAGCTATTTTAGAAAACATGCAACGCTTGAGTTTGGGCTATCTTTTTTGAGTCATCCAGCGCATTGCTCCCTTCCTCACAGCCAGTCAGCCCTTTCAGTCCACAAGCTGCTCAGGGTGCAGTCATGTTTATTAGCGTTTGTCACTGCTGGAGCTGAGCAAGTCAGTCTTTGTGCAGGGAGGGGTGGGAGGGATGGAGGTATAGGCTCAGTGGGGGGGACCCCACCCACCCTCCATCCCCCAGCAGGCCCCAAACTCCCCTGCTCCCCAACCCCCCAGTGCTGACTTTCCTGTTATTGGGAAGCTGTTTCGAGTTGATTTGACCTCCCCCTAAAGCCCCCGAATGTCTGTACTTAGCCCCAGTGACAAGGCACCATACTAGCCATCTTCTGTGTGAGCTAACCTTGGAGAGCTGTATCTGTTGGTTCCTGACTTTGCTGTAAGTTACATAAGGATACAAAACAAAACTATAGAAATTTCACTGGGGTGTGTGTATGTTTCTCCATGACCTCATTGATGGAAAGGGTGTTCCAGTAGTTAAGGTGCAAGTTTGGGACTTGGGAGATAATGTGTTCTCTTCCCTGCTCTGGACTGCCTGCCAATTAGACAGGTCACTGAAGGTTCATCTACACAGCGCAATGCAGTGTAAATTAAGGCAGCATTGTGTGAAGTTATCTGAGTTATCTCTGCACGGGTCAGGTGTGGAACTAAGACCTGCAGAGGCATGGTGCTGTACTTGGGTTACCCCTTTTTCTTGGCGAACCTAGTTAGCTCGGGCAAAGTACCACATGAGTGTGGCTGTACTTGTTCTGGTTCTAGATCTAACATGTGCAGAGTTGTCTTGGTTATCTCAGTAAGTTGCAGTCTTGTGACTTTTATAGACCAGCCCTTAGTCTCCCTGTGCCTTGATTCTCCCTCCTCCAGTGTTTAAAATGGGGATAATAGAATCTCCTTAACTAATAGGTGCATTTCAAGGATGAATGCGTTAAAGACTGTGGGATGCTAAGATATGATGATACTGGGGATCATTTGAGAGCGGGAGGCAGATTTTTATAATGTAACAAAAAACAGTGTAAAGATGATCAATATTTTTTTTCCTCAGGACTTAGTAGCAAAGCATACTTTTTCTAATTGTTGACTCTTCATTGTAGTTTGGATACAATAGTTTGTGTTATAAATGTAACTGAATTCAGAAGATTCTCAGATATGAGTTTCAAGGGGTAAAACATTGTTCTTTTGGCATTCAAACAGTTACAGCTTCTGTTTGTTGCATCCTTGCCTCAGTGTAACTTACCTCTGTTTGCTGAGTGTGTCACTAAGTCCCATGTATTCAATATAGTGGGCATAGACATGAAAAGGGAGACTGGAGAATTCGCAATGATATACAGTTCTGACCCTGCTTTCATTCCTCTCTGTCCATACATGGACACATAAAAAAGCTATAGATGTTTACTATATTTTGCTAGAAATCACTGTTGTTTTCTTATTTGCACAAAGGTTCATGGTTTTTTTGTTATGCTTTTTTCACTTGTCCAGATTGTGTTTCTTGGTATTGTAAAAGAAATTTTTGTACCAAGAACTTTCAAGCTTATTACTATACTTTCCTTCCTCTAACTCCAAACCCAGAACCCTTTTTATCCTTTCTTTATCTAAGCACTTATTTGGTCCAGTTGCATAAATGCTTTCAGAATCATTTTGGTGTATTATGGTGGCAACCACTGGTGAAAGGTACAGCTGGTTACCCACAGACTTTTATCTTGATGAATTCAGTGAACACAAGGCTCCTGATTAGAGCAGATGGGTTCATTGTTCTTACTCCCTTGGAATAAATGCCAACATGGGGTGAGATCAGGACCTTAACACCAGCTCCAGAATTTTGATCAGAACATCTGGCTTTGGCTGGAATTGGAGTTTTCAAGGACAGAACATCTCTCGTAATGGGTACATCAGACTATGGAGGCAACCTGCCACCTCACTCTTTTTCTGCGCCGCTTCCAAATGTAGAAACAACTCCTTAACCTAGGAATTTTTGGTTGTTTGTTTTTTATAGATTAACTGCATCGTGCATGGGGAAAAGTAAGAGACAGACTTGCTACTTCAGGGATTAAGTTGAAATCTTGGATTAGATTGTTGTCATGTAGAGCCATGCCAAGTCTCAGGATCTCAAAATTGTGCTGTTAGACAGGAGGGTGTGACACAGTTGCGCGCGCACACACCCACATCAATTAGGCACATGCACATACATTAGGTGCATACACACACACAGCCAACTCAGACACATACACATCCAAGATTACCAATCTAAGCACATGCACACCTGTCACCAACTCAAGCACATACACACTACACACACCAAAAATTAGACAAAAATCAGTTGTCAATACCGGCACACCCAATACACAGATGACTAATTCATATACCATGCACACGATGATACATTTGTTTACGTATTTGCCAGTTCACACACACCACCCACCTACACATACACACAGGTGAGTTCCTAACTTGGGTGGTATGGTGTGTATGTGTATACTTGGGGTACCTAGGGTGCTTGGTGACTATGGGAGGGGGAATCAAGGGTCAGAGATTTCTGGAAGGAGGGAGATGGATGGGGGTTAAGATGAGGGAAAAATAAGAGAGTGAAAGTGCCAGGAGTGAAAGTTGCTGGGGCTGGGATTAGAACTGGCAGACTGGAGGGGAGCTGGGGTTACTTAAGGTCAAGTTCCCCAGGGTTGCTTGGGGTTACTTAGGGGCAATGTGCCCCAGGGTTACTCGGGGTCACCTGGTGCTGGGGTGGAAGCATGGGGAAAAGCCTGGTGGCAAGGAGCAGACCACCAGGAAAGAGAGAGGCCGAAAACTGGGAAATGGGGGCTGGAAACTGGGAGGCAAAAAGCTGGGAGATAGCCGGGAAATCAAGGAGGAGGGTTGGGAGGTCAATAAGACAAACTCACCTTGGGGTTTCAAAATAACAGGTTTATTAAGCAGACAACACACTACACAGCCCCACGAAGTTATTGGTTCCTACACACACACAAGCACTTGCATACACTTCTACACAATGGTAGCAGAAGAGAAAAAGACTTGGTGGAAGGATTGCAGTCAAGGTGTGTAGGGACAGAGTCCAGGTCCTTTGCTTGGGGAAGGAAGGTGGGTGATAGCTACCTATCCTGGGCTGTGAGTTGATCCTCGATGGCCAGTCGGGGTCTTCTCCAGCAAGGTGTTGTCCAGAGGGGGTTACTGGCAGGGCCTCTGGGTGGATAGGTGGTGTGTCATGGTGCTGGTCCAGATGGAGAGGGCATCCCATTGGGTTGGTCTTCACTACCCCTTTTTATAGAGGCAGACCTTCTATGACCCTAATGGCAAGGGCATGCCCAGGCAAGGGTCATTCCTGGTGTACTGAGCATGTGTACTCTAGGCGAAGACGTGCAGTTCCAGGTGTCTGTGTTGAAATAGTGGGTTGGCTGATTTCTGTAGGGTCTTTGTCTTTGAAATGCTGGGTCCCTGGTTCTTGGGTGGGTCAATGGAAGGCAATGGTCCGGTCCTTGAGTTGATTATTCAGTAGGCACCTGCTACCATTGTATCTTAAGCACTCTCATTCATCCCCATTCATTCAGAAACCAATTTTTATGAGACTGGTTAAGCATGAGTCATAGGTTACACCTGGGCACAGGACACAAGATAGAGGCTTGATATTCAAAATGGAAACTTGACATTACTTGACATTACTTATGCTAACTTACACATGTAGGCCCAAATCATATAGTAACAATTTAAAAAACAAACAAACAAACAAACCAGTAAAACAGTATAAACATAATAATTATACAACATAAAACAGTGGAACAAAGAAGGAGGGAGAAAGGAAAAAAAGCTTGCTATAAAAAAGGCTTATCCTAGGCAGACAAGGTTCTTTGCGTGAATCTGGTATCTTTTATTAGACCAACTTAAATAGTTTGAAAACAATTATTAAGCAAGCTTTCGGGTTCAAAAACCCTTTGTCAGGGTAAGGAAGTTTCAGCGGTTGGTGCGTGCTCTTCCTGGATGGAATGAAAAGTAAAGAAGCCAGAGGCTGTTCTGATCTGCATACAAAACAGGCAGTTAGTGAAAATGTAAATTGAGTAGTCAGTGGGTGAGAGATGGGTTGGGGAGGGGACTAAGAGAGAAAGGGGGGATGAATAGTGGAGAGATACCTAGGGAATCAGATGTCAGACAGGTTATAATGTGTCATAAATCCAATGTCTATATTTAGTCCATGATTTTTAGCGTCCGGGAGGTTGATGAAATGGAGTTCATAGGCTCGTCTCTGGGTAGTGTTTTGTAAGTTTCCTTTGAGAATCAGGACTGAGAGATTGGAGAGAGAGTGGTTTCCTTGTGAGAAATATACCTCCACAGGTAATTGTCTTTGATAGATTTCCGGTATGCATTCATTTTGGTGCGCAGAATGATGAAATACAGACCATGTTACACAAGAAACCCACAGACCAACATACATATCTGCACAGAACCAGCAATCGCCCTAAACACACCAAAACCGTGATCTACAGCCAAGCCCTCAGATACCACTGAATTTTCATAGAAGAGAACACCCAGGATTGCCACCTCACCAATCTTAAAAAGGCTTTCACTCAACAAGGACAGTCCTCCAGAGAGAGAGATCGCACATTTGAAAGAGCCACCCAGATACCACGTGAAGAACTGCTGCAGTACAGAAGAACTGCCCCCAAATCACACACCGCTGGTTATGACATATCACCCCTCCCTCAAACCTGTATGGAAAATCCTCAAACAATTGCAACCCATACTAGAAAGAGACCCTATTCTTAAAGAGATCTTCCCAGAGCCACCCACCCAAACAAGCGCCAGACCTCGCTAACCTCATCACCAGAAGCAAACTTCCTCAAGCCCAGAACACACCAAAAGGATCCAGACCATGCCATGACAAGAAATGCAAAACCTGCCAACACATCTCCACCACCCCCACAATTACCATGCCCACAACAGAGCCATCAGCATTCCCGGATCTTACAGCTGCACCTCCAGAACTGTAATACATCTCATCCAATGCACCAAGTGTCCTGATGGAAAATACATAGGAGAGACCAAACAACAGGTGCACACCAGAATGAATGCACACCGGAAATCTATCAAAGACAGGAATACCCAATTACCTGTGGAGGCACAGTTCTCACAAGGAAACCACTCTCTCTCCAATCTCTCAGTCCTGATCCTCAAAGGAAACTTACAAAACACTACCCAGAGACGAGCCTATGAACTCCACTTCATCAGCCTCCTGGACACTAAAAATCATGGACTAAATATAGACATTGGATTTATGACACATTATAACCTGCCTGACATCTGACTCCCCAGGTATCTCTCCACTATTCATCCCCCTTCTCTCTCTTTCCCCCTCTCCCGCCTGTCTCTCACCCGTAGACTCCTCAATTTACATTTTCACTGACGACCTGTCTTGTGTGCATACCAGACCAGCCTCTGGCTTCTTTACTTTTCATTCCATTCAGAAAGAGGACACACCAACTGCTGAAACTTCCTTAGCCTGACAAGGGTTTTTGAACCCGAAAGCTTGCTTAATAATTGTTTTCCAACTATTTAAGTTGGTCTAATAAAAGATATCAGATTCACGCAAAGAACCTTGTCTGCTTATGTCCTTAGACCAACATGGCTACAACCTACACCCCTAAAGCTTATCCTATGTCTTAACTTACTCATACTTATCTATAGGGAATAGAGAGGGATAGAAAACTTCAGAAATAGTTGGGGAAGGGATGGAATGCATTTCAAAAGGAAAAAAAAAAAGAAACTGGGAGTTTTGCTACAAGATCACAAGAAAAATGAGTTTTGGAAATTCAGTATGTACCCTTTAAGAATCTCTTGCAGAGCTTGATCCATTTGGTAATCCCTTACCCAGGAACTAAACTACATGCTGTAGCAAATCATAACCCCATGCAACTGATGTTTCCTTGTCACCTTTTAAGAGGATAAGGACAATGTTTTTTAATTTTGAAAGTGTTTTTTCTAATTTTACTTACAAACTTCCAACTTTGCAGTTCGTCATCTTGTTTAAAGACTGATCTGACCTGGAGCTCTTGATGCTGTTATTGGCATTGCTTGTGAAGTTCTACAAAGATTAGCAGTGAGGAAAAAAATCATGCGACTTTTTGTCTGGCTATAGAAACGCCTCCACCCTTTTCAGAAGGCAAATTAACTGATATGTCACGTTTTTTCCCCATATGTCTTCTGCCTACAGATAAAAGACTTGCCACAAATTACGGAAGTATTGTTGTTTCTAGAAGACTTATTCCAGAGTCTACTGCGCTACCCTGTATTTTGGAAACTCCAGTTGTCCCAGCTTTGTCTTCAGGTTTTATGCTTCTGTGAGGTGTGTCTGGACATAACAGGGGAGTGTTCATCATTGATTGGCCTACTAGAACAGAACGTTGAGCTTTTGCAAGAGGTGAGATTTGGGAAGAAAATACAAAACCTAGTCAAATGGAAGGATGGTTGCCACTTTAGCAGTGGTGTTTCAAAAGAGATAGATATACACAGCGCTCACCCAGATCTACTTGGTTTGCCTTGGAAAACACTGGAAATAGCAGTTTCTTGTGGTATAAAACAACTGCTTTCAGGCTTTCAAAGTCTGAGAAATTGAGGTCAGGACACTTGAAATTTTGACACCCCATCCTGTTTGCTGTTTCACTTTTCCATTTGATTTGTGACCTGCTTTTGGTGGCAGTTGGAAGCTCTTTGGCAAACTATGCATTTGTACTCTCTGGATTTGTAAAATCCTTTGTTTTCCAATGGTATGAAGCATTATCAGGTAGTTGTTTGGGTTCCTGAATGTATTGGCTGGTATCTCTTTCATGTTGGAATTATGTGGAGATTGTAAAGACTAGGTAGGTACCTATTCATATTTTAATTTCCAAACATTTGTTAGGTAACTTTTTCACCTTTACAGAAAACTTCAAGGAACTACATAATATCTGCCTCAGCTTTTTGTCTTTGCCATCAAGGCCCAGTTAATTTAAATGAAAAAGTTCTTGGATTTTCACCTTTTTATTGCACTTCATTGCTTTTTGTGATTGGCCGACATTTTTGGATCTAGCTATACCTGTGGAAATCCTTGGAAGGATCAAAAGAAAACTACTTTTGGTAGAACTGTGTGTGTATAGCACAGTTTGCATGTTTAGAAAGTAAGGTGAATTAAAAGTCAAGATTTCTTTTTCTAAATTAAAATCCTTTTTAAAATAGCTTTTCTATTGTTAGAATATATATATAAAATACCCAGCCTACCCTTGTAGGGTTTTTACCCTGACAAGGAAGAAGCAACATAGGCTTGAGTTCTATGAAGTCTCTGTTGGTACTGATTTCTATATGAAAAGCACTCAATTACTGCAAGGATTTGGTGGCAGTATAAAAACTTAAGGTAAGATACATTTTTAATTTTAGTTGATTTTTTTTTTTTCTAATTTTAAATAAAAAAATATTGTATATGATACTTACTTTTTCAGTCGTAAATTATTACATTTGTACTTGACTCTTTAGTCACCAAGTCAAGATCTGCTTTGACCTTTGGGTAAGTGCTCAATCAATGTTAGTATTTCCAGTGAATGGGACGTGTCTAAATCATTTAATTGACTTCTAAAATCTCAACATCCAAAGCTTAACTTTAGATTAGATAATTTTGAAAAAACATGGCTTCTGTGTGTGTGTGTGTGTGTGTGTGTGTACATTTTATATATATATTTTTCAAATTTTGTATATACAAGTTCCCAGTAACTGTTAGTGTACTGAGAGACTAAATGACATTTCTGTATTAACACTAGAAGTTTTCTTTTGATATGTGATGGATGTCATGCCTTCAAAGAATAGTAGTTGATAGTGCTGGTGACAGCCATGGCAAGATCTGCCCTGGGCAAAAGCCAGTGTTCTGGCTGGGGGCCCCCTGGGAACAGCTCCAGGTGCTGCAAGGGACAGGACAGCTCCCAGAGCAGCTCCCTGCTTGTAGAAACCATGGGAAAATCTCCAGTTCCTGTAGGATGAGCAGCAGCTACTAGAGCTGCTCCCCTCTCTGCAGGAAACCTGTGAACAGGGGTTGTTTCTCAGGGCTGTTCCCGTGGTTCCTGGACGTGGGTTGGGGGGAGGAAAACAGGAGGCAGCTCTGGATTGTAGCAGCGTTCTCCCTCTCCGGCTGCCTGGGAATTCTTTAAAGTTTCTGGCTGGCAGGCAGCTGGAGAATGCCTCCTGCAGCAGAACTCTAGGCAGCCTCAGACCAGTTTGGGGCAGCTGTCAAGCTACCCTGGAGTAGGAAACTTTGAAGGGCTCCTGTGCAGCCCAAGACTGAGGAAGGCCACTGCAGTGGCAGTTTCTAGTCTCAACCAGGTGCTGCCAAAGCAGGAACAGCTGATTAGACAAGCCAAGCCTGTCAGTGAGCATGTCCTGCTCACTGGGGAGGGGGGAGTGGGGAAAGAGCAGCCCCTGGTTGGAGAGCATGCCTTTGTGGCAACTTTGTTGCGCTCCAGTCAGGGAGCTATTCATGTGCGTCTGCCCATAGTGCTCTTGTTTTTCTAGTGCTACAATCTTTGTATTGGAACAAAAATGTCTGTCAGAGTCCTTAGTTTACAGGTTTTGAGCAGGCAGAGTGTGTTCAGTATGCTGTGGATGGAAACACATCATACCCTAATATCATGGCTGTTTATTTCTACCTCTCACCCTTCCCAAATACAGAAGTCTTAAAACATTTTTTTCCCCCTTTAGGATTTTCCTGTTGAACAGACCATAATTGGATTAGGATTGCTTTTGCTACGGACTCCAGCAAGTCAGCAAAAACCCATTTTGAATCTAGGTAAAGGTCCACTTGTTATATCTAGTTTTTAAGACTGTAGCTTCCTGTTTGTTTCTTTTAATTAAATTTCAGGTTTTGCCTTTTGCAGTTTGTCTTCTCAGAAGTTAGATGAAGTGGTTGATATATTCTTTGTGTTAAGCTGGAAATCTTTATTAACCAGTAGAAGTTAGATATGCTGAAGCCAAAGGCAAAAAGAGATTTCTTCTCTATCTCCTATCATGGAAATTAATGTTTTCTGGCTTGTTTTCCAACTCTATTAGACAGTTTGCATTTTTTAAAGCCAGCAGCAGGGTGTTCTTTACAGAACCTGGTACTTCAGAGCCAGTTGTTGGGGATCTTTCAAGGCACAGTGGAAAGACTTTTTTTGTTTGACCGGACTTTCAACTTCTTGTTTTAGTAATAGGGAATGGATTCTAGTAACTTCATTAACAAGCAGGGGTTTTGGTAGATTCCATTATTGCATTTCTTGGAAGTTGGGTTTCTTGGTATAAAGCAGAAGTGTAAAACAGCTGGCTCATGAAGCTGCTTTATCCATCCTGCAGGCCTCCTGGAGGTGCAAGGAATTTGGGAGTGGAGCCCACCAGTGTATTTTGGGGTACAGAGCCCCTTTGGGGATGCATTTTAGGGGTGGTAGCATGGGCGATGGCTGCATTAACTTGATCGTGCTTCCATTGCCACTGGAGGTGGGTCCAGATCCAGCCTGGGGAGCCCAATGAGTTTGCTTTTGATGTAAAGGAAAGGAATGTGCATGTCTAACCCAGTAATGGTGTTGTTGCCACACAAT
The DNA here is from genome assembly GCF_052110815.1 of Crocodylus siamensis. Classification (NCBI taxonomy): domain Eukaryota; kingdom Metazoa; phylum Chordata; order Crocodylia; family Crocodylidae; genus Crocodylus; species Crocodylus siamensis. The sequence continues at coordinate 91,083,718 of NC_143397.1, read as the reverse complement.
AGTTTGTATTGTGGCACAGTATGTGTATTGTACCTATTTGAGACTGGTGCTGTGCTAGACGAGTGTGTTTCTTAGACAATGCAGATCATGCTGAAAACTATAACTGCTTTTTCTCGTCTACTTTTTTCTCTTGTTCTAATAGCCTGCAAGCTCCTTTCCTGTTCAGAAACACAGAAAATTCCAACCACATCCCTTGTCTTGGTGATGCCTGCGCTGCAGATCTTATCTTCTACAGCAGTTGAGGACTGCATATCACAGGAAGATGCTGGTTCCACTAGGCAACAGTTGGCTATAAATCTTTTGGAAATGGTACAGCAGAAAAGCATGAAAGGTGGAAAGCAATTGGTAAAGTTTTGCATTCAAGCTTTTATCCTTCTTTGGGGCAGGCAGAGGGAGAATTTAACAGTTTTATTATGTTGTTACATGTAGTCATTTACATTTAAAGGATGAGAGAGGCTGTGTGTGCTATCATTTCTGTTTGGGAACAGTTCATAATAATAATAATTATTAGTGTCAGTTCTATCTGTGAAAATACTTTTCTACAGAATTTTATGGTTCTTGAATTGGCCCCTTTCTTTCCCACAGTTACAGTCTACTATTTTCTCGTCTTTGTTGAAGAATGGAAGAGAACAGCAACAAAGACAAAAGGGAAGTTTGAAAATAGCATACTTGGAACCATCGTGTGCTATTTATTTAAGAGTAGGCATTTGAGAAATCTTACCCATATCCACTCTGCGGATCCTGAGAGTACATGAGAGCTGCCCATTCTCTGATCCTTGTGATCCAGGCTTCAACATTTAGAACTTCATAGATTTCATAGACATTAGGGCTGGAAGGGACCTCGGGAGATCATCGAGTCCAGCCCCCTGCCCAAAGGGCAGGAAGTCAGCTGGGGTCATAGGATCCCAGCAAGATAAGCATCCAATTTACTCTTGAAGGTGTTCAATGTAGGCGCTTGAACCACCTCCGCTGGCAGACTGTTGCAGACCTTGGGGGCTCGGACAGTAAAGAAATTCTTCCTTATGTCCAGCCTGAAACGGTCTTGCAGGAGTTTGTGACCGTTCGACCTCATCATCCCATGGGGCGCTCTGGTGAACAGATGTTCCCCCACATCCTGGTGGTCACCTCTGATAAACTTGTAGGTGGCCATCAGATCACCCCTGAGCTTGTGCTTTTCCAGGCTAAAGAGTCCCATGGCTCTCAGCCTGTCATCGTAAGATCTGTTTTCCTGACCTCTGATCATGCGCGTGGCTCTCCTCTGGACTCTCTCAAGCTTCTCCACATCCTTTTTGAATTGTGGAGCCCAAAACTGGACGCAGTACTCCAGCTGCGGCCTCACTAAGGCCGAGTACAAGGGGAGAATGACGTCCCGGGATTTGCTCGAGAAGCATCTATGGATGCACGCCAGCATTTTGGTCGCTTTACTAGCCGCAGCATCGCATTGGAGGCTCATGTTCATCTTGTGGTCAATGATGACCCCCAAGTCTTTTTCTTCTGTAGTGCTAACCAACGTAGCACTGCCGAGCCTATAAGGGTGCTGCAGGTTTTTCCTCCCAGCGTGGAGAACCTTGCATTTTTCAGTGTTAAACACCATCAGGTTCTCGTCTGCCCATTTGCTGAGCTTGTCCAGGTCAGCCTGGATCACCCGCCTATCTTCTGGCGTGGATGCTTTGCCCCAAAGTTTGGTGTCATCGGCGAACTTGGCCAGTCCACTCCTGACTCCAATGTCCACATCGTTAATGAAGATGTTGAACAGTATGGGTCCCAGGACAGAGCCTTGAGGGACCCCACTGGTCACAGGGCACCACGATGAGTGACTGCCATCAATCACAACCCTCTGGGTCCGACCATGAAGCCAATTTCCCAGCCAGCGGATCGTGGTGGAGCCAAAGCCACAACCGGCCAGTTTGGCCAAGAGGTGATCGTGGGATACCAGATCAAAAGCTTTTTTGAAGTCAAGATATATGACATCAATCTCTTCTCCCTTGTCCAGGTGATAGGTCACCTGGTCATAGAAGGAAATGAGATTGGTCAAACAAGACCTACCCGCAACAAACCCATGCTGGCTATCCCTTAGGATGTTAGCCTGGGCCAGTCCCTCAAGGATGGCCTCCTTAATAAACTTTTCTAAGATCTTCCCCAGGATAGAAGTCAGGCTAATGGGCCTGTAGTTAGCCGGATCCACTCTCCTCCCTTTTTTGAAGATCGGCACCACATTGGCCTTCTTCCAGTCTTCGGGCACTGCACCAGAGCGCCAGGAGCTCTCAAAGACCCGTGCCAGGGGCTGGGCTATGACGCTCGCCAGCTCCTTGAGTACCCTGGGGTGCAGGTTGTCAGGACCGGCTGACTTGAAGGTATCCAGCTTCTCAAGGTGTTCCTTCACGAGGTCAACATTGATGGAGGGTAGGGGATCCCCCTCACCCAGATTTCCCTGTCCCATAGCAGGCATGTGCATCCCGTGTGACTGATGAAAGACTGACACAAAGTACCTATTTATTAGGTTGGCTTTTTCCTGGGCGTCAGTTGTCAGTTGCCCCATCTGGTTTAGCAGGGGTCCAACATTGACCTTGCTTTTCCTCCGGCTCCTCACATATCTGAAAAAGGACTTTTTGTTGTCCTTGATGCCTTCGCTTCATTTGTCTCTTCATAGTCCTTTTTCAGTTGGTACTGGAGTCTGCCAAGAGTGATAGTACAGCTGAGTTAGGAAAACATTTCTGCTTCTATGTCTAATATTCTCTTCTCTTAGGCCTTGTCTCTCCAGAAGTTCATAAAAGTAATAGGTGAAAATGCAGCCAATATGCCAGGTTAACAGAAGACTTATAAACTTTCAGGTTATTGGGAGCCCCTATATCAAGAAATAGAAGCTTAAAGATTAACTTAACTTGGAAATTAAATGGTCTTCTCTCCATTGTAGAACACAGAAACTCCCGAAGGTCTGTGTCAGTGGGCACTGAGTGAAAAAATAATGTCTATAATTGAATTCTTTTGGAGCATATTTTCTGTGCTTTACCCAGTACCTAGTCCTGAGTTACTCAACCCTCACTTTGTGGACCAAATCCAGCCTACAGAGCCATGGTATTGAGTCAGGAAAGTTGGTAGCGTGGGAGCAGTGCCATTAATACTGCCATCCTTCTCTGCTGCCAAATTACCAAGCCCCGCATAGCTGGATTGAAGCTGGGCTGGTGTAGGCAGTTGCCACGCAACCAAATTGGGGCCAGGCCCATGTACCCTGCACATGGGATTGGGCACCCACTGGCCGGATCCAGCCTGTGGATGGACTGGGCACTGTCCAGCTGGCCTGCAGGGTAAAAATGTTGGGCACCACTGACCTAGTGTAATAGCTGCAGGTCATCAGAGGACACAGGGAACAAAATGCTATATAATGGTTTTTGGTTTTTTTTATAAAGAGAGTTTTGCTATTTAGCTGCTGCAGTGTTCTCCCTACCTCCAAACAGGAGGTTTCTCTTCCATTAATGTAGAGGTTTCCATTGTCTGTAGCTTTTTAAATATTCAGCCTCTAAGCACTTCATGGTGGCAAGATTGGTCAATATCAGTCTTGAGAAAAGTTTGTGCTTCAGTAATGCATGTCAAGAGATGCAAGGTAGAATCTGTAGGCTGTAGCAGATGTGTGCTATTGTTTGTTGACAGTGTGATATCCTGTGGTTCTACAACCAAAAATTCAGCATCCTGTTATTTTGGATGTTGTACTGTTCCAACACACTTGCTCAGTGAATTTGTGCATCAGGGACAAATTGCTAAGAGAAAATCCTTTGTAACAGACACTTCTCACATAAACTTTCACAGCTTTGTACTCTTATCTCCTGCTTATTGGTGAGAAAAGCGAGCGTGCTTCTACAGACAGGTCTCTGAGTTACAGGATTCATTAACAAATGTAAAGGTTCTATCCCTTGTAGTTCAGTTGTGTTGCTCCCTCCCCCCACTTCCCCCCTAAAAGCAGTAATAACAAAAGGACAGTAAGAAGTCCTTTTTGAAATACATAGGAGGTAAAAAGAAGGTCCCGGGTAATGTGGGGCCCTTGCAGGACGCGTTGGGAAACTTGGTTGTCACACCAGACGACAAAGCTAACATGTTTAACGATTTCTTTGCCTCCGTCTTCCTAAATAGGGACCAAAACAGCCACCTCCCTGTTGGGCCCCCCTCGGGCCCCCGGGGAGGCACACCTAGGCCAAGGGTTAGCGAGGATTTAGTTAGGGAGCTTCTCGAGGGGCTGGACGTTTTCAAGTCAGCCGGCCCAGATGATCTCCACCCTAGAGTTCTAAAGGAACTGGCCCAGGTCATTGCAAGTCCCCTGGCATGGCTTTATGAGCACTCGTGGTGTTCTGGAGTGGTACCAGAGGACTGGAAGAGGGCCAGCGTGGTTCCCATCTTCAAAAATGGGAGGGGGGATGACCTGGGAAACCATAGGCCGGTTAGTCTTACCTCGATCCTAGGCAAGCTGTTTGAGAAAATTATTCTGGCACACATCCAGGAGGGGCCAGCAGAGGACTGCATGCTTAGGGGCAACCAGCACAGGTTCATCAGTGGCAGGTCCTGTCAGACCAACCTGGTGGCCTTTTACGATCAGATCATTAGATGCAGGGGTAGCAGTGGACATAATCTTCCTGGACTTCCGGAAGGCTTTTGACACTGTCTCTCACCCTGTTCTCATTAAGAAACTGGAGGGCTGTGGTGTAGACACTCACACAGTCAAATGGGTCACCAACTGGCTGGAGGGCCGCACCCAGAGGGTGGTAGTGGATGGGTCCTTCTCAACCTGGAAGGACGTGGGCAGTGGGGTTCCGCAGGGCTCGGTCCTTGGGCCTGCACTGTTCAACAACTTCATCAGTGATTTGGACGAGGGGGTAAAAAGCATCCTGTTCAAATTTGCTGATGACACTAAGATGTGCACACTAGAAGGAAGCAACAGGATACAATCAGACCTAGACAAGTTACAAGGGTGGACGGATGAGAATAGGATGGGTTTTCAACACAGACAAGTGCAAGGTGATGCACCTTGGGAGGAACAACTGTAGGGAACTCCCCTCTTGTCAGCACGGAGGCGGAAAAGGATCTTGGAGTCGTCATTGACTCCAAAGTGAACATGGGTTGGCAGTGTGGGGATACAGTTAGGAAGGCCAACCGTACCTTGTCATGCATCCACAGATGCATCTCGAGCAGGTCCAAAGAGGTGATCCTCCCCCTCTATGCGGCACTGGTCAGGCTGCAGTTGGAGTACTGCGTCCAGTTCTGGGTGCCACACTTCAAGAGGGATGTGGACAGCATGGAGAGGATCCAGAGGAGGGCCACTTGCATGTTCAGGGGGCAGCAGGGCAGGCCCTATGATGAGAGGCTACGGGACCTGAACTTGTTCAGCCTCCACAAGAGAAGGCTGAGGGGGGATCTTGTGGCCTGTTATAAACTAGTCAGGGGGGATCAGCAGGCATTGGGGGAGTCACTGTTCCCCCGAGCACCTCCAGGAGTGACCAGGAATAACGGTCACAAGCTGGCAGAGGGTAGGTTTAGGTTAGACATCAGGAGGCGCTACTTCACAGTCAGGGCGGCTAGGGCCTGGAACCAACTTCCAAAGGATGTGGTGCAGGCTCCTACCCTGGGGGTGTTTAAGAGGAGGTTAGATGAACACCTTGCTGGGGTCGTTTGACCCCAGTACTCTTTCCTGCCATGGCGGGGGGTCAGACTAGATGATTTGTTCAGGTCCCTTCCGACCCTAGAAACTATGAAACTATGAAAACTGAAATCTGTAGTTCTGCCAGTAAAGACTGTATTTTGTCATTGCTCGTGCACTTAAGGTTTGTATCCAGTGGAAGTTACCCAGCTAGATTTGTGCAAAGCAGTGTTTAAGCTGGCATGGAAGTTTGAATCTGCCAGCCCTCCACTCCCTACAAAGACTTGGTATACTTCAGCTTTTTTAGTCTTTCCTTAATTCAACCTGAAGCAGTGAAAACTAGTGGCATAAGCATTTATGCTTCCCATTCCCAGTCCTAGCAGCTGTTCTGTGGTGAAAAACTCCCTGAGGCCTGATCCCAGTTTTCAAGCTCCGGAGGGAGCTTAAGCCACTCAGAATTTTGTAGGAGCAGACATGTTTACAGTAACACCAAAAGATCCCAAACTCTTTCAGCCACATTCTGCTTTTAGAAAAGCCTATGGAAAAACAGCTGGAGTCATTTGAGAGCCCTGGATACACTGAAGGGAGAATTGAGCTGTAAATTATCTCATTGGACAGAGGGACGGTGTTCTGATGGTTTAATTTTTCATATATGGTAGCTATAATGGAATAAATATTAGATCAAGTTAATTTTGATTTGAATGCTGTTCTAAAAAAGGTCAGTTAAAGTACAGGGGTATTATCCTTCCCATTATCCAAAATGAATTTACATTACATTAAACAATGTGATTAAAATGAAACTGTCATTTTTGGCAGAATGGCTATAGCTTCTCATTGAAAATATCTCTTCCACTTGGAACTTCAAGGGTAAATAGGTCTTACCTGGGGGTGAAATACTTGAGATGGGCCAGCTTTTAATCTCCAGCTGGAAAACTTCTTTCAGATGCTTTCTTGATCTCCTTAATATTGAATGTGTGGTGCCCGTAAGTGTTCCCTCTGAACTATGATTTATATATTGGATTTGGAAGAACATTTACAAATGTTTTCTTTTATAAGTGCATGTAGTATTGCTGTGATGTGAATGTCTGATTTAGATAAATGACTAATTTAATGGTTTGTTTGCTTTAAAACACAAATGGAACTTTCCATGAACTTCAGAACAGGGTAGGCATAGTTAATAATTCCTTGTTGGGTTTTTAACTTTTTCCTGCCATTTCCCAGCCTTACACAATGCAATCTGCCCTGGAACCTGAGAAGGTAGAATGACTAGTCTAGTTTCATTGCCTAGAGTTGGGTAAAATACAGAAGGTAAATCAAAAAAGTGAAATTTGTCAAAAACAGTTACATCAGCCATGATTATTTAGGGTGTTTTTACTAAGAGTTAAGGGAATTCCTTTTTAAATTGTATCTATCATTCATAATTCATAGATTCATAGACCTCAATAGGGACCTCAATAGATCATCGAGTCCAACCACAGGAAAGAGACAGGAAAGAGTGCTGGGTTCAGATGACCCCAGCCAGATGCCCATCCAACCTCCTCTGGAAGACCCCCAGGGTAGGGGAGAGCACCACTTCCCTTGGAAGCCTATTCCAGATTTTGGCCACTCTAACTATGAAGAAGTTCCTCCTAATGTCCAGTCTAAATCTGCTCTCTGCTAGCTTATGGCCATTATTTCTTGTGATCCCCAGGGGCGCCTTGGTGAGTAGAGCCTCACCAATTCCTTCTGTGCCCCCATGATGAATTTATAGGCAGCCACAAAGTTGCCTCTCAACCTTCTCTTGTGGAGGCTGAAGAGGTCCAGGTGCCCTAGTCTCTCTTCGTAGGGCTTGGCCTGCAAGCCCTCAACCATACGAGTGGCCCTTCTCTGGACCCTCTCCAGGTTATCCACATCCCTCATGAAGTGTGGCGCCCAAAATTGCACGCAGCACTCCAACTGCGGTCTGACCAGCATCTGATAGAGGGAAAGTATCACCTCCTTGGATCTGTTTGTCCTGCATCTATCTGCTGATGCTTGATAAAGTGCAGTTAGGTTTTTGATGACTTCTGTCACACTGACGACTCGTGTTCATCTTGGAGTCCCTGGTCTTTTCTAATCTGCCAGTGTAAAGCACCATGGGTCAGTCTCCAAAATGAGTGGTATTTTGCAGAAGCAGAGACTCTTAATAAATTCAAGTTGTATTGTTTCCACTTCAGTTTGGCGGTAGAACCATAATTATCAGTAGGGATAAGGATAATTGCTACCAAATAAAAGGCAACTCCAGGGCAGGAAACTGGTATCATAGTTTCATAGTTTCATAGTTTCATAGTAGCTAGAGTCGGAAGGGACCTAGGTAGATCATCTAGTCCGACCCCCTGCCTTAGCAGGAAAGAGCACCGGGGTCAGATGACCCCGGCAAGGTGCTCATCTAACTTCCTTTTAAAAATCCCCAGGCTAGGAGCCTGCACCACTTCCCCTGGAAGCTGGTTCCAGGCCCTAGCCACCCTGACTGTGAAGTAGCGCCTCCTAATATCTAATCTAAACTTACCCTCCGCCAGTTTGTGACCGTTATTCCTGGTCACTCCTGGCAGCGCACGGGGGAACAGGGACTCCCCCAATACCTGCTGATCCCCCCTGACCAGTTTGTAGCAGGCCACAAGGTCCCCCCTTAGCCTTCTCTTGTGGAGGCTAAACAGGTTCAGGTCCCGTAGCCTATCCTCATAAGGCCTGCCCTGCTGACCCCTGATCATACGAGTGGCCCTCCTCTGAACTCTTTCCATATTGTCCACGTCCCTCTTGAAGTGTGGCGCCCAGAACTGGACGCAGTACTCCAGCTGCGGCCTGACCAGTACCGCATAGAGGGGGAGGATCACCTCCCTGGACCTGCTCGAGATGCATCTGTGGATGCATGATAGGGTACGATTGGCCTTCTTGACTGCCTCCCCACACTGCCGGCCCATGTTCATCGTGGAGTCAATGACGACTCCAAGATCCTTTTCCGTCTCCGTGCTGGCAAGAGGAGAGTTCCCCAACCTGTAAGTGTGGTGCCGGTTCTTCCTCCCCATGTGCAACACCTTGCACTTGTCAGTGTTAAACCCCATCCTATTCTCATCCGCCCACCGTTGCAACCTGTCAAGGTCAGCTTGTAGCCTATTGCACCCTTCTAGTGCACCCACATCCCCCCACATCTTAGTGTCATCAGCAAACTTGAACAGGGTGCTTTCTACCCCCTCATCCAAGTCACTGATGAAGATGTTGAACAGTGCAGGCCCGAGGACCGAGCCCTGCGGAACCCCACTGCCCACATCCTTCCAGGTCGAGAAGAACCCATCCACTACCACCCTCTGGGTGCGGCCCTCCAACCAGCTGGCGACCCATTTGACCGTGTGGGCATCGACACCACAGTCTCTCAGCTTTTTGATGAGGACAAGGTGAGAGACAGTGTCGAAAGCCTTCCGGAAGTCCAAAAAGACTACATCCACAGCAACCCCTGCGTCTAATGATTTGGTGACCTGATCGTAAAAGGCCACCAGGTTGGTCTGACAAGACCTGCCACTGATAAACCCATGTTGGTTGCCCCTGAGCATGCATTCCCCCGCAAGGCCCTCCTGGACGTGTGCCAGGATAATTTTTTCAAAGAGCTTCCCCGGGATTGAGGTCAGACTAACTGGCCTGTAATTTCCCGGGTCCTCTTTTTTTCCCTTTTTGAAGATAGGGACCACATTGGCCCTCTTCCAGTCCTCCGGCACCTCGCCAGAGCACCACGAGTGCTCATAGAGCCGTGCCAGGGGTCCCGCAATGACCTCAGCCAGTTCCTGTAGAACCCTAGGGTGAAGATCGTCCGGACCAGCGGACTTGAACACGTCCAGCTTCTCCAGAAGTACCCTAACTAACTCCTCGCTAACCCTTGGCCCAGGCGTGTCTCTCTCGGGGCCCGAGGGGGGCCCAGCAGGGAGGTGGCTGAACTGGTCCCTACTTAGGAAGACAGAGGCAAAGAAATCGTTAAATATGTTAGCTTTGTCATCTGGCGTGATGACTAAGTTGCCCATCGTGTCCTGCAGGGGCCCCACATTACCCGGGACCCTCTTTTTACCCCCTATGTATTTGAAGAAGGACTTCTTATTGTCCTTAATCCGGGAAGCTAGTCCTATCTCCAACTCTGCCTTGGCCCTCCTGACTGCCCCCCTACATCCTCGGGCGACTATAACATAGTCCTTCTTGGCGATGACCCCATCTCTCCATTGGGTATATGCCTCCCTTTTAGCAAGGAGACATTCCCGGATGCTCTTAGTGAGCCATGGGGGTTTATGTGCCCTCCTGCTCCCTTTGACCCTTGTTGGGATTACCTCCCTTTGGGCATGGAGGATCGTCTCCTTAAGGAGCAACCACTCACCTTCGACATCTGATTCCCTTCCCCTCTGGGTCCTCAGCGCTTCCCCAACTATCCTCCTTAGCTTGTTGAAGTCAGCCCTCCTAAAGTCTAGGGCTGTTGCCTTGCTGCAGCCCTTTGCCACCTTACGCTGGATGGTGAATTCCAGCAAGCGATGATCACTGTCTCCCAGGTGGCCCATCACCCGCAGCCCCCTCACCAGGTCCTCACCCGTGGCCAGCACTAGGTCCAACAAGGCGTCTCCCCTGGTGGGACTGTGCACCTCCTGGGTTAGATGGAGGTCCTGCAGTCTGGCTAAGAACCGACGTGAGCGATCAGACTTGGCTGACTGCTCCTCCCAGCAGATGTCTGGGAAGTTTAGGTCCCCCATGATGACCACATCCTTAGCCCTCACTGCTAACTCATGTTGTTCATTAGTGCCAGAACCCACAAACTAGGATATAAAGAAAATATAATGGTTATTTTTATAGTGTTGGAAACCTCAGATGAAAGATTTGTTTAGGCACTTTGCCTACTTTTCAAGATTAGAACTTGCACTTTCATGGTACTAATCTGGATTTTTTTTTCCAGTCATCCTGCAAGCTTGTCTTCCCTATTACCAGTATTTACAGTTCATTGTATATAACCTGGAAGATCTTGGAGCTTATGAAAGAGAGGTCTACAGTGTCTGATTGGCTGTCTTCCATTAAATCACTGCTACCTAGTACTACTCAAGTCCCCACTCATGCATTTCTTCTACTGGCTTATCTCTTGGTTCAAGAAAATGGAGACAGTCTTCATGCAGTACTGAGTGCCACTACAGAAATAGCCAAAGCAGATTACTCTCAGGTAAAAACTTCCTACTAATGGATTACTTTTACTTATTTGTTTGCATTGTATAGGTGATGTGGTGAAATCTGTGCTTAAGAAAAAAAATCCCTGGTCTTTTCTATTTATTGTTGGTCTTGCTGGAAATTTTTGATGCCTGTTTTGTGAATTGAGAATTAAAATTTACTACTGTAAATTATATCACTGTATCTATGGAATATCACTTGTTATTGGGAGGAGGAATATCTTTCACAGCGCAGAATGAAATAAAATGTAAGATTGAGGGGTGGAGGTGCTTTTTGTTTGTTTACCTCGAAAGTAGTACTCTAAGAATGATTTGTGCTCTTCTCATTTTGCTGGCTGATCAGTGGCTGCCATCTTGAACGTGCCTTTCTGAAGTATCAAATCGCTGAATCTAAAAAAACTTTTAAGTTTGCTCCGGTGTGACTCAGTTAAACTGTACATTTACAGTTTCAAACCTAAAAGTGGTATGGCAGAATGGAGGATCGCTCCTTTGCTTTTTGCTGCTCTGATTTTTAGAGCATAAAATGGGAGGTCTGTGTTTCTAATTCTGGTTCTGATATAGACTTGCTGTGTGACCTTTAAGCTAAGTACAGACATTTGGGGGCATTAGGGGGCAGTTAAGTGGATTCAAAATGGCTGCCCAACACCAGGTAGGTTAGTGAGGGGAGTTGGGGGTCCAACAGGCTGGAAGGGATTGGGGATCAGCTGGGGGGTGGGGGGCAGGTGCTACTCATGGATGGGGTGGAAGGGCGGGCAAGTTCCACAGGTCAGGTAGGAGGGCAGGCATGATCTGTGGGTAGGATGGGGTGGTCTTCCCTCCAGTAAACCTACACCCCCATCCCTTCTACCGCTCTGCCTACTGGGACTGACTTGCTTGGCTCTGGCAGCAGCGAACACTGATAGAAGTGGCTACACCCGGAGTGACTTCTGGGATGGGGGCTGAGAGGGTTGGGTGGTTGGAGAGGGGGGGCAAAAAAAATAGCTTGGTGTAAGTGGGAGTGTGAAAAGAGCAGCCCTAGGGCTAGGGCCAGGGGCTGGGTTTTCCAAGCCCCGGGGCTGCGCAGGGAAAGTGTACAGAAGTTTCATGCACTGGTTTGATATAAATCAAATGAGTTTGATACTGTGTAGATCCAGGTTTATCTTAAACTGGGTTCTGCAATTTTTAGATTGGTTTATGTGCATGGAACTTCTGTACAGTTACAGGTTTAGACTGACTGCTGGTCACTGAGACTGGGTCTGTAAGGGTAAGGTTGGTTCTAGGATGAGCTAAGTTTAAATCAGGTAGCCATTTTCAACCGATTTAACCTCCCCATATGTGTGTACTTAGAATTGGTGAACAGGCCTTACTGTTCAGTCTTTTAAATGGGGTTAATGCCTTTGTGATGGAGCACAGTTGGGGTGCTCACCACGTCAAGGGCTGCAGCAGACTGGGACTAAGCCAGCAGACATGGGAGCCAAGTGAAGTCCCTGAATGTAATTTTTAAGGGGGAAGGTGTATTGCAGAGCACCTTTGGTGTCTGCTACCAACAGGTGCAGCCCCAGCTCTGAGTGGCCATTTTAAGATTCAGGCCAGCAAAGCTGGAGGAAGCAGTCTGCTGCCTGGCACCGAGGAAACAACATCTCCCAGTGGAGCTGCTGCTCCGGTAACACTAGAGGTAAGGGCAAGAGCTTATGGGAGTGACTAGGAGGCTCTTGGTCCTGGGCATGACTTGAAATACTACCCTGCCAGGGAAGGGTGGCCTAGTGGGGCTCCTAGTGGTGAGGGAGCCACCAGGAAATGCCAGGCCATTACCTCCCTGGTGAAAGATGAGGAGGGGTGCCTTAACTGCAGCCCCCACCTTCAGGCCCCGGTGCGAGAGGGGTGGTATGAATGTGGCTTGTAACACATGTTCCCAGATTTACCCAACGCTTTGGGGTGTGCTCATTTATTATTAATATGTTTCTAGGGTCTTGGTAATTCTATCAGTGTGCTGCTTATGTTACTTGAGTTTCTATATGGAGCTGTATTTCTCCCTTCTGCAAGTCCTCACCCCCAATGGAGGGGTGTTGCAGGACTCAGTTTCAATGGGGCTGGGTTCCTCCAGTCACCAAATCAGTCATACAGACAAACACACACAGGTTAACGTGACCCGCCTGACCCAGCCGAGTTGATCAGCATGGGCAGGCTGACACCCTGATATGCCAAGAATCAGTTCATCAGAGCAACAATACACTGCAGTCAGACACAAGTACACAGGTAAACAGAATACCTTCTGAACCTGGCTGGGTGTCCAGCTGACACCCTCATGGTCCAGCATACAGTTCATTAGGGCACGTCTGAGTCAAACTGGGTCAGGCAGCCTGTACAAGCTGATTTCCTTATGTGTTTCAAGCTCAGCATGTCCCAATCTTTAGCTCTTGATGAGCAGACCCCACAGTATTTTTGGGCTACACAGGGATCTTTAGCTTAGGTAAAAGAAGCATTGCTGCAGAGCACGTGAGGAAGGAGAAGTAGAGAAGGGAAAATATACCCAGTTACCACCAGTTTGACTATAAAAGTTATTTATTACTAAGTATATGAAATACATAACGGTACTAGTAGTAATAGACATGCAAAGGAAAAACAAACACAAACAATTACAGTATTACCCTGGTTTCACTGAGTATTTTGGGAAACTTAACTCAGGCTTAACTAATACAGTTCAGGAATTTATGCCCAGAGAGAGAAAAGAGAGAGAGAGCTGGGATCTCACCAGTCCAAGGCACTCGGGTTGCAAAGCTGACAGGTTTGACGTTCTCAGCACGATCCTTGAAGGGAGACTATCTGTTTTGTCCAGCCTCTTGAGAATAAAGCGAGTGGTGTGAGAGGGACTTCTCTTCTTGAAGCACATACACGCATATTGCTGCTTTTTACAAATTTTTATACCCTCAGTTCAGCTTCTTCCAGGCATTCTCAATAGTGTAAATAATTGTCTTTTCTATTGACAAGGGGTTATCTGGTTTGGAACATCTCAAGAAACTGATTGATAACCAGGAAACACATAAGGTTAAGGAGTAACCAGACACTTAGGAGCCAGCTTGAAATTCCTATGGATAGCAGATATAGTGATGGGATATCTCCTGGTTTCTTCAGAAACAATAGACAGCTTGCAGCATCAGGATTTTGGATTTTTACTTGTGGACAAGCCTCAGCTTAGTGTGACTTTTTCCATATCTTACTATAGTCTTTTAACAGACTTAAGGCAATTATTGGAGTGTTCATAACCTTTGGGAGGGGAGGACTTCCACCAGTCGTCCCGGGAAAAGTACGGCAACACTTATGGTCAGGGCTCCAATGGGCTGGACGCTGTGATGAACTCTTTACCATTGTTCAAATGTTGCCCATACCCCCTCTGACTCGGTGTCTTGCCTTACTATTCCCTAACCCAGCAACTGAGTTTTAGTCAATCAAGTTTAAATAGGCCTCCCATAGTGGAACCAGGGAATGTACAGCCCAAGATGCCTAGTAAACTTTACTTTTGCTTAGAGAGGTGTGTGTGTGTGGGGGGGGGGGAAGTCCTTTGTAAATCCAGATTAGAACTGGTCTGATAAATGCTGAGCTGGGTGTGTGTAAAGGTGGCTTGATTAGCATTTGGAGCACAGATTCCCCATCATGTAGCGCTCCCCTGCTTCTCGAATCCCAGAATTCACTGTGGTCTCTGCTTCAGGCTTTCTGTTCTCCATCTCCCATGTAAATGAGTTGTCATCTGGTTCCATCTTGGATGCAAATGAGACCTAGGGCAGTTGTTTCACTCTTGTCACCCTTATCTGGAGGGTTTTAGGTACGTCTCCCGCTGCATCTTAATCAGTTTTTGTTGGGGGGGAGGGATTCTTTATGAGTTAGGCAGTCTGCCTCCTGTTCCCCAAGAACATGGAGCTGAGAGGTAACACACAGCAGTGCGAGAGAGACACAACTGTGTTCCTTGATCCGGCGGTGACTGAACAGCAGGTCATCTGCAAGGCTTGGGATGCAGTACAGGGGTGGTTGGAGCTGCATACATAGGCCCAGGAGAACTAGGCATACAAAGGGCAGCCTCCCACTTAATTAAGACCCTAATTTTTTAACAACGAGGCATGGCAAGCGATAGAGTAGGGTGGCATGCCCAGAGGCAGGTGGGAGACTAGCACTGTGGCCTGTCGGGGAGTTCCCAGGTTGCCACAGTCTTACAGGGTATTTTTGAGGATTAAATAGTAAAATATTGAGGCCTTCAATAGAAGCTGCTGTTGAGATATTATGTAGTACTAAATGCTTTGACTATATTTCTCTTGGAATCTTTGGGGGAGTACATTCAATAAATTAATATGGTAGTCTTTGAAACTATTCATTCCAAAAACAGCTTTTCCAGATTCTTAGAGGTTTATACTTTAGCTGTTAGAAAAAACAATGCAATTTAGATTTACTTTAGTTCTGGTTGTGCACAGTTAGAAAAATGACTTTTATTTGTATTCTTGCCTAATAAATACGACTATCACAAGTCAAAAAATTTAGGTGAAGATTGAAAAAACATTTCTTGCTTCTGGTGACCTCATAAATCATTCTACCTGTAAACTTGTGGTTATCAGGATGGCCTCAGAATCCCTTGATGTCTGTAGACTTGCATCTCAAAATTATCTAAATAGTCTTTACTATCTTTGTGTGCTTCACTCCTCCTAAATTCAATCCAGACTTATAGAATACGTATTTACATAGCAGTGTAAGTTAAAACACAAAGAAAGATACCAGGTTGCTTAGTTTAGAAATCATGATGCTTGGTTGTCTTTTTTGTGAATTAGGGTAAGGCCTGTGGCATTAAACAAAGACATTCCAAATTTTTTTGAGGAGGAGGGTCATGGAGGGTGGTGGAAATTTCCAAATCCATGTTTTTATTTTGGGAGGAAAGAGTTATTATGAATTTGAGATGTTTCATAAAGAGGTTTGTTTCGAATAGTAGTTTTTATACCTCGTTGGAACAGAAGGGGGCTTGTGTAGTATAGGCTCAGTCCTGCTATATGCTAAGCTTTATAGTTGTGCTCCAGTTAAGTGCTTAGGATGTGCTTACAGTTGAGCTTGTGCTTAAGAGCTTTGGCAGATTGCAGACAGTACTCTCCAAGAGAACTATGCTAGGCAGAGAAACTTGAAAGTGGATTATAGGATTCTTTCTGCTATTGAACGCCTACTGTTTACCTTCCTCTTTTTTTTTTAAGGCTCTTTGAGCTTGTATGTTGTTTTTTTTGGAGGGGGGGGCAGGTTTCTTGTACATATGTGGTAGCTTTGTGTATGTGTTAATTTGGAGAGGACAAGAAATTTCTGTTGAATTTTTTTTTTTGGCTTGGATTTTTGTTAGTTTGTTGCTTTCTTTTCTTTTTTTCGTCATGTTTCTATTTTTATTTTGTTTATAAAGCCTTTTTCTTTACTGGTTGAAATTAAAAACAGTTTTCTTTTAATTTTTATCACTTCTGAAATTTTCATTTTCTAAGTATTATCTTTAAAGGTTTCTAATTTTTTGTATCACATTTAGACATTCTAAGTATTTTTTGAAAGATTTAAAGCCACTTAACCCTCAGACTGTTCTACAGGTCATACAGAAATATCAGTCTTAATCCTCTTAAGACGTATAATGTCAAATTTTAAAATTCAGTCTGGAAAATATTTTGGACTCCTGCACTTGAGCTACTTGTTAAGTCTACAACCATTATGTGGACATGGAAGAATTTACAGAATGTGTTAATTTTCATGAGCTGTAAGATCACTGCTGTGGAAAAAAAGGATATAATGTATTATTTATGTCTAAGTTAGACCAACAAAAAGCCCTGGGATACATTGTTCTGTACTGTAGCCTAGTTTCTAGGAATTGGATAACCCCCTGAAGACATACTTTGCTTATTGTGTTTCTCAACAAGAGGAAACCCTCGCAAACAGTAGTATGAAAAAAGATCTCTGTGCATACAGTGAGGATGGCTCTCTGCAGCGTCTGTACTCATTGTGTTGTTTATGTCTCAAAGTCAACAATGGATATAGCGCTTCACTAAGAGACATGACAATAAAGAGACGAATTGCAAACGAGAGCTGAGGGATATAGCTACCTCAGTCTGTCTGTAGCCCATCTCTTGTGCCTGTCAACCCTCCCCCAAAAGTAGAGTGGAAAAGGGTTATCTGTTAATTCACTCTTATAATGTTTCCATGCATTTGTGGGAATTAAACAAAGAGTTGCTGTCCTTTTGTTCATGTTTTTGTCATTTGAAGTTGTGCTTCATGCTGTATACAAAATTTATATAACTAGCATGGTGCTAATTTGGGAGGGAGGAAGGTATTGTTTTGATCTGGTGAGTGTAGAGGTGGTCATGCATTCAAGGTAAAACTTTGCACACAATCTGGACAGTCCTTGATGTTTGCAGAATTCTTAGAATAAACAGTATAGTGTTGCAAGCTTTTGAGTGTTTTGAATAGAGCAGGCTCCCTTTGGACAGGGATTTGGCTTATTGATGATTGCTTTTTGTTATTTGAGTACTTTCAATAAATTTATTGTTAAACAGAAAATAAAACACAGGTTCCGGGGGGGAAGGAGGAGGTTTACATTTTAAGATTCTCATTCTAACTTCCAGCAGCCATGTAGTTCCATTATCTTTATAGTTAATCATCTAAGAGAGGCATACAATACAAAGCACTCTTCTTTTCCCCCAGCTGTTTTTCTCCCTTCCTTGCTACATCCATTTTGTTCATATTTTTCTATTTTCTTATGACAGTTGTGATTCCTTTGCACACCAGTGGCTCCCTCCTGTTTTAACTCAAGTTCAAAGTTCTTCTCCATTATATCCTTTCACTGCTGTTTACTTTTAGAGAGCAAACAAAGCAAAGACAAAAAGGGAAGTAAGAGCCTCACAATAGTGTTCTCAGACAGGAGGGAACTGTTTCAGACTTCTCTGGCAATAAGGCATATTGGAAATTGTCTCTGCTACCTCATAGTTTGTGATTCATACCTCTTCTGCCTACACTTTCTAACCCCATTTCAGCATAAAATACCCTATTCTATTTAATTACTGCTAATTCTCCTACATTATATAATGTCTGATTTTAAAGACCCTGGATATATAGTAGAACATAAAACAATTGTTGGGAATTCAACTACTAGACTTATGTTTCTGATTCATTGTTTGAAAGAGCTCAACATCAGAAATGTAAAGCAATACTTATTAGACCTCCCAAAATGCTGGTGCTGCTGCTGGTGTACAGCTTAACATAGCAGTCTATAAAGGTTTTCTTGAAGAGGTTTTTACTGTGTTTGATTCTGACCAGATAAGTGCATACTGTTCTGAAAGAAATGAGAATCTGTGCATGTGCATGTATGGTGTTTTTGCCAAACCTTTCTTCTTCTGATGGCTTTATCTAAAATGTGGATAAAAATGTATGTAGCAAGAAAATAAGAAAACTCAAAGATGTGGACTGTGGTGTGTGCAGTGGTACTGCAGTGTGCTGTAAATGATTTGTGTAGTTAAACTCCTGGGCTAAGTACAGACAGTCAAAAAGCCTAAGCCTTTTAGTCTAAGATTCAGAAATTAAACTGAGAAACAGCTGGACAGACATTTACTTTTAATTCAGAAAATGGAGCCACTGTATACAGTGGCTAAGGCCAGAAGCCCAGGGGCTCTAGAGCTTACCTCTCTGGCATGTAGCAAGCATGAGCTGTGTGTTTGCTTCCTCTTCCTGCTGCCCGCAAGGTCTCTGGGATTTGCAGTCCAAAATTGCAGCAGCAGAGCTCTGCAGGGTTGCTCATCACTTCTTCTTCCTGCTTCCAGGTGCCTCTGGGATTTATAGTCCACAGTCACAGCCAGCAGGAAGTTTAGCAGGGCAGGACATCTCTGTACTTGGGTGAAGAGGGTTTAATCCTCCTCCCTGGCCCAGACCTCAGCTGGGGTTTGCCTGGGGGGACAGTCCTTCTCCTCTCCCACCCCTTCTCTGCTGGAGCAAACAGTATAGCCCAGCCCAGGGCTGGGAAGCATACAGTAGGACTGTGATTTAACTTGAACCAGGAAG
This sequence comes from Crocodylus siamensis, assembly GCF_052110815.1. Taxonomy (NCBI): domain Eukaryota; kingdom Metazoa; phylum Chordata; order Crocodylia; family Crocodylidae; genus Crocodylus; species Crocodylus siamensis. The sequence continues at coordinate 91,064,866 of NC_143397.1, read as the reverse complement.
GGGTCTGGCACGGAAGTCTCATAAACCCATTTGACCCAAGTCAGTCTGATGCTACATTCAGCCAGGTTTATCTTAAAACAGTTTCAGCCATTTTGAAACGGGTTTATGTGCACTGAACTTCTGTTCTTTTACAGGTTTAAATCAGTTTCTGATGACTTAAACTGGATTATGTGTACTTCTGTCTCTAGTCCTGGTCATTCATAGATTCATAGAAGTTAGGGGCTGGAAGGGGCCTCAGAGATCAAGTCCAGCCACCCTGCTCAAAGCAGGAAAGACTGCTGAGGTCAGATGACCCCAGTGAGGTGCTATGCTAAGCTTTATAGTTGAGCTCCAATTAAGTGCTTAGTATGTGCTTACAGTTGAGCTTGTGCTTAAGAGCACAGCTGAGCTTGTGCTTAAGAGCTTTGGCAGATTGCATACAGTACTCTCCAAGGGAACTGTGCTGTATAGGCAGAGAAAGTTGAAAGTGGATTATAGGATTCTGTTCTATTCGTTGAAGATCCTGGATGGGAGACATGGGTGCCGAGAACTCCTCGGCACGTGCGGAGAATTCTTGACTCTCTCACGTGGACTCCTTGGCCCCCAGGGCCATGTCTTTTTCCTTTTAAGGGCCATGCACCTGTGGCCCTTACCAATGCCTGGAGGTCATGTCAGGCAGCTGACCCACAACAGGAGACTGCCTATCCCTGCCAAGGAAGGCTATGCCACTCTCCCACAATGGGACCTGGGCCAGGAGTGGTGCCATGGGGAGCAGAAGAACTCCCCTCAGGCCTCCCGACTGGTGGGTGAACAAACTGGGGCCACCAGGCTGTGCTGCTAGGAGCTGCCCCAGTGACTGCCTGGCCTGGCAGGTCAGTAGGCCATGCTCTCCCCTGCTTTTCTGAGTGTTCCTACACCCCTTCAGGACTTTCCTAGAACCTCTTGCAAAGCACCTTTTTGGATTGATAAAATTGGTATTTGTTAGGTCTGTGTGAAATTTCAAAGCTGTTTCGATGCATTTCGAGCTTGAACCAGCGAAATCAAAACGAAAGAAAAGGCTTCGAAACAAAATGACGGCACTCAAAACATTTTGAAAGCTTCGAAATGTTTTGAGTTTTGAAGTGACCTTGTGGTGGGAGTCAGGGGAGAGCCAGGGCTGCACTCCAAGCGGCTCTGTGAGCCCCTTGGAGCTCAGCCTGGCAGTGGGAGGTGGTGGGAGAGCCAGTGGTGGAGCCACTCGGAGTGCAGCCCTGACCAGTGGCTGTCCCCCTGCTTCCCGCCACCAGGCTCAACTCCATGAGGCTGCAGAACCTCCCACCACTGGGCTGTGCTTGCTGGGGCTGCACTCCAAGCAGCTCTGCCACTGGCTCTCCCGCTGCTGGACTGAGCTCTGTGGAGCTACTTGGAGTGCAGCCCTGGCAAGCAAAGGTTGGCGGCCGTGCAGCCCCACAGAGCTGAGCCTGATGGTGGGAGGGGGGAGGGCCACTGGCCAGGGCTGCGCTTAGCCAAGGCTATGCTCTGGGTGGCCCTGCCACTGACTCTCCCACCACCTCTTGCCACCGGGCTGAGCTCTGTGGGGCTGGCAGAGCTGCTCAGAGTGCAGCCCTGGCTCTCCCCTGCCTCCTACCGTTGGGCTGAGTTCCATGGGTTGCCCTGGCTCTCCCCCACCTCCAGCCACTGGGCTGAGCTCCAAGTGGCTCTGCCAGCCCCACGAAGCTGAGCCTGGTGGTGGGAGGTGAGGGAGAGCCACTGGCCAGGGCTGTGCTCAGAGCCAGGTCTGTGCTCTGAGTGGCTTCACCACTGGCTCTCTGCTGCCTCCTGCAGCCAGGCTCAGCTCCATGGGGCTGTGGAGCCTCCAGCCGCTGGGCTGCGCTTGCCAGGTCTGTGCTCGGAGCCAGGGTTCCGCTCCATCAGCTCTGCCAGCCCCACGGAGCTCAGCCGGAGGCGGGATGTGGCAGGAGATCCAGTGGCGGATCCGCTTGGACCGCAGCCCTGTCTCCGATTGCAGCCGTGGCCAGTGGCTGTCTCCCACCTCTTCTTGCCAGGCTCAGCTCCGTGGGGTGTGGAGCTGGGCTGTGTTTGCCAGAGCTGCGCTCCAAGTGGCTCCACCACTGGCTCTTCCGCTGTTGGGCTGAGCTTCATGAGGCTGGTGGAACCACTCAGAGTGCAGCCCGGTAATAGGAGGCAGGGAGAGCCAGGGGTGCGCTCCGAGCAGCTTCACCAGCCCCACAGAGCTCAGCCTGCCCGCCTAACACTGCTGGACTCCTCCTGGGGGTGTGGGCCCTCTGATCTGTAGGAGGCTGCTGCTGCCGCAGTCTTCCTGACACTGGGTGTGGGCTGCGCCCATCGCTGGTCTGAGGCGGTGGCAGCCTCCTGTCATCCTGTGCACAGATCCAGGGGACCACACCCCTGGGAGGAGTCTGGCACAGCCGTCCTGTGGGTGCAGGCCCCCAGATCTGCATGCAGGATCACAGGAGGCTCCTGCTGCTGCCTGGGGCCGGCGGTAGCAACAGTCTTTCCCGTGTTGGGCACGAGCTGTGCCCAGTGCTGGTCCCAGGTGGCAGCGGCAGCCCCCTGTTATCCCGCGTGCAGATCCGGGGGCCTGCACCCCCAAGAGGAGTCTAGCACAACCCCACAGCCCTCCCAGTGGTGCGGGCCCCTAGCTTTGCATGCGGGATGACAAGAGGCTGCCGGGAAGTGACTTGAGTTTTGCTTTTAGCAGTTTGAGTTCCAGTTTACCAGAAACCCCTGCACCTACCTCCTTGAAACTTGGCAGGCTTCATGCCCTCAGAAGGGGCTACCATCCCTGCAATTTTCATCCAAATTAGGCAAGAAATTACAGTTTATAGGCATTTTCATGATTCTCCACTATAGCCTATGGGCAAAATGTCGAAACAGCAAAACATTTTAAACGGATCAGAACAGTGCTTCAAAATGAAACAAAACACTGTCCCTTCGAAATGGCAAAACAGAAGTCGAAAAGAAAAGGTGCTGTTTCGCATAGCCCTTGTGTTATATAACATGATTCATTGTTGTGTTCGTTATCAGCAACAGGGCTACATTTTTTTTATCAAAGAGTCTTCCCTTTAAATCGAAGAACAGAGATTAATAATAGGTTCTGAGCGGGGTTTAAAATATGGAATGGGGTAATCACTAAAAGATTTTTAGGGCTGAGGAAGGACTCTGACTTATGTTGTTAATAATGCTTTTATGCTTGTGAATCTAACCATGTTCTTCTGCAACTGATGCCTCCATGGACCAAACGCAAAAGTCCTTGACTGCTGCAAACGTTTTTACTTAAGCCCTGCAATAGAACTTCTTGACACAATTACTGGATCTAGGCAACATATAAAAACTAAACCCAGAGCTTTGTCTTCAAGAAGCATGTACATGTTTTTGAAATGGGTTATGTTAGGAACAGCTCAAGTGTACTGGCAAATATTTGGATACTTAAAATACCATGGAAACTGTAAATAAATTGAGGGGACTTCCATTAGGGGAAAAATGAAAGTGCAAAGTGCAGAAACTTATGTGGGCAATGGCTGTGGGTTCCCAGATCCTACATAGTGATCTTCAGTCACTGCTGGATAAATTTGCAAGGCATTGTATCTGGGGGTGTTTCCTGCTACAATTGCATGATTTATTTTAGTGCATGAGAGAAGGTAATGCAAATGATTTCACTTGTTTGGCTTAGCTGAATTGGCAACAGTTATCTGGTTAATGGAAATCTATTTCTAAAGAAAATCATAGGTCTATAATATACCTTGAATAGAATATGAACCATAAATACATTGGAGGGATAGGGTAAGCGGAGCTAACTAAACTGTTAGAGATGTGTCTGACGGTGGGAAGTAAATCAAGGGTGAAACTGAGTTGATTTGAATCATTGTCCTCTACATAATCATTAGCCCTGTTTTTTTTTTTTTAATTAATATATTAATTTTAAGAATTTGGGTCTCATGCTAATATTATATACTTTCACTGACTGGTACAACATGTGTGGACTAAGAGAAGTTAAAATCCCAGACACATGACATATCAGCAACTTAGATGCAGTCTAAATTCTATGTGTGGTAAATTATAAGACCATTTCAGAATTTAAAATAGTGAGTGTTAATGCCTCGCTACTTACACATGTTTAAAAAGCTTTCTTTCTTTCCCCTCCCCTTTCCCCCCAAATGTGATAAAAATATCAATTTAAAAGACAACTAATTTCCAGGACTGTAGCAATGCAGTACCTACCTGGTATGAGCTGAGCTGATGATATATGGAGACATTCTGCTCTTAGTTACATTAGTATGAATCTAAAATAATCCTGACTTGATAGTAAAATGCAGAAAGAAATTAAATGTGTAAATCTGGTCAGTTACACAAGATTTCATTTAGGTGTAACTGAGAAGAACTGGACCCAGAATGTCAGTCTTTTAGCATAAAGTGCTTTGTTTTGTCTTGTGTGATATTTACCTTTAAATACTGGCTTTTATAAACTAATGTGTTATACAAAAGGTTGTCTAAAACATCACCAGTTTATTAAACCTGGTGGCATCTCTACCTTGTACTCTGTTTGTGTCCAGAGTGATGAATTTTAAAATCTGATAAACTTTTTTCCCCCAAATAACCAGCAGCAGGCATGCAACCTGAAATTCAAACTATATATTTTTTTTATCCTTTAATTGGGTCACATTTGGCTTTTTAGCTAGGACTGTACACAGTGATATTTTTTGTTTTATAACATTGGTAATTTGAAAATGTTTTTGTCAAGAATGTGAAGTATCTTATTCCAGGTATCTTCTTAGTGATACCACATAATAAAGCAATTGTTTAAATAGCAATGCAGTTGTCATTCTTGTAGGTAATCTTCCAAAAATTGGAACAAGTAGAATACTGTGTTTAAATTTTCTGAGGGCATATCCCCTCTCAGTCTCTAGATTAGTACTGCTGAGAAGACTTCAATATGCTTCACAGAGGGCGGCATAATAATACCACCTTAAACCTTTATATAGCTCTTTTAATCTCAAAATATCCCAAAGCCTTTTACAGAATCAGAGATAGCTGATGTATGTAAATCAAGCATTTACCCTATCTGAAATTATGCCAGACTAAAGGGGCTGGACCACAGAATCAGGCTCTGCCTGTCTGTAGCCCTGGAATTTCCCTTCCACTTTAAAACAGATGATGGAAGCCAGTTAGATGTCTGCTACATAGTACAAGGATGTTACACTGCAATGTGCATTTGGAAGCAGTAGCATAACTTGGAGGGTGGAGGAGCACCCTCTTCCTGTCCTGGCTGCTATATCAGCAACTACTGGAATAAGCTGACTATACCTTGAAGCAGCAGTCAAGGCCTTTTTTTTGATTTTCCCAGAGCTTGTAAGACTCCCCACCTCCAAGGTGCTGTTGGTACCCCCTCCTGTGCAGCACTCAGCAGCACTCTCCCCCGGTCCAGTTACAAACCTTGCTAGTTATGCTTTTGTGTGGTAGGACATTTTACTTGGGAGAGATATCCCAGGATTTTCCTGAAAACCATGAGTAAGACTTTTGTTTTTAAAGGACTCATCTGAAACTTTCCTACAAACTGAACTGTGGGGAAGGAACTCTTTTTTTTTGTTTTTTGGCTGACAACGGTGAAGGAGCAAGTCAACTTGGTTGACATTTGAAACAGGTAGAGTTCATATTTGAGAAGTTAGGTGTTTATCACAGAGCCAGCTCCTCCATTATAATTGTTTTGTGTTTGCATAAAATGTTTCCTGCGCTGCATTGTCTTGCAGAAGGCCATCTGATACCCAAAGCTGTGACATTACTACATTTTCATTCCATTCAGTAAGTCATCTCCTCCTACATCCCAATTTAATATGTTTTGTATCCCCAGATAAAATCTGGACTTTCTACTATCCTGCTTGGCTGTATTTATTCTGTGCATGCCATCTCTTAAGAGGGGTCCTTCTACTCCCATTCCCATTTTCCTTGTTGCATAAGAAATTTTTTCCACTAGGTTCTTTTCATCTCTCCATTTTGCTTGCTCTTCCCCATTCTTTTCCACTCCTGAGAAGTAGCTGGTGGCTTCCCTGTCCCTCTTGTCCATTGTGAGTCTCTAAATATGGGATTTTCATGTGTTAAAGTTGATAAGCAATGCTTGAAGGGAAGAAGAAATAACTTACCTTGGAATTAGACGTTTTAATAGAGAATGTTTTCTGGACCATCTAGATGAGTGAAACAGCAGGTACACAGCACAATTTTGCATTATGGTAACTTAGAATATCTGTAGAGAAACTGTGTAATATTGAGGGGGTAACTATTACGTTTGATAAAGTATCACGTTTACTTGATTCTAAGATGGGGATTCCTCCCCCCCCCCCAATTTAACATTGTCTTGAAATCAAGTATGAGATGATGGAAGGGCTGTGCCTCTTGCAGGCCTCCCTGCAGTCACTCCCTCCCTTCCTCCTCACTCCCCCTGTTGCTGCTTACCCACACTCCATCACTGGCAGGGTCTGTACCCGCTCCATCCTGGAGCGTAGAGCACATGATTGCCCTGGCCCCAGTCCTGGCCCAGAGCTGTTCCATCATTGCTCCCAGGCTGTGCTGGAGCAGGAGCAGGAGCAAGGATGAGTGTGGAACATGGGAAAGCAGGGTGGTGGGGAGGGAAGGGAGGGAGGTGGTGGCAGTAGATTCCAAAGCTGGGGGTGGGGGTGGGGAAGATGGAGGAGGGAGGCACTGGGGAGGCAGGCAGCAATAGGGGCAAGTGTGTGTGGGGGTGCATAGACACTAGGGAGCAAGATGGGGGCAAGGTTTAGGAGTCAAGCTGCTTGATCCCCCAGCCACAACTTTTATTCAACCCCAGTTGGGGGGGGTGTAAATTTAAGACCCCTCCAATAATTACATTCTATACATGGAAAATTGTAACAAATGTATAAATTTTCCATGTATAGAATCTAATTATTGGGAGGTCTTCTTGGAATCAGGTAAATACTGTATATAATATAGTACAACAGGTAATATCAGCAAAATGATATACAGCATTCAGCACTTTTATTTTAGGGATAGCTTATTAAAAAAACAACAACCTCTCCCCCCAAAGCAACCAAACCCGTGATAAAAGCACAGAAGTAGTTTTTCTGAATACTTTTCCTTTATTTCTCAGGACCTTTTGAAAGATGTGGTGGAAGGTGGCATGTAATATGTTAATAGAAATGTCATTCTAAGAGAGGTATGCCAGAAAGTCTCAAGTTCTGAGCCATGTAGACGTGTCCTATGGGTTCCTATTTAAAATCTCTGGGTGACTCTCTTGTGAATCTCATAGGTGTTTCTACATCTAAAAGTGCTAATATTGCAAGGCACTCTGTGGCACCCTTAAAATAATCTCACATCACCCAAATTGAGAAACACCACCTTAGACCAGAGTTTGTGGAAATGCCCTGATGTTCTGGTGGCATAGGGAAAAAGCTGACCTGCTTTAAGAAAAGATTTGTGAAATTCTATACATTTTAGCAATTGAAATAATACTGCAGCTCTGATGACATTCCATTTTTTGTGATGCTAACAGTTGTTCTGGAGTCCTGTGGATATTCAGTTGCAAAGGTAGAAATGCTTGCAATGTGGATTTAGTTCTGAGTGGGAGAATGATGTGTTGCAAGATGAGAGGCTCAGAAAGAGGCAGTCAGTGAGTAGAACTATTGTGTTATTACTTGAATTTAGCCTTTTAGACTTCACATCTTTTCCTTTGCTTTTGCATTTCTTACAACTCTACCTCATGAGAGTAGCTGGGGTTTAGAAACAGACACTTAAATCCTGAAACGTCCTTTTCGCACAAAAGCCATAGGTTCTATAATAAATTAATGGGATATTGCAGAAGGCTTGTTGCAATAGCTGGTCATGCGCACAATGCCCTTCTGTCTTTTTTTTTGCCTTCTGTTTTAATGAGGTCTGTGGAGGACTTTTGCTTTTCCTTCAGGTCTCCCCCCCTCACCCCACCCCCCCCCGCAAAAAAAAAAGGGGGGGGGGGAAAAAAAGAAAAGGCTAGTGCAGGAGCATAACAGCCTTTTTAAGGTTCAGAATGAGTGATTATATACGATGAATTTTTTGCTACCTTCCCAGCTGAGGAGTTTTGAAGTAATGAACTGAAACATTCTGGAAGAAAGTCCAGAAATCTTTCTAAAAGGCCAAACAATGAAGATCAGTGCATATGTTATTAGGCTGTCTTAAATCATTGCTGAAGCTGCAGTGATGCATGCTGTTCATGAAAGACTTAATGCAGTCCTTCTAATCATATGAATTGTCTTGTTGTGCAAAAACTGTTATTACATTGTTTGTGAAACCAACCATGCTGCAAGGGGGAAAAATTGAAGAGTCTGACTGAGAGGTCACTTGTGAATAGTAACACAAGATCTATTACCATTATTAGAGGATTATGAGGCTCTAGAGGACATGCATTCTTTTATGGTCTTTCAGCTGCTGGAATGAAATATTTTAGTGGTAAATGACATCCTTTTTGGAAATCCATCTGAAGATGCATTATCTCTCATTCTTTGGGAAGAAGAAAAGAATGCAATGTGGAACAAAAGGCAAAATATGTTCTTATTCAGGTAGAAGCCATGGGTAAGGATCCACTGAAGTTGGCTGAAAAGTGTCTTAAGTAATACTTGATGGCAGTGTTGATCTGTGTAAATCTGCTGATATTAATACCAGAGAATGGAGTTAGGGGAATGGGATATTATCAGACATTTCTGTGGCTAGATTGTTGGTAGGATGTTTGGGACAGATTTATTGGCTAGAGTGCTACTTGACATGAAATTATATAGAGAATATAACTAGATATTCAGGAGAACTGTGCATCTACTTTGTTCATAGATTCGTAGATGCTAGGGTCGGAAGGGACCTCAACAGATCATTGAGTACAACCCCCTGCCTAGGCAGGAAAGAGTGCTGGGGTCAGATGACCCCAACCAGATACCTATCCAGCCTTCTCTTAAAGACCCCCAAGGTAGGGGAAAGAACCACCTCCCTTGGAAGCCCATCGCAAATTTTGGCCACCCTCACAGTGAAGAAGTTTTTCCTGATATTTAGCCTAGATCTGCTCTCTGTCAGTTTGTGACCATTGTGTCTTGTTACTCCAAGAGGTGCCCTGGTGAACAGAGCATCTCCGATCCCTTGCTGCGTCCCCCTAACGGATTTGTAGACAACCACAAGATCACCTCTCAGCCTTCTCTTGCAGAGGCTGAAGAGGTCCAGGTCCCTCAGTCTCTCCTTAGAGAGCTTGTTCTGTAAGCCCCAAGTATACAAATGGTCCTTTTTTGGACCTTCTCGAGTCTATCAACATCCTTCTTCAAGTATGGCACCTAAAACTGGACGCAGTACTCCAACTGCAGTTTGACCAATGCTGCGCAGAGGGGAGGTATCACCTCCTTCTATTTGTTGTGCATCTACTGATGCATGATAAAGTGTGGTTAGCTTTGCTGATGATTTTGTCACACTGATGACTCATGTTTATCTTGGAGTCCACTATGGCTCCGAGATCCCTTTCTGCTTCTGTGCTGCTGAGAGGGTCATTTCCCAGCCTGTAGGTGTGCTGGATGTTTTTACACTCTAGGTGCAGTACTCTGCACTTGTCCTTGTTGTACTGCATCCTATTCTGTACTGTCCACTTTTCCAACCTGTCCATTTTTGCCTGCAATCATTCCCTACCCTCCAGAGTGTGCACTTCACACCACAATTTAGTATCATCTGCAAACTTGGACAGAGTACACTTCCCACCCACATCCAAGTCACTGATGAAGATTGTGAAGAGTACAGGTCCAAGGACCAAACCCTGTGGGACCCCACTACCCACATCCTTCCAGGTCAATACTGACCTGTCTACTGCCACTCTCTGGGTGCAACTGCTAAGCCAATCTGCCACCCACCGGACTGTGTAAACTTCTATGTCACAGCCTCTTAATTTATTTATGAGAATGGGATGAGATACTGTATTGAAGGCCTTGCTAAAATCCACAAAAATGACATCCACCTCTACTCCTGCATCTAAGCATTTTGTGACCCTGTCATAAAACGAAACCAGATTGGTCAGGCATGATCTACCTACTATGAATCCATGTTGGTTTTCCTGCTGCATTATTTTTCCCGCTGGACTCCCACAAATATGATCCTTCATAATCTTTTCAAAAACCTTTCCAAGGATGGAGGTGAGACTGTCTGGTCTATAATTACTCAGATCCTTCTTCCTCCCCTTCTAGAAAATAGGGACCACACTGGCCCTTTTCCAGTCCTCCAAGACCTGACTCGAGTGCCATGAGCACTCAAATCATCGTGCCAGTCTTTCTGCTATGACACCAGCCAATTCCTTCAGTATTCTCAGATGCAGCTCAGCCAGGCCTGCTGACTTGAACACATACAGTCCATCCGGGTGACTGCACCAAGTCAGCGTCAGCAGTTGGTGGGCTGGTATCCCTCTGATGCCCATCTACAAACCCATTAGGAGACTTAACTTGACCCCGTTCAAGAACGCTGAGGCAAAAAACTCAGTGAAGAGCTCAATTTCTCACTAGTTGCTGCTGCTTGTTCAGTAGGGGTCCTATGCTGCCCTACATATCTACAAAAAAGACTTTTGGCTCCTTTCCCCCTTTTCCCTCGTACTGGGATTGTCTCCCTCTGTACCTGAAGTATCACTTCCTTTAGAACCGACCACCCTTCCTGGACTCCCATCTTGTCAGTACTCCTATCCTGCAGTGCGATCCTTAAGCACACTGAAGTTAGCCTTCCTAAAGTCAAGCACTTCCACCCTACTAGTTATCTTGCCCACCCTATGCCATATGGTTAATTTGATTGCTTGGTGGTCACTGTCCCCAAGGTGACCACGAATCTGGAGCTCCCCTACCAGATCATCCCCCGTAGCCAACACCAAGTCCAGTAAGGCATTCCCCCTAGTGGGGCCATATAAGTCCTGTGTTCAGTGAAGGTCCTGCAAGTAGGTTAAGAACTTATGTGAACAATTGGATTTGACTGACTGCTTCTCCCAGCAGATGTCAGGGTATTTTAGGTCCCCCATGACAACCACTTCTGGTTCTTTATTTAAAAAAAAACAAAACTTGCTGCAGCTCTTATGTAAGTATCAGAAAGAAGTGACAAGTTTTTCAACCATTCTGATCCACTGGAAACTGCTACAAGCCAACAAGCTTTTGAAAAACAGTGAATTTCTTTAGGTGCCAAAATGGGAACTGGCAGAAGGCAGGGCAGGGTACCACATTATAAATGGACTATGAAACTATGACTAGTTCAGCGAGACATAAGCTGTCGCAAGTGACAGCCTACTTTGTCAGATGTTATCACTTATGAAAGCTTTTGCCTCGCTTAACCAGTAGTCTCTAAGGTACCACCTTGGCTTGCCACCTTCGTGCCTAAAGGCAAATGTGGCTAACTACCTCTCTCTAATAAATGGGAACATTTTTCATAACCCAAAACTTAATGCTGTGTATCCCACATTATAACCATTTGAAGTAACACTTAGAAAATTCTTAAAGCAGTTATGTTTGCTTTTCTGGTTTTGTTTAGGGTCCTGCAAGGATCTCTACTCCATACTGTATTATGACTAACACAGATGAATTCTTTGTCACATGTCTTTTAAGCTACGAAAGTCAGGTGTAAATGAGGAGATGTTCATCTGAAGTCAAGTTTTACAACCACATTTTTTAAAATTCCAAATTTAGATGTGCATTTATTTCTGTTTGACAATAGCTTTTTTAATATGGTTTCTGTTGACACTGGATTTTTAGGAACCCAACCTTTGTTCTGGACGGGCACACCCCTCAGACTGACCATAACACCTGCTAGTTGATAATAAGTGAGTTCAATGATACAGAGTGATAACAAAAAAGCAACAGTACAAACAGTCAAACAATTCTATATCTACCAATCCTAGGGCTGTCATCAGAGTCAAAGTATATCTGGTCGGGATGCAGGCTCCTCTCTGAGGCTAGTACGCTCTCGGTCCATGGTGGCATCAGGGACCCTTCCTGGGGAATGGGGATGGGAATGGGAATCCCTCGCAAGGAGGGACCGTTTGTTAATCTCAAGTCTCTGCATTTGTAATCTCTTTTCCCCTTGATGATTCCTGATGACTCTTCATTCATGGCTATATCTGATTGCTCATCTCTCTGTGGTCACACATCTACATAGCTTTCCGGGCCTTCTCTTAATTTGGTCTGTTCCCCCAAAACCGGGACTTAGGCCGCCCTGCTCTCTGAGGACAGTATGGTACATACTTCTTTGGTTCCCAGGGTGTGTCCTTGTTGTATTAGACAACCTGTCTGCCTTGAAGTCTGTGATGTTGTGTTACAGCATGCCCCCCTCAATTGTCAGGCTGTGTCTATCCATTGGCCTTGTTGTGCTAGACAGCCTGTCTGCTTTTAGGGCCCTGGGAAGTTGTGTGTATGTCTCCCAAGCCCTTTAGAAATCTATTTAACCCCTGCCTATCTTGACCCCTTATAATGCATATATTTATACCTATAAGCCAATTTGCAAAAAACAGGCCTTTAAATGCCATTTTTAAGCCAACAGTTTCATGATCTCAAGCTAGTATTTTATTAGCAGCAGCATGAGCTGTTTTAAAAGGAGAAATACTCCTTTTAAAAAATGTAGGGAGATGAGGAAGAATGAAAGTGGGGAAGGGATAAATTAGTATTCTCCTTTTATTAGTTAATTACATCCTCTGCTTTTTAAAAGACTAATTGTTTTGTAGCTAAAACATCATAAAATTGTAGGAGGGCTGTGACTAGGTGTATAAAACCTGCTGGAATGGATAGTAGCAGCTTTTATTCCATTTGGATCTGTGTTTAGCATATTGAAACTTATTTTTAAAGGAGATTTGTGGGGATACTGCATTTGAGTATGATTTTGAAATGCAAATAATTATTTTTTAAGATCCTGTAAACCCTTTGTTGGGTTGCTAATAAGAGGCTTGACCTAACCACTGCATATTTGGGGATAAGGAGGGATATAGAATGCACTGTTGCTAGGTAACAGATTTGTTTGCCTTTTGAGCAGATTCATATACACCAAAAGCTAATGAATCTTCATGTTGGCTTTTTGAAACTGTTCATCAACTGATGAAAACTTAATATTCCTTTAGCATTGGTATGTACAAGGGACAGAAATGTTTACTCATGAAATGAGGGGGTTGGGTATGTTATACGAAGGCATTATTCTATTTCTGCAGTTAGAAAAAGAAAGCACTTTTTTTTGCAATGTAAAAGTTCAGAAGAAAGTACTGGTAGGATAATGTACTACTGCTAGTTAAACATGTTTATTAGCAAGTGTTTAATATTTCCTGCATAGCTTCAGATGATGCTTCAGTACCTAGTCTTCCTGGAAAATTTCTAATTGTTGCAGAGCACCATGTAACCTTGCCATTGACAGACAAAACCCTCAAATAATGAACTAACACAGACACAAGATTTCAAAGTCGACTTCTGATTACTGCATATGGAGCATGGGACTGGGGAAGGTGACCTTTCAGGACTTGAAGAGGGCCGTAACCAAAAATATGGTATGCTTTTATAAGCATCTAGGTACTTTTTTAAATGCAGTTTCATCTGATATCAATAATGCTTGCTTTGATTAAAATAAGATCCAACTTTCAAGAGCAGAAGGTTAACTCGGTGAGTAGGGCACTAGCAGTGGAGTAACAGGTTGGCACCTAGGGCAAAAACCCTGCATAGGAAGGGGAGGGGAGTTGGCCCGTGGTTCCAAGAACTAGGGGAAAAGGGTGTGGCTTTGGGGGGCACAGGTTCATGGGGGGGCAGTGGCCTAGGGGCCGTGAGTGGTGGGGGGGAGGCTGGGTTCCAAGAGCAGGAGTGGGGGCAGGGACAGCTACTGGGGCACAGATTTAGTAGGGGAGCAGGGTGATTTCAACACCCCTCCTAACTTGGCATTCATAGTGGGTGCCTCTCTCGTCCACTCTTAGTTATACTACTAGGCACTAGCATAGGACTTGGGATAGCTGGATTCAAGTCAGTTGTCCTGCAGAAATTTCCTGTGTGACTTTGGGGGAGTCATTTAAGTCATGTCTTCGTGAAAAACTTATCATGGCTTGTCACTGCATCCTCAGGCATGCTGAATAGCTCCACATGTACTGCTGGTTGGAGCAGCAGTAATGTGACTGCACCTGTGTGGTGGTGGGGATGAGCTGTCCAACCAGTGGGAATGATGGTATTAACAAACGGGTGTTGTAAGCATGAGCATATTATAAAACGGGTGGGCAACCTGTGGTGTGTGTGCTGCAAGTAACACAGGCAGCTTCTGAACGTTGCACACAGTGGTTGGGGCGGTGGGGATAGGGCAGGAAGCAGAAAACAACGCAGCGGATAGGGCAGGGAGCAGAGATTAGGAATCGGAAAGCAGAGTGGCTGATCAGGCAGGAGAAGTGGGTACAGTGGCACTTGGGGAGGGTGTGGAGTGCTTGCCAAAAAGCTTGGCCTCCAGTGTTTTATGAAAGATGCGAGGCAATGCGCATCATATAAGCGTGCTAGAACTTTAGCTCTTACTCTCCATTTTCAGTTTCTCATAGCTTCTTTAAACAGATCCCTTTTAAGTTGGAAGTTTTCCTTCACTGGTGTCAGCCCAAATGCGACTTTCACAAATGCTTGTTCTATGGATTCCTGGCTCCTCTGACCTTATTCATTGCCATTAACATCAATGGAGACAGGATTTCACTCCCCAAGTCTGTAGCACTGTAGCCTGTTTCAGGATCATGGAACTTCCAAACTTTGGTGTTATAGCCACTGAATCTTGTATACTTTCAAAATTAAGGAACTCAAAGTCTGTTTATCTCTCCTTTTTCCTGCTTTAAAAGGAAATGGATGCAAAAAGTCTAGATTTAATAGAATATTTGAATGGTAGAATCAAAACGTATACATTTAAGAAATCCCAAACATTTAAATTGTGGACACTAATTCAGCCATGCTTCACAGACCTGTAATATTCTTTTTTCCTTGCTAAAGGTAATCTCTTAAAAGGACAGGATATAGACCCTGGCCAAGGTAATACTGTGCTAGCAGCTTAATCCTTTTGCATAGCTTGAGTTTTCTGAACTTGCTTTTTCGTATTCTTTAGTTAATTAAGAAAGTTAAAGCACCTCAGGACCACGAAGAAAAGAGTCGTTGGAGGTTGGTGGAGGGGGGCCCAAGAGAACTGAAAATAACTGCATTATCCAGTTCTAATAAATTAGTCACTAATTTTACTAAAAGCCAGTAATTTGAAAAAGAAGATCCACGTTACAAAATTTAAAACAGCATTTTTTCAGTGCTTTTAAAACATCATCTGGAGATTTTGTTTTTCGTCCAAAGGCTTAGCTTTACATGTATCATGTAATTCAGCATTTGTATTTCAGGGTCCCATTCACCACCCTGGCTGGGCAGTGCCCCTAGTCCCAGACCCTGCCCATCCCACTCCCTGCCTCGTCATGGGGGCCTTGATCTGTGCCCCTGTGCCCCTTCCCCTCCACAGACTTGAGCAATAACTTTATTTGTTCATAACTCATTGATTTCAGTCTCTGGTTTTTCTCTGAAATTTTAAAAAAACTAGCTGTCACGCTGCTGTCTGATCGCAGCGCAAGGGACCGGAACGGCAGGGTTAGAAGGGCCGATTAGCTCTCTATGGGACAGTTAACGTGAGTCCAGCTCACGTCGCCCGAAGAGACTGGAGGTGAGCTGATAGTCACAGAGATGGAGAGTAGTTGAAGGTAGAGGTTTATTTACTCACAGTGAGTGTTGAGAAGAGAAACGAGATGCAGAGAAGTAGACTGCTAATCATGTCGGGCCAGCAATGAAGCAGTGTTCGACGGTTGCTAATCGTGAACGGGAGGCAGAAGCTAGATGCTCAGGCTAGCGTCCCTTGTGATAATCGAAGCGGGTGATGAACGACCTCGCTTGGGTGCGGCTGTGCGCTCCCTTATATCACTCAGGTGACGCGCTCAATGGTGAGCTGGCTGTTTTCACCTATCACCTCTCAGGGTTCTGTGTCCCGGCCTTATTTGGTGTTGCAGACTAGCTGACCTCACCTATGTTGGTGACGCTTTGATAACGAAAGTAGTGGTATGGCAGCGTTTGTTTTACCCTTTTGTGATGGTTGCGGGGAAGAAGGGCGGGGCTCGCCATGTTGGTGCATTGCGCATCAATGCCACCATTATGGTGTGCATGTGACACTAGCTAGGTTTTGATCTGGAAATTGTGATACTTGTGTAACAGGGTTACCATAGTAATTTCTCCAGCCGCATTACAGAGGCAGAATGGTTTTGCTGAAGTTAAATGATAAAAGGGAGGTCAGATAGCAGTGTGTAGTATCTTGCTTAGCTATGTTGGAAATTGAAAAAAGATGTCCCATCTAATTCTGGTGGGCAAGCTGAGGGACTGCAGCATTGACGAATGCACGGTCACATGGGTGGCAAACTGGCTCCAGGGGCGCACCCAGAGGGTGGTGGTGGACGGGTCGATGTCAACCTGGGAGGGTGTGGGCAGCAGAGTCCCCCAGGGCTCGGTCCTAGGGCCGGTGCTGTTCAACATCTTCATTAGCAACCTGGATGAGGGTGTGGAGAGCACCCTGTTCAAGTTCACTGATGACACCAAATTCGCTGTGGGGTAAACTGAATACACCGGCAGGCAGGGATCGCATCCAGGCAGACCTGGATAGGTTAGAGAAGTGGGCGGATATGAACAGGATGCGGTTCAACAAGGACAAGTGCAGAGTGCTGCACCTGGGGAGAGGAAACCAGCATTATGGTTATAGGTTAGGGGCTGACCCTCTTGGCAGCACAGAGACAGAGAGAGATCTTGGAGTTAGGATTGACTCCAGGATGAATATGAGTCGCCAATGCAACAAAGCAATAGGCAGAGCCAACTGCACCCTGTCATGCATCAACAGGGGCATCACTAACAGGTCCAGAGAAGTCTTGCTCCCCCTCTATGTGGCGCTGGTCAGGCCGCAGCTGGAGTACTGTGTCCAGTTCTGGGCGCTGCACTTCAAGAAGGATGTGGAGAACCTGGAGAGGGTCCAGAGGAGGGCCACTTGTATGGTTAAGGGTCTCTGTGGCCAGCCCTATGAGGAGAGGCTGAGGGACCTGAATCTCTTCAGTCTCCGCAAGAGGAGACTGAGGGGGGATCTTGTGGCTGCCTACAACCTTATCAGGAGCCATCAGCAGGGACTCAGGGAAAGTCTGTTCACCAGGGTCTCCCTTGGAGTCACCAGGAACAATGGCCACGAGCTGAGGGACGATAGGTTCAAGTTAGACATTAGGAAGAACTACTTCACTGTAAGGGTGGCCAGAGCCTGGAATAGGCTTCCCAGAGAGGTGGTGCTCTCACCTTCCCTGGAGATCTTCAAGAGGAGACTGGATAGGCACCTGGCTGGGGTCTTATGGCCCCTGCCACCCCCAGTGCTCATTCCTGCCCATGGTAGGGGGTTGGACTAGATGATCTGTCTAGGTCCCTTCCCACTCATTGATTCTATGATTCTGAGCTACTTGGGGAAACTGTGGAATCTCCATCTTGGAAGTTTTCAAGAGCAGGTTAGCCAGATGCTTGCCGGTATGGTTTATTCAGGGATGATCCAGCCATGAGCAGGGGGCTAGATTAGATGATCTTGGGAGGTTCCTTCTAGCCTAACCCTCGTGTGATCCTATAACTGTATGATTTTCCATTCCTTATTTGACAGAAATGTTCATTTTGATAGCATCTGTTCATTCTGTTTCTCTTTTCTATCCAAATTTTGTTCATTAAACACTTGTTCTATAGAATTGTTTGTTACTGGAGCAGATTCTAGTCACCATTGAAATAGGTCTTGAGCAACAATTTAGTAGTTACAAAAATGTACTGGGATATTCAGTCTTACCATTGAAGTACCAGAGTTGTCTTGGTAGAAGTGGGGTTCATAGTCAACTTAATATTAAGATATTAGAAATGAAATAATCTTGTTTGAGACCTTGGCATTACCTTGCATGGCTGTGAGCAGTTCAAAACTGCTCTCTGAATCCAAACCCTACCCTCCAATGTAACTACTGCTCTCTCCAGCTTGGTGTCATCTGCAAATTGGTTGAGGGTGCATTCCATCCCGTTTTCCAGGTTGTTGGTGAAAATATTGAACAAGACAGGACCCAGTGTTGGCTACAAAGGACCAACTCACAGGATCATCATAAATTCTATATTATTAGATGGGATGTGAATTTTTAATAAAATTATAAATGCAAATTCTAGGGGGTTATGATGGGTACTGGTTACCTTGCATACACACACTCATTCAGACCCATGTAGTATAGTATATAGTAGCTGCTGTAGTGATTGTGAGAGCACTGGTGTTAGTATGTCTACCTGTCCAAGGCCCTGTGGATCTGCTGTCCAAGGTGGAGAAGGGGGTCACCTGCTTGTCCTTCTGTCTCAGTAGGTTGAGTGCTGGAGGCGAGGGTGCCATTGAGGCTCACACTTCCTTGCCTTTTATCCCTTTCTGGCAGACTCTTGTGATCCCCCAGCATAATCTTGGCTGCCCAATCTGGAGGTTGCTGTCCTGTGTGGGTCTTGAGTAGTGCATGATAGCTGTTAATCACAGTGACTGGGGTTCTGCCCGCTGGCATGTGCAGATTTGGGAGTCCACCCTTGGCTTATTGACTTAATGGCTGTATTGTCATGGGTTATAGGAATAGTCAGTAGGGTGGGTGCTAAGTTCCAGGAATCAGTTTCTTGGCTTGATTAGCCTAAAATGGCTTTTAGAGTAGAGTTTTGCAATGGTAAGTTTCTCTGGCTAGGCTATTGTCAATTAACAGCCAGAGGTTCTTGCTTTGTCATTCAGTTACCTATTGTTTCATACATACTTGAATTTACTTGGGGGGGACCAGTGATTATTCCAGTGATTACAATTCCGATGCATTCATATAATCATAATTTTAGTAATACAAGGTATGACTTTAAAGAAAGATACATTTGTTAAAAGTTAAAAAGGTGTAAAATACAGAATGCCAGGGTAAAGATAAGACAGATGAAATATAAAAAGAAATATATCTTCAATAAATGCAAATGGGAGGTAGTGAGGATCAGACACTGGATAGTAAGTGTGTTAGGTTAGATGCAGTACACTGATTTAGCATAAACATTAGACAGATATGGGAAGTTTGCTTTGGGAAATAGTTTTTAATCAAAGGGGGAATGTGTTAACCAGGATATATTTACAGTCATGTTTTCAATGCATCTTGGCTTTTCTTATCTCTTACAGGCTTTGCTTTGAAGTGGAGACTTTCATTCTTTTGTTTTCTTTATTGACACTTAGCTCAATTGATATGTAGATGTAGTTTGTAGGTTTCTCCTTCAGAAAGTCACTTCAGCTTTCTGGCTTACTCCAAGCCTTGCCACACCTATGCAATGAATGGGCTAAGTCTCTGCCAATACTTAGAAGGAAAAAGAAATGCACAAAATGGGTGGGGAGGGGTGCAGGCAAGAAGGGGCTTCTTGTACACCAGGACCATCCCCACTTGCCTGGGGCACCCCAGCTGCCAACTAGACACTAAGCCATTGATAACTACCCTCTGAGCTTGGGATCCAGCCAGTTTTCTATCCACCTTACAGTCCATTCATCCAACCACATGTGGGAGACTGTATAAAGTTTTGCTAAAGTCAATGTATATTTTGCCTACTGTATATCTTTCCCCACATCCACTGAGCCAGTTATCTCATTATAGAAGGCAATTGGGTTTGTCAGGCATGACTTGCCCTTGGTGAACCCTTGCTGACTGACTGTTTCTGATCACCTTCTTCTCCCCCAAGGGCTTAGAAATGGATTCCTTGAGGATCTGCACCATGATTTTTCCAGGGACTGAGATGAGGCTGACTAGTTTGCAGTTCCGTGGAACCTCCTTTTTCCCTTTCTTAATGATGAGCGCTACATTTTCCCTTTTCCAGTCATCCAGGACCTCACCCCATGTCCACAGATTTTCAAAGATTTTCTGCAGTCACATCAGCCGACTCCCTCAACACCGTCAGCTGCATTGCATTCAGCCCCATGGATGCATCCAGCTTGCTTTTTCTAAACGGTCCCTAACTCAGGTTTGGGCAAAATACAGCCCAGTGACAGATTTGATCCAGTCTGGGGGTGAATAGCCACCAACTCATTGGCTCTGTCTCTCAGGCAGCTTGCAGCTCTGGCTGGTATGTGATGCTGAGCAGACAGGCAGGACTGCTTTCACCCAGCAACATCAGCTCTTGATGTGGCAGCATCAGCTGTTGACCTTGGCAGAGCTTCCAGTGCAGGAGGCGGGTGGTGGCATCAGTTGTGACACAGCCAGGAGGTTCTGCATCAGGGCCCCAGAACCTGCTGGTTGCACCTGCAGCTAACACTGCTGTCCGCCTGCTGAGATGGAAGTCCCTGTCTGGGTCCACAGCTGAGCTTTGGGACTCCTGGTGAACGACAGCTCTGGCCAGGTTCTGGGGGTAGGGAGGAGAATGGAGGGGAGGGGCATATGTTCCATATGTTCCCAAAAGTCATTAAGTGGCTCTCCAGCTGAAATAATGGCCCTCCTCTCCCCTGCCCTAACCTGTTCTTTCACCACTGTCAGCTGCTTACCTCCTCCCCAAACTGCTGTCAAGTGCAGTAGCCTGGGAGCTGTCCTTTCCTGTTAAGACTGAGGTAAAAAAGGCAATGAGTACTTCAGTCTTTTCCACATCAACTGTCACTTGATCGCCTCCCCCATTTAGTAAGAGACCCATACTTTTCCTGATCATCTTTTGTTGCTGACAGACTTGTAGAAACTCTTTTAGTTACTCTTCATGTCCCTTGCTAGCTGCAGCTTCAATTGCACTTCAACCTTCCTGATTTCATCCCGGCATGCCCAAGCAATACTTCTTAGTTTTGTCCAATCTTTTTTTCTGTTTTAGCTCACTAAAGTGTTTCCCACTAAGCTAAGCTATTCTTCTGCCATAGTCTTTCTGTGCATCAGGGTAGTCGGTTCCTGTGACCAAAATTTGAGTTGGTCTAGTAAAAGATATCCAATTTAACCAAAGAACCTTGTCCACCTATGTCCTTAGTACACCCCTTTCAGCTACTGGAGCGCATGGCCTGGCTGGGCCAAACTGATGAATGTAGGGCTCCCCCTACCCTGGCACCAGCTGTGGCTCATGAGTTTCTGATCCCCAGGATGAATAGGGGCAACCCGCCAGTTACCTGGTACTTCAGGTAGACAGCCTGGGCAGCTGCTGGGGGTGAGGGGGAGAGGTGCTGTGTGGCTGCACAGTGCTGGTTGATGGAGGCCAGGGGGGTGCTGCACAGGGGCTGCTCCCAGCTGGGTCCTGCCTCTACCCACGGGGAATGGAATCTGGCCGCTGACCTCTGTGCTATCCTGCCCTGCCATTAGGACTCCTGGAGTGTGCACGCACATACCCTGATCCCAGGCTCCCAGGAGCTTTGATGGCAGGGTGTGATGGGACAGGACAGCATGGAGGCCTGCAGTCAAGCTTCTTCCCCTGGGGGCAGAGGCTGGAGAAGCCATGCTCAGGCTCCAGCTCTGACCTCTGCTGGCACCATTGGGGATGTTTAGTGGAAGCAGCCCTGCCCACCTGCCTAGCTCCACTGGTATTGGATGAACATGGCTACTTTTTACCCTGCATCTCCCACAGTGCTTGAGAGAAGGAGTCTGGTCTTGGGCAGGATAAAAATCAGTTGGCAGGCTGGATCCTGCCCACGCTTAGCATGGCTTAGCTTGTTTAGCTTAATAAAATGGAGTTTGAGATGGGACATGATCACTCTATTCAAAGATATACATGGGGTGAGTATTTAGGAGAGTGAAGAGTGTTCTAGGCTGAAAAACAGCATGGGCACAAGGTCAAATGAGTAGAAACTGATTATGATAAATTTAGATTGGAAATTGGAAAAAGATTTCTAATGATCAGAAATCTATATTACACGCGCACATGCGCGCACACACACACACACACACACTAGTAGGGACAAGGAACCTGATTCTCTTTTAACATTGAACTGGATAAATTTATGGAAGGGATGGTATGATAGGACAGGGTGTTCTGACACACCATTTGTTTTTGTGATGTAGAATCATATAATTGCTGTCTATAGGTTAGGTTAACAAAGTAGCAGTGTAATATGAGGGAGATCTGGTAATCCCAGATGTCGGGGCTTTTCTGGTTGTCAAGGAGTGTCAGGAAGGAACTTTTTCTTCCCACAAAAGCCACTGGTTTCTGCAAGTTTTGTTTTTTGGGTGTTCTTTTTTCCCCCAACCTTCCTCTCAGGCCTTAAGATGTTGGCTGCAGCTAAGGCTGGCGACTTTTTAAAATGAGATGTCCTGGTGTTTTGTTTCTCGGAGGTTCCTGGCTGGATGGTTTCACTCTTTCACTTATGGTCATACTGACAATGGAATTTTGTGTTGCAAAGGAAATTTTACTATGTTGGATTGGTACATAGGGGGTCTTCCTTTGTAGTATGAGGCACCATGGTCCTTTTTCTCAGATCGTCTAGCATGTATTAACTGTCTACTTCCTTATGTGGTTGTAGGGCATTTACAGTGCTTTTATCTATCTCAGATTTTAGGGTGATCTTGGTGGTGTTATTCCTTTTTGTTTCAGGGGAAGGCTTGAAGTGACAGATTCCTTAGGTTAATGATAGCCTGTGAAAGTGGGGAACTAGACTTAGTGGCCCAAGAGGCCTGTTACAATCTTATGCTCACATGAGTCCCTTCTCCAAAAAATTGGTAGGGAGAGAATCTTTTTACTTTAAAGAACTTTTTTCACTAGGTCAGGGGTCGTCAACCAGGCGACTCCCAGAGTCACTGCTGCCTCCCAGAGGCGGTGGAGGGCCGAGGGCAGCAGTGTCCCTCTGTGGGCTGTGTAGGTCCAGCTGTGTGCCACCTGCCCTCTTCCCCCCCCCCCCCCCCACTCCCCAGCTCTGCATTCGACTGCTGGGGGTACACTTACTAAAAAAGGTTGAAAACCCCTGCACTAGGGGTTTAAAAAAAGGAAAAGAAAGCCTATAAGAATTGTTTTTCAAACTTAAGTTTATTTTATAAATATGGTACGTGATTCCCAGATGCAAATTTTGGAATTTGGATCTATCCTTCAGACTTAACAAATGTGTAGAAGTTCCTATCTGGACTTTTAATTTAATCCATTATGGAGCTATAATGATGATTTGCAAAATAAGATGAGGTCCTGTTTGGGATCCTGTTTAAACATTGCACATGGAAATTTGCAATCTGGTGGTTGTGAAAATCCCAAAGCTCACTTAAAAGAAATTGCCTTCCTATTACTAGATAAGTTATTTTTGTGAGATAGAAAGGGATCTTCTACATGTTTTCAGGTTAAGCTGCATTAGAGTGAGCTATGGCTGTGGTGGTCCAGGAATTATGCAAGAGGCAAGGATTTCTTAGGGTATCTTTTGTTGAACCAACTGCACAGCTGAGATGACCAAGCTTTTAAATACAAGATATTCATGTTTGGGTCTGAGGTTAAGACATACCATTGTATGTATGGGTTACTGGGAGAAAGCTACTGTGGAATCCTACAGTAATGGTCAAAAGTACTACTTCTTACACGTGTAGGAAAGGTTGTCTACACTGTGCTGAATTTTTCAAAGAGGTTTGGGATCTATTTGGCTTACAGCTGTTTTGAGGGATTTAGGCTGATGGCCTCTGTCTCTTATATGAGCCAGTCTAGTCATGGCAAATAAGTATGGGATTTCTTTTGAATTTATCCTCCTCTTTCAAAGCCACACAAAATTGCCCAATCTTGTGCTCTTTGAATAAGTTCTAAATTTACAATAGTTTAAGATAATAGAAAAACACTTAAGAGATCTACTCAAGAAGCAAATCCTATGACTGAAATGGAGACCTCTGCAGACCTGGCTGACAGCATAATGAAAATAATTGTATAAAATCTAGAGGATGTGGAAATAAGCATATTCACATAAATACTGAATTTTCTAGCATGCTTTACTTCTGTAAGAGAATGACAGGATCCTTTGATACATTAATTTAAATGAGAGATTCATTTGTGTGATGGTATAATTTTGTGAAAACAATAGCTAAAAGAAAAACAAACTGGGAGTTAAATAACATGCCATTTCCATCTGTTTCATTTTGTGGTGGCAATACATTAGAAAAATGCTATTGTCTATTAAAAATTCGATAAATAATCATCTAAATTAATACTATATGGTGATAATTGTAACAGTGGTATTAGAATTCTAGTGTAATGGTGAATCTGCATTTGAATTCTTTCTTCACCGACATGGAATGTGAATTGTTCTTGGGGATCTTCTTTGCCTGTCTGCTCTTTTCAGAATGTCTAAAATTAATTATGGAAATTAAATTCAGAAGAAAGTGAGAACTTTGTAAATGTTCAAGGGGTTGAAACAATTTTATTGTAAGCAGACAGTGAGAAAACATTACATTTTTTTGCATATTAAAATGACACTGAAAATTTCTATTTATTATTATGAAACCAGTAAAATGTTAATATGCATACATTTATTTTAGATAAATAGCTATATGAAATATTGCAAATACTCTGAGGCAGTCATTAGGTTTTCAGGCTTGAACAGTGTGAAGTGTTAAGCTATTGCAACAAATCTTCTGACATAATTCAGCTGAGCTTTCATTTTGGAAGTTATGTGCTATATACAAGTAGCATTGCCCAGGGTTAGAACATGTGACTGGGAATTAAAAAAAGGACATGGCTTCAATTTCTTTCACTGATTTTTATATTTTATGACTGTGAGCATGTCCCTTTTAACCTTTGGTGATTCAGTTTTCCTGTCCATGGAGTAAGGATAATCTGTTACTGATTATTTGATCAATCTTTCTAAAATTCTTTGAAATTTGTGCTGAAAATTGCAATGTTAGTGTTGCTTGTCACTTTATTTTGGTTCATATTACTTCATTTCTTACATTAATAAAATATTTATTATAAAAATTGTAATAGATTTTCCCCAGTGATTGTAGGTAGCTTTAAAGGATATGTCAATTCCAAGAAAACAACTGAGAGGAGAAAAGAAAGCTATAAATGAGTCTTCTGAGATGTCAG
This sequence comes from Crocodylus siamensis, assembly GCF_052110815.1. NCBI lineage: Eukaryota > Metazoa > Chordata > Crocodylia > Crocodylidae > Crocodylus > Crocodylus siamensis. The sequence goes on along the minus strand of NC_143397.1, from coordinate 91,039,832 downwards.
GTTTTTTTATTCCTCCCTCTTTCATGAGTACAAATTTTAAAGCAACAAGAGTGATGTGTTGGCTGTTCTAGTGGGTTCATTGCTGGTCTTCCCGTAGGCCATTTACCATGTCAATAACATCTGGTTTCCTTGATACCAGCAGTAAATGCTTTTGGATGAATACTTTCCATGTATTTCTAGGTCCCAAATCTAATCCCAGTTTTGATGTTTAAACTGGGAAGGCCACTGGAGCCTGTGCTGTATCGTGATATTTTGTATGCTTTACCTACTCTGGGTGTGCATAAGGTCAGTATGAAGAGAAATTCAACTTCCTTTGAAATATTTTTTAATGAAACAAGTGTAACTGTAACTAGTCAGTTAAATTGCATGGAATAGCAGATGCAGAAATATATATATATATATATATAACACTTGCTCATAATTTTAAATTATTGGTAAGGGTCTGCATAGCATGTTTAATATTTATGATGGGATCTGACATTTGTTTTAAAGGATGAAGTATGCATTGTGTTTCAGCTATCAACATTATATCATTATTGTATTTATGCATCCAAAGCAAATGTCCTTTAAAATCAGTATGAACTTAAAATTGATCAGAAAATGACTGTTTCTTCCTGACACTGCAGGAGGCTTAATTATCTATTTCTGATATTCACAGAAAGTGAAGATTTATAGACACCTTCTTGTTCAAGGATATTAACATAACCATGTCCTAAAAAATCTCTTTCAGATTTGTGTAGCTCAAATTCTACGTGTAATACAGGTTCTGGGGAACACACCAAACCTTAGAGCTATTTCTTTACGCCTGATGACATCTTTATGGGAGATGCAGGTTAGAAAAATTGTGCAGTATAAGATAAATTGCTGTAGAAACTATTTTAACATGCTTCCTCTAACTAGAGAAGGCTTTGGATAATTGTTTATGCTAGGGCCTAATTATTAGCAGTGGAAAGCAAATGGTGTCAGTGATACACTTATTAATTCTGATGTACTGACAGCTTCTCAAGTTGGCCTTTCATGGAACCTATTATACATCTCATTGAGCCTTGGAATGAAATTATGAAACAATTTTGTGTGTGAAAGACATTTTTATGCTTTTTGGATAATGCACCAAAAGTACCAGAGTTGAGTGATAAATCATTTATATTTGGTTGTATAGTAGTAGCTTGCTGTTTAGTTTATGGGAAAAAGCCAAACAATGTGGATTCTGTTCACAGAAGCCACTTACATCACATCACAACATTCATCTCCACTGCTGAAGAAAAATATACTATGATTTGCAATGTAAATGTTCATTTAGGAAGCTGTGCACAGGTTTTAGCAGCATACAATCTTGTCATTAATTTAAAGAAAATTAATTACATATTATTTTAGAAGTCTTTTTTTTTCCCTAGGATCGGGTTTACCCAGAACTGCAGCGGTTTATGGCAATGTCTGATGTGCCCTCGTTGTCTGTTGGCAAGGATGCTCAGTGGGAAAAGCTAATTGCTAAAGCTGCTTCCATCCGAGATATATGTAGACAGAGGTAAGAAGAAGAGTTAATTATCCAATGTTTTGTTATCCATCCTATTTCAATGTAGAGATGCTGAATGATATTTAAAGGAAAGTTATGCTAATGGTTTCTAAGTAGCTTGTTGTTATAATTGTGGGATATGTACTTTTTGATGGCTGTAATAGATGCAATATTTTGGTAACTGGTAAGTATAATACGCATTGCATACACTTTGTTCTGAACAAAGTAGAAATATGAAAAAGACAAATGGTAAAAACATAAATTGATTTTATTTATTTATTTATTTAAAGTGATGCTTTCAAAACAAATTTGAGAAGGAATTTTCATTCCACAGGATCTTTTTTAAAAAGAATTTTGTAATTTTGGCTCATTTTCCAAAGTGTACTTGGTGTTTATCATGAAGTAAGAACTAGATTACTGATTCTGCTGTTTTTTCCTGCATTCACATGCTGATGTGGAACCACTGTTTAGAGGGATTTTGGTGGATGCAAAGAACAATGTACACAATTGACATGCTGAGGGTTTTCATAGATTCATAGATGCTAGGGTCGGAAGGGACCTCAATAGATCATCGAGTCCGACCCCCTGCATAAGCAGGAAAGAGTGCTGGGCCTATATTACCCCAGCTAGATACACATCTAGCCTTCGCTTGAAGACCCCCAGGGTAGGGGAGAGCACCACCTCCCTTGGGAGCCCGTTCCAGACCTTGGCCACTCGAACTGTGAAGAAGTTCCTCCTAATATCCAATCTAAATCTGCTCTCTTCTAGCTTGTGGCCATTATTTCTTGTAACCCCCGGGGGGGCCTTGGTGAATAAATACTCACCAATTCCCTTCTGTGCCCCCCTGACGAACTTATAGGCAGCCACCAGGTCGCCTCTCAACCTTCTCTTGCGGAGGCTGAAAAGGTCCAGTTTCTCTAGTCTCTCCTCGTAGGGCTTGGCCTGCAGGCCCTTAACCATACGAGTGGCCCTTCTCTGGACCCTCTCCAGATTATCCGCATCCTTCGTGAAGTGCGGCGCCCAGAATTGCACGCAGTACTCCAGCTGCGGTCTGACCAGCGCCCGATAGAGGGGAAGTATCACCTCCTTGGACCTATTTGTCATGCATCTGCTGATGCACGATAAAGTGCCATTGGCTTTTCTGATGGTTTCGTCACACTGCCGACTCATGTTCATCTTGGAGTCCACTAGGACTCCAAGATCCCTTTCCACTTCCGTGCCACCCAGCAGGTCATTTCCTAGGCTGTAGGTGTGCTGGACATTTTTCCTCCCTAGATGCAGCACTTTGCATTTCTCCTTGTTGAACTGCATTCTGTTGTTTTCTGCCCACTTGTCTAACCTGTCCAGGTCTGCTTGCAGCTGCTCCCTGCCCTCCGGCGTGTCCACTTTGCCCCATAGCTTAGTGTCATCTGCAAACTTGGACAGAGTACATTTCACTCCCTCATCCAAGTCGCTGATGAAGACATTAAAGAGTATCGGTCCAAGGACCGAGCCCTGCCGGACCCCACTGCCCACACCCCTCCAGGTCGAAACCGACCCATCCACCACGACTCTCTGGGTGCGACCCTCCAGCCAATTCTCCACCCACCGGACTGTGCAGTCATCCAAGTCACAGCCCCTTAACTTGTTCACCAGTATGGGGTGGGATACCGTATCAAAGGCCTTCCTGAAGTCCAGGTATACGACATCCACCCCTCCTCCTGTGTCGAGGCGTTTTGTAACCTGGTCATAAAAAGAGACTAGATCGGTCAGGCACGATCTGCCTGCCACGAACCCATGCTGGTTTCCCCTCAGCATAACTTGCCCTGCCGGGCTCTCACAAATGTGAGCCTTGATAATTTTTTCAAAGACTTTGCCAAGGATGGAGGTGAGACTAACTGGCCTATAGTTGCCCGGGTCCTCCTTCCTCCCCTTCTTGAAAATGGGAACCACATTGGCCCTTTTCCAGTCCTCCGGGACTTGACCCGTGCGCCACGAGCGTTCAAATATTCCCGCCAGTGGCTCTGCAATGATGTCGGCCAGTGCCTTCAGTACCCTCGGATGGAGCTCATCCGGGCCTGCCGACTTAAAGGCATCCAGTTCTTCCAAGTGGCCCTGCACCACCTCAGGGTCCACGCATGGAAGTCTGGTGCCTTGCTGCTGCCTCCCTACACTCCCAGTGAGAGACTTGTCATGCCTCTCGCTTAGGAACACTGAGGCAAAGAACTCGTTGAGGAGTTCAGCCTTGTCCCCTCTGTCCGTCACCAATTGTTTCTGTCCATTTAGCAGAGGTCCTATTCCTCCCTGGGCCTTCCTTTTACTCCCTATATATCTAAAAAACAATTTTTTATTGTCTTTTACTTGGGTTGCCATCCTTAGCTCCATGGTAGCTTTGGCCTGTCTAACTGCCTCCCTACAAGCACGAGCAGAAGAGGTATATTCCTCTTTGGTGATCTCTCCCTGTTTCCACTTTTTATGTGCTCCCCTTTTGGCCCTTAGTCTGCCCTGGATTTCTCTGGTCAGCCAGGGAAGCCTCCTGGCCCCTTTCCCTCTTTTACCTCTCACGGGGATCGTCTCGCTTTGTGCTCGAAGGATAGTTTCCTTAAGGCACAGCCACCCTTCTTGGGCTCCCATCATTTCAAAACTACTACTCTGTAGTGCGTCCTTCACTAATCGCCTGAGTTCACTGAAATCAGCTTTCCTAAAGTCCAGCACGTTCACCCTACTAGTTACCTTACCCACTCGATGCCTTATGTTGAATTGTATTTTTAGGTGATCACTGTCCCCCAGATGGCTACTGATCTGTAGGTCCCCTACTATGTCATCCCCCGTTGCCAATACCTGATCCAGTAAGGCATTCCCCCTAGTGGGACCATGTACCTCCTGCGTCAGGTGGAGGTCCTGTACACAGGTTAGAAACCTGCGTGAGTGGTGGGACTTTGCTGTCTGTGTCTCCCAACAGATGTCCGGGTAGTTTAGGTCCCCCATGACCACCGCCTCTTTAGCTTTTATGGTCTCCGAGAGTTGCCTCAGGAGCCCCAAATCTATTTCTTCCCCTTGATGTGGGGGTCTGTAGCAGACCCCTACCACCAAATCCTTTTCTCCTTGCCCCCCATTTAGCCTAACCCACAGTCCTTCTACTTCCTCATCCTTTGATTCTGTCTTGATGAGGGTTGATGTATATTGCTCCTTAACATAGAGTGCAACCCCTCCCCCCTTTTTCCCCACCCTGTCCTTTCTGTACAATCTATAGCCCTCGATATGTACCGCCCAGTCATGGGATGTCCCACCAGGTTTCCGTCAGCCCCACTAAGTCATAGGCGTTTAGTTTGTCTACACCATCTTTGTATTGTCATGGCTGCTTCAAAAAGGCACACAACATTCCTTCTTTATGCATTGTCTGTGCAGCTGCTTTGTTGGCTAGGGACAGAGGTTACACATAAACCAGCTTAAATGATCATAAACTGGTTTGAACCTGTAACAGGACATAAATTCTCAATGCGCATAAACGTGTTTCAAAATGGCTGAAACTGGTTTAGGATCAACCTGGTTGAATGTAGTGTCAGACTTAACTGATTTAGGTCAAATCAGTTTATGGAATTTCTGTCCCAGACCCCTTCCTGGTTTAAGTTAAATCAATGTTCCCCAACATCCCAGCATACTTTCTAGCCCTGGGCTGAGCTGTGCTGTCTGCTCCAGAGCTGGTCCAACCCCTCTGCTCTTTAGCCTGAGCAGGAGTAGGGACTTGGCCAGACCAAAGATGTAAAATTCCCAGAAATTTTAAAGCTGTGGGGGAAAAAAAAAAAGGTTTTTTTCCTGGTTTTTTTTTTTTTTTTTTTTTTTTTTTTTTTTTTTTGAAAAAATTCAATTTCGGGGAAAAATTGAAATATATGCTATATTTATTTTCTTAGGAACCTTTACAGATCTAAATTCACTTGGTTTGCTCATAAAATGATCATGTTTGGTATATTTATTAAATTTAAAAGTATAGGTCATTCAGACAATAATTACAAATGTATTAATTACATTTACTTTAAAAATGTTTTTAATTTTTGTTACAAATGGAACTCCATCTGCTGAACTCTAAGGAACCTAGGATCACTTAGTTTTTGCCAGTTTATAAGAAGCAGGTGAAAATTAAAGTTGAAAGTAGAAGAAATTATCAACAATATAGTAAAACAGAGGAAATTATTATGCATTCTGGACTTAGTCTCCTCCACAGTGTCAAGCAGATACAGAAAGCACTCATTTTTAGAAAAAGGGCTGAGAAAAAAAGGGGGAAAAAACCCCAAGACTCATTGAATACAAGTTTTGCTACATTAAACTTCTTCTAATCAGTCTCATTTTTGAGCTGTTATTGTTGGCAGTTTCTGCTTCTTCTGATCCTTCATTTTTATCATCTTCATGGACTTCCGAAAACTGATGGTTTGTCCGGATTGAGACCAGCTTCTCTGCTCTGTCTCATGTTAGTTTATTTCTTGATTTGGTGTGAGTATTTCCAAGCATAGATCAGTTTCTTTTGCATACGGCAGAAGATGGAGGAATCTGAAGCAGGCGAGAAGCAAGAGGAGTCAGAGGTTGTGTCATGCAAAGGCCTTGCCACCATGTTGCAGGAGGGATATGCTTGGCAGAGTCCCAGACTGCATTCCTGGACCAAATACCTGAAGATGTTCTGTATTCTCCAACATTTGAAAGTACGTTTTCAACATCAAGTCCTAAGTGTGTTAGTGTTTTGTAATCCAGTGCAAATGCAGTTAGTCTTCACTAACATGCCTTCCTTTGAATCTTGGATCCAAGAGATTTGCAGCAGCATGAATTGATTGGCAACAAAATACTTCCCGTCTGTTAATAAAGTCTTTCACTTTTCTTTCTTCTGTACTTGCAAGCAGCACATAGATTCTCAAAAACAGTTGATTTATCTGGGCCATTTGGTAAGGAATGTCTGACAAAAGTGCACTGTCTGATTCAGATGCAGCAACTGCTGAAGAAATTGGCTTTAGACTCTTCAGGGAGTTCTGCAGCTGAACCCAGAAGACATCCTCATTGAGGACAGTGTTCTTTACACTTCTGGGTACTTTAAGATCCTCTGTTACTGTTTATTGAAGAGCTACTTTTTTTTTTTTTTTTTTAGTAAACTTTCAAATGAGATCACCACTCCACCCCATCCAATTTTTACTACAGAGTTTGAGTGTCAGTATTTTATTCCTGACGTTCTTTTCTTCCTGCTGCTTCTTAAAAACTACAGCTACAATATGAGTAGCTTTTACTTGTTTTATAACTTCTCTTGCTCTTCTATAGTTGTTTTGCAGAGTGCCCAACTTCACATTGTCATTAAGAAGCAAGTTTACCCCATGGAATACACATTCTGTTGCAATAATATGTGGATATTTATCCATGATCTTCTATGCTGCTTTCATGTTACTTGCCTTGTCAGTCAGCAAAACAAATACTTTACCACTCTCAATCTTCTGTAGAACTTCACATATTTTATTACTGATATACTTTGCAGTATGCCTGTTTTCTCTTGTTTCAATGCTTCTGTAAAAAACTGGTTGAGGTGTTGTTATTACAAAGTTTTATGATTCCTTCTCCCCACACATTTGTCTATCCAGTAAGTACTGCAGGACACAGTGCTTTGTTGATTTTTCCTTGGACATATTGCGTTACAAATTCATATTCTGATTCTAAAAGAGGCTTGCTCAAAGAGTGTCTGGTGGGTAAACGGTATGATGGTCTTAGTAATTTAAAAGCTTCCTGCCAGTATGCATTTTCAGTTATTGACAACGGCGTCACAGAATATATTGCTCTTGCAAGAGCTTGGTCAGTTTTTTCCCCTGATCTTCAGGTGTCATCTTGTCTACAAATGAAGCTATTTGGAGAGTCTTTTATATACAGGTGGTTGAAATATTTGATTTCTTGAGGATGTTGATTGGGCAACCCCTTGTGATGCTGATATTATAGAAGAAAAAGAAGCAGCAGCAGTAGGAGGACTTCTGGACCAAGAACATTGGAAATAGCTACTTGTATCATGATCAACCTCCTCCTAATATACACCCAAGAAGGATTTTTTTAATACCTGCAGGACGCTTCTTACATACAAGGATTTTTTTGGTCGCCATAGTAACATTTGGAAATGCATATTTCATTTGATAGTATTTGCAAATTACATATTTTTATCAAAATAACTTGCACTGTGGAAATGTTTCCATGTGCTAAAAGTTGGTTGCACCATTTTGCTGAGGAAGAAAAAAGAAAAATGTAATTTAGTTGCTAGCTTGCATATATAAACACCAAGCTACAGCATTTATTTATTTATTTATTTTCACACTCACCCTGGAGTTTGCCTGTGTGTATGAGCTGCATGGGGACCCAGTCTTTCCCTGTGCAGCTGTGGTGATCCCAGGCTCCCCTTGCACTGGCAGTATGGTATGATGAGATCTGATGCCCAATCCTACAGTCACGCCTGCTGCTATGCACATGTGGCATAGCAGGAAGTAGGATTGTTGGGAATGTGCATTAGAACGTATCGCACCTTTTTTTTTGATGTCTTTCAGTGGCTTAACTTACCATTGGACTCAACTACAAATACATTTTTATGTCACTTGCTGTCTTAAATATAGATTGGATACCTGTCTGAAAGGTATGCTGTTGTCCAGTGATTCTCAACTAGGGTGATGCAGCACTCTTGGGTGTCTTGAAATCATTTCAAGGGTGCTGTGAGGTGCAATGCAATGTTATCATTGGTAGGTATGCAAACATGATGTGTAAGGTAAACCCTGGGATTTCAAATAGAAATCCACCATGTTAAAAACTATTCTCACCTGTTGTGCCCTTTCTGAGTTCTTTGCAACAGAAGAATTAGTCTGTTATTTTTCTGTGGTCAAAAAACATGTGAAAACTAACAGCCAACATATTTTCCTAAGGGGTACCATGAGTCTACACAAGATGTTTACTGGGCAGTTGCCTAATTAACTGCACAGTAAATGTCCCTGTCTACATGTGTGCCCCTATTAGGGTGCATGAAACTAACGAACTCCACAGCAGACTAGGACTTGTATTTATAGGTCCTACCCCGCTGTGGAGTTTTTTCATGCGTAGCCTTTGTGCCCTAGCCAGCCCTTTCACAGCACATTGAGCTCAGACGGAGCAGCCCCTGGCTGGCAAGCTGATCCCCTGGGCCCTCTGCCAGCCAGGGCTTCTCTGATTCAGTTCAATGTGATGTTCTTGGGTGCATGTGTAAACTGGATGCCTGGGAACTTCCTAGGAGGAATATACTGTGGAGGTGGAGCAATAGATCCCACAGTTTATTGTTACCTATTAGTGGCACATGTAGACGTTCCCCTTGAGTCTAAAAATGTTGAGAACAACTGCTTTAGTCAAATGCAAGATTTTAGACTTGATACAGAAGTAACTAGGTGAAATTCTGTGACTGGTATTATGAAGGAGGTCAGACTTTATAGAAAGTAATCTGTTTGAATCTGAACATCAAGTGCTACATAGTTCTCATCAGTACTGTTTTAAAACCTAATGCAGATCCTTTCTCTATTGATGCAAAACTTTAACAAATTTTTTTTTTCTTTCTCACTAGCTCTGTAGTTTCTTTCTCTTCCACTAACTCAGTGGGAGCCAAACCTCTTGTCAGGTATACCACAAGCTAAGCCCCATATCCTTCCCCACCTGTTACTTGGTTCCCTTGCCTGATTTGCTGGTGTGCATTCTGCTGATTGCCCTTTGCTGCCTCAGGAGTTATTTCTGTGCAGAAAAATATATGCTTGGAAATATTTTTTTTTATGTCAAGAAGCTTTGGGCTATCAAGCAGATTTTTAAAAAATAGACTTGTTATATAATATAATGTTGATTTTCCTCTAGGCCCTACCAGCATGGAGCAGATATGTTGGCTGCGATTTCCCAGGTACTGAATGAATGCACAAAGCCTGATCAAGCTACGCCTGCTGCCTTAGTATTACAGGGTCTTCATGCACTTTGCCAGGCTGAGGTAAGGTTAATTGAAATGGTTTTCTCAGTGTTGCACGTTTCCTTTTTGCTTTGCTTTCTTTCTAGGAGGCATTTCTGTAGAATGCTCTGAAACATTTCCTTCTGTTAAATTAAACCTTTATTTCCACCTATTCATTCATCAGCTATTTCTTTCAGTGGTTATTTGTTAACATTTTCAGAGAAAAGCGTATGTGTAGTCTGGTACATAATCCTGATTACTAAGAAGTGTACACATCCTGTTACTTTCGTAACATCTTCCTGACCTGGCCAACCGACTGTTTCATTCATATCTTATATCTTTCACGGTGACGTTTGCTGATTATGATTGTAAGCTCTTTTGGGCAAGGACTGTTATTTTCCTGTGTGTTATTTCTTTGTGCCTAGCCTGAGGATTTGAGGTGTTATCAGAGTATAAATAAATAATGCCAGTGTTTAACTTGGTTACCAGGCTCCAGAATGGTAGCTCCTGAGAAACCTGTAATATTGCATTATTTTTTTTTTATATTGTATTTACTTTTGGGCTTACTTTTGTGTCTTTTATCAAGAGGACAACATCTTTCTTTTGTGTTTTTGTGTTTTCTTTTGTGACTACCATTTGATGAGAGTGTCATGTGTATTGACTTGTATGTCAGAATTGTAAAATAGACACAGTAGTTCTTGCCAGGCTATATTTCCTAATTCTGGGCAAATCTTTTGGGTTTTTTTGCCAGCATGATTTTAACAGAAGCCAGCATGTTTTCAGTGTGGCCATCTATCTTAGTTTCTAACTGATTTAATGTGGAAAGTGTTGTATGCAGGCCAAGAAAGATTCAAGAATGAAATTGAAACTGCTCATCATAGTGTTTTAAACCCCTTTGTAAGCTGTTTCTGGAAGTGTTTTCTTGCTGTTTACTCCATCATTCCACATTTATCTTTGGTCATAGACCAAAAAAGAAAAGGATGAAACAAAGTAATATATTGAAATAAAATTATGTATAAAACAAATTGCTTTGACAAAATTTGATGTTCATTAGCAGTTTTAATATTTGTTCTTAAAACAATGTACATTATAACTTGGCTATTAAAACTAAAGTTAAACTTTGTTTTCATACCTAATCCATTGAAAAGCTAATTTTGTGGTCTTTTTCTCCTTGGGTTAAGTTTTTCCCTGCATCCCTTATTAAGCCTAGTCTCTTTCTTAACACCAGTCATTTATATCCCCAGGTTTCCTGCTTGGTGAATGAAAGATGTAAGAAGGCACTGTCTAGTCTATAACATATCTATTGGAGCAGGGGTTGTCAGCCAGGGGTCTGCATACCCCTTGGGGTACTTGCACCAGTCCTAGGTGGTACATGCAGGTGGGTGGAGATGGAACACCGCTACCACCCAGGACCAGGGCAGGCCGAGGGCGGTGACACCCCTCTGTGGGGTGGGGAAGCTCACATACACTGGCCATCTGTCTGTGTGCTCCCCCATTCCCAGCGTCTGGCCCTGGGCCACTCCTTCTCCCCCCCACCCCCCCAACGTCTGGCAGCCTTCATAGCAGGGGTACTTAGACTAAAAAGGTTGAAAACCCCTGTGTCCTGGGAGGATAGTCACTGGTAGACACACTGCCTTCCCCCCTTCCCCCATGGTGAGACAGGGAATGGGACAGCTCACTTGTGCGCAAAAAGCCCTGAAACCAGGGTTAATTTACCCCTTTCAGGAGATGAAGAGACAGCCATGCCGTGCTGGCTCCAAATTGCCATGTGGTTTGTAAGCCGCGCCTACTTTTGGCTCGAGCCAGCATGAGCAGGTTACACCATCCTTGGACGCTGCCTGCACTCAGGGAGATGCTGGGGGAGCACCAGAAGGGATGCACTCCAAGGGTGCTTCGCATGCTGAATGTTCACAATGCCGGTGTGCAGCAAGGGACATGGAGTTGGCGCATCAGAGAAGGTCTCTAGCAGGAGCGAGGACACTGGACAACATCGAGGGACAACAAAGACCATAATCCAAAGGGGCTGTGAGTCAGAAAGGGACAGACCAGACCCTACTCTGGATTATGGGCAAAATCCTTTTCTTTACATTTTTTCTTCTATGTTTTGTCCTTTTGCATGCGGTTTTCCTTGTAACTCTTTTGATGGGGATCAGCCCTGAGAGGCCCTGAGGCAAGGGCAGGACTGCCTCCAGAAGTCCTGGAGGTAAGACCAGGGGTGAAGGCAGCACTCCAAGGCAGGAGTTCAACCAGTGACTGGGCTTAGCCAGAGGTCCATTGGGTGGCCTCGAGCAACTCCAAAAGGAAGGGGTGATGTCGGAGGGTGAGCCATGGGAACATTGAGGGACATCTTAGAGGCTGGCACATGGATGGGGTATAGGACAGGTGGAGCCCCATGAAGACCCATTGAGGGTTGCAGGCAATCCAAGTGAGTCCACTGAAGGGGAGCCCACCACTGAAGGTATCATCGAAGTCGTGGCAGGAAAGTCTCTGGGTTTCCCCCTGGGGCGATCGTGTTCCAAGGTTGGTGACACCCACTTCGTGGCCACTTTCAGGTGCATGTGCCAAGGCAGCTTGCGAACGCATACTTGAGGCCAGGCAGGCACAAAGTGGTACATTGGCTGGGAAACACTAAGGAGACCCGGCAGACACAGATTATAGCACAGTGCAACTGGCAGCGATGGCCCCTCTGGATGTGCTTAGCCCAGCAGCAAATGATGAACCGCCAGTAAGACTGGCTATGCTGTAGTCTGGCTGCATTTAAAATGCCAAAGATGACCCGGGAGGATGACTCGGAGGCATACCTAGAAGTCTTTGAGTGCTATGCAATTATGATGGGGTTAGACAAAGGGTATTGGGCTAGCCAGTTGGGGGTGCTTGTTGTTGGTAAAGCCCAAGAGGCCTACTGGGCTCTTCCCTGGGATGAAACCCAGGACTATGATCGAGTCAAAGTAGCGATCCTGTATAGGCTCGAGATCAACCTAAAGCATTATCAGAAGCCGTTCTGGGCTAGGAAAGGGCCAGACGAGCAATGACCCAGGATTCTGTTGCAGCTTTTGCAGGATCTCTTGAATAAGTTGACAGTTTATGACTGGGATGCCTTAGCTGACCAAATATTGCTGGAACAGTTCCAGAATGATCAGGAGGAACAAACTCAGTGCTGGGTCCATCAGCACTCCCCTCGCAGTTGCGAAGAAGCCTTGAAGCTGGTCGAAGCATTCGTTGCATCAGAAGCTGGGTACAGCTGGGAGAAGTGAACCACTATCCAGGTGACTCCACCCCCTAGAGAAGTAGAACGAAGGTAACCCTTTTCCGGGGGCAATCTGAAGGACACAGTCTGTTTCCATTGTGGAAGGACAGGTCACTTCTCCCGAGAATGCCCGGGTGGTCTCAGCGAATGATGGTGCCCCAACAATTCCTCGAGGGGACAGAGACACAGAAAGAGGCAGATCCAAGTGAGCTTATGGATTGTAGCTACACCTCGGGAGCCGATAACACCATCTGGGGGTGCCCGGTCCTGAACACATGGGTAGAAAATTGCCCTGTCAAAGCCACGTTGGATTCTGGCTGAGTGCAATCGTTAGTATGGGCTGACATCACATCCCGGAGGAACTGCCAGGCAAGTCCTGTGAGGGTGGCATATCTGCATGGAGAAGCTGAGCAAATCATGCACCAGTGGGTCCGGCTCTAGGTAATGGAACACCAGGGGGAGCTGTTGGTGGGGGTGGCACCCTGGCTGGAATGTGACATGTTGCTCGGATGAGATTGGGCGCCCATTTATGACACACTAGAGCGGATCCGAGACATTGAAGTAGAGCATCGAAGAATCAAGGACTATGAAGGATGGGCAGGAGAACTTGATGAGGAAAAGGGATCAATGGGCAGTGCCGATGAAGTCAACTTGCATGATGTGGCCAGTAGCCCGCAGTTTAGGGAAGCACAGGAGGAAGACCCAGAGCTCCAGACACTCAGGACTTAACCCCTTGATGCCAGGGATAGTCAGAGGGGGACGCAGGTTGGAAACTCATATTTTGAGGTAAGGAACCATCTTCTGTACTGGGTTCAGAGAGCGAATACGGCAGAACAGCAGGGAACACAATTAGTAGTCCCTACCTGGTTCCGCCAAATAATATGGAGGCTTGCCCTTGTGAGCCCCATATGGGGACATCTTGGTTGTAATAAGACCATTGCCAGGGTGACCAGGTGGTTCTTCTGGCCGGGGTTGGGAGAGGGGGCTACCCGCCAGTGTGCAGCATGTCCTGAACGCCACAAAGCAGGAGAAGACTGCCCAGCATGGGCCCCACTCTAGCCCCTACCCATCATTGATACGCTATTCTCCAGGGTAGCAATGGATGTAGTCAGACCCTTGCCCCATAGCAGTGCGGGACTCCAGTATATGCTGGTGTTCATCGATTATGCCACATGCTTCCCTGAGGCAATACCACTTTGGGTTGTGACCGTGCTCCGGATAGTGAAGGAACTCATCAAATGGATTGCGAGGATGGAGATACTGAAAGAAATCCTTACCCACCAAGGGCAGAATTTTATATCGAGGGTATTACGAGTCGTATGCCACACCTTCTGAATTTAGCAGCTCTGGACCTCCATATACCATCTTCAGACCAGCGACCTGGTCGAGCATCTTAATGGCACCTAAAATGTATGCTTCGACAGTGCATACAGGGTGATCCGTGGAAATGGGATTTGCTCCTCCCACTGGTATTCATGATCTGGGACACCCCACAAGAGGCAATGAAGCATTTGCTGTTTGACTTCATACTGGGCCACCTCCCTAAGGGTCTGCTGCAAATACTGCAGGAGGACTAAGAGCAGGATACCGAAGGGGTGAGGAACCTGACTTCCTACCAACAAGAATTTCAACAACGGGGCCAGGTTACGCAGGACCTCGCCAGGGATAACATGTGTGAAGCACGGTGCTGGCAAAAGGAAAAGTATGACACCCATGCCAGAGAGAGGGAGTTTAAGCCTGGACAGAGGGTTCTTGTGCTTCTACCTACATCCATGTGAACCTCTTAAGAGAATGGCACGATCCTGAAGGGTGGGCCATGTTCTCAGAAGGTGACCCAGAGGACCTCAGTCCTCAAGGAGTGACACTAGGAGCTGAAGTCAAAGGCAGAAGACTTAATGATGCTCCAGAAATATGAAATGCAAACAATGGTGTGTGAATTCAAGGACATTTTCCGCAAAGAGTGGGTGGGTCCAGGACGTCTGTCACATGATGATAATGCCTCCTGGAGCGATAGTACAAGATAAATGGCACTCAATACCTCATCATCTTTGTGGGGGAATCCGTAAGGACATCCTATTGATGCTCAAACAAGGCTTAATTCATTCCCCCAGGAGCCCATTAGTCCCAGTCCCCAAACCAGATAGGTCCCTGTGGCTGTGTGTCGATTACCATCACCTGAACGCACTGGCAGTCTTTGACACATTCCCCATGCCCCATGTGGCTGGATTAGTGGAGCACATCAGGAAGGCCGAGTATATTACAATGCTGGATTTAGCAAAAGGTTATGGGCAGATCCGGGTAGCTAAGGCCAAAGCCAAGGCCAAGGCAGCTCGCAAATGCATACTTAAGACCAGGCAGGCAGACCCTGTATTGGAGCCTCCACAACCAAAGAGTTTGAAATGTTATAGATGAGCTTGGTTCTTTGGGTGGATCTGATATCTTTTATTAGACGAACTTAAATAGTTGGAAAACAATTTTTAAGCAAGCTTTCAGGTTCAAAAACCATTTGTCAGGCTAAGGAAATTTCAGCAGTTGGTATGTGCTTTTCCTGGATGGAATGAAAAGTAAAGAAGCCAGAAGCTGGGCAGTCAGTGAAGATGTAGATTGAGGAGTCAATGGGTGAGAGACAGGCTGCGTGGGGGGGAGAGAAGGGGGATGAATAGTAGAGAAATACCTGGGGAGTCAGATGTCAGGCAGGTTATAATGTGTCATAAATCCAATGTCTATATTTAGTCCATGATTTTTAGTATCCAGGAGGTTGATGAAATGGAGTTCATAGGCTCGTCTCTGGGTAGTGTTTTGTAAGTTCCTTTTGAGGATCAGGACTGAGAGATTGGAGAGAGAGTGGTTTCCGTGTGAGAAATGTGCCTCCACAGGTAATTGGGTATTCCTGTCTTTGATAGATTTCCGGTGTGCATTCATCCTGGTGTGCACTTGTTGTTTGGTCTCTCCTATGTATTTTCCATCAGGACACTTGGTGCATTGGATGAGATGTATTACAGTTCTGGAGGTGCAGCTGTAAGATCCGGGAATGCTGATGGCTCTGTTGTGGGCATGGTAATTGTGGGGGTGGTGGAGATGTGTTGGCAGGTTTTGCATTTCTTGTCATGGCATGGTCTGGATCCTTTTGGTGTGTTCTGGGCTTGAGGAAGTTTGCTTCTGGTGATGAGGTTAGCGAGGTCTGGCGCTTGTTTGGGTGGGTGGCTCTGGGAAGATCTCTTTAAGAATAGGGTCTCTTTCTAGTATGGGTTGCAATTGTTTGAGGATTTTCCATACAGGTTTGAGGGAGGGGTGATATGTCATAACCAGCGGTGTGTGATTTGGGGGGGCGGGTTCTTCTGTACTGCAGCAGTTCTTCACGTGGTATCCGGGTGGCTCTTTCAAACGTGCGATCTCTCTCTCTGGAGGACTGTCCTTGTTGAGTGAAAGCCTTTTTAAGATTGGTGAGGTGGCAATCCTGGGTGTTCTCTTCCATGAAAATTCAGTGGTATCTGAGGGCTTGGCTGTATATCACGGCTTTTTTTGGTGTTTTTAGGGTGATTGCTGGTTCTGTGCAGATATGCATGTTGGTCTGTGGGTTTCTTGTATAACGTGGTCTGTATTTTATCATTCTGGATACTGATCATCGTGTCTAAAAAGGAGATGTTCGTGCTGGAGTATTCTAGAGAAAGTCAGATGGAGGGATGGTGATTGTTGAATTTCTGATGGCTCCTCCTTTACCTCCAGATGATACCAGCAGCTGTCCAGCCAGGCGATGTTGTTGCCTGGCCTCCAGCAGCAGAATTGCCCTGCTTATATGGGCAGCCCCAGATTCAGAATGGCTGCCCTCATCAGGCACCTGGCAGCTGCTAGCTCCAGGCCCTTGAAGTGGCAGGTGCAAACTGTGCCCTGCCACAAAGGGGGAAAATACCTCTCCTCTTACCCATGGCTTCTTCACAACTCTACAGGGTAGATTATTTTCAATGTGTCTGCTCCTGTGTCAGACAATTGTAGGGAATTAATTCTTTATGAAAGTATGCAATCAGAACCCTGTATTTTAATATTTTCAAGGGTTATAAAAATAATTTATTTTCTGAATTGAATGGCATAGTTGAAAGCCAGTAAATGGCTGGCCAGCTGCGTGTACAGTAAAGGATTTTAGAGTGGTATGTGACTTTTGTGTTTGTTACATTCCCGACAGTTTTTTGTTTGGTTGAACTGTGTTTCTTTTTAGATCAGTTTTAAAGTTTATTTAATGTTATTTCTAAAGAGAAGATGCAGTAGGTCTGCTGCAGCCAAGGTAAAATCTGTAGTGAAAAGTGTTTATGTACAGACAAAACTTATTATCAGTTCTAATCTTACTCAGTGTTGCAGGGTGGGTTGGTTGGTTTGTTTATTTGTTAGTGAATTCTTCCTTATTCCACTTTTTTTTATGACCATGCCTGACTTAATTTATGTACATTATGATAACCTTAAAATGAATGCAACTCATTTGGCCACCTAGATAGCCTGATACTGTTTCTATTGCAAGTTTTAGGCAGATGGTCTGTATTTCCTGCCTTGTTATCAGCACCAAGAAGTTTAAAACAGGAAAAATTATCTTTTTGTTAGTCACAGAAGAAACTGATCTGCAGATGCAGACTACAGATGATGCATACATGCAACATGCTGTTTGTGTTGGAGGCATACAAAGTAGAATTAAAGTGTATTCCACTTATAGCAGATAAATCCACAGTTGAACTGCAGAACACAGGGTCAGTCCCAATTTCATACATATTTTTTAACAGTAACAAATTTAGGTTATCTGTTTGTCAGTGAAATGCATAAACTGCTTAAGTGCATAGTCTTTCTTATCCTACTGTCTGCTCTGTAACTTAATTATACTCCATTTAACTGCATAGTAACTGTAATTGTATCCTGCTACTTTGTAACTAATTGTACTTCAGCACAATACATTAGTTACATCTAGTTCTAATAGTTTCATGGCTGGTATTGGGAACTTTAAAAATGAAGGGAGCTGGTCAGTCTAAGGCAGGGGTCAGTAACCTGTGGCACATGTGCTGAGAATGGCATGCAAAGCCATTTTCTTTGCCATGTGTTGGGGCCGAGGTGGAGAAGCAGCAGCTGTTTGCAGCCTCTTGACTGCAGCCAGCCCTGGCTCTGGGTAGCTGCTGCCAGCTGGGAGCCCGGGCTGCTCCCAGCAGGGGGCTAAGGGGCTGCAAGCCCCACTGCAAGCAGCCCAGGCACCATGCCTGGCAGCAGCTACTGCTTCCTCACCCCGGCTCCAGTCCCAGCCCCAGCCCCAACTGGTGCAGTGCTGGCACCTGCTGCCTTCCCAGAGCCTGGGGCTGGGAGGCAGCAGCTGTTTGCAGCCTCCCGGCTGCAGCTGACCCAGGCTCTGTGTAGCTCCTGATAGCCATGGAGCTCAGGCTGCTCCCAGCAGCTGTCTGGGAGGCTGAAAGCCCTGTGGGGTGGGGGGCAAGGGGTGTGAGCAGGGCTGAGGGGCTGTTGTGGGGGGACCCACACAAAACAAATACACAAGATCAAAGGGAGTATCAGAGTTTTATTTATTGTCACCAGGTTTACAATTTTTAGAAAATCTTGTATTTACCATAAAAAAAAAAAAAAAAAAAAAAAAAAAAAAAAAGCAACATTTATGGTTATTAACTATACTAGTAAGCAGTGCATCCTGCCATGTGCCCCCTGCTTTGTTTTGTTTTTCTGGCATGCCAGTACTCTGGCACCTTCCAAAGTAGACATTGTGGTTTTTTTCAGCGCTTTGGCCGAATGTTGCCTACCCCTGGTTTAGGGTCTGTTAATACTATGCTATTGGCACCAATATGAACTTAACAAGCATTGTTTACATTAAGTTGGAGTAAGTGCAGAAAAGCATAGGATTTTTTTGGTTTGTTTTTGCTTTTTTTTGGGGGGGGGAGGTTGTATATTTAAGTGCTGAGGCTGTGCACTTAAATGGAATATTTGATTCTGGGGGAAAATCCTTGATATATTACAAAATTAAAAATAAAACCAAAAGATCTGATAGCAATTTTAAAAAAAGTTACATGATATATTGTAAATTTTATTCTGTGTTTTAAAATGTTGTCATTCTGAAGTATTATGGTACTCCATGAGCTTTGGAAGCGGTGATATGAAAATAAATTTTCACTTTATTTTTTTAATCAAGGGCCAGATTTTCAGCTGCTTACACTTATTTGCCAATGCCCCTAGCCCTGGGGTTAGAGATTGTTGGAATGAACTGATTTGGGTGTGAGTTGACCCTTTTAGCTCAGTGTGCTATCAGTGTTCTGTTGGGCCATCTAGTTTTGATTAGAAAATTCTGTTGCAGAACACACTGGAGAGTTCCTGGATTTCAATCAGGCTCTGAGGGCGCTCTTAAAAACAACAGCATCACACACTGGGAGGGTTTAAATTTTATTGGTTAATAACAAAAGGAGGTTTACTCACTAGCTGGAAATTATGATAATCTGAATGGATGGCACTGAACTAGAAATAATCTATTCCTCAATCTATTATAATTGTCTGTGCAAGTGAGCTTTTGCAGCAAATAGAGCATTGATATAACTCTGAACCTTTTTTTTTGTTACTGTGTTATGTTAAATTTGGAATGAGGTTTGAATCAAGAACACTGAGCCTGGATGCCACCATGATAGGTGACCTGTAAATGTGAATATATCTAAAATATAGAGCTTTTAAATTAGTTACTAGAGTATTATGTGCCTTGCTAATTTGAGGGAATGTTGGCAGTTGACAATTCCATTGATATTTAAGCTGCGGTATTCAGTGTCATACACAGCTGTTTAACTGAAGCAGTGAAAATGATCCTCTGTTCAGTAGAGCTCCAGAATGCCACATGTTGAGAAGTAGAGAGCCTATCAGTTAAATACAAGAGCATCCTTATGGATAAGAGCCCTTGCACATCTCAGTCCTGCTGACGTTTCTGTGTTCCACAGGACTGAAGTTTCAATCCTGCTGAGCTTGTAGGCTCTGTAAGAGTGGATCTGTGAAGCTAACAAGCTTTGGGGAAGCAACTAATTTCTTATAATGAAGGCATTGGCTTATCACCTGGATGGTCTTTTCAACTAATTATCCAACTCCCTGATTCTCTGATGATTTGCCAAGTCTATTTAACCTTGAGAGCATTGATGCATAAAGGACAGGGTCATGGGAGATCTGAGCTTGTGCTTAAGCCATGGGGTGAGGGCAGGAATCAACCCATAAGCCAGGAGCCAGAAATCTGGAATCAAGTTACTGGATCCAATGGGAAATCTTAAGGTAGAGCCTGCAATACAGGCGGGGTCAACACAGGAGTCAGATGCTGAGTTACTAGTTTCAGGGGGGAATCCAGGGCCAGGGTCCAAGTCCATGAGCCAAGTCAGGGTTCAGGAGGAGGCAGAGACCAAATTACCAGACCCAACAGGAAATCCAAAAGCCAGGGTCTAGGAACAAAGCCAAACTGGGGTTAGAAAATAGGAAACCCTGAGTAACATATCACAGAGAGTTGCCAGAGCAGACCTTTAGCAGGACATATTGGTTAGCCTGGAGTCTGTTGCTGCTGCTGGAGCTAAATGGGGCAGCTGCTGTTCCAGCAGACCATCAGGAGGCACAGATAGTAGCCAGTTAGAGTAATTAACAGGCTTAGGGCTGATGGTCAAAGCCCCAGGCAGGTGTTGCCCACTAGGCAATTGTTCCAGGTTGGGGTGCCTGGAATTTACAGTGAAGTAACATATGCTATTAAAAGCAACATTAGGGAAACCTCTAAACTCCCCTAGCAAAATTATCTGTAGAGACTGATTACAGGGTATTTTTTAGTTAGTTCCCCAACTCAGTAAAATGCACAGATGTCCTTTGAAAACTAAAATTGAAATGTAAAGCACATTCAGAAATGTGCTTTACCTAATTGAACATGAAGTACCAAGTGAAAGCAAAGGTGTGTATAGGACACCTGTGTGCTTTCTGATTCACATTGCTAATCTCTTAAGTCTGCATAATACAAGTTTTTGGTGACTTTGGTAGAGCACACATATAGTTGTGTTACATTGTGCTTGGCGTGATCTGTGAATGTCAGTTATGTGAGTATTATGTTCAAAAGCTCCAATTCAGCAAGATACTTCAGCATCTCTTCAACTTCAGGCAAGTGAGTGAGTAGCATTACTGAGTACAAAATTAAGGAAAACAAGTAAATATGAATTGACGATTTAAAATCCATCAGTGAGATCTAGTGCATTTTACTGTGAGGACAGTACACCTCTAAAGTACAGTCAAGCCCTTAACAAAGGACAGTACACAAAGTTTCTCTTTTAACTTGTGCAAAAATCAGTTTCTGGTTGACTGGTACTTCTGGATCAGAAATACTCATACATTTAAAATAATTAACATACTCTTATGAAGTCTATATACAGCATTCATATGTAAACTAAAGAGCCATATGTACAGTATTGTAAAGGAAATAAATCCTTAATATTTTTTTTGAGAGCATGACAAAAATCTCCCACTTTCTACATTAATACATGTATACTGAACTACTAAAATTTGAGTCAAAGTAAAAAGAATACTGGTTCATGTCTGATTGTGAAATTTCTGGAAGTGCACAAAATGTTCCTATGCAGCATATTGCACAGAGATTGACTGGAGAATAACTGGCCAAGCTGCAGTACTGAAGAACACCATTTGGGGTTACAGTGAACCATAAACTGAATATGTGCCAATAGTGTACTCTTGTTGCAATAAAAGCTGGTAGTATACTGGTTTCTATTAGGGCTAAAGTGTCACTTGCAAATCAGTAAAAGTGATCCTTCCACTCTGTTCAACAGTGCTGAGCCCTCACCTGGAGGTTTGTGTCTAGTTTTGAGCCCTGCACTTCAAGAACAATGTGGACAGACTGGTAAGAGTCCAGTAAAGATGAACACAAATGATTAGAGGTCTGGGAAACAATTTACAGGGAAAGGCTGAAAGAACTGGTATTATACAGTCTGGAGAGAAGAGAAGACTGAGGGGTTGATAAGTCTTCAAATACCTAAGGAGTGATTATAAAGAAGATGATTATAGGCTGTTCTCTGTGGCCACAGGAAGCAGAAATGGGAGCAATGAACTCAAGCTGCAGCAGTAGAAATTTAGATGGGATATTAAGAAGAACTTTTTCACCATGAGGGTAGGTAGGGGGGAACCAACTACCCAAAGCATTTGTGGAATATCTATTCTTGGACATTTTCGAAAGTAAGACTGAGACACTTGACTGAGTTTAGTCCAGAAGAATCCTGCCTTGAGCAAGTGTTAAACTAGATGATCTTCATGAGGTTACCTTCCAGCACTACTTTTCCATAATTTGCTCTGTGTAGAAAACATTACATCATGTAAGCTTATTGTTTGAAAAATGGAATCTGTTCATGTAGTTAAAAACTGTACTCAGTCAGATGCTAACTACTGAAGATTATAAGTAGATGAATATATGCTAGGCTTTTTGCTTTCCAAACACCTCATCACTGTCTGTATATAATGTTATGGCTAGTTCTGACATTTTCCTTTCTTATGACAGAAATATAAACTACTAAATATACCTTTATTACATGCTCTGCAACTAATATTCCTGCGTATCTGTTGGTCTTTTTCTTTGGTGGTGGCTGCATTCTTCAGTGAATTTTTTTTTTGTAGTTTTTATTTTACAAATATTTATACAGGTTAGAAGTTATGCAGCTGGTATGTGCTTAGAAGTAAAAGATGCCAGAATTAAAAAGCACTTACGATATTTTATGTTTTATAAAATGCTGTACAAACACCTAGTGAATGAATTGATTCCCCTTGAAGTTGCGTAAGATTTGCAATGGATTTTACACTCTGCTTCAGCCAAAAGGATAGCTTTTAAAACCTGTTTTTCTTAATGGGGTAAATGCAAAGAACTAATCAAGGAAATCAAGAACTGATCTTTTACAAAAATACAATAATACCTGCTTGATGAAGATTGCAGTAGGAAGTTGTGTTTTAGCTACATCATGGTATTCAGAGCTCCAGTAAAATAGTCTTACATTAGTTTTCTGGGTATATTGCAAACTAGGCTCACCTGCTGTGCAAAACTCAATGTCAAACCATGGTCCTAGCTACAGGATAAGCTGTAGTGCAGGTTTTTTTTTCCTCTCGTCATCCGTTTCTGGCGCACCTGAATGCATAGGCTAATGTGTCATGTCATGGGTCTTTCTTGATTGAATTTTGCAAGTCTTCTGCTCTTAGACCAGGCTCTGGACTCCAGTATGCTGCTTATCTGTTGTCTTTACCTGGAACCTTCAGCTGGGTAGTACACATAGGTTCTTCCTTTTTGGAATTGGTGACCCTTGGACATTTTCAAACAAGATGATTGTTTCTTCTAGCAGTAAGAGTTTTCTAGAGAAAAAGAATCCTAAAACAACAAAATGTCAACTTGCATATCTGTCTTACTTAAAGGTTGGTATCCTACAGTCCAGCTTTATCCAGGCACACCACTGAAGTCTTTGAATTTGAATCAGGTTCCTCTGAATATGAAAAATTAAAAGTGGATGTTAGGAAGAACTTTCTAATCCTGATGGTGGTTGGTCACAAGAATGAGTTACTTAACTTGGAAAAGTTCCATCACTGGAAGATTTTAGGTGCAGGTTAGACAAACACTTGGCTGGCATGATGTAGACAGGAGTGATCCTGTCTAGAACAGGGGGTTGGACTAAATGACCTTATGAGGTCCCTGCTACCCTTATCTTTTCTATGATTCTGTGAACTTCCTAAGAAGAGGATACCTTCAAATCCCATTTGACTTTTTATTATTATTTTGTCCTCTGGTCCTCATCTTTGAGTAGGTTTTTTGTTTTTATTCTGTTTTGTGGTTTTTTTTAAAGATCTTCTAGGCTTAAAATTGAGCCATGGGTTTCAAGACCAGTGGTCCCTTACCCAACTGGAGTAACTGAGAGTTGGTCTAACTTGAACTATTCTTTTCTTTTCCATTTGCTTTTTTACACACAGCTATAGGGTTAACTCAATATGTTTATTGTTTATAGAATAAACAGCCTGTTAACTGGGCTACCATCATAATTGCAGCTCCAGGTCCATTACCACCTCAAGTATCACCACCTTTCCCCAATCATATGAATCCATTTTCTTTTTCAGTGCCCACAGTAGTCTGGCCTGTAACTGAGTCTTCTGTGTCCAACTCCTCTGTAACAAAAAGAGAAGCTTGCCTCAGGTTTAACAATACAAATACTTTAGTTTTAGTTCTAGGTACCCAAGAGGAATTGCAAACTTTTTTTTAGCATCAGTGTGCTCTTGAGTGTGTTAATGTCTGTGTCTATGCTAGGAAAAAGGAAAAGGTGTAGGTTAGGCTTTATTGAGCATGTGGAGATGTATATGCTTGGTTTTTGCCAGTCTCAGATATTTCAGTTCAAAATTTTTAGTTCATAGATTTAGTAGATTTTAGGGTCAGAAGGGACCTATTAGATCATCGAGTCCAACCACCTGCCCTTGGCAGGAAAGAGTGCTGGGGTGAGATGACCCCAGCCAGGTGTTTGTCCAATCTCCTCTTAAATACCTCCAAGGAAGGGGACAGCACCACTTCTCTTGATAGCGTATTCTATATTTTTGGCACCCCTCACTGTAAAGAATTTTTCCGATGTCCAGTCTAAATTTGCTCTCCTTCAGTTTGTGGCCATTCTTTCTAGTTACCCCAGTGGGCACCCTGGTAAACATTGTATCCCCTATTTCCTGCTGTCCCCCCCGATGAGTTTGTAAACAGCCACAAGATCACCTCTCAGCCTTTTCTTACGGAGGCTGAAAAGATTCAGGTCCCTCAATTGGCTCTCAGAGGGATTTTTCTGTAGGCCTTTAACTAGACAGGTGGCCCTCCTCTGAACCCTTTCCAGGTTATCTACATCCCTCCTGGAGTGCTGCACCCAAAACTGGACACAGCACTCCAGCTGCAGCCTGACCAATGCCAATTAGAGGGGAAATATCACCTCCCTAGACCTGTTTGTGATGCAAGAAAGAGTGCAGTTAGCTTTACTTATTACTTCATCACATTGGTGACTTTGTGTTCATTTTGGAGTCGACTCTAACTCTGAGATCACTTTCCGCAGTTGTACTACTCCGAGTAGTACCTCCCAGGCTATAGGAGTGTTGATGATTCTTCCTCCCTAGATGCCACAGATGGCATTTATCTTTGTTAAACTGCATCCTATTCTGGTCCGCCCACTTCCCCAGTCGGTCCAAATCTACCTGGATTCATTCCCTGAGCTCTAGTTTGTTTACCTCCCCCCATTGTTTAGTGTCGTCTGCAAACTTGGACAGTGTGCTCTCTACTCCCTCGTCCAAGTCACTAATGAAGATATTGAACAGAGCCTTGGGGAACTCCACTACCCACGTTTCTCCAGGTAGAAACTGACCCATCCACCACCACTCTCTGGGTGCATCCCATAAGCCAACTTTCCACCTACCGGACTGTGTAAGAATCTACCTTGCAACTATTTAGTTTATTTATAAGAATTAGGTACGACACTGTGTCAAAGGCCTTTTTAAAATCTAAGTAAATAACATCTACCTCTATTCCTTCTTCCAAGCATTTTGTGAGCCAGTCGTAAAAAGAAACCAGGTTAGTCGGGCAGGATCTGCCTGCTATGAACCCATGCTGATTGCCCCATAGCATTATTTTACCTGTTGGTCCCCCACGTATGTGATCCTTAACAATTTTCTCAAAGGTCTTGCCAATGATAGAGGTGAGGCTAACCGGCCTATAGTTACGTGTTTCCTCCTTCTTCCCCTTCTTGAAAATAGGGACCATGTTGGCCCTTTTCCAGTCCTCTGCGACCTGTCCTGAGTACCATGAGTACTCAAACAGTTGCAGCAGCAGATCCTCTATGACTTCAGCTATTTCCCTAAGTACCCTAGGATGAAGATCGTCAGGGTCTGTTGACTTAAATACATTCAACCACTCCAGGTGCCCCTTTACTAGATCAGCACTAACAGTTGGTGGGTTGGTATCTATCTCGTGCTTACTTAAAGTCCTATTGGGATGCATGTTTGTATTTGTCCAGGAACACAGATGCAAAGAAATCATTTAGTAGCTCTGCTTTGGCCATCCTATCTGTTACCAGTTGCCCTGGTCCATCTTGAAGGGGCCCTATGTTACTCTGCACTTTCTTTTTGCTTCCTATGTATTTAAAGAATGGCTTTCTATTATCCTTAACTTTTGCTGCCAGCCTAAGCTTCATTCCTGCTTTGGCTGTCCTCACTGCTTCCCTGCAAGCTCGAGCAAAGCAGGTATATTCGTCCTTGGTGGCTGCCGCCTGCCTTCACAGCCTGTAGACCTCTCTTTTCCACTCCAGGGTCTCCTGGATTTCCCTGCTCAACCGAGAGGGGTTCTTTGCTTTTTTGCCGCCCTTTATGTGTATTGGGATGGGCCCTTTCTGTGCCTGCAGAATCAGACCCTTGAGAAATGCCCACCCTTCTTGGACTCCCATCTCTCTGATGCTTTTTCCTGTCAGTCCCTCCCTAACTAATCTCCTGAGTTTGTTGAAGTTGGCCTTCCTGAAGTCTGTCACTTCAGCCTTACTAGTTATCCTCCCAGACTTTTGCCAGGTAGGAAACTCTATTAATAGCTGGTCACTATCCCCTAGGTTACCTTGTACCTGCAGATCCCCCACCAAGTCATCAACTGTGGCCAGCACCAAGTCTAGTAAGGCATTTCCCCTAGTGGAAACATTTACTTCCTGTGATAGGTGAAGGTCCTGTAAGCAGGTTGGAAACTTATGTGAAAGGGGAAGACCTGGCCACTTGTTCCTCCCAGCAGATGTCTGAGAAGTTTAGGTCACTCATGACAGCCAGGTCCCAAGAATTCTTAACCCATCCCCCTGGTGTGGAGGTCTGTAATTCATATTGTAGGATCTTTTACTACAGTACATTTATGTTAAAACAAGGGTGTCTGTAGCAGGCCACTAAGGTGCTTGCTACTTGAAGAGCAGGAACGGCCACCAGGTGCCAGTTGCCAGGGCAACCGGGAGGAGCTAGGGGCCCACACCTGTGGAGTCAGCTGACCGG
Source organism: Crocodylus siamensis (assembly GCF_052110815.1). Lineage (NCBI taxonomy): Eukaryota > Metazoa > Chordata > Crocodylia > Crocodylidae > Crocodylus > Crocodylus siamensis. The sequence goes on along the minus strand of NC_143397.1, from coordinate 91,013,096 downwards.
AAGGGGCAGGGCTGACTCCTATAAAGCACAGTCTGGAGGCTGAGAGAGGGGGTCTTGGCTGGCAGCTAAGGAGGAGTGCTGCCTAACTAAGCAAAGGGGAAAGGCCTGAACGTGAGCAGCCTGTTATGCTGGTGAAGGATGGAGCACCCGCGGAGTGCGACTCAAAGGAGGTTAGCTTTGCGGTTTAGCTTTGTGTTATTGTTTGCTGTTGTCTACCGGAGGACCGGGTGAAGCTATAAGGGGATGGAGAAGGGGATGGGGGAACCATGACAGTGTGGGAGCCCCAGCCCCAGGGGGTGGGCAGCAAGAAAGCATCCAGTAAGACTAAAGAACGTCTGGTATATCCGCGAGGCTTGGGGCATGTGGTACAGGGGTGGTTGGAGCCACGCAGAGCCCATAAGGCTGGGGTGCATCTGAACCCCATTCCAGAAAACGGGGCCAGTCTAGGACAGGAGAACTGGGCCAAGAAGACTAAAGGGAGCCTCCCTATCATACACATAAGACCAATATATGATATAGCGAGGTATGGATAGGCAGCTTGGCACAGTATAGAGGGTAACTAAAGGGGGAGCACGGCAACCCCGAGGTTCCCGTCCTGTCACAGTGTCCAACCCCAAAGGGCTGGATGAGAACCATGGGGCTAGTCTGTGTGTGTCAGCTCCAGTCTCGCACGCCACATGCAGCACGCGCTAGTCCCAGCCAGCATGCAGGCCCGTGGGCCAGTTTGGATTGTGCTACACATGACACAATCCAAGATACAAGATAGGTTCAAGAATTAATGCCATGGACAAAACATCGTATGTGGTGAGACTTGCCTTCTGTCTGCTCTCTTGGTGTGCATTGAGTGTAGATTTGAAATGCAGCTCATGGTAGACATATTTTTATCATGGTAGACAGCTTTGTATTTGGAACTTAAATTTGAATATAAGATGCCATCCAGCTTTGAGATCTAGATTACAAATTTCAGCATCACTCAAAATTGATTAAATCTCACTTTTTCTATTATGTGTTGGGATACTGACACAGAACCCAAACTTCTGTGCATTAGATCCTGAAGGCCTTAACTGCTGTAGGCTAAATTTCCCTTCTAGAACTTTTACCTCAAATGCTAAATGATAGGGGGCAACTGTATTTCAGTTTTTGTTAACTACTTTTCATAAACAGTAACATAGAACCTCTTTGACGGTAGGGTAATGACAGATGTAACTTAATTTCCCCCATTCTAGCTCTTTCTCACCATTCCCCCTAGGACAGGGATGTCAAACTCATCCAGCCTCCTGGACTAGACAAGTGGGGTAAGGCAGGTCTGCAGGTTGGAACAGACCCCCAGATCTGCCCTGCATTCCCGAACTTGTCGTGGAGCAGAGTGGGTGGGTGCAATATGTTGCCCGATCCTGCTCCAGCCACTTCAGAGCTGCTGCTGCATTCAACATGGCCCCAGAGTGACTACTTTAGGGCTATGCTGTATTTGGTGGCCACTCTGCAGCTCTGGACATGAGCTGGAGTAGGCACTGTATACAGCCTGTGAGTCAGATGTGTGGCTTGGTGGGCTGGATCTGGCCCACAGGCCATATCTTTGACACTCCCGTCTTAGGATATGTAAACAGTAGAAGAATATCCATGAAATTTAAAGTATCCTTTAGGTTTCTGAGTTGTGCTTTTAAGTACATTTGTGCTATGGAGCCCAGAAAACATGCCATCCTTCTCCCCACACCTTCAATCTTTTCACAATGGATATTTTCCTACAATAAAATATAATGCATTCTGTCATGTCATCATTTATTCTGGTAGCTATATTGATGTTGGAAGTTTAAACACAAAGTCTAAGTAGCTTGCATCTGGTCATTGCATATGATCTGTGACTATACATGCATGTGTAACATATGGGAGCTACACTTGAAGCTGTGATGGTTTACCAGTTGGATATCTGAAGCTGGAGGGTTTAAATGATTCTTAAGTCATGAGTCATGAAAGTGCCCTTTGCTACACTTTACTTCCTTTGTACTTTTCCTGAACACAGTATTTGATCAAACTCTACAATAGTGTAGATTTGTTTTATTTAATTTGTTTCCTGTCATGATAAATCAAGATGCATCATATCTCCAAGTGACCAGCTTATTACTTTTTTTTTAAAGTTATAATCTCTTCAGATTTTAGAAGATGTGTGTGTTTTTGTGAACACTGAAGGAGTATTGGTCTTTCTAATTCTTGAGAAATGGTATTTTTAATAGCAGGGGCAAATGGGTGTCATTTTCACTGAATATGTAATCAGGTTAAGTTTCAGTAGCTGTCAACATTAGGTACCACAGAAATGTATTCACAGATTTGCCTATTTCTAAAATGGGTTTAACTCAATAGGCATTCCTAAAAGCTTCATCTTCACAGGTTTTGAAATTGCTCTCTAAAGTGTTTTCACAGTCACTGAAGTGACTGTTTAATTCAGCAATTACTTTTGATACTCAGCATGCTGATTTTTCAATATAAATATCACTAAACTGAACACTCAATCCCTTTATGGAATGTGTTCATAAAAGTCCCTTCAGTTCATTCCATAGCGTTGATGGATATTTGATTCTCCCGGTTGACTGAGCCTCCTTTTGCTTTTTCTATACATAATTACAAGCAAACTTTGGTAATGTTTATTTTATTGATTTAAAGAAAATGTTTAGACTTTCAATCGCAGCATAATTTAGCTCTTAATACTTTAGACTTTTATTTGGCTGCTCTGTGTTATAGCAGACGTTATTTTTATGAGCTTCTGTAATTTGTTTTCTTTTTAATTTTTTGTAACATCTTGCTTTTTTTATCCTCTCTTGTTGTAGCAGAGACCTAAAGAATGACTAGCAATAACAGATAATTAATCCAAGCAGGATAGTGTAGATATGGTAGCAAAATCTGAGGAGTAGAATTCTCTGCAGTGAGCTCTGTGAGGTTCTATCAGATACTTCAGAGAAATTATTGATGTCTTCATTAAAATACATTGCTCCCTGACGCAACTTGAGGAACCTGCAGAATCTCACTGGGGAAAATGGGCAACTTTTTATCACCAGTCACCGCTGTAGAGTTTAGCACCCTGCAAGGGACTCAACAGCCTAAGCCTGATTTTATTTATTTATTTATTTATTTTTTATGTCTAGTCTTTATGGCATGGCTGAGCATATGAGTGTGTTCAGCAGTCCATTAAGCTAGCTCAGCAGTTCATTCAGCTGCCAGTGTCCTCCCAAAGAGTACTCTTTGCCCTGGCAGTACAGCTGCTGTAGTGGTATTCACATGGAATCACCAGAAGTATGTATATGCATGCACTTTTGTGGCATGGTGGTGGTAGTTGCTGTTTGCTGCCAGAAGTCCTGGTGACCAAGTACTATTTGTATGTAGTAGCTCATGGGAAGATCCAGGATTTTATGACGGGTAAAAAAAATTTAGGTAGAGGGGAGGAACCCACCCATTGCTGTTCTGATTTTGGCTGGAGTGTGGCAGGAGCAACTTGGAGTTGCCTGCCCTTCCCATCCCACTCCCAGATCTGTTGGGGACAGCCACAACTGCAGCAATGGCAGGCAGGGGTGGGAAGGAATGGGAGCGGGGATGTGCTGTTGAGGAAGGAAAGGAAGGAGGTGTGAGATATTTACCTTTCTGGGGACTTAAAAAACCAAGTCCCTGGCTGCTGCTGCCACAGTGGAATCAGAAAGGGGAGGTGCATCCACACTACTGCATCTCCTAAGGATCTGCCCTTGTAGTAGCCTCTTAGGAGACCCTTTTCCTGCACCAGAAGGCCATTATACTATGTTCTATACTCGTACAGAGAGAAGAGATGGTCACTGTTCCAGAGAACCTTAAGGCATCAGATGGGTACTGACAGATGGGCAGAGCATAAGGAGACAATGGATGATACTGCTTAGTATGATCCAAGACATTTGTAGCATGTCAGCAGCTGTGCTAAATTAGAAATTATATCTAAGTGTTATTTAAAGAGGAATCTAAAGGAGCTCAATGAAGTGCCTTTGTGGGAGACTGTGAAGGGGTTTGAATGCAAAAATAAGCAGTGTGTGTTCCATGTGATTAAGAAGGGAGAGCACGTTGAGGGACTTAGAAAGGATTGCCATGGTCAAGTGAATAATCTTTGCCACGATCTAAATAGATGCTCAAGAAATATTCCCAGTGTCATGCGTATAATGGGGGGAGGGGAGCTTTAAGTTTTGTTTGATCACCAGTTCAAAGAATTTCCAAGGGATGTACAAATATGCAAATTATTTTCAGACTCCTTTCAAGCAGAAGCCCAACAAGTAGAGACCAAAGTTCAGTTAGCATTGTTCCAGTCTACCACTGTATAAAGAAGCTGAAATAATCTGTTTCTGTCATGTGACAGATATTATAGGTTTGCACGAGAGAGAATTGCTGCTTGTAAAGACCTTGGTGGAAGTACTTACATTTGTAACCAGATCATTTATTTGACCCTGAATAAGTGAATATTCAGTTGCCTAAGATTTGAGTCTTTTTCTCTGATTTGTGTTTTAGCACTGGAAACCAAGCTGAACATCAAGAACCTTCGGGTTAAGTGGAATGGTACCAGTCACTTAATTTATATGCCATCCCTTGCAGCTCTCTATGTTCTGTATTTAGTTCCTCTGTAAAGTGCTGCATCCACTTGCAGCACTTAAAAACAATTATGCACTTACTCCTAAGTGACTACAAAACAGTAACACTTTTTCACTTCAGGAGTGCTTTCCATCAAATTTGTTTTTGTAAACATTTAATTAAGCTGGATAACAACTCTGTGAGTTAAGGATTATTTCATTTTCCATGTGGGAAAAACTAAAGCATAGGAAAGTTTAGTGAGGGTCTCAAATGAAATAGCCTTAATGCTTCCTTCCCAGTGTCCTATTCTGTTATATGCAAAACCCCTCTTCCTCTTTAACTATAAAATTATATGTTAATTTGCCTGGGATCTGAGTACCACACTTAATTATCAACATGGGCTTAGAGCAGCAAAATGTTGCCACCAGTCACGTTAGGCCTTTAATTGTGAAAGCATTTTTCTAGATCTTGTTAGGAAAAGATGAGAGAGGTCTGGACTTCAGACATACCATAATTCTCCATTTGTTGGAGTAAGCTTAAGTTGAGGAGAAAAAAAAACTTTCCTGGGCTTCTAGAAGAAGATTTTTTAAGTATCAAGATTTGTTGGCAAATAGTTGAGGAGCTAATTGAATCTCTCTGTAAGTACAAAGCCATACATAGAGCTGCCCGTGGATTGGAAGCTAGGAGACATGTCTTTTTTTTCCCACGGTCATTTAACTTCCTTTTTTAAGAAATGCATCTCATTCTTTATATCAAGTAAGTTTTAATAAATATGCTTTATGAGCTGTTTCCTGGCTTGTTACTTGCACCTGCACTTTTCTCACTCCTTTCCTTAACAAATGGTGATGTATCATGACATTGTGCATGAGTTTGGTACTTCTCTAGCTGAAGTTTCAAATTAGAATCCCATGTTCATGAATTTTTGTAACTAAGAGCTTTACAAATGTCTTTGCAAGATCTCTTAAAATCACCCTTACTTGTTACATTTTTACTGGGAAAAAAATGTTCAAATTTGGATGTTTTACTCCGTGAATGTGTACGTGTTTCATAGCAACAAGGCCTTGTTGGGAAAATTGTATATGAAATGCTGTGACAGGAAATTAATTTCCAAAACAGCACTCAAATCAAAAGCTGGTTAAATTGTTTTGTTGAAACTTTTTTGAACAAAATATAATTTCCTGATTTTAAAAAAAAAAAAAAAGGAAAGGAAAAAAAAATTCATAGATTTCATAGACATTAGGGCTGGAAGGGACCTCGGGAGATCATCGAGTCCAGCCCCCTGCCCAAAGGGCAGGAAGTCCGCTGGGGTCATAGGATCCCAGCAAGATAAGCATCCAATTTACTCTTGAAGGTGTTCAATGTAGGTGCTTGAACCACCTCCGCTGGCAGACTGTTGCAGACCTTGGGGGCTCGGACAGTAAAGAAATTCTTCCTTATGTCCAGCCTGAAACGGTCTTGCAGGAGTTTGTGACCGTTCGACCTCGTCATCCCTTGGGGTGCTCTGGTGAACAGACGTTCCCCCAGATCCTGGTGGTCACCCCTGATAAACTTATAGGTGGCCATCAGATCCCCCCTGAGCGTACGCTTTTCCAGGCTAAAGAGTCCCATGGCTCTCAGCCTGTCATCGTAAGATCTGTTTTCCTGACCTCTGATCATGCGCGTGGCTCTCCTCTGGACTCTCTCAAGCTTCTCCACATCCTTTTTGAATCGTGGAGCCCAAAACTGGACGCAGTACTCCAGCTGCGGCCTCACCAAGGCCGAGTACAAGGGAAGAATGACGTCCCGGGATTTGCTCGAGAAGCATCTATGGATGCAAGCCAGCATTTTGGTCGCTTTACTAGCCGCAGCATCGCATTGCAGGCTCATGTTCATTGAGGTAAATGTCTATTTTTAACAGTTTCCCAGGTCCCAAAAGCTTGCCCAGCAGTTTTCCCAACAATACAGTTGGCCCACTAAAAGATATCACAAAAGATCTTTGTCTCGTTACATTAGTAGAAAGATTACAATGGACGTCTTCATTTTTGCCTGTGTTTCTTCAGTGGGGGGAGCTAATTCCCAGTTCCTTACTCAAGTTCTTGCTTTTACTAACATCTTCTGAATGTTAAGCATTTTGTTTTTGCTGCGCAGATTAATGTTGAGAATGTGTACTGTGCCCTGCCTCTTAGTGTTAGACTGCTCAGCAGCTTGATAGTCAATTGACTACTTTTAGTGAAGACCTGGTGCAGCAAGGATTTAAATACATTCATAATTTTGAGCACATGCATATAATGCTCATTAATATTAAGCATAAAGTTATATATCATTTGAATGTGAGTCTATATGCATTTGAAGTGAATTATTAAAAGCTTCCAGAATCAACCTTTCGAACACTTGCCATGAGATTTCACAATCTACTTACTTGATAAATAGAGTTAATATTCTCATGATGTTTTGTAATATAGTGGCTGTTACAAATATTTCTAACAGCACCTTCACTTTTTGTTTTTATTGGATTTCTTTTTTGTAACCCTCAAGAGGCAAAAAAAGTCAACATTTTGATTGTGAAATAGTAAATTTGAGAGGCATGAACGGAAGGAAGATAAACATAGTGCTCTGACAGCAATAATTCCATTCCAGTCTAAAAAAACAAACTGGAAGAAACATCTTAGTTTTATCTCTCAGGTGACATAATTTTGCCTGGGCTTGACTGTCAGCTACTATCAGGCATAAAACTTTGTTTTCCTTCTTTTTCTGAAGAAATGGCTTGCATTCTTAACTTTCAGAATACAATGTAATTTTCAGAACTTTCTCTTTTTTATCTGCAGAACGTAAAGACTGGGGCAGGAGTAACTTGTTTTTGTTGATTTCTAATCATTTGTTAAAAGATCTAACATTTATCCCTAGGATTCTGAAAGCACACAGGACCTTGCAGAGGAACTTTACACTAACTTTTAGAGGTACTTACCTTCATTGCCATATCAGGCCCCTGGGTTAGTTACTGAATTGGCATCTTTTTTCCATTAAAGATTATGTTCTTTACCTGACATGGCACCCAACTCTTAGAATGTTTGGTGCTTTAGGTCTCAGTGACTGGAATGAAGAGATTTTATTTAAATGGATGCTGAGATTCAAATGCAGAATGAGTTTCTACCCTCATGGCTAATCATAGAAGAAGTTTAAAAAAGTAAAACTATTGTATCATAAGGACTCAGAAACCCCCCCCCGCCCCAACCTCCCCCCCACAACTAAGTAGAACCCCAGATGTACTGAAAAAGAAAAAGAACAAAAACAAACCTGATTTTTAAGCTAGCTGCATCACAGTGCAGGGCCAGACTCATGCTTTTTGATTATGTGAGAATAGAAGCGTGGTTGGTAATGTTTCATAAAATAGTCAGAATTGTTGTTTCCCAGACATGACCTGTTGGAATGATCTCCATTGCAGTGAAGTTGGTGGTGGGAAGTTGATCTGTTTGTTGCTAGGTATGAATGAAAGAAGCTTTGTTTTTGGGGGGATTTTGTTTTTTTAAGTTTCTCACCTTGACATTTCTGTATGTGTGAGTGGTTGGTTTGGTTGATTGCTTTAAAGGTATTAGGCCCAGCAGCTTGCTCTTTATTTTTTTTCTCTTCCCTGGAAATTTGCTAAGAGATTTGGTGGGGTTATGTGCATTTTGTTCTGCACAGCTTCCATGGAGTGCGGCTACTCATGCTCTCATCCTGCTGCAGTCCCATTGCAGTTTGTTTTTTTAAAACTACTTTAAACAAATAAAGTAGTGTAATTTATTCAGTCCCCTTGTTCAAGGTAGGATCACTTCTACCGAAATCAACATAGACAAGTAAGTGCCTGTCTAACCTGCTCTTAAAAACATCTAAGGGTGGAGATTCTGCAATTTTGGGGGGTCACCTATGCTAGTACTTTACCATTGACATAGTGAAAAAGATCTTAGTAATATTCAGCCTAAATTTCTCTTGCTGCAATTTTAAGACCATTACTCCTTGTCCTGTCCCATGCAGCCACAATTTTTCTCCATCCTCCATATAAACCCCGTTCAGGAATGTGAAAACCAGATTCCCTCAGTCTTCTCTTCTACGGGCTAAACAAATTTACTTCTTCCCTTTCCTCATAAATCAAGTTTCCTAGACCCATAATTGTTTTGTAAGTCTGTGGTTCCCAAAACTGGATGTAGTTTTCCACACGTACCTCTTCCTCCTGACCAAGTGAGGATCTGGAAAATAGAAGGGTTTTTTGTGTTCTTTCTTTCTATAAAGTTACTTCATTTGGAACAGTGAAGCAGCTGCTTTATCTGGAGAAATGCCATTTATTGTTATGACATTCCTTTGTGTGCTGTCAGGCTGTTAATATAAGGGAATTTTTCATGTTCACATTCTTCTTTAATGTGCCCTGTATTAATTTGTTGCTTCAGAGCAGAGAAACAGGAAAGTGCTCCAGATCAACAACCTGCCATGCAGGTCGGGCTCTTCCATTCTAGTGATACCTCTCATTTTCCTTCCAGGTCGTTTGTATTCGTTCTACATGGAATGCGCTTTCGCCAAAGCTGAGTTGTGACAGGCGTCCGCTCATTTTAAAAACACTGAACGAACTGTTTGCCCTGGTTCCCTCATTAACGGTGAACACAAATGACTATGAGGTATGTCTCTTAGGTCTGAAGTGGATATTTATGCATGTGAGTTTTAAATGTGTTACCTCGTTTTAGAGACATCTCTAGTCTGATTGTAACAGTTCATGCGACCCTTACAGTTGCACGGTATTTTCAAGGTGCTTTTATATGCCTTAACTACTTGATCCTGTGAGTTCAGGTAAGAACATGCCTATTCACCTCCCACAGCTGCAGTGTTGGCAATAGGCTTCATATCTCAAGAACCCTGGGCATATGGGAAAAGATACTCTTCTCTTATTACAAATAATTCTGCAGTTTTTGGATGCTCTCTTTTTCCCAAAGTTGAGGTGGATTTTGGGTGCCCTCTTTTTTCCCTTTTTCATTGAGTGACTGGAGTTGGAAGCCGTTTCCTTTGGACAGGCAGACAACTGACATGGCTTTTGTTTTCACTTCCATGGTCACTACAGATTGAGGAGCAAGGGGTGGCTTGGCTTTGTCTATTTTCTTCTCTTTCTCCCAGGAAAAAAGTGGGATGTGGAGAAAGAAGATGCATATGTGCACTCTGTTCATTGCTTCCTTTTCTGACATGAAGCACGTGGGGAGGAGCAGGATGCCACCAAGATTCCGTGCAGGGTTTGAAATACGGGGTTGGGGGGTCTGAGCCCCCTTTTAAGAAACAAGAGCCCCCATAAGCCCTCTTATAAGAGAGGAGAGTCCCAGACTACCCCACACCTTTCTAAGCAGCTCAAGCACAGAACCTTCCCAAAGAGCTGGAGTGTAATTCAAACTCTGTCCCTGTGGTTGGATATGGGATGCAGTATAATCAGCATTTGAATACCAATATGATAGGTGCCCTAGATAGATAGCTGAATGTGCTGATGTTTTTCAAACATATATCTCTTGCCCTGCAAATTATGCTGGCTCAATCTTTAAGCCTGAAAGCCATGCTTTGATTCTGCCATGTAGATATGTCAAGCTATTTCACTGTTATAGTCCTAAAAAGAAAGAAATTTCAATAGTGGGTGCAGTTCATTTGTAAAGTTGTGGGGAGGGAGGGGAAATTTCTCCTTCACACAAGCAGAATTCAGGAGCAGATTACCAGATTAAGTGTTTTTGATATGTATTTTCAACCTACCAGCAATATACAGAAAGACACCTGTGTTGTTTTAACCACTGAGCCGTAGTGTTTTAATTCCCTCTTAAGGCTTTTAGCAGATCTTTTGGCTACTTTTTTTCTTTCATAATGCAGTAATTCTGTCTTCAGGTTTCAGGTTAGCAGGTGACTCTGCTGTTGTGGTTTCTAGACTGTGGAACTCTCATCTCCTTAATCTGTCTCATTTCTTCTCTTTCTTCTTTGTCTTTTTTTATCTCTCTCCCCCATAGGCAATGCTTTATTTTAAGCACAGTTGGGTAGAGCATAGAGAACCTTTTACACTTTTTTTCTTTCTATTTTGAAATACTCACTTTGTCTGGTTATGGTTAGAGGGTATATTTTTATTATACTTTTATTATTACTTTCATTGTAGTTTGTTTGTTTTTTTTCTTGTACTAATGAAGTGTTTTGAATTCCTCAAACCATATCTGAGTTCCTAGTGCTGGAAATCAAAGGCTGGTTCTGGAAATTGTAATCTGTTGAGATAACATATTTAACTGAAGTGCTTGTGCTGGAATGCAGCCTCTCTTCCCTTCCACAAACTTTAAAAGATTTGAACCTCAGTCCTGTACATCCTGAATTCATTGTGACTACTTGTATGCTTAACATTAAGCATGTGCATCAGTGTTGCAAGACCTAGCCCTGGAGGAGGGAAGTTGCCGTGTGTGCATGTGCTTATGCATGTGCGTGTACTGAACCAGATAAATGACGGTCACTTGTACTACAGTATCAAGGTATTTATACTAGACTAATCACTGGGGTATCCAATACTAGGACTGTGCAAAATGGCAATGTTTCATTTCGATTTCAGATTCTCTGTTTTGAAGGAACAGTGTTTCGTTTCACTGTTTCGAAGCACTATTCCAAAACTATTTGTCAAAACTGTTTTGCTGTTTCAATGCTGTTTCGATACGTTTTGGCATTTCGCCCATAGGCTATAATGGGGAATCACAAAAATCCCTATACCTTTGTCATTTCGTGCCTGATTTGGATGAAAACAGCAGGGATGCTAGCCCCTTCTGAGGCCATGAAGCCTGCCAGCTGTCAAGGAGAGAGGTGCAGGGGGTTTCTGGGAAACTACACTTTGTCACGGAGTAGGGTCCCTAGTGATGGCTGTGATACCCACAGGGTCATGTGACGCTGCCAGCTCCACCCTGCGGGTGCCTTTTCTTCTAACCTGCCACCACATCTTGTTGGAAAAGGTAATAGATAGGGAGGCTGCCCTTGAGTTTCGGCTCAGTCACAGTCCTAATGGACCCCACTAAACTTTGTAGGTTCTTGAACCCCTTGCTAGGACCCGCTTTAATTAGGTGCCTCAAGGGGACACCCTAAGCCTTATGGGCTAGATGCGTGGTTCCAACCATCCCTTACCATGCCCCATGCCTTGCAGATAGTATATCAATATCGTCCTTGTAATGAGCTCTCTACCTTTTGTTGTTGCTGGGCACTCTATGCCCCTGTTGCTGTGCTGTCACTGGTGCTGGGGCCTCTACACGACAGTAGTGTGCTCCAATGAGACCTCTCCTCCCCTAAAGCCTCAGCCCAGTCCACCACTTTAAATAACAGCAGGTAAGCAGCGCACTAACACTAGCATCTCAAGCAGCCAAACTGTTACAGAGGCTTTCTTTCCTTTCCTCCAGCAGCTGCCAGAGAATTCTCCCTGCCAGCCCCAGCCCTGGGGCTTAGATGTGCCCAGGGCCCTGCCTCCTTCCGGTCAGCTGACCATTAAGGTTGTATCCGTGTTGGTCTAAAGATATGGCACTGGTACACAAGGTTCTTTGGGTCAATCTGATGTCTTTTTGTAGACTAATGGAATAGTTAGAGAAATATATCTTAGCAACCTTTTGGGTTGAACTTATTCAGGCTGAGGAAGCACCTGCAGTCGGTGTGTGTGCTCTTCCTGGATGGAAAGAGTAGTAAAGAAGCCAGAGGCTGGCATACAATGCAGGCAAGAAAGGCAGTCAGTGAAAATGGAAAAGGAGGCGTCAGAGGGTGAGGGACAGGTTGGGGTAGCGGGGAAGGGGGCTGTAGCAGGTAAAAGTGGAGAAGTACCTGGGGAGTCAGATGTTTGGCAGGTTGTAGTGTGTCATAATTTCAATGTCTGTATTGAGTCCATGAGTTTCTGTACCTACGAGGTTGATCAAGAGCAGTTCATAGGCTCGTCTCCAAAAAGTGGTTTGTAAATTAAAACAAGCACTGAACCTCACTAATCTCATCACCAGAAGCCAACTTCCTGCAGCCCAAAGCACACCTAATGGATCGAAACCATGCCATGACAAGACATGCAAAACCTGCCAAGAATATCTCCAGTACAGAGATAACTTCACAATACATATCTCCATCGGGGCACCAAATGCTTTAATGGAAAATACATAGAAGGTACCAAGCAACAACTGTGTACCAGAATGAGCACGCACCAAATATCTATCAAAGACAAGAACACGTAGCTCCCTGTCTCCAATCTCTCAGGCCTGATCCTTGAAGGGAATTTACAAACCACTTTTCACAGTGGTTTTCACACTTTTACAAACTGCTGGCAGTCCCACTAGCTCTCCCAACCCTGGCAGGGTGCAGTTTTAGGTCATGCCCAGGACCCAGGGCCTCTTCCTTTCCCATATCCCCATTCCATACCTCGAAGTTCATCCTGGCATGGGAGCTCAGCAGGGACATGTTCGTCCATGCTGGCTGTTGATGCAGTGAGTGCTGCTTCTAGCTCTGAGAGTGGGGCATTAAATCATTCGGAAACCAGAAACCAAAAGAAAATGGATGTGGACAGAGTGAAGAGGGTGGCAGTCACTCCATCTGCAGGTGGAGCTTGGGGAACTCCAGCAGCAGGAAGTTCACCTTCAGGGACATAGACTGCTCCACCTAACCAGGATCCAAAGAGGTGCGGTGGGATGTCACAACATCCCCAGCAATGCTGAACACCCACGCACTTGGAATACTGGTTGGTGGACAGGTTAGGTGTTCCCAGGCAACCGTGGCCCGATCCAGCTACGTCTGGCTCCGGCTTGCCCAGCAGGCCAAGGGGTCACGCAGCAGAGAGAGGCAGCCACCAAGGCCTGAGCACTGCCTGCGTGATGGGGTCTGGTGATTCTGGACCATAGAAGCCATGCCCTTGGCCCACATTGGAAGCACCTTTAGTGGAGGAAGAGACTGGCTGGTGGATGGCATGTTGGCACAAGAAAATGGATTCCCTTCTTCCATGTCCCCTCACCTGTGCTCTTCTCTGTTCACCAGGACCACCGTCCAGTGATCCAGGGTTTTGCTGCTGCATATGCTCCCCTCCACCCTTGTGTCACACACAGCCACCAGCATGTGAACCATACTGGACCGCAACAGATCTAGCCATTTCTTGATGTCCTCCTTCAGTTGCTTCACTAGTGCCTGCACCTCTGGTGACAGTGGCTGCCCCAGCCAAGAACATTGATCCCTTGGAACTTCTGCATTTTGTTTTCAAGTTCCGTCACTACAGGGATCACCTGGCTTAGGAGGGCAACAGCCCTGTCCCCCCGCCAGGTGTCCCTCACTATGAGGTGCAGCCATTGTCGGTGACCATGAACCCGTGGGTTAGCTCGCCTTGCCCAATGAGCCATCCCTGCACCATGCGGTTCATGGCCTCCATGATCTTTGTTGCTATGTGGGACTTATCCATCACCTCGGCTTGAAGGAAAGCCCACCAATGACCTGACTGGTTATGAGGGAGAGGTAGGCATGATCTTCACCTTGGCTGCTCCAGATGTCCAAGGTAAAATGTAAGGCCACCTGTGGACCTGCCTTGCACAGCTCCTCCCTCAAGTACCCCCTGCGTGCCTCATACAGGGAGGGCACCAGCATCTTGCTGAAGGTGGCACATGTGGGCACTTTGTGGGGCCACAAGTGCCATGAGCCACCTGAACCCTGGCCGCTCAACTAAGGAGAAGGGCTGGCCATCGACAGCCAGCACCTTCCTAATGCTCTGGGTGACATCGCTCACCTTGGAAACGTTCCCCCCCTCCCCCCCGTGTGCCCACTTTTCCTCCACTGTTCCAGGGTGGCTTGCCTCTGCTTTGGGGATGATTCCCCTCCTTGGGCTTTGGAGAGAGAGCGGGGACTTCTTTTTGAGCACACTGCCACTGGTGTCAGGCTGAGGAAGGGCAAGGACATGGTGTCTGCGGAGATGCTCATGATGCTCATGCTTTTTGCCCCCTTGCCCCAGTTGGTTTTGGCTCGGCAGTGCAGGCAGGCAGCATATGTGGAGTTATCTGCCAGCTCAAAATGATTCCAGGCTACACTACCCACTCACTTCTAGGGTGTGGGTGCATGTGCAGCTGTTGCCTTTTCCTCCTCCTCAGCAGGCAGAGGCACAGCAACAGGAGGAGCAGACTCAACTGAGCCACTTGCCTCCACAACCTCTACCTCAGCTTCCTCCAAAGTGCCTTTTGGGGAAGGAGACCTGGCTGTAGGGTAAACCTGGGGGGTGTGGAGCACAAACTCAGATGATTCCCCCTCCTTCCTCAGAATTTCCCTTGCTGTGGCACTCAGATCCAGCTCCAGCTCCAGTTCCTCCTCTGGCACTGGAAGGATCAGCTTGGGAATTGAAATTGGGGTGAAGGAGATGGGGGTGCTCGTGCTGCTTGTTGTTATTATGGCAGGTGTTATTGGAGGGGATACGGACACTGCTTCCATCTCCTTGGTGCCACTAGCAGCAGAAGTGGCATGGCTGCTAGTTGTTGGAAAGAGGCTGCGTTTAAGTTTTGGGGCGGGAGGGAACTTAGAGCTCTCTCTCTGTCCCCTCTTCCACCCTGGCCAGAAGAGTGGCTACCTGCTTTTTCAGCACACTTCATGTTTGGTGTGCTGGAAAATCTGTGTGTTTCTGTAATGTAATGTGTGTATTTATGTAATATATGTTGTGCTTTCCTGAACAGTCAATGCAGACTGCCAGGGAAAACATAGATTTCTTTTGTGGCGAAAGAATTACAGAGAATAACAAAAACAAAAGGATGATTTAAGGGGGAGGAATAAATTGAAAGGAACAGATCAGGAAAGGGTATTGGGGTATTTTGGAAAGAATTGGATCACATTTGCTCAGAACAGACTAGCAAGTAGGAAGTGAGAGCCTTCCTGATGCTCCTGATGGTGCTGGAGGACAGCTCAGTAAGCTTACAAAGACACAGCTGACAGCTCATTTCAAGCAATGCTTTTATGCTTCTTCTCCATTCCTCCGCCAGTGCGCTGGCATTGGAAGGGACGTCAGGGAAGGATCACAGTCAGTGTCCAGCAATACATGTCAATTTCAGAGCAGTTCTTTCCCCCTCCTCTCCTTAGTTTGTATTTCCCTGCAAGCCCAGCTTTGAAACTCGAAACTGTTCAAAATTTTCAAAACATTTCACATGCCCTCATTTCACTTCAAAGCTGTTTCAAAGCTTTGCGTTTTGATTTGGTTTCGGTGTTTCAAGCTTGAAACGCATCAAAACACCTTTGAAACAGAATGTCCATTGAAATTTTGCACAGCTCTAGTATGCAAGTGTTGCTCTGAAAAATATGTAATATCCCTGATCCTTTGCATGCTTTAAATTTGTCTGTTACTTGAAATTAAAGTTGTTTTTTGTTTGTTTTTGTTGGGTTTTTTTGTTGTTAATTTTATAGAAATTTAAAGTTCAAGTTGTCAGCTTCCTTTGGAGTCATACTCAGAACAAGGTAAGTGAAGGATCAGAAAATGTTAGAATGTTCAGTTTTATATGTTAAAGGTACTTTCCTCTCCCTCTGAAAATATTACTGTCAGTGTCAGGTACCTATTTTCTGATATATTTTCTTTCTTGTCAATCCTACTGACTGACTCTTCCCCCCCCCCCCACCCCTCCACTGACTGAGCTTGGTGCCTGTTAGGGGTGTGAGATTTAGAACCTTATATATCTTTTCTGCTCCTCATCAGCACAAGAATATAGTGCAGGCAAGTACAGCACAAGGTAACAGAAGCATCTTCAGTGTAGACCAAGGTATGGCCTGCAGGCTGGATTCTGTCCATGGGGCCACATCACCTGGCCCACAAGGCTTACCACAGATCTGGAAATTTGGTGGTGGCAGTGTTAATTATCACAGTTTCCGTGGCACTCTGTACAGTGAGAGGATGAGTCAGTTTTCATTAATTTTACCCTTTGCAGTTGAGGATGCCTATATGGATGTTAGTTTTGATAGTAGATCTTCCCCAGTTGTACGTTACTATCTAAAGAAAATAATTAGGGCTTTGCTTCCTGGGAGATTTCATTACACATTAAAAAAGAAAGTCACAGAAGAATTTGACACTCAGCTGCTAGTGGATAATCTCATTTGGCATTAATGGATAAGCCAGAGTGTCCCATTTTGCAGCTAATGTTTGCTTTGCTTTTGATATTATTGTCTCCTAGGATCCTGTTGTAGCAATTTCAGCGTATAAATCTCTGTCTGAATTTGGTTCTGAGGAACACACCATCCTTCATCTTCCTGAACAGGTATGTAACAGGGGACCAAAGCCCTGTTATGGAGAAGGGGCTGATGGGCAGGAGAAGATGACATGGCACCTTTTTAAGAGCAGAACTTTTGTGGCCCAGAGGGGTAAGGACTTGAACAGGGGAAGTTCTGCTAAAGAGCACAGTAAGAGGCCTTAGCCCTGGACCCTATAGAGAAAAGAACCCTGATCAGGGGAAGAAGAAAACCATGGCAGATGTACTCCAACAAACTGCTTCATCAGATGCTGCACTGAAATTGAGCTCTGGGCTAAAACTGAGTTCCAGACTGTTAACTGATGCAGGAGCTGCAAATGGTCCAGGCCTACCTTTGGCAGAGATGGCTAGAGGCAAAGATGTTAAAGGGATAATGAAAAAACCCATGTGTCAGAGCTGCCTATCAGGGCCCAGATGACTGGTGAGGGTGGGGCTGGGCCAGGAAAGCAGGGGCACACTGACCTGGAGTGGCAGGGAGGAAGGAGTTCTATGGCTGAGTGAGTCAGCTGTGGCCCAGAAGAGAAACAGAAGGGACTCTATCAGAGGGCAGAGAAGTCTTCCATCTGCAGTGGGGGAGTGTGCCTAGATGGGTTAAAATTTTGTTGAAAGTTATTTTTGTTCACTCAGCATAATGTATTTTGAGTTAGAGCTTTTGCTAGGAATATACTGAGTTTGACCAGTGGTTTGGAAGTGGTTGAGAAGGGTGTTTGGAGGCCACACAATAGGATGCCTAGGCACTCTGCAGCTGGAGCCCTGGCAAGGGGCAGGGATTCCAGGAGGGCTGTGGCTGAGAAACTGAGACTCAAGTTAGTGGGCAAAGTCTGAAGGCTACAACCAGAAGAAGAGGGCTAAGGCTGAGGAGACCTGAAGCCTGGACAGCAGGGCTGGCTTGAGTGGAGTGATTCAAGGAAAGGAAACTGAGTAAAACCTGTGAGGCATGGTGGTGGCTATTGGGAGGCTGAAGGCTACAGTTAATGCTCGTAAGGCCATAATTGGGAGAACAGAGGGGGTGGGGCTGACTTGAGAGGCAATCAGTCTCAGATAAAGGGAAAGTAGTATAAGAGGAAGATGGGACTTTGGGCAGATGCTTCTGTCTCCGTGGCTGCTCACCCCAGGCAGCAGTAATGGTTCCTGTCCTGGGCCTGGGTTGAGGCCAGGGCCAGGGTTAGGGCCAGAGCTGCAGGAGCTGGCTGCCCTGGCCTGGTACTAAAGTTCAAGTTGAGGCTTTTTTTCCTGATGTTGAATGGGGCAGGGGGACCCTTGTCTTGGATTCTGGTAAATACAATAAATACTTCAGAGCAAGAATAGGTGCACCTTCTCAGAAATGAAACAGAAAAGTAAAGGGCTAGACCGCACACAAGGTGGGAAATACTTGCTAGGTAGATGGGATCAACCTGAGGAAGAATGAGCCACATTAGCTCCTAAGAGAGTTAAAGTCCCAACTTCAGTGATGCATAATCAGTCAGAGAGAAGGTAACTGTTATAATTGAATTGATGGCCTGTTTTGGTGAGCATGGGTCATTGATTTATAGCTCCTGAAAGTGTTTGGGAGTGGGTTTTGATTTGTCTGGGCGTAGTTATGGACATCAACTCTGGAGGGTTGTCTCTCAGAGGATGGTCCACTGCTTAATGTTTCTGCTGGGAAACTAATTTGCCTCTTAGATACCTTATGCTTGTTTTGAATACTGGTGCTATCTTGTGTGCTTCTGTGTTCCTAAATTTCAAGATATATGGTACTTTGCCTCCTTTTTGGGGAAGGCTAGGTAAAAAGAATGTGATGTTAGTTGTTTGATTCATGTATAGAGAACTGTTTCCTCTTAAATTTCTTCCTCAAAAATGTAAATCCGTACCTTTATGGGATGGAAGAATACAGAGCGCCACATCAGGTAATTTCTCTGAGTTATTTTTTTAAATAACCTTGTGAGAGACAGAGTGGACAATAATGGGTAATCACTGCTACATTATGGCTTTGCTAAGTACTTCTGTATGTTTTGATTTCCTGCAGTATTGCAAAATTGCCTCCATATGGGTGCTACAACTGTGCATTATGAAAAGATTTTAAAATATAAATACCTTTAAAATTAAAATCCATACTTTATGGAAACTTACAATGTGTAGTGGAAACTCAGGTATAAACAAAATTTGTTTTTTATCTGAAAAGCGAAGAGACTGATTAAGGGTAAACCTCTAACCACTGATAGAGTAATAAATAATCGTGTGCTGGCATATAGTGATTACTGAACTTTGTGTACTGCCCTTTACATCAGAAAGAGAATCCATTTGTTTATTTAAAAGTATGATCCACTAAAAACTGCAGTCTTCAATGTACCGAAAAGAAGACATTCCTGTGAGCCTTCTCCTTTCAGAAGGTGCTTTACAGGTTGAATTCTAATGTAAAATAGATCCTTTCCCTGTGTTGTTACAAAGAAATCAGACTAAAAATTAAATCCAAGACTCACTAGAATGAAGAGTGTTACCATTCTGTTCCTAAATTTATTGATTAGGTTTTACCACAAATGGTAGTTCAGATCCATGAGTCTCAGTACTTTTGCAAATCTGTTCTGCACTTTGGTCTGATAGAAGACAGTTGTTTACCTTCTCAGCTTAAAGACTAGTTGTTTGAACTAAAAGGTTCTTCATTATTCTGGACCATCAAGTTGTATATGGATTTCAAGTGAGATTTATTTCTCCTAGTATTTTATTGATGTTTTTTAATATTCAGTGTGTTTGACATCACTTAGGCAAGACCAGAAGTTGATCAGCCAGAAGAGATGGATGAGACTGAAGAGGATGAAGAAAAGGAGGTGGACCTTTCTGTTCCTGGCTCTGCTTATATCAAACTTTTGTCTCTAACACCTTCTGTGATTTTACCAGGTAGTTTACATTTAGTGATGAAACTACTATATAGTTTTATAACCTAAAGCTGCTTACAGATGTGGAATCCCTCTCCCCTCCTCCCCCCCCCCCCCGCAAAATTGCACTTTAAACTCGGCATGCTCCTGTGCTGAGCCCAACTCATGCCCAGAAGTGGCAGGGTGTTGCTTGTACCTATCTTTTCCAGTGTCTGTATGGATCAAGTGCTTTAGTGGGGCTTCTTTGGTGCTTTTGTCTAATAACTGATTGAGTCAGCTTTAACTAAAAGTGCCAAAAAGTCATGCTGAAGTGCCCGATCTATACAGATGCTGCAGAGCTGGGTAGAAGTAATGTGCTGCTGCTTCCAGTAAAGTCTGTTATTAAATTTTTTTCCTATGCCTGTCAATGCCCCAAATGATTGTTAGGGGGATTCACTGAAATGGAGACTGTTGTGGAGCTGGGGTCTTATTTGGTTGGTCTTCCTTAAAAATAGTATCCCAAAGTAGGTCACAAAGTTAAATAATACAGTCTTACTTTTAAAAAAAAAAAAAAAAAAAAGGGCGGGGGATACTGCATTTTTTCACATACAACATGTACCTTCTTTCCAAAAACCAACTGCTGGAAATTAGAGTGTGCATTATCTGTGAAGAATATGGCAAGAGCATTTTCTATTGCTTATCAGGGGAAACTGAAAGTAAAGTCTGCCCATGATCCACAGGGAACAGAATGGCAAGTAGGTGCTGCTACCGAGCTAGTGCTACCCAATTATTTACCACAAGGAAAGATTTCTGACCCCCAGCTCCCTTCCCTCTTTATTCTGCCTTTCATAAATAAGGTGTGTAGCTTATTCCATGGCATATTGTGTATGAGAAAATATGGTATTGATATAGGAGGAAAGGTGCTAATGCTAGAGACAGGTGTTATGATATTACTTAAGAATCGTATTTTAGAGTTCTGTGTTTTTCTCTAATACCCTAGCTAAGGTTGGCTGCAAATTACCAACATTGTTCTCTAATTATGATATAGGCCTAAAGCAGAGAACTATAGGAACCATGTCTAAAAGGCAGCTCTGTTTTTTCAGACATAAGACTGTAGAAAATGGAAATTTAAAGGTTTTGTAAATTTGTTTTTTCTTGTTTGTTTGTTTTTTAAATTTTTCCAGTGCTGTTATGGTTTGGAAGTTTGTTTTTTAATAACATGTTTATGAAATGTTTTTTCATACCTTAACAACCTCAGTGTCAGGTAAAGAGATTGGGTGTGTAAAACAATGACAGGCCTCCTCATATGTAAAACAATGATAAACATCCTCTTGGAGTCACTGTGTCTCTATAGGGATGGAGCTATAGACTCTGAACTGCTGCTGGATGGTACCACGATCACTCACAATTTTCTTACTGTTGGCTGAAGTCAGGAACACAGGTGCATCTAAAGGAGGATATAGTTAGGCAGTCAGTATGTCCTGGAGTGTTTCCTAAAATCCCAATTAGTGCTATAGCAGGTAGACTGGAACTTCCACAATGATTGTTTGTGAGTGTTGGCTGAAACCTCGCATTTCCTGACTGAATCCATGACCTTTTTCATTCTTGTTTTGGTTTGATTCTTCCTCCTTCCTGCCATCCCCGGCCTCCGCGCCCCACAGGAAAAAAGTTTTTAGGATTATCCTAGCTTCCATGTTATTGATTCTTAACCAGGGGGCCATGGCACTGTTAGGCTCCCTCTACACATGCAGGTAAAGACACAATTAGATTTCATGCATGATCCACACAATTGTGCCTCCTCTTATGCCACATGTGCACGGCAGGAGGCACAATTGTGGGATTGTACATTAGATCCAATGCTACCTTATTGCTGGTACGGGGGGAGACAAATAGTGGGTTCCCCCTGCATTGGCAAAAAGTGAGCCCCCATAGCTGAGAGCCCACTTTACTGAGAGGGTTCACAGCTGTGGGGGCCAGATGCAGCTGGGACTGAGAGTCCCCATAATTGACAGGGCTCCCAGTCCTGGTTGTGCCTCATGGTGATGGTGATGCATCAGTTGCAGGACTCTCGGCCTGGCTGTTTGTACAGAGGGTGAGCCAGAAGTTTCATGCATGTCTGAGCCTTGGGGATTGAGGCCGCTAGCTGCAGAGGAGGCCCTGCTACATCTGTAAATGAAAGCTCAATAGCAACCAGCTAAAGTTAGTACACAGTTTTGAAGTCTAACTTTATAGCTGGTTGTAGCTTTTTATTGTGTGATAGCTCCTTTGTGCATGTAGCTGGTCTTAAAGTAATTGCTCAATTAACCAGTTAATTGCATGATATCTGTATTGTGTAGAGGGGTCCCTAGATATGCAAATGTGGGCACGTCTACACATGCAATTTTGAATAAAATGAATAGCATGAATAAAATCAGGAGCTTTTTGCTCTGGAGTTTTTTGCTTCTGGATGCACCATTTGAACATACACCCAGGAGCAAAAAACTCTGGAGCATATTGTGTTAGGGTAGGGACAGACGTTACACACAAACCAATTTAAGTGTTCGGAAACTGATTTAAACCTGTTACAGAACAGACATTCAGTGCACATAAACCAGTTTGAAAATGACTGAAACCAGTTTGAGATGAACCTGGTTGAACGTAGTATCAGACTTAACTGATTTGGGTCAAACCAGTTTATGCAGTATCTGTCCCAGACCCTTTGCTGGTTTAATTTAAATCAGATTCCCCCAGCATTCCAGCATGCTGTCTAGGCTGGGTGAGGCTCTCTGCTCCACAGCAGGGCTGGCCTCCTCCCTGTGCTCCCTGGCTGGAGCTCCGGCAGAGACTTGCAGGTACAGCAGGGTCCGCTAGCTTCCCCGTGCCTCCCCCCTGCCACCTCCCACCACTTGCTGCTTAAGCAGAAATCCCTTCCTCCTCTTTCCCACAGTGCGAACCATAGCCAGAATTTGGTATGCTAGCTAATGCTGTGTAAGGCAGATAGGACAGTGTCTGCTTAGGGCTTTTTGGAGCTAATCAACAGCTCACGTGGTTATGTCCCTGCATTCCTTCCTTTGGAAAAAGCTGTTTAGGAAGAGCTTGAATTAATGCGTAAGGCTTTGTTTTCTGATAGGGTACTAAATGCTGATAACAGAGATGATAAATGCTCAAGGGAGGGGGGCCCTCTGTAATCACAGCATCCTGTCAGGGCCTGGCCATGCCCTCCTCAGCTCGCACTATGGAAGGGAAAGGAGGGCTGCTTTAGCACCCCTAGTTTCTAGCACCCTCAATTTCTAACCTGAGCCACAGGAGGCATATGCTGGCATTTTTTCAGTTCAGAGGGGATGTCTGTACAGTTACAAAGTGATTTAGCCTAGCCAGGTTAGACTAACCTGCAAAGATTGAATCAATTCAGGCTCAGGCTTTTTGAATGTCTTTCCCAGCCTGAGAGTTTATTTGTGCAGGGGGTGGGCTGGCTGAGGCACAAGGGTGCTTCAGCAGGTGGGTCTGTACCCTTGTGCCTGAGCCAGCCCCCCACCCCCCACTGCACATGGAGCCTGGTCGGAGCAGCCCTGGGGTAGCAGGCTGACCCCCTCAGGTTTCCTGCAAGCCCAGGGCTGCTCTGACCAGGCTCTATATGCTGGGGAAGGATGGGTCCTGGCTGAGTCATGAGAGTGCCTCATCATGGGGCCTGCATGCTGGGGCATCAGGGTGCTTCAGTGCCAGGCTAGCTCTCAGGCAGCCTCTGCACTGAAGCAACCTCATGCTCTAGCCAGCCTCATTACCACCTACATGTGTACTCAGACAATGAATGCAATGCTGCCACAGGGTACTACTCATGTTTAGATGTACTACCCTGCAGTGGCATTTATTAATCTACTGCAATCTAATAGGTTCAGGCATCTAGACGGTGATGTTTTGCTGTGGTGCTAGTTAGTCAGCTCTGCAGTAAATTTCTTGTGTAATTGTGCCCATGATTTACAGGATAAATCTAGAATTTTCAACTAGAAATCCATAGTTACGGTTTTTCTGAGTTCTTTGCAACAGAAAAAAATGCTTTATTTCTCTGTAGTTAAAAAAAAAAAAAAAAAAAAGAGTGAAAACTAAGCTAGCATTTTCTGAGGAGTGCGTAAAGTCTATCCAGGGTGCCTCATGTCTAAATAGGTTGAGAACCGATGCTCTGTATGTTATTTTCTGAAGAGATAAGTTCTTATTGCTATGGTAAGAAGATATAAAATCTAGAGCACCTATCAGAATAGCTTCTATATAGGAATTACTTTTGAGTGAGGGTTTGTCTTCCCTTGCCTTTCAGGAGAAAATAGTCTTGACTCTCAAACCAGCTTGCAAGGGCCAACTCAGCTACACAGCTAAGAATCAAAAATGAAATATGAACCAAAACAAAGCAAAGACCTTCTGCGACACAAGCTGACTGTAGTTCCCATTTACTCTCTTATCTTATGGACCATGGGAAACTGGAACTGAGAAATCTTCCCTTGTCTGGGCCCTTTGAAAGAGCATATTATTTGTTCAGTGGCTCAAAGGAACAGAGCCAGGAAGGGGAATGAAGGGATAATAATTGCCTGCACACATAAGCATCGGGGGTTTCAGTAAATCCATCTGTCTCTGGATTGGCATTTGTTGGGCATTGTACATAAGTTGGAAACATACTATTTCATTTTTATTAAAGCTTCTTCCTATGTAACAGTTCTAAAGGACAACAGTTAAATCCTTTGTTTTATTGTGGTATACCGTGTGCGCGCCAATATTTTGATTCATGGTAAATTTCAACAGTGGTTGTCCCTGGGATTTTTTATTTGCTTACTGGTTTAAAACTTTATGATGTATTATAATTTTTTTCAGAACCAGATCTTGTTTCATGAAGTTAGCTTGGTTTCCAGTGTGGGTTATGCCTTATCTATATCTGTAGGTTGGATTTGTGTACCATTATGACTAGAAGTAGCAGAATCATAGTGTCTTCAAAATCTAACCCTAAATTATAATTAATTAGCAAACTTGAAATGTGAGGAAGTACACAAGTAGGCATTACAGTAATGATTAGGCTATAAAACCTGATTTAAACCCCAACAGCAAGTACTGATATGTTAAAGTAGCAAATATGCTACTAAAGTAGTAAGTATAGCAAGGGTCTTGGAAGCAAGATTGAGTGCTCTGTCATCTTAGATGGGCTCTGATTCCTAGGCAAAACAGCATTGCATCTGGTTTGGAAGCTTGCATGCTGAAGTTTCAAGGCTAATGTAAAGCAGTTGTTATGAATCCCTTTAAAACATGGTTATAAAATGAAAACAGACTCTTTAAATCTATCAGTGTTGTCAGGTGCTGGTATGAAATTTGTTTCATGTTAGGATGCAGTAACACTGCACATGCATATGCATATGCGTATGCACGCACACTTCCACCCCAGGCCAGTCCCCTCTGACCTTCCCCACCAATAAAGGCTACTTAAGCTTATTTCATAGCCAAGCAATAACATTACATTAATTCTTTATAATGTTGAACTCGGCTAGAATATAAAAGACTCAGCTTGAAAGCATACAGCTTTATAAACAGTACCTACCACTGTGTTCACAGTAATTAGAGTACTGGCTTTGTATTTTTCTAATGCTGGAAAGTCCTGCAGAAAAATATCATTTGAGAGACTTTTTTTCATTGGTCAATGTAAATTTAATTTCTGATTGTTCCTTTTTTCACTTTGAGCAAACATCAATGGCATAACAACCAAACAAAGAGTACATTGATTGACAGCTTGGAGAACAGTTCAGGCTATTTTTCTTTTGAGTCTGAGCATCTGACATCATTTATTCAGAGCTTCCTGAGCTGAAGTTTGAGTAGAGGTGAACATGGAGTCAGGAAGACTTCAGGAGTTCTAAATCCTTGACCTTGGAGCTTTCATCTGAATATGTACTTGCTACTTTAGTTAAGCATAACTGCCCTGAAGCACAGCTGTGGTTTTGGGTTTGTTGGAATTTTTTTTTGGTCTTTCTTTCTTTTCAGCCGCTGACCTTTGTCTTTCCCCCTACTTCCTCCAGCATTTGAAGAGTTTGCAGCATCACTTGTGAAACAAGAAATGGCCAACATGCCCCGTGGTGTGTATCATTCTGCACTGAGGAGAGGGGCCACACGCTCAGATCAAGGGAAGACTGTAGCAGGAGTTCCAAACTTCTTGTTGAAAATGTATGAGAGGAACAAGCAACCAGGTCTGAAGCCTGGCCTGGCAGGTGAGTGTTGATTGTTAATGGCTAAGTCACTTCCTTGATTAGTGTTTCAAAAAGTCTGGGTGCTGTACACTAAATGTTTAAAATCTGTTAATGTCTGTGATTCAGGAAAGTTCTTAGACACATACCTAAATTTAACCCGTTTCATGGTAGCACTTAAGCACATGCTTATGTTAGAGTTAAGCGATATGCTTAACTGGTGCCCTGAAGAAACTTTTTTTTGGATTTTAGAAAAGGATCAGTTTAAGCAAGTCATGTACTGTTACCTCTAATGCTCCCTTCACTATTTTCTCTGCTTCTTTCAATAACCCTAAGATCATTATCTTCATAAACCTCTTAATACCAGTAGTCTGGGTATCTTATCCCACTTCTCAGTGTCACTCTTTGTAGGCAAGCTTTTATATGTTAGATTTTTAATTGGCTTTAGAGGTATTTTCTTAAGCATTTTATTGTACTGTACCTCATATTTTTGTTGTATTCAGCAATATTTTCTGTTGATGCACTTGCTTTTTTTTCCCCTCTTATTAAGCTGGCATGTTGTTATGTTACGATCTTCCAGTCCATATGGGCAAAGATGGCAAACCTATTAATCGATTTTTGGTCAGTAGGGGGCGCAATTTCCAGCACATGTTAATAGCTCTCATTCACGAGGTAAGTGTTCTTGGCTTTTCTTCCCTTTTCAGAAATAATGTACTGCTTTCCCCTCTGTACTCCCTAAGGAGTCACATTTGCTTATTTTAATTAGAAAATACTAGCTACAAGCTATGTAATGTTTTTAATGTACCACAATTAATTAAAGTTGCTGTGAGGGACAATTAACGTGAATAGAACATGTAAATACATCTAATAAAATGCTCACTTTGCTGAAAGCTCCCTCAGAAGTTCACTAGAGTAAATTGAAGCTGACATTCCCCCTTTGCCCTCCTTCACTCACCCAGTGGTTGTGTTAATCAGGCTACAGTGCTCTAGAATTGTGGTGTGTCTGTCTGAACAACAATTATGGGATTCTAGCATAGGGAGTAATCTCCACCTTCTCGTCAGAGTAATAACAACACAGCATATCTCTTAACTGTTTCCAACTTCCTGGAATATTATGCTGATGTGGCTGATCCTGTGCAGTGAACTTTGCTAAACTGGAGCTGTAACATGTAAGTTTGTGTGGTTTTGGGAAAGGAACAAAATGAGTATCCAATTAATCATTACAGAAAAAAGACCTTAAAATCTTCCAGAGAATTTAGAATTATGGTATTATGCTTGATATAAAAACTGCAGAGGCCATTAAAACAAATAAGTAGTTAAGACAGGATCTGGGGAAATGAATGTGCCGTTCCCATTTTTATGCCAGCATGAGCATTTATAAAACCTAGTGCAAATGATAGTCTCTCTTGCATAGTTAATAAAAAAAAAAAAAAAAAGAAGAGTTAATATGACCTGTTTGTTACTGTTGAGGTTTATTATGTGCATCTCAGTGAAGACTGTGTTCCCAGGTTGTAAATGAGACCGACAAAATTTATATAGGCTTATCCTGGCATGTGTGAGATGGATGAAGTAGCATAGATGAGGATAGAGATGCCTTGTATAGAAAATCGAAATCTTTTTCCACGCCTAGAATAATCCCTGTAGGAATAACAGTAAAATGTCCGGTTATCTTTATTTTAAGACTGCTGTCAGGACAGTGCCAGCTATTCTTTTATTTGTGCAACACCAAAATAAAGGTTTAGATGTAGGGTGACTGTATAGGACAATATGAAATCTGTGACCCCACCCGAGGCCCCCCCTTACTCCCCCATCCAGGGATTCAAAGGCCAGTTAATGACCCATTGTTCTTTTGTTAACAATCACCTGTTTAAGTAACAATTAGTATTAATGTTCATCCACTAATCAAGCCTAATCTATCTTAGGGCAATATTGCTGTCTGCTAAAGCTTCCTATTTCACAAGTCATACTGCTTCACCGTCATGCCTATGCCTGGGACACTCATTTTAATTTTCACCAGCTGGCTGGGACCAACCTTCAAAATCTGGAACTGTTCCAGTCAAACCAAGACATATGGTCACCCTACTTAGATACAAAAGCTCTCATGTTTGTAGATTTGGCACAGCATGCTTATAGGTCGGCAGTGGTACTCTGGCTAGTGCTATGGATGAAAGGGATTTGGGCATCATGATTGACGACAAGATGAACATGAGCCTTCAATGTGATGCTGCAGTTAGTAAAGCGAGGAAAACACTGGCTTGCAGCCATAGATGCTTCTCAAGCAAATCCCATTCTTCCATTGTACTCGGCCTTGGTGAGGCCACAGCTGGAGTACTGCGTCCAGTTTTGGGCTTCACAATTTAAAAAGGATGTGGAGAAGCTTGAGAGAGTCCAGAGGAGAGCCACGCGCATGATCAGAGGTCAGGAAAACAGATCTTACGATGATAGGCTGAGAGCTATGGGACTCTTCAGCCTAGAAAAGCGCAGGCTCAGGGGTGATCTGGTGGCCACTTATAAGTTTATCGGGGTGCTCACCAGGATCTGGGGGAATGTCTGTTCACCAGAGCGCCCCAAGGGATGACGAGATTGAATGGTCACAAACTCCCCCAGGACCATTTCACGTTGGACATATGGAAGAGCTTCTTTACTGTCCGAGCCCCCAAGGTTTGGAATAGACTGCTGCTGGAGGTGGTACAAACACCTACTTTGAACACCTTTAAGAGACATTTATCTTGCTGGGATCCTATGACCCCTGCTGACCTAGATGGGCTGGACTCGATGATCTTCCAAGGTCCCTTCCAGCCCTAATGTCTATGAAATCTGTGTTTTATTGTGTGTTTCCCTTTTCCTTTATATTGAAAGTAGCCATCCTCCCTTATATAAATAGCAGTTAGAACTTCTTTTTATAGGTGGAATGGGTAGCACCATCTGGAGATAAAATTGTTTGATGCTTTTAATTACAAGACCCTTATAACTTTGTCAAACTTCATCCACCAGGGCTGAATTTTTCCATGCTGATTGTCTGCTTCAGGCCAAGATTTTTTTTTTTTGTTAAGTTTTTGGTGGAAACAGTTTTAGCTTTTTCTGAGAGTGATTTTCAGGAAAAATATGTTTTGAAAATATTCTTACAGCTGTTTTGTTAAGGAACCTAGCTCCTTTGTGGTTTAGAACAGGAACTTGAGATTTGGCTGGGGGCTTGCCTGGGTGTCAGGTATCTGTCTTTTCCTTTGCTTGTGAAATTTGATCAAATGCATGTGCAGAGTTGGCAAATTTGTATGCATTGCACATGCCCCAGCCTTGTGTTAGGGCTGACCGAAGGCTTTCTTTGCTGCTGTTTCTCTCAGTAAGCAGAGGCTGCTGTGGCATTGGGTACAGGAACTGAGACCAGGGAACCAGCCTCCCCTGAGTTTGCCAGTGTCATTTCTGAGCCCAGACATCAAAGAGTGAAATAGAGAGCTGTGGAACTGAGGATGCATGGGTGGAAGCGGAAATGAAGAGATAAGACTGAGTCATGGAGTCTGTGCAGGATAGTAAGGGAGTTAGAAAGGCAGAATGACTGGCAGGCACCAGATGAAGTGGAGACAGAATCCAGGGAAGATTTGGGAGCCAGTTTGGCAGGGGGCAGTGGAAGGGGGACAAATGGTGGGGAGGTGGCAGGGAAGAGCAGAAGCGGGACAGGAAGACTTACTTGAAACCATGGCTGAAGAGCCTGGGGGAGGGTGGGGGAGTGATTGTGACTTAGGAGGGATCATCTGGAGATTGGCCATGGAGTCTGGGATTTCAATAAGGAGTTGACATGTAAAAGAGACAGGACAGAGACAGGTAGGGGTAGCAGAGGTCAAGCTGGAGGGAAAGGGTGGGGGCATTGGGACAAAACAGGTTTGACAGAAACTATCCTCCAGAACTAGGAAATAAACCAAAGTTCTCTATTCTCAACTGTCATTTTTGGTGTCTGAAATCTGCAGGTAAAGTGGGTGTTTCAGCTCCCTTTAGTGGCTGGCTGCATGGAAGATGACAGCCTATTATGGCTTCTTGTTACTTTGTTAGCTCAACTGGCAGAGATCTGCACAGTGAACCCAGAGGTCCCAACACTATTCATGAGCCATGAGCATTTCAGTATAATGCCATATGATGGAGTTTATGATTTTTTTCCCCTTAGGTTGCTTTAAAAAAATAATTAATATTGATTTAGAGGGAATGCCAAAATGGTGGCCCCAGGGAGCTTCCCCCCACTCTCCAGAATCTTTGTCCAAGGTGCAAAAATTGCTAATTATGCCCTGCTAAGTGTTGTACAGAGTATGATGAATACCCAGATCCAAGACAAGGTTTTTCTCCCCCTTCAACATTGGGGATGAGGGAGGGGGTGGAGAGGAAACTCATTTTGGGCTTGTGTATGGCCTGGGGTAGGCAGCTGCTGCTGTGGCTCCAACAGGAGAAAAGGTGATAGCTAGGTCCCAACCCAGCCTGATGGGGGAAGGGGTTGTGGCACAGCCCTAATGGGAGGGAAAAGGGGCATGGTCTGGCCCTGATCCAGAAGCAGTGGTGCCTGGCCTGTCCCTGTGGGTTAAGGGGGGCATAGCTTGGCTTCAACCAGCTGTGCAGGGAATGGGGTTTGGGTATTTGGCAAAGGGGAGGGTGTCCATATCAATGGCCACTGCTCCCCTATTGCCAAATTTCCGGACCTGTGAGGAGCCCCGCAGGCCAGATGTGATGGCTCTGTGGGTCTCATTTGACCTACGGACTGGAGCTTGAGCTGCCCTGTTATAGAGTGATTCAACCCACGCTCCTTTCTAATAAGTTTTATTTGGAAATAAATTGGTTTTATAACAGTGCATGTTGGCCTGCAGTTTTTCAGGCTGAAAACATTGTAAGGATTTTGTAATTATTTTCATAGGTAAGCTCTACAAATCCAGGTAATTCAGAGTAAAGGGCAAAGTTAAAAGAAAACCAAACATATTTAAAATATAAATACACAGTAAAGGCTGTTAAATAACTTTAATTCTGCTGTTTAGTTACACCATGAAATAACTATACAATTATTTAGTATGTAATTGATTTTGTAGACTCAGTTTAAAGGTGAGAGTAATTTTTTTCCTTTTTACATTTTTTTTCTCATTCTGTTGCTACAGAGTGGAGGTTATTTAGCCATGTTTGTGTGAAGTCTGTCAGATAGCAGGGCATGGTGGCACCTTAGAGACTTATTCAGAGAGGCATAAGCTTTCATAGGTGTCATCCACCTTTATCAGATGCTCTGAGTTGGCTCCAATTCTGAGCAAAGTGACCTAATCAGGCTGATCATTACACTAAGCCCCAGGATCAAAATTTTACTGATAGAATAATAGGCCTGAAGTTGACATGTACATGTGTTCCATGTACACACAGCATTTAAAGTCTGCAGGGCCATGAACTGGGGTGGGAATAGCTTTCCCAGTCCCCAGGCTTTGCAATCCCTGCCCCTGCTGTCCAGCTGTGGAGGATAGCCTCCCAGAGCCCAATTTCCAGTCCCTGGGGCTTTGCGATTCCTGAGGGACTGGCCAACTTGGGGAAGAAGGAGAAACTGTGAGTGCTGCTCTGTCTGCTTCCCACCCAGCCCTCTCCCAACCTGGCAGTCCCTGGCTTGGGGAAAAGTCAGGGAGCAGCCTTTGCTGCCCTGGTCCCTTCCTGGACCAGCCCGGGAGAGGAGCATACAAGCATTCACTCTTCTGTGAGAAACTTTCAAAACCTGGAAAATCTCGTTCCGGAAGGAATCCGGACTCGTGGTAGAGTTAATGTCTTTATTAGACCAACTAGATTTTTTGCAAAAATCTAATTAGTCTAATAAAAGATATCACCTCTAGTATGAGTCGTGATTCCTTTTTGCCTCTAGACCAATACGGCTACAACCTGGATATCTTCTCCCAAAGGGGGCATTTTCTCCTGGGAGAAATTCAGTGAACGCTTATTTTTGTCAGGAAACGGATGCTTCTCCTGGTATAAATGTAATATCTGTGCATGGCTTTAGGATTGTTTGTTAAGAGTACTTGGCAAGAAAAGTTTAATGAGCAGTATGGATGGGTCACTTTGCTTGAAACAGAAGTAAATTCCCCAATTCAACTCATGACTGGATTGCAGAGTTGAGCATTTAGTTAAAATGTTTATTGTAAGTTTAAAAAAAAAAAAAAGAGAGAGGACAAGTTTCATTGCTGAAGCTATCAAATGACAGCAGGTGGGTGACTCAGGAGCATATGTCTGAATGAAAATTGGGGAGACTTATAATCAAGTCACATTTTCGAAAACCTGTCAGGGATTTTAATCAGTGATATATTTTATTGGACTATCTGTGTGGTTGGGAGAGACTTAGGCACTGTTTTTAAGGCTCTTCTTCAGGTCTAGAATTCTTTGCATTCAAAAGCCTGTCTAAGTCTGTCCCAACCCTGCAGTTGGTCCAATAAAAGATACCACCCAGAAAAATCCTTGTATCCCGTATACTTTCCAGACTAACACAGCTACCACATCACTTTCACAGTTATTCAGTATTCCCTGTTCACAACACAAGGATTCACTGGAGTCCAGGTTGTTACTAGATACAGGCACAGTTTTCACTTATATCATGTAGCTGGGTGTTCCTTTCTGGACTTACCTTTGAGTTTTACTACTTTATTTTCTTGTTCTTCCCAATCTTTTATTTTGAATATAATTCTTTATACTTATTTCTCCCTGGATGGTTTTTCTCTACCTTATGGTGACTGTTGTATTTAAAGTAATTCTAGTTGTAGCCTATAAAGAAGGCTTAAAGTCTAACACAACTACTTTATTTTGTATTACTTAGTTTATAGTTGCAAGAAGACACTGTCTAGTCAAGGTAAGTATAAACATGAAAACTAAGCGTTAGTTGGAAAAAATTAATTAATTTTAGCCTTTACTGAGACGATCCAGTGAATGTCACTTGGGTAGTAGAGGGTTTGCAGTTATCACAGTGGTACACCCAGGTTTGTCTCTTTGGATATCTATTCTGTGCTCCCCACAATGGACTTTGGACACCCAAGTTGTTTTTTATACATCTAATGGGATACTAATTTGAGCAATTATGTGAAAATAAGCGGTGTAATTGCACTTTCATTTTTCATGTGTGTGTGTTTGAAAATCAGACTGCTGAAAAATGGGTTTGAAGCCACCAACATTTTGGGTTTTTTTTTGTGAGATTATCAATGTTCAGAGTTGCCGAGTGCTGAGTAAGGCATGAGACTTTCAGTCTTCCCATGTACCAACCCCCTCCCCCCACTGATTTATATTCAGGCAAGAAGTATTTTTTCCCTAAAACTGAACCTGAAACTTGGGGTCGATTTAGATGCAGTCAACTCATAATAAAAACAACATGGTAAAACGACTATGCAGGAGGGAGGAACATTAAACAACTTTTTTTTATTTGTAAATATCTGTCAAAAGCAAGTAAAAAGTATCAATGTTTAGTTGCAGTTTAAATCTAGCAACATCTATAGCAGAAAAGCAATTTGCTATTGAACCTTGAGAGACTAAACTCCTACTGTTCATCTCCTAGGTGCTGTTCTAGCTGAAGCATTAGATGCAGGTCTAATATCTGTCAACAAGCGTAGATTAAGATGCAGAGGATTCTTTTTCCATGTTATTTGAGCTGGTTTCTCGTGGGAGGCAGAACATACCTTCAATAAACAGTGGCGTGTTTGAAGGATTGTATTGCTCTTTACTGGTCACTAGTGACTAGCAGGAGCAGCTCAGTTCTCCCACAGAAGTGCCCACACACAATTTTATTGTTTGGTAAAAAAAGCATGGCAGTGGGCCTTTGAAATGACATTGGAGTTACTGTAGTCATGTAGGTCAGAGGTCACTTAAATCATGTTCTGCTTTAATATTTTTTAAAGGGCCCACCTCCTGATGTATCTGGGATGGTGTTGTGCAAGAAATCTCAGAGTTTTATCACCATCACCTGGGCTAGATTAGCCAATAATTATTACCTGTGACTGTTTCAGCAGTTTGGAATCGTTTTTGCTCAGGGGTTTAAGGGAAGAATCCCTTATAGGCTTCACTTGTCTTTATTATGAAAATAAATCAGTAGGAACAGTCGCATATGTTCACATCATGGCCCATATGTTTTGATGGTTCTGTAAATGTACATTTTGGGTTAGAAGCTTTAAAGCTGTTAAGCGTTAACCCAGCTACTGATCTTTTTATTTCTTTAATGGATGTGAAGTGGATTCTGCTTGTTACATGTGAATGGCATTTGAAGCCATTTGCTTATGGTACAAAAGTACAGCAGACTGGTATCTCAATTCCTGATTCCTGGAGCATCTTTCAAAAGAAGAAAGATAAGCTTTACATTTCTGCCAGATTTAATCTTTTTTTTTTCCATTGTGAAGAACTGAATTCTTAGGATCAATAAAAGCAACAATATTTGTATTGTAGATGCAATACTGGTCCCATGTAGAAAAGGGGGCCACTTAGATTATTAAGTCTTTGGAACAGGGTGTGAAGGTTTATACAGTGGCCAGCACACTGGCATCCTTCTCTTTGTACATACGGCCCAATACACACATGTAAAAACATCCCTGCTGAAAGTACAGTGTAAGCAAGCTGTATTCTGATAAAATGACTTTGTGAAACAGGGGCACATTTCTCTTGCTCATTTCTGGAGTGGTTTGGCTTTTAATGTAATCACGGGATTTAAGGATTTATTTGAAATATATAGAAGTGGGAAGATTCAGAACGATGACCAGAGTTCTGTTTTAACATACTGTTTTTGTGCCCTGAGATTGTGATAGATGTGTAATTTTGGGTTAAGTGCTTTTTAATCCCTATTCCCACAATTGGATGTAGTGACAGGGAACCCAGCAGTATTCAGTAAACTGCATTATTCAGAGTTGAGGCTGTATCCATGTACAAGAAGGACACTTCAGCATGTAGTAAAACTATTTATTTGCTGAAAGCACTTTTCTGAATGGGGTCCTATTTGGATTGTTTGTTTAAGGCCAACAGGAAACTCATGGCAAGCTATAACAGAATATAAGCGTGCTGAGAAATTTATGCAGTTAAAACCAGAGTTTAATTTACTAATCTCAAAATGTCTTGTGTGCCCTCTACTGGCGATGCATCAGCAGTGACTAAACAAACTTGATTCATTAGAGATGGTCTGTAGCAGAGCCAGGGCAAATTCCAAGAGTGAAAATTTATGCAGATCGCTTTTTCTGGGTCAGGCTTTTATAGAAGGGGATCTTATTTAAACCAAACTGACCTTTGTTTGGCAGAAGCTTGTGGCTGCATTCATGCCACACTGTTTTACAAGCAGTAAACTAATAATTTAAAAAGACCACCCCCACACCCAAACCCCAAATCCAGTAAAGTACAAAACCAGGAGAGCAAGTCTCTTGTAACTTTCTTTTCAAACCTCCTTCTCCTGACTTGTGGTCATGCAACTTCTTTGCTTGCTTGTCCTCTGAGAGAAATGCACCTTCCTAAGGTGTTAAGCCTCAGTAGGTTCAGCTGTATGTAATTATCTCTCAGCTGGTAGTATTTTCCTGAGTTGCTTCTATACCCAGGCAGGGAGTTCTTCTCCAGAACTGTAGGTTGTCATCTTGTGTGGTAAGGTCTTCTCTAGGACTACTGCCAGGGCAAGGTGTGGCAAAGTTTCCTGATCCCCTAGAAGGGGTTCCAAAAAACTCCTGTGCCTATCATTAATTTGAATACCAAAAGGACATCAACTTGCCAATATTAACAAATCCATGAAGTTTCAGAGACCACTGAAATGAGGTATCTTATGGCCAGGGTATTGTATCCAGCTTTTTATGAAGCTTTGTCCATCTAATGAGAGAACAAAAACATAACCATGTGGCTTGGAACATCTGTTCCTAAGCTAGAACAAAGAATACCAATAATACCCGACAAATTCTCTGATATTGTGCATTGTTCACTTTCAATTTTTGCTGAACATTTCCAGAAAACCTGATATTTGAAAAGGATGACTGGTTCATTTTTATTTTTGTTTCCTTACAAAATAACTGAATACTCTTTAACAGTTTTATTATTCAGGGACCTCTGACAACTCCAGTGATGTGGGTTGTATGCGTTGTGTCACCTACAAGACTTATCTTCTGCTGATAACATGGTGTGCTCGGATAGTACTTTTGATTCAAAGATATCAGAGGACTTAAGAAAGAGCATTCCTGCTGTCATGCAAGGACCTGGTAGGCTATAATGACCAGCTCTTGCTTCCAGTAATAGCACTGTGGATTTTGTCTTGGCTTTAGTCAGTATAAGTGACTGCACATACACAAGTTAAAACTGGTTTCAAGGTAGAAGGATTGAAATTTCTGTTCAAGGTAAGGGAAAATAGAAGAGCTGAACAAGATAAATCACAAAGATGCAGCAAGTGAAACAGTGGCCGAGATGAAAGCAGTGGGAAAGAATGGAAGAATCGATTGACTTGAAAATGAGTAGATAGTCTCTCTTAACTTGTAAGGTGAACAGTTTGAGGATAATTGTATAGAGTAGAGGACAGAAGGATGTCAGCCAAATAAGTCAGAATATGTAATTATTTATAAACCTTTGTAAGTAATGTGTAATTATTGAAAGAGTTACAAGAGAAGAAAAAGACAACGATTCTGATTGTGATGGGAAATGCCAATAGCACCCTGACAAATACTGAAAAAGGCGCTGTTTAATGGGTTTTGTCAAAGATTGAGAATCTTATTTAAGGGTTAAAAGCTTTTCTGGGGTTTTTCTTCTCTTTATGGTCTTCTGGTTGAAGTAAATTATCTCCATTTGCTTATTTACGACTGTTGGCTGATTAACTTAATTAGTACTCATTCAGCACTGGAGTACTTTCCATGTTGAATTGTGTCTGCTGTCTCAGTGTAATAAAAAAGGGTAACAACACTCTTCTGGATTAAGCTTGGGAAGATTTGTTACTGAAGGTCAGCTTTAGACCAGATATGATGACAGCAGGAGAGGGAGGTCTTTCTGTAACTTTGAGAATTTGGCATGTTCTTTTAATTTAAAAATGAAAAATGTATACCTTAAAAAGTGGATACTGAGACATGTCTTGTCTCATCCCAAGCTGACATGTTTGTCTTTCTTCCTGCTATGGATTTTTTTGAGACATCAATGCACAACAGTCATTTTAATTACAGAACTCATTTGCGGTATGGCCCTGAAAACACAGATGTTAAGGCGAGGGAGAGGGGCACACCTCAGACACTTTCTTTTAATAAAATGTTGCTGTAAGTGGGGAGGTCGGGGCAGAGGGAGAGTATACTATTTTGGTTTCTAATATTTGACTGGCTTGGGATGCAATCAGACAATAAACTTCTATACCCTAAATTATAATATGCCATTTCTGTAATACATACAGTAAAATTGCTGTTCAAGAGAGACCATGGGTTTTTATGATGGAGTTTCAAATTCTTTAGTATCAATATCCCACTTCTGCTAGGCTTTACCTGTTGTAGGTATACACAACTATGGGTATTTAGGCCCAAGTCCATCTTAAGCATCTCCTTGATCCTGAACGACCTTCATTTAAGCGTTATGGTTGGGTAAGGGAGACACAACCAATGGATATGGAGAGCCAAATAATTTACTGGCCAGTAGAAAATGAAATAATTACAAGTCAGTGAATCTTGTATTGTTTTCTGTTGTGAAATTTCCAATTTAAATGCTACAATTTTCAAAGCACGCTGAAAAAGCAAATATGCCTTTGTAAATTAGTATTTGTTGTGGGAGTTAATGCAGGAAAAGGTTTTATGCTTCAGTTTGAGAGTATGCATGTGCATGAGGCTTCAGATTGAGTTTGTCCTTTAACGCTGACCTTTTTGTAAGTTCATTGTGCAGTTGTGGAAATTGTCCAGTTTTTTGTAATTTGGAAGAGGTGTTTCCAGAACAAATTATTTCCTGACTGCTACTCATTTTTGAAGAATGTGGTTGCGTTGAAAACTCCCTCCTTCCCTCCTTTTTATGCTGGAGCTGGTGGTGTCTAACATGAAGCTGGAATTTTTTTTGTTTTATTTATTTAAAAAGAGTTCAAATATGTTTGTGTCAGGCTGTGTTGCACCACTGCAACTATCCTGACTTGCATACCTCAACCTTTGTTTCCAGCTTAAAACTCACTACTTTGGGTTAATTTTCCACAGCTCACTTCCTTGTGCCACTTCATTTTTGTGTGTAACACCACTCCTAAAGTATTTGTGTTTTTAAGGCAGACAAAAGTACTCAAGAGTTATGGTAAACACCAAATTAGTGATGCTCTTTCTTTGTTCTGTTGCATCCTTAAACCCCCTGCCCCCCACAAACACTTTCTTAGTTTAGGTATCAATCCTACACACACTGTCAGTAGTGATTCCACTGATCCCTGTGAGATCAGTTAATTGATTGAATCTATTGATCCATCTTGGGGTTTTCTATGATATGCTTCATTGTAATATTTGAGTCCTGTTGCTCACTAACCAGAGTAGTAAATTATGGTGTTTGGATGTTTCCAGTGTCAGACCATTAAATTGTAAACTGCCTTAAGTTCAGACATTCTCTCCTGTTTGTCAAAGAACTATCATATTTAGGGCACAGCACAAATTATCATTGTTTCCTCTGACCTTTCCCTTGTGTGACCAAAAGCAGTTTAACTTGAAAAACGATTCTAGTTGGCAATATTCAGATGTCTAGACTGATTATCCTTGGCTTTACTATTTGAATTTTTTGTTTTGCAGGGGAGGGGAGGAAGAGGGGGAGGGCAGGGAGGGAGCTAAGAATAGTACAAAGAAAATACAATCATTGAATTATAATGCTAGAGAGCTGGCTGTGAATTACACTTTTGGCAAATTAATTCTAAGATAGTTGTCATTTCTGTTATGTCATACAGGTTAACATACAGCCTTCTGAATGGCACCGCTCTCTCCTGCTCCCTCAGTCCTGGCTTGGATTTATGAGCAGAACATACCATGCAGTTTTACAGGTAGTTGGAGTGATGTGCCCTTTTTCTGTATTTTCAGTTTTCCCATCAAGCAATTGAACTGTAAATATCAGCCACAATTCAGTAAAATGAAACCTGCATTTTAACTGTAAAAATTTAAAATAATGAAATACAGACAAGTCTCCATATTAAAGGTTTGGTTAGAGTTCAGCCAGTGTTGGAGGTACATTTCGACTTAGGTGCTGATTTGGCTGAAATACTTGGACTTTCAGAACTGTACTTCTCTGCTGAGATGCTTGTCCCAACTATGAATAATCCCTTGAGCTGAATTTTAATCAGTTATTCTTTGTGAAAAGAGATTATCTGAAGACGCTGGAGAGTATGACAAATTAGATGATGAGGATGGGAGAACCTTGAGCTCCTTCAAAAATGTATTGCTTAAATTTTTATTTTTCTCTGCTTTTCTGTTGGTTTTATTTGAGTTTTAGTCGGGATTAACAAGAGGACTGCTGTCATACTCTGAATGAGAAACCAGACTACTATTGTTTCTGAGCCATTCCAAGCCAGGGCAGACTGAAAATTTCAGCAGAAAGTCTCTTCTGATGAAATTATCTGGTCTAATTTCTTGACCAAAAAGATTCTGATCTATTTTGCGCACCAAATCATCTATAATATTTAGAGCAATAGTTTTCCTTTGAAAGCAGTGAATAGCTTGCTTTGTCTTGCTATCTTGGATGATTCATGTTTATCTTCCCACATATGTCAAGTGATACTGGCCACTTCCACAGTGTGAGCAACTCAGACTGCTGGGCAACTTCCCCAAAGTTTTAACTTTTCATGGTGGGATAATGCAACAGAATTTTTTACCTTATGGGGGCAGGCTAGGCAAGAGGCTATTTTCAAAATAAATTGTTTTAGTTAATAGCAGAATGTCAGATTTAAATGCTTGTTATTTTAAAAGTAGGGGGTTTTTTTTAAACTATTTAAGGTCTGAACTTCAGAGAGTGTCAGCTGGTGCTTGTGCTTTGTTACTGTCTTGTTTCATGCTTCTGGCTCTTTCATAAGAGGCACAGCTTTTACTCATCTGGCTTCTGAAATCCTCTCTAGGGTTTACTAGATTGTCGGAGCTTACCATTGTGACTTTGAAGTTTGCTTCTGTATATGCATACTTTATGTTTAAAAGATCTATTATTATTATGATTACATTTCAGGCTTCTATAGCCCTGTTCATCTGCAACTGTCAAAAAGCTTTATAAGTATAAATTAATTAGTTCACATTGCTAATGTATCCCTGGGGAGTAGGTAAGTAGTAATATCCCAGTTTACTAACTGGGCACAAAGACTAAAAGAGCCTAAAGACTTAATCCTGCTACCTCCTGATGATTACTTTGTTTTCCCCATTCCAATTTGCCAAAACACTTATGTGCTAACAGCAGGGGTGTCAAACATACGGCCTGTGGGCCAAATCCAGATCAGAACCTCATGGGGCATGGTATACACCTGCAGCACAGGGCTGGTCCAGAGGCCAGATACAACTCATGGATCTCCTTCCCTTCTGCTCTCCCTTCCCTAGCATACCTGATCTGGCAGCTGCAGGTGGTTTGGGACTTGTGCTACGGAAGTGGGAGGGGAAGGGGAAAGGGCTCCATGGGCCTGGTCCAGCCCAGGGACAAGACTCATCTAGCTTGTCAGGCCAGATGAGTTTTACAGCCCTGGCTTTATGCAAACAAAAAAGCCTCTTGTTGCTTTCAGTGAACCTCTGACAAGATCAAGCAGTTTGCAGAGTTGGGGGCAGCATGCTTAGCTTTCAGGATCAAACCTACCTGACTAAAATGAGACAGATCTAGATTTAATGTGCCTCGGGGAATTGGAATGGACTCAAACACATGCTTAAAGTTAAGGATGTGCTTGAACACGTTGCTGAATCCAGGCCTTTTTGAGAGTAGTCAAGTTGAGAAAAGAGGAGTGCTGACTCCCAGTCCTCAGGGGAAAAAACTTCCTCTTTGCTTAATAGTAGATGAGAGGTTCAGATTTTGTGAATGACTTCAGGATTTACACTGTACTCTCAAATTTTCACAAAAACTAATTCCTAACAGTGCTGAATGTTTGAAAAAAGATACTTATGAGCTGCTGTTTTTAAGAGCCTTGCTGGAAAAATTTCTCAACCCAGTTCTGATAACCAATAGTTGCTTTAGGTGTTAAAACTAAACCTGCCCACCCTTACCCAGTCTCCTACTCTGGAGATTTGCCTAACACCTTCAAATCAGTCCTCATCAGATACCAGAAGCACCCTATAAACCAGCATTTCCCCACCTTATTCAAACTGCAGCACACTTACATGGCCTCCCCCACCCCATGGCACACCAACTGAACAAGGGAAAATGGGTGTGCCGAGCGGCCAGACACTGCAGACCAGAGTGGGGGGTGAGAAGATGAGCAGCAAAATGCTGCGGAGCAGGGTGGGGAAGAGAGGGGAGGGATCAGGTAGCAAGCGGATGAATGCCACAGACTGGGAGGAGGGGGTAGTGTGCGGTGGGAAGCATGTGGCATGGTGTTTGAATCACTGGCTGAAGCCACAACCCCCACCTGTCTGGTTGCCCACAGCAGCAGCAGGTGGGGGTGGGGGCATGGATCCAGCCCAAAGTGCTGCAGCATACTGGTTGGGGAACGCTGCTATAAACCATTGTAGTGAATC
Source organism: Crocodylus siamensis (assembly GCF_052110815.1). NCBI lineage: Eukaryota > Metazoa > Chordata > Crocodylia > Crocodylidae > Crocodylus > Crocodylus siamensis. The sequence continues at coordinate 90,971,694 of NC_143397.1, read as the reverse complement.
TTGTAGTGAATCCTTTGAAGTACAGCTACAACTGTCATGAAGGATTGCAAGGAGAATGGAATCATTTCAAGTAAAAAGAATGTGAAATTCTGATTAAAATGATATATTAAGTAAATGATAGTTGTTGCTGTCATGTGACCTTGGAAGTAGTTGGATTTCAAAGCTGCTTTCCTATGCTGTCCTCTTTGAGCCTTTCCATGATTAAGAAGGACTTTTTAAGGGTACAAATGAAGCATGAAGAGGTCGGAAGTTGTTTCCTTTATTTTTCCTGGGGTCATTTCTGAGGCAGAACACCTCTATTTGAAGTGCTTCATTGGCTGCATGCTTCTGTATCCTCACATTTTGAAGCACTTTCCAGGCACTTGGTGAACTTCAAATACTACATTTGTCCATACCCTAAGTAGCTCTAACCATTTAGCTGCAGCTGCAGCTGCCATGCCCATTGTTCAGAATAAAAAAATTACAATAGTTTTGCTTAATATATTATATATTACAGTGGGGTATTATATCAAGAACAATTGGGTCCAATCATGAAGTGGCCCACAAGGGAAGGGTTACATCTGTTACACAAGGATGCCCCACAGAAATCTCATGATTATTACCCTTGTAAGATCTCCTTCTGATTTATGCTGTGCTTTGGCAGGGGAGACAGGCAGAGCTGGAGATGCAGTTAAAACACGGAAAAGAAGATCTTGAAGAGGTGCAGTACAAACAATTTACAGCCTGGCTCTGGTAAGGGAATGACTGTCTGCTCCTCTTCATTTGTAATGATGAGTGAAGCTGGCAAAGGAGTGGGGGAATACTTCAAAGAATTTAATGTTACAAGTTTAACTGTCTGTATGAGCGCTAATGGAAGAAAAACAGATATGATCTCTAGCTTGCAGGGGGGAAAAGAAAAAAACGGGAGTTTCGGGTAAGGTTGCTGGGATGCACAGTAGCTATCCTTTTGCAATGCCTGAAGCTTATGACAGTAGCTGGAGGTTTGCATGTAGTTTGTCCAAACTTTGGATGGAAATGATGCCAACTTTAATGAATGACTTGGTACCATATCAGGGCTTATACATCTATTATGTTATAAAGGTATCTCTCTATGCACACCAACAATATCCAAAGTAAAAATAGTTCTTGCAGTGAGAAGGTATAAAGTTATGGTCAGTAGGGAACATGTAATTTTTATCTCTGTCTCATTTAACTAAGGCTGAGCCAGGGGTTATTTAACAAGATGCAAAGTAACTAGGTACAATAGAACAGACTGGAGGACAGGTCCATCTCCAACCTGCTTCTATCTTTAGCTTTGTGGGCCAGATCCGGGCTTGTCATGGGCCAAATCAGGGTTTGTCATGAGCCAGGTCTGGACCCACCTATAGCACTGGGGCAAGCAGCAGTAACATTAATAGGGGATGCATAGGTTAATGCCATCATTGCTCATTCAGCTACTGCCAAAAAAAATAAGTCTCCAGTAGGGATCCATATCTTGGATTTTGGTGGCAAAATGAATGATAATGGCATCAATCTGTGCAGCTCCCTGAGTCAGCAAAGTGGGTTAGACAACCGTGGAGATTAATGCCACTGCTACCCACACCACTACAGAAATCCAGGCACCTCCAGGAATGCTGTGGGCCAAATCACTCAGCTCCATGGGCCAGATCCAGCCTGCAGGCGACATATTTTATAACTTATGGTACGAAAAGAAAAGCTTTAGCTTTCACAGAGGTACAGAATCTGCCTTAGCCCCTTATTTCTAGCATAATTCCTCGCTTATGTTATCCTAAACTGCACTAACATGAACAATTGAAAATTGATTTTGTACATGTGCATATTTAAAAGCCAGGTTGGTAGATGAACTTGATGGCTCAATGGAAGCATATTAAGTGTCTCCCCAGGCTGTTCTTTGAGCCCAGTCCAAGCAAGGTGCTGAATAACCTCAAACTGTTTTGACTTTAGAACAAGGTCAGAGGACGGCTTTACACAGAGGGACCTACTAGGCCTTTATTAGCATTTCCTACTTCTTAGTCTGGCCCTGACTTTGTTCTGACATGAACAGGATAATAGAAGATTTTTCTGTTTGTTGGGGGGGGGGAGGTTTGCATCATTTCTATATAATGGTCATGTAAAAGATTTCAACTTAGATGAGTTTTCTAATGACAGTATTCAGAAATAAATATTGTGCTTAAGAATGAAGAATTGATTTGATTTTTTTTTATGTATTATTATGTGATTGAAAGGTAGATATCTTTCTGCATGGATTGACAGTCATAGTTAAGATTTACTATTTCATATTGTAAATTCTGGAGTGCATGGTATATATGTTTATTTAAAAAAAACCAAGCTTGGCAGTATAAAAGACTTGCTGCAGCCCTGGCTCTGTCTGGAAATGAATGCAAAACTAAACAAATACAGGCAAGTCATGTAGTGTAAATTGATTACAGTAACTTAGAAGGAATTCTAAGTGCCCTTATAGCTTACATTTCAATAAATTGAGGCCATAGTGCCACCTAATAGCTTAACCACGCATAGTTATGTTCTGAAGTATAATAAATGTGGGATAAATTGTTATAGTTATCCATTGTAGAACATTGTCATATTATTAGGCTAAGACATAACACATTGATTTGGAAAGCTGTCTGTAACAGCTAGATGAACAGATTTATGGCTGCTGCATGAACTTGAATTTTTACAAGAAAAGAATAAAATATGATGAAAAGCCCATTTAGAAAATTATTTAAATTGGTCCAAGAATATGAAAACATAAAATGATAGAGGATATGTACATATTTGGTAAATATTTATTTACCATTTTATATCTGTGATGTATTTGCTCTTAAGTCTTATGAAATGGCTACTGGGTTGTGATAGTCAGTGACTGAGAATGGGAGGACATTTGGAGGGAAGGACTACAGGCAGAAAGTCCTGGCTGCCATGCTATATATATTGTGCTAACTCTTGTTTGTGTTGCAGGGTCAGAGACATGCTGACTGATGTTGTCAAGGGTGCTTCAAAGTAAGATTTGCTCATGTATTTAGAGGTTATGGGGAGGGGCAGCCAGTAAGAAGGGAAGCATGATGCAAGCCAGTATTTTCCATTAATAATGTCCCATATAATTCATGCTTTTGCCTGATTACTGCTTAAATGTAAGAAAGGGTGCTTTTCCTTCAAAATCAGCATTTTACAGTTGCCCAGGTGCATGATATATAGTCTGATTTAAAGGTGGAATACAGCTCTACTCTTTTGATCCAGCCTGTTATATAACTCCTTCCCTCCCTGCTTTTTTGTTTTTAACTCATTTGTTTTAACAGTTACTCAGCTGTCTCTGGTATGGAGCATGACCTCATCACAGCTGGCCCATTATCTATCTTTCATGCTTGAAGCTTCCTCCATGTGTCCATATCTGTCCCCCTTGTGAAGACAGAAAAAAGATGTTTTCAGACTTTTACTTGTTTGTTCATCTATCGCTGAACTTAGTCTGTGGCTTTCAGGGCAGATCCAGACACGGTGACCCCACCCTCAAACTTTCATAGATTTCATAGACATTAGGGTTGGAAGGGATCTTGGGAGATCGAGTCCAGCCCCCTGCCCAAAGGGCAGGAAGTCAGCTGGGGTCATAGGATCCCAGCAAGATCAGCATCCAATTTACTCTTGAAGGTGTTCAGTGTAGGTGCTTGAACCACCTCCGCTGGCAGACTGTTCCAGACCTTGGGGGCTCGGACAGTAAAGAAATTCTTCCTTATGTCCAGCCTGAAACGGTCTTGCAGGAGTTTGTGACCGTTCAACCTCGTCATCCCTTGGGGCGCTCTGGTGAACAAACGTTCCCCCAGATCCTGGTGGTCACCCTTGATAAACTTATAGGTGGCCATCAGATCCCCCCTGAGCGTACGCTTTTCCAGGCTAAAGAGTCCCATGGCTCTCAGCCTGTCATCGTAAGATCTGTTTTCCTGACCTCTGATCATGCGCGTGGCTCTTCTCTGGACTCTCTCAAGCTTCTCCACATCCTTTTTGAATTGTGGAGCCCAAAACTGGACGCAGTACTCCAGCTGCGGCCTCACCAAGGCCGAGTACAAGGGGAGAATGACGTCCCGGGATTTGCTTGAGAAGCATCTATGGATGCAAGCCAGCGATTTGGTCGCTTTACTAGCCGCATCATCGCATTGGAGGCTCATGTTCATCTTGTGGTCAATGATGACCCCCAAGTCTCTTTCTTCTGTAGTGCTATCCAACGTAGCACTGCCGAGCCTATAAGGAAGCTGCAGGTTTTTCCTCCCAAGGTGGAGAACCTTGCATTTTTCAGTGTTAAACACCATCAGGTTCTCGTCCGCCCATTTGCTGAGCTTGTCCAGGTCAGCCTGGATCACCCGCCTATCTTCTGGCGTGGATGCTTTGCCCCAAAGTTTGGTGTCATCGGCGAACTTGGCCAGTCCACTCCTGACTCCAGTGTCCACATCATTTAATGAAGATGTTGAACAGGATGGGTCCCAGGACAGAGCCTTGAGGGGACCCCACTGGTCACAGGGCACCACGATGAGTGACTGCCATCGATGACAACCCTCTGGGTCCAACCACGGAGCCAGTTTCCCAGCCAGCGGATCGTGGTGGAGCCAAACTGCTAGAAAACTTTAGGGATGCTTGCTAGCAGCTTGATTGCACCCCTGCATTCCTCCTCCAACAGATATCACTTTGTTGTGGTTGTGGAATCCTGAAAACGACTCCTTATGCTGGACCAAATAGAGGTGTCAAAAGTAGCAAATCTGGATAAAAGCACTTTTTGAAAATTCTAGGGTCTGAGGTGGAGGAGAGGAAGAGAACTGAACTGAAGTGGCCTTTATTTATTAAATCCCTATGAAAAATTGGATCCATAATTTAGTGTAAAGCCAGATAAAATATATGGATGTTATAAACTCCAGAAAATATTGAATCCTTTCTCTCAGACTGGGAGCCAAGGTTTTATTAATAAAATCCATTCAGTTGTCAAACTATTTCAGTTGGTAGCATTTCATTATTGGTTCGTAGGGTTAAACTTTTCCCAGCTAGTAACAAGAGTATTATCCATTGGCAAGTCATACTTCCCAACCCTTGTCTATGCAAAATTCAGTGCAGGAACAAGAACATATTTGTTTGTTTCACTCTGCAGTATTTTTCATTTTGAATAATAAGAAATGAGAAATACTCTTTTTCAACATAGCATCAAGATGGCTTGTGTGTCAGTAGTGGTGATCTTTTTGCTGGAAGGGTTATGCTTTTGCAAATCATAGGATCATAGGAAAGTAGGGCTGGAAAGGACCCTGCATGATCATCATCCTGTCCACCCTCCTGCTCAAAGAGGATCATTTCTGACTAAATCATCCCAGCCAAGTGTCTGTCCAACCTAGAGGCGTAACAAGCAGGATTTGTGACCCAGGGAAACCCTGTGGGAGAGTGGAGCGGGAAGTGCTGCTCAATGCTGGGCAGACAAAGAGGGTTCAGAAGCCTTATGTATGCTGGGGACTCGGAAAACAAAGCGTGACTGCTGCTGCTGTCAGTGTTGCTTCCGTTGCACCTGCAGTGTGTGTGACCTGCCCCAGCTGTTGCTCCTACAGCAGCAGTGTGGTGTCCATGTACCCACCTGCTGCTGCAAGAACAACTTCATGGGACTACTGCTACTGGGGTCGACTCCATGGGAGTTGCAGTTCAGTTCTGGTGCCTCTGTAATGTTTGCACCTGTGGCTGGTTTCCTGCTTGCCCACCCCAAGTTACACTACTGGTCAAACCTGCTCTTGAAAATTTCCAGGGTTGGAGATTCTACAGTTTCTTTTCCAACACTTAACCATAGTCAGAAAGATCTTCCTAATCTCCAACCTAAATTTCCCCCTCTGTAGCTTGAGTTTGTTGCAGCTAGTCCTGTCCCCTTCAGCAACAGAGAAAAGCCCATAATTACCCTTCAGATATTTGAAGATTATTATTAAATCCCTTCTCAGTGTTCTCTTCTCCAGGCTTCATAACCCTAGTTCTTTCAGCCTTTCCTCATAAGTCTTGCTTCCCAGACTTCTAATCATTTTTGTTGTTCTCTGCTGGACTCTTTCAAATCCATCCACATCTTTCAATTGTAAAGTTTTTGGTTGTCATAGGTACAGTATAAAAGTTGCTGACAATCTGAGACCTGTCATGGCGTGCAACCACTATAACACTAGATAACAACCTAAATGTCAAAATAAATACATGAGAAAGTGATTTTAAGGCAATGTGAGGCTCCTTTAAGAAATGACCTATTGCTTACTTGTAATTATTTTTAGCTATCTCTTATCTAGAGGAGTCTGGATTCAGTGTCCCAGACATGAAAGGTCAGCAACATTCCATTGAGACGTGTGTTTGTCTTCTCCAAAAAACTATTTTCAGATGCAAAAAGAAATTGCTGGAGCGGAAGGAAGAGTTTGAAATGGCAGCTGGGGCACTTTAACTAAAGCTCATTGAAGGTCCTTGGAGCCGCTGTAATTAAAGCACCTTCTCCCCACCCCCCCATCCACCTCCAGGGCACATGTAAAGATGCTGTATAGTGCTTATAATTGATCCTGCCTTGAGCAGGTGTTGTAGAAAAGACTCTGGATGGAGGTGGTTAGTAATCTTCAAGAAATCATTGTACCTAGGTCTACACGAGTTGGCAGGGCTTAGAGAAGGAGATCCATATTGCAGTAGTGTTAGAAGAGATCAAGAAATAGGAAAATGAAAACTAGAGAGTCAAAGCTTAGTTTTTATCCATCTCTGGCTTATGTGAAGACCGAATATGGAATGCTTCTGCAGAGCCAGCAAACAATTTGGGAAAGGTTTTAGATTTTTGGATCTCAGAAAGGGCTCTGCTAATACAGGTCACCTTTAGCATGTGTTTCCTTGCTTCTCACTATGTATTTTATTGTCTGGACCTCTTTCATGCCTTTTTATTACTGTTTGCTTATTCCAATAGGGAGAGCCCCGTGGTGAAAGGAAATGCTCTCTTAGCTTTAACTGGCCTTGTAGTTGCTGTAGCAAAATATGAAAGTAGCCTGTCCTCAGACATTGAGGGGAGACCAGAGGTGAGTTAAACTTTGGAAAAGTAATTTTGTAATCTTAATGTGATTTTTAGAACAACACAAAAATAGTGGGAGACTGGGTGTTTTGGTAGTCTGGTAACGGAATACAGTCTTTAGTACTTTAAATAAATTCATGTCTAATCCTGCTTGGGAGTGATAGTGATTCTTGTGCTATGAGTAAAATGAGTCTGGTAGTTTGTCAAAGAGGGTAGGTAACAGTGTACCCTTCCAGGTTGCATTTAACCAGATATTTCGAAAGATTGTATTGCCATTGTCTGTATTGAACGTGTCTTATTCAGAGGATTTCACTTTCCATAAGGGACAATATGATACTTTCCATGGCTAAAAACAGGCATTGGATTTATCTTGGGACAAGGCTTTTTATTTTGGGATCTTACAGACATACAAGCCTGTTGTCCCTAAGTTAAGTACCTGGGAAGTGCCAAGATAACACTTTTTTTCCTGAGGACAATCAGGGCTAAATCAGATTAATTGCCATTCAAGCTGGATTTGTAGAGGACTTCTGTGTCTGGAGTCTTCAGACCCTGGATAAACCCAACATCTGTTTTTAGCCCATGAGCTCAAAAGCCACAAGTGCAAAAGTGAAACTTTGTTTAAGAGTATATAAATAGATCCATAGTGTGAATGGCTGATTTATGTATAAGAATAATTATTAATGCATGCACATATATGTAACATTTCTGTCAGTGATTCTTCAATGTCAGTGTGTGAATAGAAAGAACCTCCTCTCAGAGCTGTTCTTTGTTTCCATTTTCTGTTTTCACCTGCTGACCTCATAATCTTAACCTCAGTGCATTAATTTGGTCAGAGAAGAAGACCCATTTTCCTTGAAGACAGCTGTAAATATGGATCTATTTTTCAGCTGGGTAAGGAATGTTGAAAAATTGCAGGTATCAGTGCAGTAAGTTCCCTGCACTCAAAGCAGCAGCCTGAAACAATTTGTATAAACATATTAAATATAACTAGAAATATGGAATGCAGTCAATGTGAAAAGTAAAATCATTACACCAAAAATGGCAGATAAGTGGGCTAGCACAGGGCTGCTGTCCAGTTAGCAGTCTGCAGATGCATGCGGTCCTTAAAGGGTTTGCAGCTTCCAGGTATCTGGTGTAGGTGCTGTTTCCCCCCACTGGTCCTCTGTTGCTATGTCCATGGTCTCCAGGCTTCTGCTCCCTTCTTCAGCTGCATGGGGTATAGTGTGCTCCAGAAACGTGTGGCCCTCAGTTGTTCAGAAGTTGCCTGGTCCTGTACCACCATATGAGTGGTCTGATTTAAATACCATTCTGCCAAACCAGCTGGTGTCAGAAGGATTGCAAAGTGACCTAGCAGCTGAGAATGCCACCTGCTCTTCTGCATTGGGCAAGGTCAGGAGCACTTATGATAGGCTCTTGAGAGGAAATAAGCTAACTTTAATTAACCAAAACCATGTCTCTAAGACTCAGTAGACTTCAGAGGAAGAAGAATGAAATCTGACTTAATGCATTCAGGTCTTCCAGTCTGCCAGCCTTTACACCAGAAGACAACTCTGGATGTGGTCTCCATAATGTGGCTAGTTTTCAGTTTTCTCGCATCTTGAAGATTCCTTGTAAAACCCAGTATGCACTATTGAGTCAATCTTGAAATTGCACATGTGAATAAATTTGGTGGCTGGATTAATATTTGTTTTGTTTTTGCATTTTAAGGGTTTTTTTTAAATTAATCAGTATGATCTTTTTAAAGATGGCACGATATTTTGCTATAGCATGTCTGAGATTTCTAGTGTGTTTAGGGGATTTTGCCTGTATCCAGATATTGGGAAATCCTACCTATAGAAACTCCAAAAAGGTCAGAATTTGAACATTATTAAATCAATTTATCTTTCTAGAAAGGAAGCCCAGTTCTCAGAGGTTCAACTTTAGTATCTGTTAGGGACTGAGGACACAACTAGAAAGCCGTAGAACCTTTCATTTAAAGATCACCAGCTTGATTGTAGCCCAGTTCAGGAGAGATTAAAAACTGCTTTCCTCTTAATAAAGATTTTGGTGGTTTCTACAGAAGATAAATGGTATGTGTTGCTTCAGTCCTCACACTACAAACATATTTCCATACCTTTCAGTAAAGCTCTTTGGGGAAGAAACAGTCTCTTATTTTTATATAGTGCTTACTGCCAGGCCTGTCTGAATTCTCTAGTTAGCACTCCTGCCAGGGGAGAGGGGCATGCAAAATCTCAGTATTTATAGTAAATTTGCAAGCATCGGTAATGCTATTTTGTCATAGTTGCAGGCAGGAAGAGTTCCAAAAGAAGATGGCAGACCAAAGGCATGATTATATCTTTTCATGTTTTTAAATAGTAGGGGTTGGCTGAACTGAATTTTTTCTATGGCTGATCTGGAGGAGCCTTGCCAACCAATTCTATCAAAAAACAAAGCAATGAAGTATTAGTTAGAGGTCCCTTTAGGGATCTGACTTCCAAATTGTAGGGTGAAAAATCTGTAATTTCAGTATAGGATTTGTTTGTAGACCCAAATCAATATCAGGTTAATTAGCAAAAATACTATGACTTCTGTTCCCTTTGTAAGTTTCTAGGTCAGGTGATGGTGGTCATTCTCGGTAGTCATTCTCAGTAGCGGGTTCTGGAGAACAAATCTGACCAAGTAAATTCATAAAATATTTATATGTTGAATGCTTACAGCTACTGAACACAAACGCATACTAACATGATTCTTTACCAAAAAAACTGTTGAAATAGGTAGTTAGGTCAAAAGATGTCGTCATCATGGGTGACCTGAACTTTCCAGACATCTGCTGGGCTGAGCAGTCAGCCAGGTCTGACCACTCACGTAGGGTCCTAGCCAAAATGCAGGACCTCCATCTAACCCAGGAGGTGCACAGCCCCACCAGGGGAAATGCCCTGTTGGACCTGGTGCTGACCACAGGTGATGACATGGTTAGGGGGCTGTGGGTGCTCGACCACCTGGGCAACAGCGATCATCATCTGCTGGAATTCACCATCCAGTGCAAGATGGCAAAGGCCTGCAGCAAGGCAGCAGCCCTAGATTTCAGGAGGGCGGACTTCAATGAGCTAAGGAGAATAGTCGGGGAGGCACTGAGGTCCCAGAGGGGAGGGGAGTCAGGTGTCCAAGAAGAGTGGTCGCTCCTTAAGGAGACGATCCTCCAAGCCCAAAGGGAGGTAATCCCAACACGGATCAAAGGGGGCAGGAGGGTGCAAAATCCCCCATGGCTAACCAAAACCATCCGGGAATGTCTCCTAGCTAAAAGGGAGGCATATACCCAATGGAAGGGAAGGGCCATCACCAGGGAGGACTATACCTAGCTTGCTCGGGGCTGCAAAGGGGCGATCAGGAAGGCCAAAGCGGAGATGGAACTGGGACTAGCTACCTGGATCAAGGAAAACAAGAAGTCCTTTTTTAAATACATAGGGGGCAAAAAGAAGGTACCAGGTAATGTGGGGCCCCTGCAAGACATGCTAGGAAATCTGGTTGTCACACCAGACAACAAAGCTAACCTATTTAACAACTTCCTCACCTCCGTTTCCCTGAGCAGGGACCGGATCAGCCCCGCCCCCCCACCGGGACTCCCTCAGGCCCCAGGGGAGGCGCACCCTGGCCAAGGATCAGTGAGGATCTAGTTAGGGAACTTCTGGAGGGACTGGACATATTTAAATCAGCTGGTCCGGACGATCTCCACCGCAGAGTGCTGAGGGAATTAGCAGAGGTCATTGCAGGACATCTGGCACAGCTTTACGAGCACTCGTGGTGCTCTGGTGTGGGGCCGGAGGACTGGAAGGGGGCCAATGTGGTTCCCATCTTCAAAAAGGGGAGGAAGGAGGACCTAGGAAACTATAGGCCAGTTAGTCTTACCTCGATCTTGGGCAAGCATTTTGAGAGAATTATTCTGGCACATATCCGTGAGTGGCCAGCAGGGGAGATTATGCTTAGGGGCACCAACATGGGTTCATTAGAGGCAGGTCCTGTCAGACCAACCTGGTGGCCTTCTGTGACCAGATCACAAAATCCTTAGATGCAGGGGTAGCAGTGGACATAGTCTTTCTGGACTTTAGGAAGGCCTTCGACACTGTCTCTCCCCCCATTCTCATTAAAAGCTAGGGGACTGTGGTGTCGACACCTACACAGTCAGATGGGTTGCTAACTGGCTGGAGGGCTGCATCCAGAGAGTGGTGGTGGATGGGTCATTTTCACCCTGGAGGGATGTGGGCAGTAGGGTTCCACAGGGCTTGGCCCTTGAGCCTGCACTGTTCAATATATCCATCAGTGACTTGGATTGGGGGGTAAAAACCACCCTGTTCAAATTTGCTGATGACACTAAGAATTGGGGGGGGATGTGGGCGCGCTAGACGGGAGGAATAGGCTGCAATCAGACCTAGACAGGTTACAGGGGTGGGCGGATGAGAACAGGATGGGTTTCAACGCTGACAAGTACAAGGTGCTGCACCTGGGGAGGAAGAACCAGCACCATACCTACAGGCTGGGGAACTCCCTTCTCATCAGTGCAGAGGCAGAAAAGGATCTTGGAATCGTCATTGATGCCAAAATGAATGTGGGCCGGCAGTGTGGGGATGCAGTCAGGAAGGCCCAACCATGCCTTGTCATGCATCCACAGATGCATCTCGAGCAGGTCCAAGAAGGTGATCCTCCCCCTCTATGCGTCACTGGTCAGGACGCAGTTGGAGCACTGCGTCCAGTTCTGGGCACCACACTTCAAGCGGGATGTGGTCAACATGGAGAGGGTCCAGAGGAGGGCCACTTGTTCAGCCTCCATAAGAGAAGGCTGAGGGGGAATCTAGTGGCCTGTTGCAAACTAGTCAGAGGGGACCAGTAGGCACTGTGGGAGTCCCTGTTCCCCTGAGCACTCCCAGGAGTGACAAGAAATAATGGTCACAAGCTGGCAGAGGGTAGATTCAGGCTAGACATCAGGAGACGCTACTTCACTGTCAGGGCGGCTAGGATCTGGAACCAACTTCCAAGCGAAGTGGTGCTGGCTCCTATCCTGGGTCTTTAAGAGGAGGCTAGACAAACACCTTGCTGGGGTCATTTGACCCCAGTACTTTTTCCTGCCATGGCAGGGGGTCAGACTTGACAATCTGCTCAGGTCCCTTCCCACCCTACCAACTATGAAATAAGCTTCTGTGACCGCCTAACCTAACTTCACACTAAGTTTTTTTCCTCCGTCCTTATTAAGATTGGTTTGTTCTGGGATTTTGTTTCAAGGTCTGCATTTTCAAGGTCTTTGTGGGACCATGGGCAAGTCTCAGTGTATCTATCTTATCTGTAGAATGGGGATGATAATATCTCAGAAATGTTGTAAGGATGCATTAATTTCTGATTGTCAATTGAGATACTGAGACAGAGAGCACCACATAAGCACACAATATTCATTATTCTTTTGCTACTGTCATCACTGCTGAGGCATTCACTGTTACATTTGAGATAATTTTGTCTCCCACTTATTTTTCTGAAGGAAAAAAGATAGTTGGGTCTTATTCCTAGTAATGGTGGTCTGTTTGAAAGGGAGTGGACAAAGGTTTTCCACTTTTAGTGACACCATTCCATTCATGGCACACTGTACTTCACATGTTATTTATTGCATTGATAAGATGTAGTTCCTGTGTCAGAAGGACCACTGCAAGTTGTGTTGTTTTGAGTAGGCGTGCATACTTTCCTGTCCTTATTACATAGAGCATTTAAAAGCATATGAAAAAAGGCATAATTTGACTCAGACATTTAAATCATGGTTGATCTACCTATACATGGTAGTTGCCCATGTAGTTTGTTTAAGCTAATTAGTAAAATATTGAATCCTGATTGGAGACAAATACTTTATTCAAACTGAAATCATATTTTAATACTTTGTGTTTATGCCTACATTTAATTTGTTAGGCACTGTGATTTGGGGCTACTTGCTTATATTCAGCCAGACTGGATCAGAGATTGAGGGAAGGAAGGGTGCCTGCTACTGTTACGAGAACTGTGTCATCTTTGTTTTCACTCGGTAGCAGTTTAGTCTCCACAGTGGGACCATTTGTAGAAAAAAGTGTGAGGCTTACTGTGTGTAAGGGGTGGATTTAGCCCCTGGGAGCTGGCACATCAACTGATTAAATCTATATTCTGTTCTTGGATGGAGCCTGGTTTAAGAAAAGATAGCCGTGAATATTTAGATGTATTGTTTTTACTGTACTTATTGTCCTGTGTCACTTCTATCATTTGCAGACTCAGCCTGATTTTCTTCCCACACAGCACTGGATTTCCATGGTGGTAGAGACACTCCTTAGTATTGTGAACAGTCGCTATCGTCCTCAAGGTCAAGTCTTCCCATGGTTCTACCAGGTAGATCCAGAAGTCTAAATAAACTTAAAAGGAGGAGTTAAATAGGAAAAATTATGGATAAGACATTATGGACATGATTTAATGATCTTAGTATTTGTGATTGCAGGGAATACCTATTTGGACACTGAGTGTTTTCTGCAGCTGCTTGTTCTTGCAGAACATACAGGGACAGGGGCTTCTTTCTTTCTCCCTTTTGTTTTTAGCACTTTTTTTCTTAGTTTATTCCAATTTTTTTCTTTCAACCTTTTTTTTTTGAACTTTGATATTCCAGAGTCTCACCTGCTGTTGATATTAGTCCTTTTAACATTATTTATTTATTTATTTATTTATTTAATGCAATTGCTGTAATGTTTCAGGCTGCACAGATAAAACAATACAAGTCAAACAGGGCAAACTAAATAAGCTGTTGCCATGTTACAGGACCAAAATCCTGAGATGCAGTGCCTGTTATATCATGTCCCATAGGTTGTGAGACACTGGCTCTATTAAAAAGAAGTAATTATGGAGGATCTTCCCCTGAAGATGCAGCTCAAGAGTTTCAAATCTAGGGACCATTGGCAGAATGATCCTATCTTATTTCAAGCTCATAACCAGGAACTAAAATATGAGAGGTTTTATGAAATACTGCTGTTTTTTGAAATGGCACTTGGAGGTGAAATGGGAGTCAATATAGTCTTCAGGCAACAAATAGAGTATAGATACCATTGCTAATTTTAGTGCTGCTGTGATTTTTGTTTGTAAAAGCTCCCCTTCTGTGTGATTTTTAATTCTATCCCTGGTGTAGAATATACTGAAGTAGGAACAGAAATTAGCATATGATATTATTTACAAAGAGTGAACAATTCCCTTCCCAGGGAAAGACTCCATATCTGTTGCACTCTAAATACTGCCATCTTTCTAGTAATAAAACTTACCTCTGATAGTCAGGCTTCTTCCTTGTGCCTTTCTCTGGGAAAGCAGAGTTTGGGCCCAATTAAAGAGATATAAAATGAAGTCAGGCAGAAGGATGGCATGAATTAACCAACTGGTGGAACTACAGCTTTCACTCTTGTGGGCTTGTATAATGAGGATGAATATAACATGTCTCGAGAGTCTTCCTGAAAGTAAGGAAAAGGTCCATAAAAGGCTAAGTGCAGCTAGTTATATGGAAAAAAAAAGAAATCAAGGTCAGCAGTTTTTAAAGATTACTGAGAGATCTGAAACAGTCAGCTCGGGCTCTTGAACTCAGTTGTCACCAAAAAGAGGTCATGAACCAGCAAAACCAGTGTAGTTTTAACACCTTATCCAAATATAACTCCAGACTGACAAAAGCCAGGGAAATCCAAGGACAACTCTGAACAGAATTGCCATGCTGTAACTTATCGAAAAACCTGGCTCCAAAAATAATATGATTAAAAAGTATATTCTTGAGATGGAGCTTGGGGGTTTAATTCACACAGTTTTCTCTCCTAAAAATACAATACTTTTTTTTCAAATGCTTTTTTCCCCTTCTTCAGACTTGTAAAAGCCAGAACAGCCTGTAGAAATCTCTGCCTTTCCAGATGCCTTGCATTCTCATTTGAATATTTTTCTCTTTCTTCCTACAGTTATGCATATGGTAATGCATAAACATCAAGCGATTACATACAACTAGGTCATAGATTTGTAAGTCAAGGCAGTCATGTGGATTTCACCATTTAAAAAAAAAATGGAAAGGAATTTAAAGCCTTTGTGGAGAATAATTTTTCTGCTGGAAAGCCTATCCACCAGAAATTTTGCAAGATCAGCCAATACTTTTCTACATTAGACTTGATGCCTGTCAAGCATTAAAGCAGCATTTTCGTCTCAGTGAATTTCTCGCTTTCTGTAATTACAGTTATGTTAACATTGCAGCTGTTTTTATTTACCTATCCAGAGGCTGGATCACTCTGCTGCATTTTTTAGTAAGGGCTTCAAACATCAAAATAGGTCAATATGTTTATCCCCTTACCAGCTATTGGATTCTGTTTTTTTTCCCCCCGACCTCATGCTTATTGTTTTCAGTCCTGTATTGAACAATATTTTTTTATTTTTAAACTCTGGAAAGTATATTTCAGTCACCATATTATTAAGCTAGTTAGGGGTTAAAAAAAAAGGAACATTGCTTTTGGCCAGCCATGAGTACCATTTGTTTCCAAATAGAAATGCAAGTATGATACTGTATGCTGTATAATTTTAAATGTCTAAAATTCTGAACATTATCTTTGGTAAAATAACATTCATTTTCCATCACTAAAGAGGTGTATAAAACCTAAAATTGTCTTCTTCCCCATCCCCCTTTTCCCTCTGCTATGTATACTAGAAATCATATTCAGGGGAAAACACAGCCAGTGCGATTGCTCGCTCCTGTGCAGCCATTGCTTTGTCTCTCTTGGTGCCAGTTTTCATTGTATCCTTCAAGGAGAAGGTTGAGGAAGTCCTGAGCATGCTGACTGCCAGGTTACCTGGGAAACCAAATGCTGATGAGTCTCAAGCTGTTCAAATCCACATGGGCCTTGCTTTAGGGATGTTTATCTCACGTTTGTATGAAGAAAAAGTCAGGTATGGATTATAGTATACAGCAGGTGTGCAAATAACTTCCTCCTTTTCCCTGTATGTGGCATTTTTATTCAGGAGAGTGTTTATATTTTGTAGTCAAATGATTCCTGGTGGCTGTGCATTGTTACTTAAACATGAGCTTTTTTTATTGGTCTTCTCTTTCCTCCCACCTCCATACTGTATTGAATATGTTTCTTTAAATATAACACTAGCGGAGTCGCATAAGGATGTTAAGGAGTGGGTTAGCTGTCCTCATTTAGATAATAGTAAAATAGCATTCATAAAGGTAAAAACATAATTTTTGTGAATGCAATACTTTTTTGTACTGCACAAGTAATGACATACAACAATGTATCCAGTTACTTAAGTCAAACAAAACATCTTGGACGACTATGAGCTGTGTGTACATAGTAGGGGTGTGCTATCTTCTCTGAAGATTCAATGCTGATTCAGAGAATCAGCGATTCAGCCATAGACACAGTTTTAAATGTTTTTTTCTACATACCTCGAGGTACCAGGTGCGGCTCATGAACGTTGTGATGGTGGGGCTGATGGAGCTATATATATGTAATACTTCTGTAATATGTCTGTATATGTAGCAATAGTATGTTTGTTATGGAAGTAAGTAAGAATTAGTTTTACATGTGTATATAGGTATAGAGCTAGTTAGATATTGATATGGAAAAGCTAGTTACAGTATATAGATAGTAAAGCTCTCTCTAGATAGATAGATAGATAGTACTATATAGATATCTCTATATGTGTGTGTCTGTGTATTCTATATATTCATATACACAGACAGATGCACACAGATCTACTATCTATATCTAACTAGCTCTATATCTCGCTGTATATAAAACTCTCTCTCTCAGTATCTATCTATCTACTTACTTCTATAAAAAAAAGTACCATTACTACGTATACAGACTTTTTACACGGGTTTGGCTGGCTATAACTATTATTTATATCCTGTGAAATAAATGGCTCTGAACCACCTGCCTTTGTTTAAATGTGTTTTGTATTGTGGAAATTACTTCTACAGTATCAATATACCATCTTGATACTACGAAACTACTACTCTTTTTATTATTATTATTTTTAAACCAACCACGCAATTGGATGATGCATTCCCTCTTGTCCATAGTGACAACAGAGCAACGGATAAGCCATAAAAAGCTCCTGAGAAATCAGGATTAAATTTTTTGAAATATGTTAGGGAATTAGAGCCAAATTGGGTTTTGTTTTGTTTTAAAGAAGAATGGTATTGAAAGACATTTTTTCTCAAAAAATAAATGTTAAATAATAAAGCAAGTCAGCTTTCATGATTTGCTTACAAGGTTTCTTTCTAGTCATAGATATTAGGGCTGTGCAAAGCTTCAGTCGCTGATTCAATTCAGCTGAGATTCAGCCTGTTTCAGTGACTGAATCTCTGAACCCAAATTGAACCAGAGAACCCTTTAATCTCTCCGAATGGTATTGGAACCCTCCAAATCAATTTGGAAAGATTCATCAGTTGGGAAATAGACACAACTTCAAATGTTTTTTCTACATAACTTTGGGTAGCAAGTGGCTTGTGAATGCTGTGATGCTGGGGCAAATGGAGTGCCCCACAGAACCACGGGGACTCCCCAATGCGCTTGGCAGCAGGCCCAAGAGTGGACCAGAAGCACTTATGAGTCTACCAGGGAGCATGCAGGGGGCCCTCCCCACGCTCCTCCGGCTCAACAGTTGGTGCCTCCTGGGTCTGGGGGGGCACCTGGGGTCCCCCCATGGCCTATCGCCATATTGGGGGAGAACGGGGGCGGGGAGGGGCCCTGTATGCTCCCCAGCAGACCCAGAAGTGGACCAGAAGCACTTCTGGTCCACTTCCAGGTTCTCTCCCGCGCACATGGAGGCCCCCCCAACACTCCTGTGGGATGCTCCATCCGCCCCAGCATCACAGCATTCACAAGCCATGCTGGTACCTCGAGGTACATAGAAAAAACATTTAAAGCTGTATCTATGTTTGAATCGCTGATTCTCCAAATTGGCATTGAATCTTCAGATTTGGATTCGGCTGAATTGAATCGGGCACATCAACTAATTGAATCACTGTCCCTGTTCTGGACCAAATCCAAATCGAATAGGGTCTGCTTTGCACACCCCTGATAGATATAACTTAAATACATCTGCTGAATTTGAGCCTACCTTGGAAGTATTTGGAAAGTATCCATGTTTAGCCTAGAGATTAATTTACATCAAAACTTTCCTATTCCTTAAGGGGACTGGAAGTGCATTATTTAACCACAAGGTTTCTTGGGAGTGAAGCAGTGTGTTCAGGCATCTTTTCTCCAAATAAGGCCCAAAGGAGTAGAAAGGAAAAGGAGACAGTTTTTCAAAAGCTTCAGAAAATGAAATCTTTAAAACATCATTTTTCTTAGGCGTATGAACAGTGTGACTATGCTTTACCTGAGGACCTGACCAGTAGTTGGTTTTTCTTCTTTCCTTTTCCCTTCCCCCTTTTTGTGCTGTGTGCTGTAAATATCTTCTGTTTCTGTTTGAGAGCTGAAAGGAGTAGGAGCTGTATGGGAAAGGGTATCAAAGTATGTTTAAGTACATCAGTGGTTAGTCCTGGAATTATATGCGACTTTAGATAAATTAAGAACCACACAGTTATTATTTATAAACTAATATAAGAACCTAATTTAGCAAATAAAGAACTATCTTAAGTAGGAATTTTATTGCTATCAATGTGGCTAATATCATAAAGTAGCCCAAAGAGTAGAACTGTATTTTTGCTTTCTGTTTTATAGTGATGTATCTGGCCAACAGATGAATCTGCTTCTAATGAAGTCCCTGGATACACTGGAAGCTTGCTGCTTTGATACCAGTCTAGAGTACAAGTAGGTTTATTCCATTATTGGTGCTAGCATTTATGCTGATTGGTACCATTCATGTAAGGCTGTAAAGCTTCAAAAACTGCATATTCTGAATTTAGAACTACAGCTACCCTGTTGCTGCAAGGAGACTGAACCTGCCCTTGAAAACTTTCACCTGAGCTGTGTCTTATAAATGAATCTTACTGTACCTCTTTTAAACATGCTTGTTAGCGGACTGTGGAAAGTCTGGTGAGAGAGTTATGTGAGCACACAAAGGAAAAAAACACCAAGAAAAACCATCGGACATATGGTAGAAGAGAGGTTTAGAAATTCAAATGTGCTGTTTAATGGAGGTGGTATAGCAGGCAATAGCAACGGTTTTAGGTGAAGCGTTGTTGTTCCCCTTACCTGCACATGTTCATTAATGAAAAGCACTTTTGAAAGTGCCCCCTTGGTGCTCTTCTATTGCTGCCAAGATGTTCAATGGAGTCTAGCTTCTGCTACTGCTTGGGAGCCTGTTACTGGAACGTGCATGTGTGCACAATACAGTCTGAGCTATGGGAGCATCTGCCTTGCATGGCTCCTTTATCTGGGAGAGCCAGTCTGTTAAATTAACAGCTGTGGATGGCATGTAGAATATGGATGGAGGCAAATATATTTTATTTTCCCAAGCAGGGTTATGCCTCAGGTGCCCTAAAGAGAGGAGCAGACTGCCAGCAGGGTCAGAAATGTATTGAGGAATAGTACACAGTCACCAGCATAGGCAAACCTACAAAATGAAATTTTTTTGTGTACATTATTTGCCATTAAACAGTACATATGCTCCGTAAAGTGACATCCCATGTGATAGTTATTTCTTTTTAGAATAGGAATGAATTGTGATATCTCTGGTGCTGGTCTCATTTTCTATCTTTTTTTTTAAATGCCAATCATTTCCACGTTGATTCTTCTCTCATTAAAGATTGAAGAGCAACAATTTCTGTTCTCTCCCCCACATATTCTGTACCTTGTGAAAAGCCCATGAGGGGTCACAGCTGCACTTCATTGGGCTATGAACTTGGAAATCTTTTCAAATCTGAGTTGTTCTGCCCCTTGACTGGCATAGAATAAGGTACATGGTGCACAGGGAACTGTATCAGCTGCATCACTTTGCTGTACCCACTGCTGTGTGTTTGTCTGCCCTATTAGCCAGAGATAAAAACTTCACAGTAGCAGCCAAAATAGACTCCTCTGCCAACACGAGGTAGGAGGTAGACAGAAGTACATGAAACAATGGCAAGGAAACAATGCTTTTTTTTCCCCTGCTTGACAAAGTTTAACTCTAGGGGTTTTAGAAAAGCTTGGTAAAAAATTGGCATGTAATACTTTTTTCTTTTTTCAATTGAGCAAGAAAGTAATTTTAAGCTGTGGATGTTGTTGACTCGTAGACTACTGCCATTACAAGACTAGAGTTGGTGTCCACTATTTTTTTTTTAAAGTACAGCCTTTCAGTCTGTGCTTTAGAAACTTCTGTTTATGGGAGTTAAATTGCCATACCATAAACTACCTTCATCATCTGCTATGAATGGAAAATGCTGTGCCATTTTTCTCTTCCTGCCAAAATAAAAGGTGTCTTATACCAAAAATAGTTTCCTTCTTTCTCATTACAGTTAATTATATTTAGCATGCCTCTATGAAATCTGGCTGTTGTGATAGCTCACCCAGAGGAAATTCATTGTGATGGCTTGATTTAAAAGGTGTGTAGCTTTTAGTAAGATCCCTGGCTGTTCAGCTTGCCATGTGGTTGGAGGCGGAATATTTTATACCATGCTGCCATCTAGTGGAAAAGAAGTCTGACCATGATTTTTTTCCACCCTTGTACAGTAGTAATTTTATCTAAGTACAGGTTTCTGATGTGTTGCAAGTGCCCAGAAACATGGACAATCAGTTACTATGTCAATTAGCAGATGTTTAAAGGGTGTTCATTGAGGCTTCCCATCCATTGAAGGGCATTATGGATTCTTGCTTCATGTCTCCTTAAAAGAAAACTTTCACAGACTGTGTCTTATACAAAATAGGAGTTCACACAACTTTGTACACAGTTGGCTGATCATGTCAATCCTGCTAACAGTATTGTTCATACCAGTTCTTTGTTTACTTTATTTAATTGGGATAGTTCTTTTTTGCATTTTAGTTAATAAATTCCTTACTAATTGGAAGGAAAAAAAACAACAAAGACCTGGAGTTATTTCAAGAAAAGAATAAGCAACAAGATTGCCTATATTTTAGTACAAAACACCTGCTCAACTAACCCAACAATTAAATAAAGATGGTGTTTTGATATTCCCAAGTTGCTCAGCTGTGGACATGATACAATATGCAGCTATGGGAACCAGTGAAAGTTGGAGGGGACAAACCTAGAATACTTATAAATTGATAAAACTGTATAAAAGTAGAACTATTTGAAACAAAAATTTGCACTAGAAAGGGGAAATGTTAGAGAGACTGAAGTTTACTAGGGACTTACTTATAGCTGTAAGCTATTGATAGATAGCATCAGTAACTACTGTTATGACTATTGATTTTACATAGAAGGTGCTCAGAGGTTGTAGTGACAAGACAAGTATAAATCCCTGAGGTAGGGATCGGGGAAGAAGGGAGTGGGGGAGAGAGAGAATTAAGTATTGTTCAAATCTATAGTTATGTAGGGTACTATTGAATATGGGTTAATATGTAAGTATGTATAAAATAAGATGTTTTTGGAAGAAGGTTTTAGACAAAAAGTTTAACTTGTTAGTAGATCCTGTAGACTCCTTGATTATGAAAACTACACAACAGTTTCCGGAGAGAAAGAGAGACGGACAGATTCAAGATGTATTTATATTTATTACTATTAATGCTTTTTTCTGTTACTGATCTAAGTTTTATTAAGTTTATTATCTTTCTGGAAGCATATCCAAAAGGATTACAGGGAACAGATAGAGCAAAGCAAATGGAAGACAGCTTTCTAATGATAACCATTTGTTACAAAATTCATGCACAGACAGCAGATATATCATACTGTCTCTGGTTCTTATTTTGTAAATCAGTCTAGAAAGTTTTTCCCTTTCTAAACCAAAGTAATACACTTAAGCTGGGTCCAGATGAGTGCGGCCGTGCCGTATGCGGACATACTACTGCGGTACCACATAGTACATGTTCAGGTGTTCTCCACACTGGAAGGGAGCAGCACGGGGGTGTTTTTTGACCCTTAGATATCCAGGGGAAAAAAAGCAGAGCAGCGCATTTAGGGGCAGTATGTGCCACTCAAAACTGGAATCAGGCCATCTGGAGCCACGCTGTTGGCCAACCCCTGTGTGGCAGGATCACTGCTGCAGCCCCAGGAGGCCCCCAGTACCCCAGGTAAGGCTGCTGGGGCCAGCCCAATGCTGGCCCCAGCCTCCCCTACCCACCTGGGGTAACTTGTCACATGCCAGAGCACATGTGGCACAGGCATTCCACAGGGACAACTAGCGGCGGCACAAGGTGGAACCAAATGTCCATGCAAGTGTGGACACAGCCTGAGTGTTTAACCCTGACCTCTTCATGGTCACCAAATTCACCAAGTTTTGCAGAACACCAAAAAGTGGTGTATTTGTGCCTTACCATATATATTTTCCTTACTAAGGGTATATTTTAACTACTCTTGCAGATGTGTTTTTCTGTATAAATCTGTGGCATAGTTGACCTGGTCTACAACTGCTACAAACAAAAATTAGTGATTGTTGGTGTAAAAAAAATGAAGGTTGATGCTTAATGTATTTGCAGCCAAAATCTCTCTGAATAATAAGATGACTTGCCTCTACAAAGCTCTTAATACGAACAAATAACTGTTTGAAAGTTGGACAGGTTCTGACTTGAAGCATTTTTTACATGATTGTCATTAATTCTTAATAAGAGAACTCTGGTCCCACACAATTCATTGTAAAAAAATAAAAACGCCACTACAGTGGTGTCAGAATTTGGCTCTTTAACCATATAACATGTTTTTTTTAAATCATATAATAAATACATCTGTTTTGTAGGACTGTTTGTGAAACACCTACACAGTTCTCTCTAGTACTGTACATTGAATATTCCACAAGAGAAAAACATATTGTTGTTATCTTAGAGATACTAAAATAAGGCTACATACATGTACTGTGACAGGTAAGGTATTTTACTGTTGAAATGCACTGATATTTTGATTTGCTTTTTAGGCACCCATAAACATTGTGCGTGTGCACACACACGTATATATCTGTCTATCTATATATATATAAAAGACAAAATAGTAATTTGGAGAAGCCCACAAACTCTCCGCCCATTCACAAAAATGTGTGTTTGTCACAAAATTTATTCCCTTTCTGTTTGTATGTGTGTTTAAAGTGTTGTCAAACTAAAAATCTGTGTTGGGTAATTTAACTAGGAACGTTACTTACCTTCTTATAGACCATTGGCATATTTTATCAAGTTTTATAGTATAAAATTGTGTGTAAAGAAAACTTGTGATAATGCATTTAGTTGGTTGGTTTGTTAGTGCGTTTACCTGAATTTAAGACAACCCCCCCCCCACCTAGATTCTATACTTGGAAAATTATAAATGTGTTATGATTTTCCATGTTTAGAATATAATTAATGGGAAATTGTATTAAATTCCTGCCTCCCAATCAACTGCTTTGCCAGAGAAAGCAATAGCTGGGGGCATGGGACCAGACCCCTACTTCTTGCCCTTCCTGTGTGATTCCTGCTACTTGCCCTCCTGCTGCCTGCCTCTCCATGCCTGGGCTGTCCCCTCTGCAGCCAGGTGAGCCAAGTCATGCCTGGAGGGACCGGAGGTGGAGCAGAAGGTAAGGGGATGAGTGGGTAGCTGTTGCGGGGGAAGAGTGTAGGCTGCATAGTCTCCCCCATGCTTCCTCCAAGCTGCACACATGGGTCTTCCCTGTTTCCCTCCACCACCCTGCAGTATCCCCCACATTCCCCCAGCTGTGAGCCCCTTCCCCTATCAAACAAACCATCCTCGTCCTGGGCAGGCAGTGGCTTAGTTCTGGCTTCAGCCCCGAGCCCACGGCCAAAGCCAGAGCTGAGCTGCTGCCTGCCTTGGGCTGCCACTTAAATCCAAGACAAGGCTTTTCCCCTTATGTTGTTTTGCGGGGGAATACACCTAATTTTGGATTTGAGTAAATACTCAAATCATAAGTTCAATAAGCAAAAGAGGATTGTTGCTGCCATGTATTACCACTATTTTGTGTTGATAAACAGTGCCTCTATCCATGAAGCTATTGCCAACTCCTTTGGCTGTTGACAAGCATCACACATTCAAAGCTGTGGCTAAAGTTTTTTTATGTTTATTTTTGTTTAATTTATTAAGTATAACTATGAACTCTCCCATTGTTTTTAAAGGATCTCTCTAGTTCAAATGAGTCCTCAGGACTCCTGCTGCTGTTGTATTTTACACTGAATTGACTGCTGATGTTTAAAAGCTGATATTGCCATATCTGACATCCATTTACTGCATGAGCTTTACATCTAGAAATGGTAGATTCCAAAAGCCATCTTTGCTTACTTAACCCTACATTCCCATTCTGTTTTCCCATTCTGTTTTCCCTCTCTCTTCAAAGCACTGGATGCATCTTGGGAGTAGGACTTGTTCTTTCACTTATGAGTCACACCAACCAAACAGAGTCACGAGTTCACATCTCTTCCTCACTACAAAAACTCTGTAACTACCTGGATGAAAGTGAGGATCAAAGCAGAATGTTCCAGGAGGTAGGATTGTTTAAACAAAACTTTCTAATTTTCCCTGTTCTCTTACCAGTTCTTCCTGATGACACACCTTTATACTGAAGTTGTATCCATATATAGTTTATTACTATTACTTTGAAATTGTCTTCATTCTCTCTGTGCCTTATGTTGACTTGTGTTTTTTTTCTTTCATCGTAACATTCCAGCTTCAATTTTTCCAAACAAAAATAGAATTTAGTAATTTCCAGTGGTGATGTGCAGGTATAAAGAAAATTAAATCATCACAGTACTTTGTCTCTAATCTCTCTCATATATCTAAAATTAACTTGGGCCCAGGTCTCTAAAGATATTTAGGCACCTGCCTCTTATCCAAGTAAATAGAAATTGTATGCCTAGAAAGGCCTAAATGCCTTCCTTGTTTTGTTTTAGCTCCTTTGCTGCAAAAAGACCCACTTCTGGGTCCTGTGGGGAGTGTGCAGGCCCCCTTCCCCACCCCTTCTTCTCCCCCGAATGTGGCAGTAGGTCATGGGGGGACCATGGGTGCCCCCCCCAGACCTAGGAGGCAGCAGTCGCTGAGCCAGAGGGGTGTGGGGGGGGTCCCCCAGGAGCTCCCTGGAAGTGGACTGGAAGTGCTTCTGGTCCACTTATGGGTTTGCTGTCAAGTGCAGTGGGGAGCCCCTTGCAGTTCTGTGGGGCTCTTCATCTGCCCCAGCATCGCAGCATTCATGAGCCTCCTGGTACCTTGAGGTATGTAGAAAAAACATTTAAAACAGTGTCTATGTCTGAATCGCTGAATCTTTCCGAATCAATTCAGAGTGTTCTAATTTGATTCGGAGCGATTAAAGGGTTCTCTGATTCGATTCAGATTCAGCGATTCAGCCACCAAATAGAGCCAGATCTCCACCGAATCAAATCGGTGACTGAAGCTTTGCACAGCCATAATTATTACCCCTCTTTTGGCTGACACTAAACCAGGGATCCTTTTACCAACTCTGTACTTGTCAATAAATAAATAAAGGTCTTATCCCTTCGGGAAGAGAGAGAAAATATTGGTCTCCTGGCTAGATTTTTTTTCTCTTAGCATTTTATAGTATTAAAGAATTGAGGTCTTGCTGAGTTCATAATGGCTGTTGATGAAGCTTGCATAGGTTCATACTGTACTACCAGTATGAAACAATTTTCCTTTGTATACTGCTTCTGAGACTCTGAAAATGTCCTTACGAACCCATCTTCTGTAAGCTTTATTTTCTAGAATCATGAATTTAGGATATATCATAACATTTCTCCAAAAGGACAGTACAGGAGACCCATGCCATTCATGAGGGATACATTCTAGGGATCCCTGTGAGTGGGGAAATCCATGAATACTGTACTGTACCAATAATAGGCTGGAGACAGTAATTCCAATAAAATGCTAACTAGCATTTTATTCCCTGCTCTAATAAAACCTTTAGTTGATACTGCAACGTACTGAATGTAAAAGTATTACCAGAGCACAGTAACAAAGTATCATGCCGTGTGGGAAGAAAGCATGGATTGGTGCGCCACACCACAAATATTCAAAACCGTGACTTGCAAATTGCAAGGATTTCCTGTAAATAACTAACAAACAATCACTAGTAATTGTTAGTATTGCTCACTATTTATAACTGGTCATGCAGTCTGGGTTGAAGCACTGAGTTGCCTCAGCATAAGCTTTTCATATGTTTGGAGAGTATCAGTAAGTCATAACTTATAGGGTCCTGATGCATGTTACAGTTGAAATGTAATTAACCAGTCAGTTAATTACTTCTTTAGTAATAACATAGCCACACATTTGTTCAATTCATGGCCTGATAAAACAAGGAATAAGTGAAGAAGTTATTACATATATTTTGTGCAATAACAACTTTGTGGTTGGTTCCTATCATACCTTTAATTGAGTGTGACCAGTGGCCTCCAAAGCAAGGTCAGTGATTGGAGGTTTCAGCTGGGGGATGGCGTGGGGGGGCACTTGCACTCCTGTAGCTGGGGACCCTGTCAGCTGATCAGAGTTCCCAGCCATGGGAGCACCTGATGTGCCCCCCATGGCCGAGAGCTCCAGCCAACTGATGGGGCTCCAAGCCACAGAAGCCAAGATTGCCAGTGCAGGGGCGACCTGGGATCATGATCGCTTGCACTGGCAGTATGGCATGATGGGGTCTGATGCTCAGTTCCACAGTCATGCCTCTAACCATGTGTTTGTGTGGCATAGCAGGAAGCACAGTTGTTGGGATTGGACATCAGACCCCAACACCTTTTCCATGTCTGCCAGTGGTCTAATTATAATATTTCTTATTAATGGCCAGCTGTTCTGTTTTGGGTCCTACACTTAATACAAAGCATACAGCAGCATTGGAAACCATGTGGAAACTCATTTAGGTTTCATGGTTTTACAGTGCATCTGATAATACAGTGCATCTTCATGGCAGTCTCCACATTTTATTTCTCTCATTTCCTCAAACTAGATATGGTTGAGGGGGGAGTTATTGGTTATTCAGCATGGAATAGCTAGGAACCTTGGTGTTCCCATTAGCAACACCAAGGTTACAAGTAACACTATGTGGAATCTACAGTTAAATAACTGAAACTTTGATGCTACCTTGGGTAATGTTAAGTTCTCTGACTTGTATTTTTTTAACTGTATCTCCTTTTATTAGATCCTTGCCTATTCCATTGCCTGTTCCTGCGTCTCTGCTTTCAGTGTTAGAATCATAGAAGCAGAGGAAGCTGACAAAGTTATGAACAAGTTGCAGACTTTAACAGAAAATAATAAGCAGGTTGTATCCACAACATGGATTCCTTACTTTCTGTTATGCTTTTTAAATGTCCTTTCTTTTGTACTATAAACATTGCATCCTCTTTCACCTATGCCAATATTAGATGGAAGTCTCTTAGGACCTCTTAGGTATCTGTTGAAACAGTGTAATTTGAAGATGGTACCTTCAAGGCCATTTGTTTTATTCATATATTTCTTATAGCAGCAGCTCATACTCTGTTACTAAAATATGAAATAAAAACTGAATTTATATATATAAATATGTCTAAAAGTAAAGCTTACACTTTTCCAGTTGCATTCCCAAGGTTTTTTCTTCCTAGGCAAATATTCTTTCTTTACCTTTCTCTTAGACTTATGGACAACTAAATGTTAATCTTCCTGTAGATTTTAAACAGCAGATCATAGTCACAATCCTAACCAATTCAGATTGATGTTTCAAACTCAGATTTCTTCAGGTAGCCTTTTACCCACTTGGTACCGAATTTTCCCACTAACAGATAACAGCTCAGCATCTTCCCATTACCTCAGAATCCCTTGATTGCTCATCAGTCACAATTTGACTCCCTGAGTATCAGTAACCCAGTTTCAGTGCTGCTCCTGTTTGTCTACTATCCACTGATTGACAGTGTGGTGTTATACAACCTATCAGAATCAAAACTGATCTTTGCAATAATCACAATAATCAGTAGCCTATTACTTTTTTTGAGATGTAAAATTAGGAATTTCTTTTCTAACCATTTTCCTTCATGTTAGAAAACCATTCTGTAATACAGAGCCTTCCATATTGTAGCCTTTGGTTATTGGGTACCCATTAAACATGTGCAGACAGCTGGCTGGTCTCATGGTGCTGGTTTTTCCTTCTTTCCAACTGCTAACTCAGAGTAAAGAAGCTAATTCATGTGATGTACTTTCCAAATATTACCATCTTATATGAAAAATTACTGTGGTTGTTACGAGAATGCTGAATAATGGTGAACAAGGATGTTGGTGTTCCATGCGAACATGAATGAGTAAGAACTTGATCCTTGAGACATTCATAGGATAAAATGTCATCCACCCTGTGAAGACTTGGGGAACACCCTACTCTAAAACACAAAAATTAGTGTAGAAATTTCTGTTAAGACTCCATTCTTGTCATGGGAAGTGTCCAGGTATTTCAGCTGCTAGATCGTGTCCATCCAAGTGGCATCTTCCTCTTCTCTAGCTTCAGAAGACCCCTGATTATTTCCAAATGCTTAATTTCAATTACATCCAAAATCCACTGATTTCAGTAGTATTATGTATATTCTTAGAGTTTAGCATTTATATATTTGCAACATTGGGGTGTAATTTCACTCTTGACCTAAATCTTTCTCTCTCTCAGAACTAGAATCCTTGTTCATTACCTTTGAAAAGATTCTCTGTTACTTGACCTCACAAGTTCTGACAGGTGGTAGTAGCAGTCCCCGGATCCTTTTTTGCTCCCTGGTCATTAGAGGGTAACATGATTCCTTTGTATACAAATATATGCACAAACATACATGCTTAATCAGTATACTGCCATACATAGGAGTCAGTATTTTGTAACTAGTTGCATCAATTGCACTAGATTTGTATGTGTGGCACTCAACTGTCTATCCTTGTTGGCCAAATGAGTGACACAGGGTCAGCCCACAGGCCAAATCCTGCATGGGGACATTCCATGGCTGCAATCCAGGATGTAAGCCCAATCCTGTGCATCCAGATCCAGCTACATGCTGGTCCTATCCCGTGGAACTGGATCTAGCTGCAGACCACCCCCATCTTGTGCTCCCAGATCCAGTCATGCACCAGCCCCATCTCATGTACCTAGATCCAGCCATGTGCTGGCCAGATCTGATGTACAGGGCCATGTTATATGGCCTGTGTGATTCACCATAGGTCCAGAAATTTGACAGTAGAGCTGCAGCAATTACCACTGGCTCTGCTCCCCTGCTGCCAAATTTCTAGACCCTGGTGAAGCCCTGCAGGCTGAATGATGCAGCCTGATGGGCCAGATCTGGCCTATGGGGTAGGAGTTAAGCACTTCTGGTTTAAGCCAACTATTTGTTTTAAAAGTACCAGCATTTTGGTTGACAACAGAAATTATGGTATATAGAATATGTCAGTGTGAAGTACTGCTCATGGAAGATGTGAGCTGTTATTTTGGGGAAAACGTGTGTGGGGGAGGGTGGGGAGTGAATGCAGACACACCCACACACCACCCTGCCTTTGTGGCAGTTGTTTTTACTGTCTTTTCCTTGTTTTGTTTTTTTTATAGACATCTGGTTATGCCTTGGCCCTGGGTACCATGGTTCATGGTTTGTCAGTCTTTGGACATGGGAAAGCAGAAGACCTGAGCAACAGACTATTACATGCTTGGATAAAGATTGTACTTGCAGAGGTAGAGGAGACTGTCTCTATCTTTTTATAAAGAAATTGCTAAGGAGCTTATTTCATTAAAGGGGAAGAAATGGAGATCAGGAATAGTTTCACTGTTGGAGCAGATGATTTGATTTACTTTTAGAAGCAGTAATCGCTCTAGTTTGATTTAAGAAAAAACTGAGCTTTCTTGATTTACAAAAAACAATTATTGTTTTTGGGCTGAGAGCTCCATTCTGTTACCTTTACTCATCCTGAATAGCAACCAAAGCTCCAAGTGCTCAGCCTGACATCAGTTTCCTTGCTGGAGTGAGGAACTCCATAACAAAATTTAGACTAGTAGAATCCTGGGATCCTTGTGGTTTGCCATTTTACTGTAAATTTACCCTCTTGAATGGCTTTTTTATTAAGTAATAAATGCCTGTAGCTCTGCTTTTATGAGCCAGTAATTGCCATTGCTATGCCCAGTGAATACAGCAGCTACACTGAGATGCTTTAACTGGATTTACAGTAGTAGCCGGAGCTGAACAATTCTAGGCTTAATGAAGGTAACATTAATCACTGTCACTGTAACCGAATAGAGAACTGAGTGAAATGTATTCATTTGTTATACTTGCAATTCTGTACTAATAATTTAGCTTTTTGTACCAAAAATTACATATAAAACGTAATTTTAAAAGCAACCCCTAAATGAATTCCCCAAGATAGGACTACAAGGTAAATATTAACAGCAACACAGGGTTTTAACAGCATGTTTGAAGACTAGGTCATCCCAGCATGTTTCCAAGCATACTTCATGTTAAAGGTATTAGATTAAAATACGTTATAGAAGGGTGCTACATCAGTGAGAAGTGCCTGCTTGTTTCAGTGAAAAAGAAGAAGGAGGTCCTATATAATGCAGTTCATTTTAGAGGGGTAGCAATGCAATTGGGTTCCTCATCCAGAAGCCTGGTCCAGAAGTCTGTTGGTAGGAAAGGAATAGGTGTAATCTTTAGAGTTAAAAGGAAAACAGTGCCCTCTTTTTGAGAAGAAAATGATTCTGTGCTGTGTCCACCATATTACAGCCCTTTGGGTTGCATTCATTTTGATTTGTGTTTTCAGGAGTCTCCCACAATGCAGCGCCTGGCTGCTGTGAATGGGTTGGTTGCATTGGTGGGTTCTGAAGGAGCCACGATACAGGTAAAAGAAACAAGCACACAAAACCTTTAGTTTCCTTTAGAAACAAAATGTCACGGTATGACCTGAAAAATACAATGAGATCATATCTCTGAGAATTTTTTTGTATGTTTTTTGTGGGTAAGGGGATGTTGTCAATACATAATTAAATAACTAGCAGCCATTTAATATCTCCACATTCAGTGTTCTGCAGTGTTGAATTAATTGTACAACACTTTCATCTCTGAGAAGGTCTGTCAAAACAGAATTTGTCTCTGGTTGCTTTCAAGCATAGTTGGAGCTGGTGGCAATGAGAAAGTAACCTTATTCCTCCTTCACTAGTTATATATGTCATTGTCTCGTTTTCCTTTTCCTTGGCAGTTGAAATTGGACACTATTCAGTCTTCCCAGTTTCAAAATAAACTTAATGAAGTCATCAGAACCTTGATTCAGGTGAGTGGGTGGTGTGTCATGTCTGTTTCTCATTCTGCTTGGTAAACCTAGTGCTATGATACCTTGTGTGAAGGGCCAAATTTATTTATTTATTTATTTATTTTAAGCATAACTTACATTTTGTTGTGGTTTGCTTTTGAAGTACTGGATGAGGTAACCAGTATTAATTGCGGCTAGAAATATTAATCCATGTCCTGTGATTGTCTCCACAGATAGTCAGTGTTTCTGGACAGATTGCCCTGCAGACAAATGCAGCCTGGCTTTTAGGGCACCTTCATCTATCCAGTTTGTCCTCAGACCAGAGCAGGGCATCTGGTAAGAGGTTTTTGTTGTTAAGAATGCACTGTGGTAGCACCAAGAGGCCTCAATCAGTGGCCTCCTTATGCTAGGTTTGGTACCCACATAAAGTGAAAGGACAGCATTTGTGACTCAAGAGAGCTCACACTTCAACGCACCAGAATAGCAAGCTCAAATACAGTTGATGTTTATGCTCCAGCAGAGCCCCATTGAATTCAGTGCTGTTCGGTGCAAAATCCACCCACGTTTGTTTGGTGAAGCTCTCCATAAAATACGTTCCTATCAAATCTGTGTGTTAAAATAATATCTAAAAAAAGTGAGTGTGTATGCTTGAAACTTACAGAATAGTTCACAGTTTTGGTTTAAAATTGTGCAGAAAGGCCTTTCCCTCGGTTTTTGTAAGTAAAATGTGTATTCTGAGAGCTAATCGGATATCTGGTTTGGCCTACTTCATATTTCAGGAGTTTCTGCTCTTAAATATGTCAACCATTTGAAAACCAGCTACTGCAAAAAGGAAAACGAGTAATTTTTTTAAAAACTGTATGTTTGTAAAGAGCTGTTCTGTGATTAGTTGAAGCACACAGCTTCCTAAGGAAGCACAGCACTGCTGTTTACTGAGGATGGAATTTACCCCCAGTAAGAGGGGAAGCTTTAGGACTATATACCACTTTACATTCTATGTGAGCCTGCAAAATAGATGTTAAGTGGGGCATAGACTCTCAATTTCCCCTTAGCAAACAGGTGAATTTCATTTTGCTAATGATGAGAAATTATCACTGCATGATATCTACTAGATAAATGATCGATGAAATATATATGTTCATTAAAGGGAGCTAATGACCCATGCTATCAGTGAGTCAGTACTATCAAGATGACGCATGTTCAAACCACAAAAATATCTCATTGACCATGCATGCTGGCAAGCACCAGAGAATGGGTAGGCATCAAGTGTGACTGTGTTCTTACTTCCAGGTTAGGGTTGAGGCACATTAGGCCTGTGCATGTGTGTTATGGAGGGGGTTGAGGGAGGAAGTTTCCATCATCGTAGGTTCTCAGTTTATGAACAAACTAGTTTTTCAGTGCTGCAGTATGCAACTTTTACTAACCCTACGTGAATTTGGAAAGAAAAGGGCAAGAGGAAAAAGTGATTATATTTGCATTAATCCTTTGGTCTAATAGAAATAATCACTGTAACAGAATGTTGACCAGTGATTAATTTGTAAATAGTTCATGCTTACTTTTTGAATTTAGTTGGAACCAGGAATCTCTTACTTTTCCTGCCACATTGTTGACACATTTCAAAGTCTTGTCTTGTTCCAGTTCCTCCAGACTTCAGCTACTTGCCTGAAAACAGCTTTATTAGGGCAGCTATTGATTATGTCATTGAAGGAGGAAAGAAAGGTAAGAAAGAAGAAAATTCCCTAACTATGGGAAAAATGATGCTGCTCTAAATTGACTCTTGCATAAATGTTTTTGCTCGTTAGAAATGCTAAGAAAAAAATCACAGATTGATCCTAAAAAAACTCAATTTTATTTAAGTATATTTCAATAAAAACATTAAATATGTGGGAAATAGTTTTACATTACCAACACTACAGAATACTTACATAAGACAGCATTATAATTTGATTTTTCTGTTGAATTTTTTACATTCACTCTTTCCTGAACAACTGTTAGGCTTGTATCGCAGAGCACTTACGAGCCCTGCGCCTGAGAACAGAGACGGCTCAAGAGAGACCCCTAGCAGTGAGAAGGGGGAGGCATGGCTGCCAGTCACCAGGGAACCAGGGGCAACCAGCGAAACCTGCTGACAGGAAAGGGCAGGGCTTAGCCCTTCTTAATCCCAGGCAGGAGGCCAGGAGGGCAGTTCCCCTCTGGCAGCCAAGGAGGGGGGAGCTTGGCCAGTGCGGAGAGAGGGGAGATCGACTGCATGAGCATCCCCTGGCTGCTGCCATGGGTTGGAGTATTTTCCCGGTAGGGATCGAATGTTGTTAGACCAGACGGTGTAGTTTTACATTATAGCCCAGGGGCTTTGTGTTTTGTGTTTACTGTTAACCGGAAGACCAGGTGAGGCTATTAGGGGTTGGAGGAGGCCTCATAGGGACTCCATGGTAGCGTGGGGGTCCTGGCGCCAGAGAGGGCACTGCATTTTGGAGTGCATTGGCCCCAGCCCCAGAGTGAAGGGGGGCAGCGAGAAGCCCCAGAGTGAAGGGGGGGCAGCGACGAGCCCCGAGCAAAAGGGGGGTGTGGGGGTCCTGGCTCCAGAGAGGGCGCTGCATTTTGGAGTGGATTGGCCCCAGCCCCAGAGTGAAGGGGGGGCATTGAGAAGCCCCACAGTGAAGGGGGGCAACGAGGGGCCCCAGGGAGGTAAAGGAGAGGGCCAAATCACAGCAGGGCCCAGGTCAAAATCCTGTCAGTACTATCTGCAAGGCTTGGGCTGCAGTGTAGAGGAGGAAAAGGAGCTGCAGATAGCACCCCCTGGCACCAGGGCATATAACGTGGACAGCCTCCTGCTAATTACATCACTCAATCAATTAAGATCAAGGCATGGCAGGCGAGTAAGCAGGCGGCTGGCCCATAACAGGAAGGCAGAGTCACCACTAGAAGACTCCAGTAGCAATACTCCTGTCACAATGGTGCATTGGCTGGGAAAGTTTTATACGGCAGTATGCATTATAAGACGCTGGTTTGCCAGTATAAAGAAGAGAACCCTTGGGTCCACATGGAGAGAAAAATGAGAACAGATGCTAACCCCTGGCCCAGAGTCAGGCAAACAGGATTTGGATCGACTACACCAAATGGTACAAGGCCCATGGGATCAAGCGGCCGGACAACAAACCCTGCAAGCTGGTGTGATTGAAAGCACCCAACCCAGCCCAACGGTGCAGGTAAGAACGTGTGGCGATGGAGCCCGAGTTGGCCGTGAGGTGGGAGACGAGCTGCCTGCACCAGTGGTAGAAGTAACCATAGAGGGAAAAAGAGTAGTGGCTATGCTGGACTCAGGCTCCGTGCAGACGATGGTGCGGAGCGACGTGTTACGGCAAGGGAGAGAAGAAGAGTGGATCGTGTAACGGTGCAATGTTGGTGCGGGGACCCCCTCAATTTTGACAGGGTGAGGGTCACCCTATGAGTAGGCAATAAGACCCGCTGGATGCTAATGGGGGTCATTGAACATTTACCCTACCCAGTGGTACTGGGCTGCAACTGGCCCGAGTTGTTAGAAGAAATAGTTGGTGTGAGACATAAAGAGACCGCGGAGGGTTTTGTGGGTGAAACTGAGCAACTCCCCCCCCCCCCCCCCAAAAGAGAAAGTGGGACAGAGGGTGGATATTGCCCATTTTGGGGAAGACGAACACTTCCAACTAGAGCAAAGTCGAGAGGTAGACTTTTGGTGGGTGCTGCAGGAACACCTTGCTCGAAGAAACGATGAAGAGGCCAGAAACGAAGATTGAGGCCAGAACTGATGAGAACAACCCCGAGGTTCGAGGTAAGGAACAACCTATACCGGATCAAGCAAGGGAAGCCAGAAGGAGAGGAGGTTGCTCAGCTTTTGGTCCCGCGGTGGTATCAATGGACTTTGTTGAAGGTGGCTCGTGAGCTCCCCATGGAGCTGGGACAAGACACAAGCATGCATTCGAGCAAGGTTTTATTGGCCGGGTATGATGGGGAAAGTCACAAGATACTGCATTTTGTGTCCCGTCTGCCAAAAAGCAAACCCAAGTCCGCCTGCAAAAGCTCCTTTAGTCCCAATGCCTCTGGTAGAGGTTCCCTTTGAGAGGGTGGTGGTGGACATCGTCAGGCCACTCCCCCGAAGTAGCACGGGAAACCAGTGCATATTAGTCTTACTGGATTATGCAACGCGGTACCCAGAAGCTGTGCCAGTGCGGACAGTGTCTGCGCCAAAGGTGGCAAATGAACTTTTGAAGATATTCTCCCGGGTAGGACTTCCTAAAGAACTACTAACTGATCAGGAAATGAACTTTACATCACGTGTGTTTCAGGCAGTGAGTAAAGCCTTGGGGATTAAACAGCTGAAGAAGGCCGTATATCATCCCTAAACAGACGGGCTTGTGGAACGTTTTAATCAGATGTTGAAACAGATGCTAAAAAAGTTCATGGTTGAGAGCCCTCAAAATTGAACAGAATGATACCTCCTTTGTTGTTTGCAGTAAGAGAGGCACCCCAGGCCTTCACTG
Source organism: Crocodylus siamensis (assembly GCF_052110815.1). Taxonomy (NCBI): domain Eukaryota; kingdom Metazoa; phylum Chordata; order Crocodylia; family Crocodylidae; genus Crocodylus; species Crocodylus siamensis. The sequence goes on along the minus strand of NC_143397.1, from coordinate 90,935,862 downwards.
GGTTTTCACCTTTTGAATTATTATACACCTGGCAACCAAGGGGAATCCTGGATCTGATGAAAGAGAGGTGGGAAGAACAACAGAGTAACGACCAGAACATCATCCAATATGTGATCCAACTTCGGGAACGCCTTGAAGCGGCTCGGAACATGGTTTTAGGAAACCTCAGAGAAGCCCAGCAACGGCAAGTAAGGCATTATAACCGAGGCGCCCGGGAAAGGAAGTTTGACATGGGGGACCGCATGTTGGTCCTATTGCTGGACAGTGAAAGTAAATTACTTGCCTGGTAGCAGGGACCCTATGAAATCATACGCCGAGTGGGGCCCGTAGACTACGAGGTATACCAGATAGATGAGCAAAAAAAAGCAAGTATACCACGTCAATATGTTGAAGAAGTGGGAGGACTGGGAGTGTATGTACTTAGCCCCTCATCCTGAGGAATTGGAGTTGGGACCCATGTTAACGAAGGAAAGTGGACCGGGTGACGTAGAGCTGGCCCCACGCTTGTCAGAAGAACAGAGGAGACAGGCTGCCGAGCTAGTCAAGGAATTTGAAGATGTATTTCGGGGAACCCCGGGGGAAGCTCAGGGTGTGGTACACTGGATAAAAACTCCACTGGGCCAGGTGATATGGGAGAATTGGAGACGGATCCCCCAGCGACTCCAGGGCCAGATAAAAACAGAGATGGTAATGATACTGGAGCAAGGCATAATATGTGAATCCCACAGTGACTGGCGAAACCCCATCGTAGCAGTATCTAAGTCCGATGGAAAAATCCGTCTCTGCATCAGTTATCGGCAGGTAAACACAATGGCCAAGTTTGACGCTTATCCAATTCCTGGAGTGGACGAATTGGTGGAAAACATTGGGCAGGCGTGCTACATTTCCACTTTGGACCTGACAAAGGGTTACTTACTGGCAGGTCCCAGTGGCACCTGAAGATCAAGAAAAAACAGCATTTGCCACCCCGTGGGGGCTCTTCCAGTTCTGACGCATGCCGTTTGGGTTGCATGGAGCTGCGGCTACGTTCCAGTGGTTAATGGACAGAGTGTTGTCTCCCCATGGGGGTTACGCCATGGCGTATATTGACAATATTATTATATATACTGAGAGCTGGGATGAACACCTCGCCGCGCTGAGAGCAGTAGTGCAAGACTTAAGGAGAGCGACACTGACAGCCGATCCCAGGAAGTGTACAATAGGAAAAGAGAAAACACAGCACCTGGGGTTCCTAGTAGGAAGTGGGAAGGTGAGACCTCTGCTGAGCAAAGTGGAGGCATTGCGGAGGTATCATGCGCCCCGTACCAAAAGACAAGTAAGGGCCTTCTTGGGGCTGGCCAGTTATTATAGGAAATTTGTACCTCACTTTGCGGATGTGGTTGTACCGTTAACGGAGATGATAAAGGCAGGGGCTCCAACCAAAGTAAGATGGACACCGGAGGCAGAGAAGGTGTTCGAGCGGTGAAGGATGCGCTATGCTTACAACAACTTTTATATACACCCGATTTTAACAGACGTTTCCTGGTGTAGACCTATGCGTCAAATGTGGCTATCGGTGCAGAAATGGTTCAAAGGGAAGGAGAAGACGAGCACCCTATAGCCTACATAAGTAGGAAGCTACACCCACCAGAGCGGAGTTATGCCACAGTTGAGAGTGTGTAGCAGTTAAATGGGCCATTGAAACACTCCTGTATTACTTATTAGGGCGGAAGTTCACGTTGATCACCAATTGTGCCCCTGCGCTGGTTGAAGAGTATGAAGACGGAAAACGCAAGACTCGTAAGGTGGGCCCTAAGCCTTCAACCGTATTGTTTTAAGGTGGAACACCACCCAGGAACCCAGAATAGAAATGCTGACGTTCTTTCAAGACAGTACAAGGAAGAAGAGGGGCCAGGAGGAGCACAAAGACCTCTGACAAGAGAGGAGAGAAGGGGGCGTATATTTAGAGGCCCTAACCTCGCTGCTAGGAGGCAGAGTGACCCCTCCAATTCTGGGATCTCCCGGGGGGGCCAGCCAGTCGGGCAGCCGGAGAAGGAAAGCCAAGACCTGGAGAGCGATGATTGGAGCGAGACAGAGAGGTGACAGGGAGACAGGCTCCCAACAACGATAATAATGTGCCTGCTGCCTCCGTCAGAAGGACACATCCTGGCCAGGGCCATCCTCACGAACATTTAAAACAGGGAGAGAAGACTGGCCTAAACGACACCCTACCAAGGTTGGCTAGTGTGGGGGGACTACCTGTGTTGGGTAACTCCCAACAAATCCCACATGGTGCGCCTTGGGTAAAAGGCGAGTAGGAGGCGCCTAAAAACCTCCGCCTCCTATACCTAAATGGCCAGGTGCCGGAGGAAACGGCCGAGAGGAGAACCCCAGGCAGATGGAGCACCTGGTGAAAGAAGTAAAGACTCGGCTCGGTGAGTTTGGAGTGAAAGGGGGGGAGGTGTGTTGCAGACCACTTGGGTTCCCTGCGCCTGAGAACAGAGACGGCTCAAGAGAGACCTCTAGCAGTGAGAAGGGGGAGGCATGGCTGCCAGTCACCAGGGCAGCACAGGTGCTGGTTGCTGGGGCAACCAGCGAAACCTACTGACAGAAAGGGGCAGGGCTCAGCCCTTCTTAAGCCCATGCAGGAGGCCAGGAGGGCAGTTTCCCTCTGGCAGCCAAAGAGGGGAGAGCTCGGCCAGTGCGGAGAGAGGGGAGAAGATCGACTGCATGAGCATCCCCTGGCTGCTGCCATGGGTTGGAGTATATTCTTGGTAGGGAACGAATGTTGTTAGACCAGATGGTGTAGTTTTACGTTATAGCCCAGGGGCTTTGTGTTTTGTGTTTACTGTTAACCGGAAGGCCGGGTGAGGCTATTAGGGGTTGGAGGAGGCCTCATAGGGACTCTACGGTAGTGTGGGGGTCCTGGTGCCAGAGAGGACGCTGCATTTTGGAGTGCGTTCGCCCCAGCCCCAGGGTGAAAGGGGGGGCAGTGAGGGGCCTCAGAGTGAAGGGGGGCAGTGAGGGGCCCCAGGGAGATAAAGGAGAGGGCCAGATCATAGCAGGGCCCAGGTCAAAATCCTGTCAGTACCATCTGCGAGAGTTGGGCTGCAGTGTAGAGGAGGAAAAGGAGCCACAGATAGCACCCCCTGGCACCGGGGCGTATAACGTGGGCAGTCTCCTGCTAATTACATCACTCAATCAATTAGGATCAAGGCATGGCAGGCAAGTAAGCAGGCGGCTGGCCCATAACAGGAAGGCAGAGTCACCACTAGAAGACTCCAGGAGCGATACTTCTATCACAGCTTGATATACTGTCCCAAGAGCAGAAATGAAAGCCATATCATTTGAAATATTCATAACTAGTTTCAACAATACACTCTAAGAAATAATCCAGCAATGCATTGGCATTGTTTCTCCCAATTCTTGTTTCTGTGATTTGATCTTTGCCTTCATTTGGGTCCTTAAGTGGCATTCTGATGCATGTGATATATAAACTTGCAACTGAAGGAAGTGTCCACATCAAGATGATTAAATTAAAGGCGCTGTCTCGTAAAATCTCAGCGGAGATAGGGCAGTGGGTGGTTTTGATATAGTTGATCAAGGCCAACCCTGTAACATTAGCCTGGGTGCACCTCAGTTGGGTACATTGAATTAACAACTCTCCACACCTTGTTTTTATTAGGATTTTACCCTGAATTAGCTACTTTAAATCTAAAAAAACCCTGCTTTCTTGCCAAAAGGACAAAGAATGGGGATTAAGTGAGAGCTTGGTTTGTAGGGAAGCTTTAATTTTAGTTTCAGTGCTGGTTCCCTTTGAGTCTGAACATACTATCCAATCTCTTTGCCTGTTTCCCTGTCTATAATCTGGAAAAGATTGCCAAACTCACGTGTTGTAAGGCCCAATTAATTAACCTATGTAAATGCTTTGAGGCCCAGGCTTAGAAGGGGTGGAAGAAGTATAATGTTTTTAATTTTAAGGCTTCAGTTTTATAATGGCTCCCCTTCAGCTGTGGTAAAACACCACATCCTGAGCACATGAATTGCTTTGCAATACAAAGTTGCATTTTATGTGGCTCCCAGCATATTTAGCCAGTGATGTGATACAAGTGGCTGTTGTGTTATCAATAAACCCATGTTTATTGGTTTTCATTCCAGGATGCTGTAAACTCCAGGGTCTGTACACTTTCTTTTTTGTTTGGCTGTTTTGCCTAGTTTATTATAATTTGCCCAATTTATTATTATATAATTCAGGTTGATTGTTCTATTGCAGGCCCTGAAAGCATTCCCCCTACCTTGGTGAAGGTAGCCCTGGCACCCATTGCGTTAGTTGGAGAAAGTTACCAGTATCCACCTGTGAATTGGGGATCAATTCTTTCTCCTTTGATGAGACTAAACTTTGGTAAGATAAGCTCTTGCATTGTTCTTATATGACTTGTGTACAAAATACCATACTATAAAATTCCAGAGTCTTTTCAAGGATTTAAGCTGGAGTGGACAATTGTTAAGTGGCCTGTCAGCTGAAATAAGTTTTGGTGATTTGTCAAGGGCCACACAAACAATCTTTCAGAAGATAACCTTTTAACAAACCCTCCCCTCTCTCCCCCTCCCTGCCCATCTGGCTCGTGGCTGCCCCTGCAGCGCTCCACATGAGGCTGAGCCCTGCCAGCTTCTGCCTGGAGCAGCCTATGCCATGTCACCACCCATGTCTGCTAACAGCCCCGGCCAGCACATGCAGCTTTCTAGCGGGGCTGCTCCTGGTATGGCTGCAGCTGCCTGGGTACTGCTCAGCTTCCCCTGCCTCTAGCACCATCTTCTTCACCGACTCCTTCTCCTGCCCCTGCTGTGCCACTCCAGGAAGCAGGTAGTACAGGGAAGTGCCGACAGCAGTTATGGAAATGTGTGCTAGGCACCACATGCCCATCCAGGTGGAAGGGAAGCTGCAGCCAGGCAGCTCCTGTCCCAGTACCTGGGGTTTCCAATTCTAGCTCCCTACCACCTTCTATCCAGTCTGCCCACCTGGCACTGCTTATCTGGCTTCAAGGAATTTGTACATGCTGGTCGGGGCCAAGGTCACCAGGTGCAGGCAGGAACATGGTATAGGCTGTCCCTGGCGGGAGCAGGTAGGGCTCAGCCCCATGTGGAATGCTGCAGGGGCAGCCATGGCTGTACACAGTCTATTGGCAGGTAGCCACCCATGGGCAGGCTGGATTTTGCCTACCCCTGATCTATGCATTTAATGTGCTCTGTAGTGTGATTTTTATGAGTATCTACTTGCAGATATTCCCATAGAGATGTGGGAATTTCAGTGCTAGAACTGGCTAGAATGAACCAAAGCCGAAAATTTCAGAACTGAATTTGGACTTCCTCAATATTCAGATGAGTCTGAATCCATTTCTATTTGACCCATTTTAGCAGCAGGCACCTACTGCAAAATTACGGTCTGTATTCAAACTTCTACAGTGCCTGGTGAGGACGCTGGTGGGTATATGGGTTTCAAATTCAAATACCGTCATTATAATACTGAGTAAAATGCTCTAGTATAATACTAGAAAATGCTCTCCCACTGTAATTAATTTGAACTTGTAGCGCTTTGGTGCTTTTTCTTAGGGATTTTTTTTCCCTTATGCTAGTCAGCAATCAGCATCTGCCCTTAAACAAGATGTTTGTAATGCTTTCACTCTTAATATACCTGCTAGTGCTATCTTTATGGCTATAAATGTCTGATTTTTGGATTCTTTCCCTCAAAAATACCTCTGGTGCCAAGTGTTTTTTTTCTAGTGTTGCTTGATTTTATTTAATTATGTATTTCCTGCTTAAGGAATGACAATTACTGGCATTTCAGGCTCTTACAGGTGAGCCATGCTAGTTCTTTTGGCTTTAGATTGAATAGCTTCATAGGGCTCACGTATAGAACGGCTGCTCTTTCTTACTGTTATGAATAATATAGCTATGGAGCCTTGTGCCCCAAACAGTGGAAATTATTAAACAATCATTGTATGAGGCACAAGGCTCCACAGAAAGATCTAGCCACATACAGAAAGATCTAGCAATTTACTGCTGGTTTTTACTGGTTTTTTTTTTTTTTTTTTTCCCCTGAATACAGTTCTTACAATCATTTCTCTTAGGTGCATATTAGAAAAAAATGCAAGGATGTCTTGCATATTCAGCCTCATTGGCCATGTCGCAAATATAGGAACCGCATGATGAATAGTAGAAACTTGTTAAACACTTGGGGAATTTTTTATTGCTGGGTTTTTTTAACCTATTAAGAGGAGTTTCATTTTTGTAAATTATGGGAATTCCAGAAAAAACAGTATATCACTTTAGTGGCTTCACTTCAGTTAAACTTCAGTGGAAACTGAGAATTGCTCTGTATGATATGGACATTCCTTGAACTGTCCCTGTATAACATTATGGAAGTTAAACACAAGCATCAAGAGATGCTTTTATCTTAGTGTACCTTTCATGAACACTACTAATGGTGGACTAGAGAACTGCAGTACAGAACAATTATAACTTAATACCTAAACTGGAAACATGAGGAAATTTTCAAGAAATGTTAGGTCCCGAATAATTGTGTTGAGGGGCAAATGTATTGAGTTCAGCTCCCTAAGATTTGTTAGATTAGTAGTATTAGTTTTTCATGTCTGGCTGATATGAATCCTGAAAGTTTCACAAATTTCAACAGGAATGATTATTTAGGTGTAAACAAAAGTAGATCATTCTATTTTAAAAAGATTTGGGGCTGCACTCCTGGAACAGACTCCAGAATATGTGACAGACAACAGGCACACCTCATAACTATTGCATAACAAACAGTTGAGGTGAACAGCTTGCAAGCAACTAATCATGTGTACATTACTAATCTGACCCAGCAGATGAATGCAGACTGCTACATTTGTAGCAATCCAAATTAGAATGCTCTTTGATAACTACTAATAAGACCCTGGTTTTCTCTGCTAGGATCTTCAAAACAGCGGCCTAACAATAAGTCTTGAAATCTCTATTTAGATATTGAAATAAATAAACTTGTTTCACAAACAGACCTGTTGAAGCCAAATTTCATTTCTGTTTGTCCTAGTGAATAGGGCTGTGCGAGTCAGCAGTGATCTGATCCAGCTTCGGATCTGGCCGCTTCAGATGGCCACTATCCAATCTGGAGCTCCAGACGGGGTTTCCACCTCAATCCGGTCAAAGCAGCTCTGAAGCATTGGAGCCGCCTTGGAGATCCGGCCATAGGGTATAATGGGGAATCAATGGAAGATCTGTAACTTTTTTGTTTTTTGTATGATTTAGATGAAACTTGCAGGCATGGAGCCTGCCAAGTTTCAAGAAGATCGGTGCAGGGGTTTGGGGGGAAGAACACCAAATTCTTGAAAGCAAAGCTCCTGTCACGTCCATGTGATGCAACACAGGGGGCTGAAAACTGCAGGGGTGGTAGCTCTTGCTGAGGCCACAAAGCCTGCCAAGTTTCAAGAAGATCGGTGCAGGGGTTGGGTGAGAACTGTACCCCAAGCTGCTGACAGGCAAAACTCATCACCCAAGTGACCCTGTGTGTATCGTAGAGCAGGCCTGAGTGAGTGCTGGTCCCTGTCAGGCTGCAAAGCCTGCCTGCCAGCTCTGTGTGTTTCGCTTGGGGAGTCTGTTGTTTGGGGCCCTGCACCCCAAGCTGCTGCCAGACAAAACTCACGATGTGGGTGGGTGACACTGCGTGTGTGTAAGGTGTGCCCTTCCTGGTGCTGGGGCCTCTGAACAACACGGCAGTGTGCTCCACTGAGGCCGCCTCCTCCCCTACAGCCTCATGCCCAGGCCTCCACTTTACATGACAGCAGGTACAATAACTTAGCTGGCTCAACATCAGTAGGAGCATGGTACCCACACAGAACTGTCACAGAGCCTATTGTTTTATAAAGGAATTGACAGCAAGAAGTAAAGATGTTGTGTTGTGTGGACATACGATGTTATTCAAGGTGTGTGACGGCTTGTGTTTTTATGTCTATGTGTGTATTATGAAAAAAAAGTAATTAAAAAAATTTATCTTTGGAAGCTTTAGTGTTGAAAGCCTTTTTGTCAGTCTGAGGAAGTCCCTGCAGTTGGTCCAGGATGGAAGGAATAGTAAAGAAGCCAGAGGCTGGCTTGGCCTGCAATGCAGGCAAGAAAGCCAGTCAGTGAAAATGGAAATGGAGACGTAAGGGGGTGAGGGACAGGCTGGGCTGGGGGAAGTGGGGAAAGGGGGTGTAGCAGTGCAGGTAAAAATGCAGAGGTGCCTGGGGCATCAGATGTCTGGCCGGTCACAGTGTGCCAGAACTCCACTGAGTCCATGAGTTACTGTACCTACCTAGGAGGCTGATGAAGTGCAATTCATAGGCCCAGCTCTGAAAAGTGGTTTGTACATTCAAACAAGCACCTAATCTCATCACCAGAACTGAAGCCAACTTCCTACAGCTCAAATCACAAAACCTGCCAACTATCTCCAGTACCCCACAAACTGCACACCAGAATCTATCAAAGACAACAAAACCAAAATACCCGTGGGGGCGCATTCCTCACCAAATAAACACTCTGCCTCCAGTCCCTCAAGCCTGATCCTTAGAGGGAACAAATTAGAATGCACACCACTTTTCAGAGCCGGGCCTATGAACTACACTTCATCAGCCTCCTAGGTAGTAGGTATAGAAACTCATGGACTCCATGTACACAGTGGAATTCTGGTACACTGCAACCTGCTGGACATCCCAGGCACTTCTGCACTTTCACCTGAGCTGCTACATCCCCTTTTCCCCCCCACCCCAACATGTCCCACCCCCCTAACACCTCCATTTCCATTTTCACTGACTCGGGTTTTCAACCCTAAAACTGGCATCCCAGGCAGCTAAACTGAGCTCACTGGGAGCCTTGCAACTGCACTGCAACCAGCAAGTATAGGCCTGTCCAAGTTGTGACAGGTTGGGGCATTCCCCAGCCAGGACTTTGTTTGTGCGTGCCTTAGCTGGAGGTTATGGCGTGTCCTCCCCATCTTTCACCAGGGGATTGTTGGTCCTGGCATTTACGGGGCTGCTGCACTGCTAGCAGTCCCACCAGGCCTCCCTGTCCTGCAGGGTGCAGTTTTAGTGGTCATGCACAGGACCTGGGGCCTCCTTCTTCCCCATAGCCCCAATCCCATACCTCCAAGTTCATCCTGGCAGGGGAATGAGCTCAGCAGGGACATGTTCTTCCCCTGCTGGCTGGTGATGCAGTTAGTGCCCCCTCCAACTGAGAGCGGGGCATTACTTGGCTTTTCAAAACCTCAGAAAAGGAAATTGGTGTGGACGGAGTGAGGAGGGCACTCAGTCCATCTGCAGGTGGAGCTTGGGGAACCCCAGCAGCGGGAGGTTCACCTTTAGGAAGACCAGCTGCTTCACCAAAGTAGGATCCAAGCAGGTGCAGTGGGGTGTCACAACATCCCCAGCAATGCTGAACACCCTCTTGCTTGGAACACTGGTTGGTGGACAGAACAGGTTTTGCTGGGCAACCATGGCCAGATCCTGCCACATCTGTCTGCAGCTTGCCCAGTAGGGCAAGGGGTCACATTCCAGTGGGTCCACATCCTCAGCGAGATAGGTAGCCACTGAAGCCTCGGTGCTACCTGCCTGAGGCTGGCGTCTGGCGTGTTTGGACCCCAGCGTTGAAGCCATGCCCATGGCCCACATTGGCAGTGGCTGGTGTGGAGGAGACTGGCTGGTGCTGGTGCTGGTGCTGGTGCTGGGAGTGCTGGCACGAGAAAGTGGATCCTCCTCTTCCACATCCCCTCGCCTCTGCACTTCGGCCTCCCTGACTTTGTTCACCAGCACCTGCGTCTAGTGATCAAGTTTTGGGGCTGCCAGTGCACATGCTTCCCTTCACCCTCGGGTCACATGTGCCCACCATCCTGTCGACCGTACTGGACCGCAAGGGATCCAGCTGTCTCCTGATGCCCTCCTTCAGCTGCCTCAGCAGTGCCTGCACGTCTGGTGACAGCAGCCTGCCCCAGCCAGCAACATTGATCCCCTGGAACTTCTCCGTTTGGTTCTCCAGTTCCCTCACTAGGGGGATCACCTGGCTGAGGAGGGCATCAACAGCACTAAGGGTCTTGGTGGCCTCGAGGAAGGGCTTGAGGACTACAAAGATCTGGGAGATGGTACCCCGCTCAGCTCTGTTTAGGGGGGCACTGATCCTGATTTCCCCAAGCAAGGCCATCTCATGGATGGCCTTCTGTTGTTCCACCAGCCTCTCGAACGAGCATCAGATATGTGGAGTTCCATCGAGTCTCCACATCCTGCATGATTCTGTGCTGCAGGATGCTGGGCTCTGCCTGTTTCTCCTGCAGCATCTTGCCCCCTTGGTGCTGCGGTGGAAGTAGCCCACCACCTTCCTGTGTTTCAAAATCAGCTGGCTTGTAGCAGTACTGGTGGTGGTGCCGTCACCAGCAGCCCTGTCCCCCTCCAAGGCATCCCTCACTATGAGGTGCAGCCTGTGTGCCACACAGCAGATGCCAACAAAGTTGGCATCACGGACAGCCTTCACCATATTGGCCCCACTGTCAGTGACCACCAACCCGTGGGTGAGCTCGGCCTGCCCAACGAGCCATCCCTCCCTGAACCATGCGGTTCATGGCCCCCATGATCTCCCTTGCTGTGTGGGACTCATCCAGCACCTCAGCTTGCAGTAGAGCCTATCGATGGCCTGACTGATCGCACCAGTGCCCCATGAGGGAGAGGTAGGCATGATCACCACCCCGAATGCTCGAGATGTTGGACGTGAAGTGCAAGGTTACCTGTGGCCCTGCCTTGCGCAGCTCCTCTCTCAAGTACTCCCTGCATGCCTCATATAGGGGGGGCACCACTACCCTGCTGAAGGTGGTGTGTGTGGGCACTTTGTAAAATGGGGCCAGAAGTGTTACGAACCACCTGAACCATGGTCGCTTAACTAGGGAAAAGGCCTAGCTATCCAGAGTAAGCATCTCCCCAATGGTCTGAGTTATCTTGCGTGCCTTGGGAACGCACCCCGCTTTCTGTCCATCTTTCCTCCACTAGTCCAGGGTGGCCTGCCTCTGCTTTTGGAGGATAGGGGGCTTTGGAGCAAGTGGGGGACTTCCCTTTTGGCACGCTTGCACTGGTGGCAGGCTGAGCAGCAGGAAGAAGGGCAAGGGAGTGCTGCTTCCTCAGATGCAGCAGCATGGCCGTGGTGAAGTGTCTCGCGTCCTTGCCACGGCTCATGTGCCTTCAGCAGTGCTGGCAGATGGCAAACCTGGGATCATCTGCCACCTCAAAATGATCCCACACTACACTACTCCCCCACTTCTGGGTTGAGGGCAAGGAATCCTGCCTTTTCCTCCTGCTTAGGTGGCTAAGGCTGAACATCAGGAGGAGCTGCCTTAGCTGAGCCACTTGCCTCCACAACCTCAGCCTCCAGAGGCTCTGCTTTCCAGAGGAGACCTGGGTCTAGGGGAAACTTGAGGGGTGTGGAGCACGAACTCTGATTCCCCCTCAGCCCCAGAATTGCCTGAGCCAGCATGCTCAGCACCCCTGGTTCCAGCTCCAGCTCCTCCTCTGGCAGTGGGAGGCTCACGCTGAGAGCTGAAATTGGGGTGGAGGAGGCAGTGATTCCACTGCTGGTGCCCATTTCTGGACTGAGGTGGTGCAGGTGCAGGGACGTCGGGTGCAGACACTGCTCCCACCACCTGGCTTCCACTGGCAGCACTGATGTCATGGCTGCTCAGGAATAGAATGGGTCAGTGTTTGGGACGGGGATGGGGCTTGCAGCTCTAGCTCTCTCCCTACCCCCTCTCCCTCCCCTGCCAGAAGATCTGGCACCTGCTTTTCCAGCACACTTCATATTGATTTTTCAAGTGCTGCAAAAGTTCTCTCTGTATATGTATACCTTTTGTATATCTGTCTTATTCTCCTTTGAATATCTGTGTCTAATGCTGTGAATGAAATTATTCATTTGTTGTCTTTCTGGCTCTCACGATATTGTCTGTCTTGTGATATGAATGAAAATATTTGTGTGTGTTCCTGTGTGTCAGTATATTATCAGTGTCTTGCTCTTCTGTAAATATCTGTCTGTCTTCTTCCACTGTGATTTTTTTTTTCTATATTCTGGGTTTCTATGTATGTGCGCGTGTGTGTGCGTGTGCATGCATGTGTGCGTGCATGCAAGCAAGTAATCTGTGCCTCCCTGCATAGTGACAGATAACACTGGCTGGGAAAACACACCTGTCTTTTGCAGTTTCCAAAACAAGTTCCCAAAAAAATAATTCAAAGAAGTCAATTGAATTGTAATACTACTAATAATTGAATTGAATAGCTAAGCTAAACTAAGCTAAGTTAAGCTAAATCCTAACCACTCCTTCATAACACGAAAAAGCAGCAGGCAGGTCTGTCGCAGCATTCCCCTCTCACACAGCTGCTGACAGGGTATGAGCTGCAAAAGGCACAGAAGGGCTGGAAACGGGCTTTTATACTTTTTTTAGTCCCACCCCACAGACGTTGCTGTCCCGGGGTGGGGAACCAGACCCCAGAGTCACGGTGGGCCGGGGTGGCAATTAGACACGTTAACAGGCCAGGTTCTATTGGCTACGGAGAACTGAGGCACGGGAAGCGTAGCGGTTTCTTAAACAAGGTGGAAATTTATTTGACTTACGCTTAGGTGCATAGGAGAACGATGTCTTCAGTTACAGTTTACAACTTACAACAACAACAACAACAACAACAAAGGGGTCTGTTGGCCCATGAGGTTCAGTCAAAGACCTAGTCCCAGGGCTGGTCAACAGCTCATTTAGTGGATAACACGAACAACAAACTAACTGTAACGCGGTGAATGATGAAACGAGACGTGACGCCAGTCCAGTATTGGTGGACGATCGAGTAGTCGTAGAATAATGCCGAGGTCGGGCTGCCAGAATGTTGAGGTGAAGTTGTAGTGGGATGGTCCAAACTCGTAGTCAGCAATCAGTCAAATTGAATCAGGAACCAGGAGATCAAAACCGCAATCGCCCTAACCAGCACAGAGTGCTAATCTGGGGAAGGAGACCAGTAGGCCCAAGAGCCTGACTGCCAGACAGTCCCTGGAAACACCAGCCTCTGTCTGCAGTGACGCGATCTTCTCCCCCCAGAGGGAGAGGCCCTCAGACCTTTTATAGCAGCCCTATAGCCAATCAGGCTGCTTGGCTAAGAGAAATTTCTAGAGGTATTACCTCATTCCAGTCGTACACTGGGCATGCTCTGCACTAAGATCTGCATAGCAACTGAATCTGCTCAGAGCTGAAAGTGGGTCAGGGCTGATTGACAGCTCCTGAGGTCATAGAAGGGGTAACTCAGGCCCTGCATGGAATTTTCCACTTTCAGTCAAACTGAGTTCATGCATTGGCAGCACCTATACTTAAAATTTTGCTCCAAGAGTTGCCATTGGAAAAGTAGCCATGGAGAAATCCTTCTCACTGGCTACCTACAGAAGTCAGTCTTCCCCTCCCCCCCCCCCACTTCCCCTCCCTCTTCTAATTCCCTCAAAATGGCCGATGCGGCTGTGAAGCATCTGAAGCAGGTCCAAAGCGCTTTGGATGCCCCCAACCTGCTCCGGACACCATTACTGGTATCCCGCTTTGACCTCGAAGTGCCACTTTGGATGCCGAAGCATCTGAAGCAGGTTCAGATCTGAAGCGGGATCCGAAGACTTGCACAGCCCTACTAAAGAATAAGATTCATAACCTAATGGTTCTATTGCCAAATGATCCACAAATGTATAAAGCAATGTTGAATTATTTTTAACGCCAGCGAATGTATTCCTACCCTTTCTGTATTTTTAGAATGGAGTGATATGTCACTCAAGTAATTTCCTTGGGCAGAGAAAAAACTTTTCAGATTTTTATTCCTAGTTTTTCCTCATCAAGGGGCAAGCAGTTTGAGATATTTGGGGGATTCTGGCAGGGAAAAGTCCCTCACTCATGGAAGGAGTCAAGAAATAATATAAGAATCTTGTAGTTCTTAAAGATATTCTACAGTCAGTACAAAAGGAAAGCTGTGCCCGTAATTCAGCAGCAATAATAGCGAGTGACCTGTAATTCTGTGTTGATGCTGTTGGTGGTTTCAATGAACAGGACACTGAGGAGTATCTATAAATAGAACAGAAACAGACTGAGCTGAAATCCATGTTAATAGTTTTGACTTTTTTCTTTGTTTACCAAAGAATACTTTGATTCACCCTCTGTAATGTCCTCATTTTAATGTTTTTCTTCCCTAATAAATTTTGTGATGCCACCTACTTGGATTTGGATATATCCAGGGCTTGTTATGAAGTTATATAAACAGGGAGACAGATCTGCTTAAGTGTCTGTGCAAGAAAAGTCATCAGTGGGGTCATATGAAACTCAAAGTACCTGGTGTTCCTGTTAGAAGTAAAAGTTATCTTCCTTTTATTTTCCCCATGTTCTGAGAAATTTGAAGTTAAAAGAACTGCACCATAAACTTTGTTTGTTTTCTTTCCTTTTAGGTGAAGAGATACAACATCTGTCCATTGAACTTGCAGTGACCCAGGTCCAGTCTTCGCAAAACGCTGCAATGTTTTTGGGGATGTGGGTAGCCCCACCTCTGATCTTTGGTCTTAGTGTATGTGTCTATATTAAGCTCCAAAAGAGTTATGAAGCCATTAAACCTAATGTACCCTATATAAACTTCCTCATGTACAACAAGGCTGCTTATTACCTGGCTGTCCATATCTAACATCTCAACTATGCAGTATCCTATAGAAGTTTTGTAATAGGAATGATTTTACCTTTGAGTGAATAATTACTCATACCAAAGCCAACTTATGACCTTCAGTGACCCATTTATTTATTATATCAATTATGATTCTTTCCTTTAATTTCATTTTTCTAAGTTAATCTTTCTACATTTTAAAATGGTGACCAGTGCTAGAATGGAAGTTGTTGTTATCCTCTATTAAGTGCAATTCAAGTTGTGAAAATTGTATGAGCTCTCCAAGCCCCCTGAAGCAAAGCATTAAATCAGTTTATAGAAATCCTACAGAATTCTAAATCATCCTTAGCTTATGTAAATGTTCTAGAGTAATGTTGCTTTGCACCTTCTGAGGATCTGGTCTAGAATAATTCTAAGAAAATCCAATGGACTTTGGACTTCTGTCTTTGATCCTCCACTTCTCTAGGCTTTTTGTATTTGTAATGGTGTGTGCTGCCAGCAAAAAGAAAATCTAAGCTTTAGCCTGTTATTTCTGAATACAGCAGAGTTTGATGGTCACAAAGACCATACGTCATGAAGGCAGTACATTCAGTCACAGGAGCGGAGAGTTTTGCAACGTGCTGGGAATCTCCGCTCCGGCCATTTATGGACAAGTTTGACAAGGTTTTGAGGAAACCATTTCAGCATCTCTCTGTCAAAAAATCCTACTGCTTTGAATGTTTTGGGTAGGAATGGACCACAAGTTCTATAGGAAGGCCATAATCATGTCCAGTTTGAAAATGGCTGAAACCAGTTTGAGATAAACCTGGTTGAATGTAGTATCAGACTTAACTGATTTGGGTCACACTGGTTTATGCAATGCCTGTCCCAGACCCCTTCCTGGTTTAAGTTAAATCAGAGTCTCCCAGCATCCCGGCATGCTCTCTGGACTGGGCGGGGCTCTCTGCTCCAGGGACCTAGGCTGGCCCCTGCCCTCTGCTCCCTAGGTGCAGCTCTGGCAAAGACAGCACATTCAGGGTGCCTGCCTGTATTTCCCCCCACCCCCACTCCCTGCTAAGTAGGGATTCCCCCCTCCCCTCTGCCTTACACAGACACCTTTCAACATTAGCTAGCAGACCATGTGCTGGCTACATTCTGTGTTGTGGGAGACAGGACTGTGTTGCTTAGGACTCTTTGGAGCTAATCAACAGGTGGCTGGTAACATCCCTCTGTTCCTTCTTTGGAACAGGTTGTTTAAGAAGAGCTTGAACTAATGAGAGATCCCTTCATTTGGCTCATGGGGTGATAAATGCTCCCTGCTGTGCTGTGTAAATCCCAGCTGGCTCCTTCCCTGACCAGCGAGGTGGGGGACACCCCTCCCTAATCAGAGCATCCTACTGGGGCCTGGCCATGCCTCCCACAGCTCAGCACTATGGAATGGAAAGGAAAGCTGCTGTAGTACCCCCCAAGCTTCTAGCCTGAGCCCCTGGAGGCACGTGCCTGCATTTTTCAGTCCAGAGGGGACATCTGGATGGTTACAAACTGACTCAGCCTAGGCAGGTTAGATTACCCTGCAAAGAATGAAGCTCAGGCTTTTTGAATGTTTGTTCCTAGCCAGGGGGTTAATGCTTACTTGTGGTAAAACATAAATGTGCTGAATTCCTCTGCATTTGGTACAACTGAAATGGATTTTGAGACATTTTTGAAAACATTGTACCTGGTCTATAGACAAAGGATGAAGAGTTTTGGGTATAAAATTAAGTAAATGTTGGGTCCAGAATTTTTAACATGAAAGGAGGGGAGAGAGTATTTGAACAATTACTGCCTTGAAACAAATAATGTTGGATAGTTTGTTGGGTTCCGTGGTATTGGTTTACTGTTCTTCATAGTTGTTGAAAACAATCCAATACATTTTTCAAGTATTAATGTTACTTGTAAGTTAGTATACAGAACACTTGAGGAATTGTGATAAATCTTAAGCATGTGACACCCTCTATTTGTCTTTCAGATGAAAACCAGGGAATATCTTTTTACAACTTTGCCTCTGTGGATGAAACACATTGCAGAAGACAAACTGCAGACTTTTACTGAAGTATTTCTGGTACAGCATTTTGAAGCAAATAATCGTGCAAAAAATCCAGAGCTTTGCCAAAGTATCATGCAGGGTCTCAGCCAAGCTATGAAACTTCCAACTCCTGCCCAGTATTGCTGGAGCTGTTTGTGTCGGGCCACTGAGAAAATATTTGACTTTTTACCAAATGAGATTCAGGTAAGTAAAATGAATGTTTACATTTTTTCATAGTTTAAGACAGGGAAGGACTACTGTACATATAAGGGATAGAAAATATGCTGTAAAATGTTGTGCATGGTTGTTTTTTTAATACTGGCAAATTATTTTTTTCCCTTTTTTTTTCCTTTATAGTATATGGTGAAATTGTGAAACCAACTTCAGAGTGGACTTTTCTTCATAAATGATTGGGCAATTGAGAAACACAAATTTTTAATGAAGTAAAAATTACTGCTGAAATTGAAGCAGAGACAAATTAGAGAGAAAGTGCTTTCTGCAGTGTGAAAAACTACCTAGAAAGCTCCTTTACAATATCATACAGAAAATTCAGTGGGGAAAAGCACTTTTCTTTAGATGTTCCCCAGTATTGTTTTCATTTAGTTGCAAAAGTTCATTCAAGTCTAGCATAAATGCAAAATAAAACTACAAATGTTTCAAGCTTCATCTTTCCGGAAAACTTTATTAAATGGTCATGATGAATTAAGGGGGCTCCTGGGTTCATTAATTTAGTGACTTAGAAGTATGTGTGTCTGTCTGATATACAGTTGTCTATATTTTTTCCAGAGAAGTGAAATGGGAATGTATATAGATATAGCAAAATGCATGTCAGAAATGGCTGATACAGAGATTGACCGGATTGCCCAAATCTCTAAGGTAATCATGTCTTATTCTATGTTTCCACGTGTCTTTATACCCTTTATATACAAGATAAAGATTTGTCTTACAGTTTTACTTGTTCCCAAACTATTTTAGCCCCTTGCAAGTCTTAATGACTTTGCAGGTTGTCTGGACCATCATAGCTACAACATCGCCACAACACTACTTTCATTTGTATCCACAGATGTAGCTGTCATGTTTCATTGTCATACCATGTGAAAAAGAATGGTTTACTTAATCCAATGGGATTTCTTTTGTTGTTGCTTTGCAGAAAAATATAGAAAAGGCCTCTTTCATCAAAGTGTATCTAGTTTCTCAAGGCAGATTACCTTTGATGAGTTTGAATGATGTGATTGGTAATGCAATAGAATGCTGCTGGAAAGAGCCTATTACGTGGATGTTGTTGCATTGTTTCTACCATGCCCGAATCATAAGCCATGAAAACACAGGTAAGGCCATGTCTAAAAAAGAAAACACAGAAACTAATGTATCTGCACTTATTTTGTATGATAGAAGTTTTGGGGCATTTGAAGCAACTTTAAAATGGTTTAATCAAGCATTTGTAATTTCTTACGTATTATTTCTGAAGTGGTATAGATGGACTCAATGCTTTATACACTAAAAAAGATGGTGCTAGTTTTCTTCACGGCTTAATGCCTAATTTAGACCACTCTAATGGGCAAGGAAAGCAGGACTTCATCTTAGATTTGCAAAGGCTGATTTTAGTAGCTCTGACAAAAGCTCAGTGAAGCAATTAAGGGCAGGGAGTATTGTTTAACACTGAATAGTTAAATGACAATGTACCCTGGGGTATCGGAAGGCACTCCTCAAATCAGAGCATGCGGACTAGTTGATAAAACAAACTTACTTCTGGATGTACTTCAGTGATCAGATCTGCATTGTAGAAGTCTTTACACAACACCACCTACATTCTCCAAATCCTTTTCCCAGTTAAGAGCTAGACTCCATACAACAAGCAAATGAGCTGCTTGGAAGTGGTCTCACAAAATACTCCCAGGAATTTTATTAGGGGATTTCCTCAGAGCAGTTTGGAGGAATTTGTAGGCTGGAATTATTTGGAAGAAGTGTTTTTTCTCCCACCCCTTTTCCTCTTTTGCTCTTCCACTTCTTTTTAATGTGTTTTAACTTGATGGTTTCAGAGCTTTTTACAGACATGTTGCTGATGTTACATTGTGAATTTTAGCAGCTGCTCCTGCTATTATTAATAATAATAAAGCGCCCATATGCCTTTGGCCACAGTCAACCCCAAATTAAATGTTATGATTGTTGTTCCTCCGCTAGCCTGCTGTTTGGTTGCTATGGTGATTTCTTCTATTTGCTTTTTAAAGAAAAAACTAGCATTTTATGAAATACAATATTCTTGTTCTTACAGGAGTGTTGAAGAGAATGGACTGGTTGTTAGAACTGATGGGCTATACTAGAAATGTTGCTTACAAGTCAACATCTATACAAAATGTGGATCTTAAAGAGGTACATACTGTGAAAATAATCTGTAGCTTTCAGGAAAAAAATGGTTTCTGGTATAATTTATGTCCTTTTTAAGGAACAAGTATTATTCCCTTACTTGTTAACATTTTAGAAAACTGTCATCTTAGTACCTCCATAAAGAAAATCTCTGATTTTCCTTCTTTGTTCCTCAATGCTCTCTTATACTTAAGAGCTCTTAAATATTCAACCCTGACATCTAAACTGTGAGAGTAATGAAAGAAAACAAAAAGAAATCATTGTAGATCTCTCTACATTTAGAATCAGTGCTAAGAGCTGAGACTCTCCTTTGCAGTTTTTATGAATTCATCTCTATGGAAATTTGCTGTCCCTGCTCGTCAGAGTTCTACAACTATTTTTCAGAAGGGTCGGACAGTTTTAGCTCCACCTATGTTGTTTGTAGTTGTGTGTAATGCTCCTGCTTATCCAAGGCTGAACTTTTTTTGGGTCCCTTCCAAGTTGGACCTCCTCTCAACTCACCTGCCTCGATTTTGATGGTAACAAATTAGATAGGGGTTCAGTGGTTGTAAATACAGAGGTCCCACTTGGGGTTACTCATGAATCTGAAAGCAGTTGATGCAGGGGGCTCCACCTTCCCTGCACCGACAACCACACGCCAGCCATTGGTGTCGAGGTGATGAATTATGTTGCTGGAGTCCAGTCTGTTCCAGGTTCTTTCAGAGGCAATCCTGATGATGCTATCTGGACTTATCCAGTTAGGCTAAATGGCTTCTGGTCTACTAGGGGTTAACCTTTGAATTAAGCCCTGATGGAAGAACTCCGGGTGTCCGGATCCTAATATTTTCTTTCCACAAAATTAAGAAAAAAAAGAAGAAAAAGGGAAATGAGGAACCTCTTCCCATTCAGGTAGCTCCTATTCTGGCTAATACCTTTGTTATCCAGTCTGCCGCTCTTCCTGCTCCTTAGGAACACTGGGTTAGTTGCTGGGTTGAGGCTCGGTTCCCTTGCATCAGATTCCCCACAGCCTATGCAGCTCTGTATGTATTGAGCCCCTGTGGTTCTGACATTTCTTTGCCTGGGTGTCTCAAACCTCGGGCACAGCTCACTCAGAGGCAAGCTCTGTCCTCCTCTTCCCAACACTCCAGATGCCTTTTAAATCTTCCACGGTAGCGCCGGGCCCTGACATCATCAGCCTGGCACCGCCCAGCTTGATTGACGGCAGGCTCTTAAACCGCAGCGCCAGGAGCGCATGCCATTGCAACCCTGATGCTTCCTGCTCCAGGGATAAGTTTCTCGCTTTGTTGTGGGCTTGCTCAGCCCATTCGGGATTCCAGGGTTTGCTCATGGGGTCTCAGGCCCCTTTCATAACATTGTGCTTGTTAAAATCATTAAATCTTGTACTTCTGGTCATCAGCTAATTCATGCAGAGATCAGAAAAGAGGTTCCTTTCCTTAGGGTACAGCACTGCACATGTGTATACTTGGAAAGATTTGGGTAATTTGCCTAAAGAGTCAGCTAGCCCCTTCTGGGTACAGGAAGTCAAATACACTGGTGGACTTGTCCATAAACACATTTCCAGTTTTAAATAAAAATAAATGAATAAATCAAGACCCTATTGCTAAAGAAGCTTAGGTAAGAAGCATTTCATTTTGCCTTCTTTTTTTGTTCTCATACAGTTGTACTATTTACACACCAAAGAAAAACCATAAAATTGCTCTTAATTCTCATCTTTGGACAGCTCTCCAAGTTTTTATTTCAGCTGATTGCTGTGTAGGTTTACTCCTAAAAGATAAGACATGATCACTTTTTTTCCTATCGCTTATCTAATGAACCAAACTTGTATTAATTTCCTGTTTAGGCTGTAGATTTCCTGCTGTGGATATTCACAGCTTCTGTAGTTGCCTGGGCTGACCATGCTGCACCACTACTACTTGGTCTCAGTGCCAGCTGGTCACCATGGAAACCCAAAAACACGTCGCCAGAATTGTCTGCAGATCGAATCGGCAAGCACCCAATCGATGAACTTGCTGTGCAGGAGATGCTTACTCTCCTTCCAAGCAGTATTCAGCTTCTGCTAGCTAAAGAGCCTTGGAAGGAACACACACAGAAGGTAAAGCTGCACATAATTTAACTTTCTCAGAGCCTGATCCTTCAAGATGCTGTTAGCACTTCTAGAGCATCACAGGGTCATCCTCAGTACTCAGTACAGTCAGCTCAAGGCTTGTGTGAGGCAGCTAGTGTTTCTTCTGTGTCTGTTGTATCTGACTGGTACTCTTTTTATCGCAATCGGATATAGCGTGACCTACCAGACTCAACATATGTTCTTAAATAAGATATGTAAATTACAAGCAGATAAAGAACATTTTAGAGGTGGGAATTTTAACGTTAGGTCGGTTTAATTGGAAAGAAGGGAGTATACTAAACTCTAGTTCCAAAGGACTAGTTAAACATGCAGACCCTTAATAGTGAAATTGTCAACTGGTATAAATTATCATGACAAAGCTCTAGGAATTTATACCACCTGCAGAACTGCCTTCCAGGTTATAAAGCAACTGTTTCCTTGTAAATATTAGGTAGATATACACAAATGTGTGTACATGTGTGATACTGCATATGTCTAATTTGGCAAATGTAGCCCATACTTTCTATATTTGGTAAAATTGTTGAAATGTACATCAGACATTTAATTTTTTGAAATAGAATGGACACAGAAGAATGTCTCCCTGTACCATTCAGCGTACTCCAAACTCCCCTTGAAGTCAGCGTGTGGAATGTGTGAGGAATGTGGCATCTAGGCCATTCATATACAAATGAATAAATAGGTTTTAGTAAAGCAGTTGGGCTTATGCCTTAAAAATCATCTTTGGATACCTGAAATGTTACATTCTTCTGTGGACAATAAACATTACCAGAAAGACCCTGAAGACTGAGAGAAGTCAAAAGAGTGATGAGGGAATTGACTCAATGGTCGCATCCACACATGCAAGCATGTGCACTTGCAGCAGCTCAAACAGAAGCAGTGCAAATTTGAACCGGGGATATTTGTGTCAGCGCATGTGCCAGGATGTGCACTTTGGTGTGAGGAAATTGTGCCACTTGGGGCAAAATAACCCTGCCTGGCTTCTCCTAGATCTGCAGCCAGGGGGAGCTAGAGCCCAGGGCCAGCACCTGTGCTGTCCCAGCAGTAAAAAAAGCTGCCCTGTCCTCACCCTATCAGTACAAAAAGCTGCCCTGTCAAGTAGCTCAGGTCTACTTGCTCTCAGGAGCTTCTGGGGCCCAGCTAATTGGTATCTGGGGACACTACCCCTGAAGCAACCCTGAGAGTTCCCTGTACCCTTTACCCACTGCAGCAGTCTGGCAGTGGGGGCTGCTGCCTGGCTGTGACCTGCTGTGCACCTGCCAGACCCAGATGGGGACTGCACAGCTAGTAGAGGGATCTGCCTCTCTGAGTCAGCTGCCAGTGAGCTGTGGAATTCTGGTGTTCCCTATTTAAAAACTGAAAAATCCGATTTAAAAAAAAAATCCCAGAGTCACTGTAAAATACCCTGAAATCCATGTTCCTCCACAATTGAAACAAAAGACCACTAGACCGAGACTAGCTGGGCAATGTTTTATTGAGAAATCTAGAGTGTTAAAGCAGTCTGGAAGCCCACTACGGTCTCTCTCATCATAATAAAGTGAATTTTAAATATATACTTTGTTGCCCCCCCACAGGGGTTCCAGGCCCCCCAACAGGGGTCACAGCCCTCCCACCAGGGGTCAAATGACCCCCGAAGGGGCTTACTACCCCACTGCAGGGCCCACATGCCCCATCACCACTTCCTGTCCCAGCCCCCCAGAATGCTGTCCCGCCTGTTCCCATCCCCCACCAGCTCCTGCAATCCCCCTGATGGCTGCCCCACCCCCCACCTTCTTCCCCAGGCACCCCAATGACTGCCCCACCTGGCCCCATCCCTTGCTTGCACACCGAGCCCCCCAGTGGTTGCTCCTCCCACCCCAGTCTCCAACCCTGTACTCACCAGCAGTAGCAGGGGCTCTGGGGCCTCCTGGCAGAACCCCGCCACCCAGGACAGTGTGGGGCAGTGGGGCCTGGGCTGGGGCCGTTGCAGCTGTCACCCTGTGTAAGGGGGGCAATGATGTTGGTGACCCCAACGGCAGCTGCTACCGCAGGTGAGTGCGAGGGGGGTTGTTTTTTTAATTGTCAGGATGCTGAGGCCCAGAGGAGCAATAATTGGGGGCCTGGGTGGGGCAGCGATGAGGAGACTTGGGGGGGCAGGTGGGGAATGGGGCCGAGCGGGGCAGTGATGGGGGGGCTCAGGGGCAGGCAGGGGATGGGGCTGGGCGAGGCAGTGATCGGGGATCTCAGGGGGCAGAGGGGGATGGGGGGGCTCAGGGGACAGGATGGGGATGGGCGGGGCAGCAATGGGGGGATTTGGGGGGCAAGAGGGTCAGCAATTTGGGGTGCAGATGGGGGCCAGGGCGGGGCTGGGGGTCTGGGACAGTGGGCAAGGCTGGCAGGGTCCCTCCCATGGTCCTCTCCCCCTCCTCCAGTCCCCCCTACCCCCTACTTACCGGCACTGAAGCCCGAGTCCAGCTCCCAGTGTGCCTCAGCACCAGGAAGAGGGTCAACCATAAAGGTGCACTGGCTGCTACCAGAGCAGCTCTGTGGAGGACCCAGCCTCTGGTTGCCTCAGGGCATGGTCCAGGACTCTACCCTGCCCTGCTTTTTTCCACTGCGGTTTTCTTTGACTCCTGGATATCCAAGGGTCTAATTTTGCCCCCATGCTGAACGTTTTCTCATTCCCGCACATGCCTCTTGCAGCATCTCTAAGTGCTTATAGATGCTAAAAGACACATGTGCATGCTCATCTGCACATGCCCAATAAGTCTTCAGGGCATGTAGACAGCTGGAAGGTATAAACCAACAAAGGTGAATGGAAATTATTTACTGCACTGGGGTAATGGGAGGAAATTAAAAAGGGAAAATTCAGACTATAAGGGAAAATCATTGTGATAGTAAGATGTACTGTATTAATTTGCTGAAGGAAAGATTAAAAATTGTAATCCTTGGTACATTTAAAAGCAATATGAATCAAATATTTAAAAATATATTGAGCTGACCAAGGCTGCATTGTCAGTCTGCTTATTCTGCTTTTTTTCCCCCGTTTCATCTATAAAGCTCCAAATGTTTGAGACAGTTTACCCCAGTTCTGCAGTGTTTTATTTATTACTTTGCCTCCTGTTTTATTTTTTTGGCTTGAGTAAAGATCAGTACTTAAGTTATTCTCTGTAGTAAGTCTGCATATTGCAAATTCTCCACTTTGTTTATGGAATCTTCACTGAACAATCAACATGTCTCATGCACAGTACTAAATAATTTGGTTGACTAGGTAAAATATTGCCCCTTTATTTGCTGTGATATGTGCCTCATTGTACCCAAAGGTGTTAATTAAGAATTCAGTTGAGCAGATATTCAAGTTGGCTACCAGTAGTGCAAATGACTAGCCCTTAAAATAGTTACAAATTTTAATGTCAAATAGTAATCTTTCTTTGTGACATGTACTGGCTTCAAGGTGCAAAACAATTCTAAACTTATTTTACATGTATAACCAATTTAATAGTATAGTAGTGATTATTTTTTTTAATGTAAGGTAACTTTAAAAAGAATGCAGTTGTTTTGATTTTGGTGTTTTTGCGTTTTGCTGCCTCCACCCCTCTCCTCTGCCCTCCACTCCAGTTAAACATGATGTCTTGACTGTTTATTGATCAAAGAAGGCTACTACAACAAATTTTAGTCTCATTTTCATAATCCAAGAAGAGATCATTCGTTAATGTAGTCAGAGAGGCATACAAAGTTTTATTGTACTCGGTCATTCAGTTATGAGCAAACTAATTTGAATGGATTTGTTACTCAGTCTGAACAGGTTATACGTAAATTTGAATAAGGATAACTGGCTACTCCAATCATAAAAAAATTATGGAGCTGTTATACAGACATACATTTAATTTTTTTTATTTTTTCATTTTAATCTTAGTTTATCGACTGGATTCTTAATATAATGGAAAGTCCTAAAGAAGCACTGTCGGATTCTTCCAGAGACCTATTAAAAGGTACTGTATATATAGGTTTTTGTTCATACACGTCTTTCAACACAGGGCGGGGGAAAAGTCAATAGCTTTATTAAAGACACGTTATGTAGCTACGCTGTACACGTGTTTATGGGAGCACTACATATTGGCTCTAAAATAATCTCTACAGGCAAAGAAGTATTCTCTCAAAATCCTTTTTAGATTTTTTGATTCTTAATTTTATCTGTGACACCCATCATGCTACTGAAAATTCAAAAGCTATCAACGTGCAGATAAGGTTACAAATGTGTATCAGCAATTTGATACATGTTCCTTTTAAAGACAGTTAACATTAAAAATGCAACACAGTAGTGGGAGCATCTACACATTTAATTAATGCACTTTAGGTGGTAATGCACATTAAATCTGGTACCTCTGGGCATTTTTACACATGCAAGCGCCACAGCAATGTGTGCTTTGAAAAGCACCTGGCACTGTGACGCTTGTGGTTTTATAAGCAGCAACATGCACATAAGCACTGAGAAAATAGTGACGGCGTGCTTTTGAACTAAAACACATCGGAGGAGCACACTACCACCATTTTCTGTGCACTGATGCGCCTTTCGCCATGTATACAACTGCACGTGATACAGCGCTATTTGCCTCAGCCTGCATTCAGAGCAAACTTGATTAATCGAGTCTGCTCCAAAGTGACAGATTCCAGCTTGTTCTGGGGCAAAAAAATGTGTATAAATGCCCTTTGTCAGGAAATACTAGAAGAATGTGCATTAGCCTGTTTTAATGTGCATTAGCTAAAGAGCACATGTTTTGTACGATGCTTTAGTGCACATAAAATAGGCTAATGTGCACTAAGGTACACATGTAGATGCGCCCAAGTGTGTAACTGAAAACCCCTCAAGCATTAGACTAGAATATGCTGACCACTGGTTGTGCTAAAGTCAATGTTCCAATCAGTTAATTTGACCTTTCAGCTTTCTTGGTGAATTCAAAACCACTTAACCCTGAGGATACTGGCTTATACTCAAATGAAATCTCTTAAATTAGGCATTTTTCTGGAGCACTTCTGTTACAGTATTCCATAAATCCTTTAACAGCCAAGCCTATAGTGTCTATGAACAAGTTGGGTTTTGTGAGGAACAAATTATAACAGGCCTACTGTATCTTGGAAAAAGCTACATATGCTTTCTTAATCTTTTCATTGGTCTCATACAGCCTGTCTTCTCTCAGCTCGGTCTGTAGCAGTTGCACCTCAGCATTTCAAAAATGCCTTCCTCATTATTAATCTCTGAAAATAAATTAAGAATAAGAACATCAGAAGCAATGCAAAATTGTCCTGGGGAACTTCTTGTACTGAATGCCTTGATCAAGATAAAGCTGCTAGTCAAATTGCAGTTGGGTGTCATTTTACCCAGACACTAAGTTCATACAAAAATAAAAGGAAAAAAATATGATCTGCCTAGTAATTTAGGGTTATTCCTCAAAGGATGAATCCTTCAAAAACTATTAACGAGCCAGTAAATGTCACTGAGGAAGTGAAGGCTCATATTCAATATTTGCCTAAAGTCTGTCATCTTCCCCCTCCCCCATCATAAGGCGTGTGGATTTGCTTACAGGTCACTCTGCACTGCATTCAGACTTTCTCCCCTTCAGTTGCTAGTTCTCTTGTTCTGTTTGCTAACCACTGCCCCTCCATCTCCCTTGTGGTGTTCTCTCAAACCTCAGGATGATTTAGTGTTAGCTGACCCAGCTCTTACCTGCCAGTGTTAAACCAGAAACTTGGGTAATCTGGTAGTGGCTTGTGTTGGAGCACATGCTTAGGATTTATGCAGAGAAAGGTGTCAGTTACCAGGCAGGTAGGACAGATAAATATTTGGTCCAAGTTAGGGTCCAATTCAGGCCCATTCCTCAAATGTTGGCTTTCTGGTACTTAGAATCCCTGGTAAGAACGCTAAGCATTACCCCTGAACTAACACCTGAAAAGAACCAGTAAAAAGAATATATGACCAGATAAAATTGACACAACTGTGATTTTAAGTCATGAATACTATCTCATTTCTTCATAATCATGTGATTCATCTTTGTTTTCTCAGCTACACTTCTGGCTTTGAGGTTTCTTCCAGAATTCAAAAAGAAAGCAGTGTGGACTAAGGCTTATGGTTGGTAGCCACAACAAAGCAACCTCATCTTATCTAATGAAGAGAACCATTAATACTGAGAGCATTCTGAGAAGTGTTGAAACATCATGAAAACTAATTCCAAAGAGGTTTCTTACCATGAAGTTTTATGGATTCCCTTCCCACCCCAGTTTTAGGCAAAAATAATTTCATTTTGCATGTCAGTAGACCAGCTTCTGCTATGCACTGTCTTGCATTGGCCCGGGGATCCATTTTGGACTGTGGATTGCAAATGAATTATAATCTTGAATTCTGGAGGTGCTTTAAATGACATAATGAAAGCTGTGGAAGATGGAGAGCATCTCTCTGTAATGAGTGGAAAATGCGTATGAACAGTTGCAAAAATTAAAAACAAATATTGCAAAGTTGTGGGCATTTTGAATGCTGCATTCATTGCATATACACTCCTAAGTAAAACATGCACATTGTTTTTTGGAAGGCAGAATGTAGGGAAAAAGCTTTTTCCAGAGTCATGGCTGATTGTGTGACATCATTATAAGTGCTTCTGGAAACAGAGATTACTGGAAGTGTGGTATTTTAGGAGGCAGCCTCTATGAGATGATAGGAACTTCCTAGTGCTGCAGGGCAGTAGCAAGGCTAGGCTCCATACCCTTTTATATAAGTTCCTGTGAATAATAAAGTGTTATTTCCAAACCACAAGCTTCACTGTTGGCAGTGGGGAGGGGGTGTGGCAAGTGCCGACCATGGGTCGGCAACCACCCACAGGCACCACTGGCAGCATTGACAGTGGCCAGGGGCGATCAGGCACTGCTGGTGGCAGAGTGGCGAGCAATGACCACCCGCAGGCCCCACCAAAAGAGGTGTTTTGTAGGGGGTGTACCACCACGCATAGGGGGTGCACGTGCACCCGCATGCACCCCCTACGCATACCCCCTGATCCCAGGCACCCATTGCCCGGGCAATAAGGTGTGATAGGATCTAATGCTTGATACCACAATCACGCCTCCTGCCATGCCACACAATTGTATGGATTGTGCATCAGATCCCATTGTGCTTCTATGTACATGTCTGGCAAGGGCCTTAAAAACATCACAGCTGCATAAATACTAACAGTATCCTAGTAATGATAGTTATTTTTGTAACAACTCTGAGAGTCAGTGATTCAATGCAAGATCTGGGCATTATTATCACTGTGCAGCTGATTATTAGAATCATACTGTGCACTGTTTAAATGCAAAGGCAAAATTGTGAAGTGCTCAATGGTGCAGGGTTCCCTAGCAACATACAGATCTACTTCATCTTAGAGAAAGCAATGTTATATTTTAGGTGGACATTAATCCAGGTCATTTTGCATATAATACTGATTTGCCCTCTCAGCAGTTATTTTCCAGGAATCAATCTGGTAAATGAAAAGGTACAGAAGTATTTGAAGTGTTTGATGGTGCAGGAGAGGAAGTTGACTTCGAGATATTTGACGCACTAGGCTGAGGAACTCATCAAACTACACCAAAACTGCTACATGAGCAGATATAAAACAGCATGCGTCACAGTAACTAAATAAGGAGAAATAACTAAAAAAACAAGTTCGGATTGTTTATTTTCATCTTTTTGAAATGTCTTTTCTACACAGTATACACATGCGCACACGTATATATCCATCTATGCAGATCACAATAGATGTGCTATCTATACACATGTTTAAAAAAATGTCAGAGAAATCCAGTAGTTAAATGATTTCCTTATGAATAAATGAGATCCTGTAACCACATCACACTCTGAGATTTACAGCTTCTCCTGAACTACCTTCATGCCAAACACTGCAACTGCTGCCACCTCCTTCCAGAATCTGCAGTGCTATGTGCTTCATCCAAAAGATGTTGCAGGAAAGGTCTGTAATAGTGTGGTGTGACTGTTTTCTGCAGTGTCTGAAGTAAAGCACTCCTCCTCTGGCTTAATATGAGTATTATAGAGCCCCTTTAAGTAGTCCAGGCTTTTAACACAGTATAACAGCCAGTATGTGGGGAGGGATACTACTCTTAATTTTATTTTTTAACTTGGCTTTGCTGAATAATAAACATCCTAATGTCGACTCTTTCATTTCCCCAGCCAGTGTGTCTTAATTGTAAACAGTTTTGTGACAGACAAACATTTCAAAACTACCAACAATAAAAAAAAAAAAAAATGTGTCTCAGATTAGAACAATTAATGGCGGTTTTGGTCACAAGTAGTTTTTCTTTTTTGCTCCCTTTTCTCAGGCTGGAACCCCAACCAGTTTCTTTGTTATACCTCATTTGCCAAACTGTCAGCAGCACTGTGTGAGCCTCAGTTGTATGTCCGGCCTGACTCCCTAGGGAGTGTTTTCAAAATGTGCTTGAATTTCTAAATCCCTTCCGCTTATTTTTCAAAATACTGCATCAATTTAACAATGCTGTTTCACAGCTGCATATAATAACACTGAATATTTGCTATTTAATCTTCCTAAATACTTCATCAAGGAAAAGCTGTTTCTGGTGAAACATCAAACGTGAATGAAATGAAAACATATTTGACATTGCAGTTGCCATAGAGCTACTAAGCTCAGAACCAAAATTTTGTCTGAAGACAAATATATACCAAAGTTGCAAATTTTAGGAGGTTAGGTAGGGAAGAGAATTTTCACAGCAGTAACTTTTCAATTCACTCTTTACTCTCTCACTTTTTTCTGTCATTTATTCCTAGTCCAGTGGAGGTGGTAAATGGGATGGGTCAGCCCAGAGCTATTTCTGTGTAGTAAGAAAAATATATTCCTCATATACCCCATCCCCGCATGGGCTGTCTAACATGAAATAAAAGTACAGGTTTCCCTCACCAACCACAGTTTTGAGTATCTATGCTTCAGAGAAGGGGGAGGTACAGTCTGAAAAAAAAAACCCACAGTCTTCCTGGCTCTGCTCATGCCTCCCACTCTCCCTCCTCCATAACCATGGGAACTTTCAGGAACCTAACCCCCATGGCTGGCCAGGGAAACCTGTACAAACAACATACTAGTGTCACTGTACTTCTTAACAGTACAGAATATGTGCTGTTGCTAATGCAGGAACCAAATATTAGCATGAAAGAAGTTTGTGTTGGGTGATTTTTGTGCATGTAACCTATTGTTTTGTAGTTGAAAAGAGTCTGGGCCCGAATGACTACTCTTTTAAAAATAATAATCTTATTCAGAGGGTAGTGCTTCCATTTTGAGCTGTCTTCAAAGGACCTTCTTTTCAGAAAGATCTAAGCAGCCTAAGTGGTATAATTAATGGTATTTCAAGTTGTATAAAGTTGTTAGTTGCTTTTGAAATGTTGATCTAGATTATTTGCACATGATATGTAAGCAAATGCCGATTCTAGAGTGTTGAGTTTTTTTTATAATTTGTCATTACCAGCTACCACACTGGCTTAGCTCCTTTTCTTTTTGATGCTGCTGACTCCTAAATGAGCTTTCCTTTCTGAGTACAGATACTTGATGATAAAGTACGTACCTAAATCAAAACAGAAAATGGTGTAAGCACAGAGATGTAGTCCAGAGTCCCAGCATTCACCTAGAAACAACAGTGGTGGATTGGAACTGAACTTGCTAAACTTAATGGAATGAGACCCAAATGGTTCTTTGGGCCTCATCTCACTGAACTCAGAGAAGCAAAGCTTTACAGGTATGATTCTTAACCACCTTGGGTGCCTTGAGATCCTTTTAGGAGTGCTACACATTGTTGGTACTGGTAGATATGCAAATATGATTCACAATATAAACCCTGAGTTTTCAAATGGGAATCCCTAGTGTTAAACATATTCTGACTTGTTCTGAGTTCTTGCAACAGAATAGCTCTATTATTTTTCTTTAGTGAAAAAAGAGCAACAATTACAAGCTGGCATTTTCCAAGGGTGTCTGCTGAGAGCTGCTTTGAGTCTATAAATGTTGAGAGCCGTTGATTTACAACGTCAAGCTTTGTATTTCTTTTGCTAAGCATGCTGAATTTGTTATATGAGTCTCAGTATCTGTCATCTTGGTATGTGTCAGGCCCTAACATCTTGGGTTAATAGCCTAATTGACCACACCTGCCTGGGGGCTCTGACTGGCAGCCCTACCCCAGCTAATGGCTGGCTACTGTCTGGGTCTCCTAATTGACTGCTGGGGAGAGCAGCCTCCCCATTTAATTCTACCTATGGCTGCAGGCTGCTGGTTAGCCAACAGTTCCTCTGAAGGTCTGCTTTGGCAAGTCTCTCATCCTGTGCTTCCTGGTTTCTAGACCTGAGTGGCTCTGTACCAGCACTCTTGCTTTTTGGATGTCTCCATTGATCTGGTAACTCACCCTGTGACTCTTGAGGCTTGACTTAGCCTGCGACTCTGACTGTGTCCTCAAATTTCCCCTTGGATCTGGTAACGTGCTATCTGGCTTCTGAACCTTAACTTGCCCTGTGTTTGATCTTGGCCTCTAGATTTCTCCCCTTGGATCTGGTAACTTGGTTCCTAACACCTGTCCCTAGGTTCAGCCTGCCTTTTGGACTCCACCCCTGTCTCTGGCCCTCCTCTGATGGCCTAACCACTAGGCCAGACTGCCTTATGGCCCGGTCCTTGCAGTAAGTAAAAACTAGCCAGTTAGTCCAGAAAACCTGCTTTGCCCAAAAAAGTGACTCTTCAGATTTGGGGTTTTGGTTAGGCAAATTCAACAGGAGGAGCCGGCTGTAAAGTTAGACTTAGATCCAGATTCTTTTAAAGTTTGACTCTATCCAGATTTAAGGTCCTTGATCAACAATAAACATGGGTGGGGGAATAGGCTAAAAAGTTTAAATTTAGCTACAAACGCCTCTAGGTTTGGAGGGTGGTTCTGGTGGGATGTCATACCTCATTTGGTAAAGCAAATGCTGAATCTAATGCCCGCTGATAAAAATCCTACTGGCATCATCTGGTAGCAGACTCAAGCCCTGACTTAAGCCTACCTCTTGAATTCCTATCTGTCATGACAAACTAGGTAGAACGCATTACATTTTAGATCCACCTTATTTTTTCTTTTTAATACTATTTTCACTCAATACATTCATCTCTCAAGAATCTGACTTCATTCACTTCTGAGTGTGCTACTGGAATTCAATTGAAATTATAAGCAAAATGAACTGCCCTCTAATATATTGCTGTTAATACCAGAAGTACCTCAGAGAAGGGCATAGTTCATAATTAATGGTAGTTTTATGTCTGTGTCCATACACTTGCCAGTTTCAGCATAATGGCATGAAGATCCTGGTCCAAGGAAATGAAGAACTTACCTATAAACAGCATTACCAGGTACATTTTCAGTACGTAGGGGAAGTAGATCGAAAAGGCGAAGGGAAATGGTAATTTGGTGGAGTAAGTGCCGAAAGATTCAAAGTAAGGCAGTGATACGCAGATGGCAAATGCTGTAAAATAATGTTTTGATATACCTTTTAATTGGGGTTATGGCAAAAGGCTTCATGTACATGAGGGCCCATCTCTCTACTGTCTTGACTTAGGTAATTAATATATATTAAAATGGCACACTTGGGTTGCATGCATGCCTTTACAGCTGAATTCAGTTTCATACATAATTTAATGTTAAAGTTACTTTGATAACTAAGATTAACAAATACTTGCTGTCAACAGCTCTATACCGATGAGTTCAGCCACTGGTACAGCTACAAACCCATAGTTACAAGTAGGGTTGTTCTGCAGTCTGCACAGGTATAGCTTACTGTGGTATGGAACAGGGATTAGATGTGCCTGTGCAAATAATTTTATTTCTCAATAGAAGGGGTTACCTCAAGGTGTTCAGCGTTAAACAGCTTCATGAACAGTAGGATAGTTTCAACATCTCTGTAATTCTCAGTATGGAAATGACATTCTTTGTGGCTTGTATTATTACTTGTTAAGTTTTCAAGGGGAAAGAGAATCCCAGTAGATACCAAAAAGCCAGAGACCCAAATGAGAGAGAGGTGAAAAGATTACAGATAAGAATGAAGGAATAGTATATTTATTTCTACATGGGAAACGCATGTAGCCTAAAAATACAGCAAACAGAATAAGCAAGGTCTTTTGCACAAGCTTCTTAAAACAAGTAATTTCTTCTGTTCCCACTCCCACCTTTTTACCTTTAGCCATAATGGACAAGGGATATAAAGGAATCCATAGAGTGTAGTTGAGCCATGTCAAAGGTGGGTAGTATATTCCTGTTATTGATAACATACTGTATGTATATCTGGAATGAGGGAGAAAAAAAGATGTGGGAAATGTTCATTTTTGAATTTCAGATCAGATGGGAATGAAAAAAATATAGTTGGTCTAATAAATAGTTAAATATAGTTGGTCTAATAAAAGATACCAACCTAAGAAATCCTTGCTTCCCTTTACAAGAAAATCATCTTACTGAGAAATCTGAGGATTTGAAGAACATTTTCTGTCTAGTTTTTCAGCTGCTTAGCCAGAAAACTGGGATCAGAGGAAAGTAGGGCAGGAAGGGATTTGCTCAAGGCAAGATCATCTCTGACTAAACAATCCCAGCCATGTCTTTGTTTAATCTGCTCTTGAAAATTTCCCAGCATGGAGATTCCATAACCTCTCTAGGCAATCTGTTCTAATACTTAACCACCTTCATAGTAAGGAAGTTCTTCCTAATTTCCAACCTAAATTGCCTCTGCTGCAGTTTGAAGCCATTGCTCCTTGTCTTGTCTCCTATGGCCACAGAAAATAGTCTATATCCTCTTTATATTGGCCCTTCATGTATTTGAAAACTGTTTTTAAATTCCTCCTCAGTCTTCTCTTCTTCAAACTAGAAGATACAGACTAGGGATACATGTTAAAGGAAAACATAATCTATTTTGTCTAGTTTTAGATTTGTGTCAGAAGACAGATGTACAGCCTCATGGAAAGTTAATATTAGAAACCTTAGTATGCAGTAGCGACCATGTGCAACAAAGCAACAATAAGTATATTTTGTAATATATGTCTTGTCCCTAAGGTTCTTGAAACATAGATTCATTTTCCTATGTGTTTTCACGCTGTTTTTTTGGCAAACGGGCTACAGATATATCTGAGTGTTTAGTGGGAGTCTTACACACGCAGCTAACACCAGAATATTGCATTTGATATTAAAGATACAGAAGTATAAATGTAAAAATTGACAAATCATTATTGAAGAAGGCCAAAGGTGGCTTACTCTTGCAATGCCTAATAGTATTTGTAATAGTATCAGTAAAATGGCTTCCCCTATCACAGGAGGAAGGGCATTCTATTGCTCAGTCTGTGCACCCATTCATCCCGTTTAATTTTTTCTTGCTGTAAGTATAAGAACAGGATTTGGTCATGCTGAAAAAAAACAAACTGGAAAGATATTTATATACTAATACAAGACTTTTGATAGTTGTCTGAGTGGAACTCTTGCTGCTTTGTCATAGGGATCTCTTATCCAGAGGCAAATGGCAATTAGCAATCTGATTTTATTTGGACAGTGTTATTTCAGTAAATGTGGTCCAACTTTACTGCTCAGTCAATATCCCCAAGTGCAGCTGCTTCACAAGAATCCAGGATGTTGTGCTAGTGTCTATGAGAATTTGTTTTTTAGATTTCTGAGGTGGTCTAGTTCTTGCCAGCTAGTTTGACCTGGAGAGCACAATAATTTTCTAGGGAGTTGAGAGACTGGTTTGATCGCATTTTTGGTTAGAGGAGTGGTCAACATGCTCTCCTGCTATAGATTTCTGAATAAGAAAGTTTAAGATACCATTAGCCAGGACTGTTTCTGGCAGATGGCATACCACTAAGCAAATTTCCTGGAGTGCCCCTTTCCTTCCTCCCATTTTCGCTCCCCACATTAACATTTTGTGAAATCCTGGGTGGTTCCCAGGCTGTAGATGCGGACTTTAATAGATTATGAATGCTTGCATGCTGTATGTTCTTTCCATACCTACCCTCCAGAACCCTGGTTATTAATCCAGATATTCTTTAAGTATACTTGTAAAAAAACTAAAAAGGGTCGTAGTATGTTAGGGTCTAGACTCCCTCTTCATGCATCTACATACTTAGAACATTTTTAGTAGTTAGATGCGTTGGCTATCTAGGTATGTGCAGAATTCCACTGCTAAGTATCACTAACCACAATACTCAGAAAATTTCAAGTCACTCAAGAGTGTATCAAGAACTGGTTGTTAGCGAGTGGAATAGAATCCTTTTTCTGGTTTAACACCACCACCATTTTACTAGTGTAATTCTCCCACACTTGGATCTATAGCTTAAATCTACCAGGGGTATGGCACAAACTAGCTGTACCACAAATCACCGGACCCAGAATATGGAGCAGAATGCAGAAAGCATTGACAAACAAGGATCTGGATTTTTTTAATACTCTGGCTTTCTTGGCAGCTCAGACTGATTCAGCTCTTCAAGATAACATTAGTATTCCCCTCCACTGGAAAACAGAAAAATAATGAAAAATGTAACAAAAAATATTTAAAAATTTATTTTTATATGTTTTGTCTCCAGTGAAATTGGTTGTGTTTACAAACTATTTGAGGGGATATCTTTTCCTTACGGAGCAAGTACTTTTAGACAATACACAACTACTCCTTAAAGCACATTTTTATTATTAATGTATCATATTCCTGGATCTGGTCTTAGTCCTGGATCTTTTGAGCAAATGGAAGATACTATTCCTCTTAAAACTCTGATGGTTACTTTTTACACGGCTATGTTAAGATCTTATCTTCCAAAGTCCAAGTTATGGTGTATTCTAATACTATTTGTTACTTTGCCTTACTATAGTGTATTTGGATACTGTTTGTTTGTCTGAGGTCTGAACTGCTCCGCAGTAAACAGGAAAGCAAATACAGGAAACTCTCCCCCTTTGCAGCAGCCTACCTACCTAGAACTCAAGGAATTCCTTCCCATGGAGAACCCCAGATCTACATCTGGGTTAGTTGACCGTGCACGCACAATATTGTACAATATTGTACCTTTTTAACACTGACACTTGTCTTCCCTTTTTTGCTGTAGCAACACGGAGCAGTTTCATTGGGTGTAATATTTACTTTCATAGCTCTAAAATTTTCAGAGAACGTAGGGGGAAAGGGAATTATAAATAAAAACAAATCCATCTAGCAGCTGAACAAAAATTTTCTTTTCGCACTTCTTCCAACTGCCTCACTAATGTTGACCCTTACTGCCAGGTCCACTGAATAAAAATGAATGTATTTTAAATAGTGGGACTAACACAGTACATGCAGGCTAAAGTTCATCCCTGTGCAGAGGGCCAGCAGAAGAGCTATGTATTGTAAATGTGCTGCTAATCTCATATCTCTGCTCTGCCAAATTAAGTGAAGTTGAGTGTCACTTAAGCAAAGTATAGCCCTTCAGCTGGCCTTTTGTAGGGTATTTTTTTCAATCAGGGCAAAAAAGGAGTTGGGTGGGGTCTTCTAAAGCACAAGTCAAACAAAATGAGTTGGAAGAGAAGAAAAATATAAAGTTATGATTTGTAAGCAACTAGCAACTGTCAGTTTAAGTGCTGTATCTCTCTCAGATGTATGCCTTACTTAACATAAAATGTCAAATCATTGGGGCAAGAACTCTCAGCTGTAGAAAAAGAACTTTCTAATTGATACAGAATAATTGAAACCTTAATAATGAAAGACCTAAAGTTGCTGAGTTACTGTACTGTAAGTCCTGCACTTTAATTAGATATAAAGAAATGATTATGCTCTTAAATATGACTGCAGTAGTTGTATATATCAGTTTTGGGAAATGCCTTTCTTCTAAAAACACCTGCAGTTTTTTTTTATTTTATTCTATCCTTTGAAACAGAAATTTTAATACACAGATTTATAATTAAAACATGGTGGCTTTCTTTCTGCCTAACAGATAATGCCAGTTATTGTAGAAATTACTGAGTATAGCTTATCAACTCCAGACTTTTATGTCAAATTTCTGCTGGTCAAAATGAAATCAGAGGGCATGCATTGTGTTGGGATATTTCCAACTGACAGAACTGCTTACTTTACTTCTGTGAAGTTACTATGTCTTCTTACCTGACCACATCTAATATGGTCCAAAGGAAAAATAACGCACACACAATG
This sequence comes from Crocodylus siamensis, assembly GCF_052110815.1. Classification (NCBI taxonomy): domain Eukaryota; kingdom Metazoa; phylum Chordata; order Crocodylia; family Crocodylidae; genus Crocodylus; species Crocodylus siamensis. The sequence continues at coordinate 90,898,462 of NC_143397.1, read as the reverse complement.
TATTTCCCTTGAACTTCTTCCTGACTGGTGATCACAACAAATAAAATGATGATTCTCTCCATTATCTGAAAAGACAAAAAAAAAGATACTTTAACTGGTACTCTGTTTTTATGGGCAGTTAATGTGTGCTTTCCTGGTTTGTACCATGGGCCTTTCAAAGCATTAGTATCAGCAGTATGTGTCTTTAGTAGTTGTGGAATCTTCCCAAAATCGAGGTTATGCCACTTGGATATATACTTGCATTGAAAATATTATGAGTAAAGAGCCAGGTATCCAGCTGGCATTGATCAATATATCTCCATTGAGTTTAGATCAACTGTGGATTGACCAATAGTGCCATTGCTAACACCCACTCTTCCATTACCTCACAGGCATTTAAATTATTTTGTGGCTGCAGTATCAAACCGCTGTGAAGTCATGAAACAAAAACTAAACAACTAGCATATGCATTTTGGTACTGTTCTCTGTTACTGGGTTCCCCCACCCAAACTTGATATGAAATTGACCACACAGTGAGTCGGTAGAGCAGTTTTGCTTTGTCATGGTTAGAAGTTTCTGTGTGGAACTTTTTGGTCACATTTTTTACCATCTCATTGTTCTGCTGCATCTGTCAGATAAAGCAAAATAGAAAAAAGCATACACAACAGCATATTGTTTGGCATACTGATGCAAGAGGAGATTTCTTATAACCTTTGTCATATAGAAACAGAGACTCGCCCTCCCCAAGGGAACCCAGTTCCACATCTTGAAAATCATTAGGTGCCACAAACAGAAAAATAAGTTATTCCATTTTTATCCTCTATGACATGATTGTGAGTTTAATCTTTTCTTACTCTGCCATGTTCTTCTGTTCTGTTCTGTTCTGTTCTGTTCTGTTCTGTTCTGTTCTGTTCTGTTCTGTTCTGTTCTACCCTTAACATCAGATGCATTTCCTAAGTGAGTAGGATACTGAAAGAAATGCAGTTTGTGGCCGGGTGTAATAAAGTCTGGTGAGAGAGAAGCCACTGAAATGTTTTAATTTATGGATCGAGTCTGGGCAATGAAATGGAAGAACTGAAGCTACTAGTGCAGGATGTGAAACAGGATAGTAATGGGATAGCAGAAACGGTGGATTAGCAGTTGTGATTAGAACATGGCTATCAAGAGGTATCAGGAAAGATATAAAGACAGGGAAAAGTGATGTGGTCATGTTGCACATTAATGGTGTGATAGATTCTAAAGATATATGTAGAGGTAACATAGATAAAATAATATCACTTTTTAGAAGGTTAAAAGAGGTTCTACTAGAGTAGTTCAGTGAGTCTGTTAGGTACCCACAGGATCAAGTTTGAGTATGGATAGAAACCGGAGCCAACCGGCCCCACACAACCGGGGTGTGGGGCCCAGGGCAACTCAACCCTTAACACTGTACAGGGCTGTGGTACCCCCACAAAGGGGGGTGTCTCTGTGCTTCTTCTGCAATGCGGGGCTGAACCCCCAGTTCCAGGCAGGCCCTGCGGGAGGGTCTATGGCTACTCCACTCTGCTGCGTGGAGCCCCCCCCCCAAAGCGCGGGGCCTGGGGCAGTCACCTCGATTCGCCGTACCCTGGGGATGGCTCTGATAGAGACTTCTGTAATATTAGAAAAATATACATTACAGGGCATTATGTGATCATGAAAGATTTTAACTTGCCACATACTGTTTGGAGACCAAATGCTGCTAATAACAGTAGGGCCCAGATATTCCTGGATATGAGCACTAACAGATTTATTCATCAAATAGTCACTGAACCAAGAAGAGATGATGTTACTAAGGATTCCTTTTTCATAAGTAATATAGGGACCTTATGAAAGATCTAATCCAAGAAAATAATCTTGGGTTGAAAGATCATAAATTGATTCAGTTTCATGTAAATGGAAAGTAAATAGCAATAGGTTCTAAGATTCTCCATGTCAAAAGGGCAAGTAGTTTGAAACAGCTGATATGCTAAGGGAGCTGGTTACTGAATACAACTAGACTGAAAAGTTCACGGACTGAATATGAAGGAGGCTTGGAATTTCTTTAAGGGCTTTTCTACTTGGGGAAGTTTGTTTATGGTAAGCAAAGATGTAAATTTATATCACATTAACTGCTCTACACAAGTTGTATGTGTGGATTAACTTGTGTGGACAGTTAGGTGCATGAAAAGTATCCATATGAGGAGTTAGTGTAGCATAGTTTGTGTGCTATGAATACCCTAGGGTACTGAACACAAGATCTCCACGCAGACAAGGCCCAAGCCAGAAGGGCAAAAACTGTAATTTTCCTCCTTTTGGCAGGATACAAATCTTGTAAGGAAGGGTTCTTGTTCTAACTGAATGAATCACCTCAGAAAAGACATCAGGAATAAACAGAGAATCTACAAGTAATGGGAAAAAATGTTGAAATATTGGTCAGTGAGGAAAGCTGTCTTGAACACCAAGATTTATATAGATAAAGTGAAAATTACCACAAGTAGAGTTGAATTGCAAAGGAAGTTAAAGCAAATAGTAATAGGTTTTCTAGTCCATATAAATTATAATAATAAGGAAAGAAAGAGTTAGACCACTATGCAGTGAGAAGAGGGTAGAGATGAAAGATAATTTAGATATAGCCCAAAACCTAAATAGATGTTTTACTTAAGTATTCAGGCACGATTCTAATAAACATTGGAACAAAGACAGAATGTTTAACTGGAATGAAGATACAGAAATAAAAATTACCCCAAGTGAGGTGGAAGCTATGTAATACATTCAAGTCAGGGGTAGGTATTTTCTATCTATTTTCTGTCCTGAGAACTAGCTCATGAAATCATCATCCTTATATCCAGGAATATATATAAATCTATCAGGTTGTGGATGAGGAGTGAACATGGTTCTTCTGTTTAAGAAAAGGAAACAAGTGCTCCTGGCATCTACAGGTCCATTAGCCTGATGTAATATGCCAGGCATCAAAACAAATTTTGATTAAAAGAATAATTAAACGATATGAAAACAAACTGAAAATGGAATTAAAAGTCAAGGTAGCTTGTGCAAAACTAACTTGATCCTTTCTGTGATAATTGATTTTCTAGAAAAAATTAATGTGCAAGATCTTAACTATCTAGATTTCCATAAGGCATTTAATACAGCATCAGATGGTAGATTTTTAGTGAAGAGCTAAAGATATTGTGTCAATATTAAGATATTCTGTAAGAGATTATTCTTGATAATAGAGCAAAAATTGAAAGGTAGGAAGGACCTGGCCTGAGAAAAGATGACAATGGGTAGTGTTGAAAGAAGAAATATGAGAGTGAAGGGAGATTACTAGTATATAAAACCCAAGGATAGGTCTTGCAACCAGTCTTATATAATATTATCACTAATAACCTTGGTACAAAAGGCAGAAATGCACTGATGAATTCTGCTGATGGTTCCAAGCTGGGAAACCCTCTCAATGTAGAGTAGGGTTGCAGTCTCGTACAGAAACAAATGGATGACTATAAGGAGCCGTGGAACAGAACTACAATTAAATTTAATATTGCTATACAAAGGGAAAGACTATGCAGTTCAGGACTAATAACAGAACTTCTGCTATAAGCTGTGAACTCATTTGGCATTGGGTAATGACTAAGGAAGAGAGTTCTGGTTGCACATTTTGATTGCAGGATGACCAGGGTGATTAAGCCTGTAAAAAGGATGGGCGACCCCTGAATGCATCAAATAAGCTATTTTCAGTAGAAAGAGGGATGTGTTAATGCCATTGTATGAGGCGTTGGTGAGACTGCCTGTGAAATACTGCATACAATACTCATCACCCATATCCAGGAAAGATGAATCGAAATGGGAATGGAGCAGAGAAGGGCTACCAGAATGGTCAAGAGAATGAAGTCTGTCTTACAAGAGCAGATTAAAAGGACTTGGTTTATTTAGTCTAGCAAAAAAATGATGCTGAAAAGGGATATGACTAGTCTCAATAAATACATCTAGGAGGTTAAGGAGCTCTTTGTTTTTCAGGAACAAATTGGCATAAGCTAACCATGAATAAATATCCTCTGGAAACTAGAAACTCTGACTATTCAAAAAGAGTACTGGTAGTTCTGAAACAGCCTTCAAATAGGAGTAGTGAGGACTAAAAACAAGAAAACTACTTTTAAGATGGTTTAATTTGTCAGTGAAAGGGATTATGTGGTATGGTTGTTTGCATTTGCAGGGAACTGTTCTTGACCCAAGAAGTTTCTTCAGTTCCCATTTGCCTGTTAAGATGTGGTCTTACCAGTGAACAAAGCTTAAAAAGGGCAAACAGTCCACTCATAAGTAAATAAGCTAAAAGAGACCCTTTCTTCCACAAGCCGCATTTAAGTCAGTTCAGTTCTATGCAGGCTTAGTTCAGTTCTATGCACAGAGCAGTTCAAAGGATTGGTGTATTAATAAATGGAGGAACAAATATGTGGTATTTCCTTATAGAAAAAGTGCATTTACAGTGTCTTTTATGTATATATTGAGGGTAAGTGAGTGTGCTTAATTTTTCTTATCAAACAATTCCTAAATTGTTCTGTCTTTTCCTGCAATTACTATCTTAAATATTTTTTCTCTTATACTGTGGTATTTTTTTCAAAACTAAATGTCTACCATAACCCTTGTATGTTCATTGCCATAGAAAGGGAAAAGGAAGCATTTGTAGTAATTTCACAAAATGTAAATAGGATGTTTTCATTTTTCTTTCATCCTTGTTCAGCGTGCTAAGGACTTCCTTTCTCTCCTCTTCCCCCCACAAATCTAGCCAATACTGTAGAGGAGTTCAGATATCCACAGCACAACTTGAGTGAGAGAAAAAAAGATAAGATTTATTTTAGGACAAAATAGATAGTTTAGGAAGGTAGGTAGTAGGACCAGCACTCCCCTTCAGTCGCCTCATATCGGAAATCCAGTAGAGTAAGTTAAATTTCCCTTCCCTCTCTCTCTGGGGTAGGGAGTGAATTCCTGTGCCATTCCACAGTCCTCAACAGTTGTAAGATATTTAGCCTTTTGCTTCCAACCATGCTGCTAAAGCTCTGTTATTTTAGTAATTGCACCCTTCCTTTTTGGCTCTGACAAAGTGACCTTGCCCCTTCCTTTTAAATCCGTTCAAAACGCAGCTGCAAAATTCGTCTGCCTTCCTTATTGCTTCACCCACATTTCTCTCTAACCTCACCTGCTTTGCATTCCTCTATTGAATTCCCAATTTTCCAGTACATCAAACACAAATTACTTAGTTTGGCTGCTAAGGTACTTTGCAATTTATGTCTCAACCTCTTTAGTCTCAGTCTCTTGTGGAATAGAGCCACCCACCCCAACCCCTGTTCCATGAGTTAAGGCAAGACCTCCTTCGGAAAATTTTCCCACAGACAACTTTGTGCTTTCTCCTCTGCCACACCTCACATATAAGAGTAGTTTCAAGTAAATATTGAAATACACAGATCATGACTCTGGAGCCCCAACAGAAGCTTTTCAGTTATCAACTGTGTGTTCATAGAAAATGTTATCAAAGGGGCTTTTTATTGAAACCTTTGTTTATAGCTGCATGTCTGATAACAGTGTGTGTGTGTGTGTGTGTGTTTATTTTCAGTTGTTTGGAACTAATTTATACCAGGGAAGCTTACCATAACTTGTAGGGATGTGTGTTTTTAATACTGACTTTTCATGTGACCCCTGGACCTAGTTAGTAGAGAAACACTTAGTCCTACATTATCCTCCAGCTTTCTCCTTGAAGGTACCTGTGCTCTGATGCTACAAAACATTCTGCTTTGGTCACATAACAGGCATTCTGCTTGTTGCCTGTAATCATTTTGACTGTTTTTTTTTTTTGTATTCCCCCATTTTGTAATATCCACCTGTTGTCTTATTTTAAGTTATCAGCTCTTTGGGACCAGCGCGCTGTGTATGTTTATACAGTACCGTGATGGAAGCTTATAAAAAATGCTCAATTCAGTGAGTACAGGTGATAGGCACAAGGTTTGCACAGCCACACACACGATACTGCATCTCTCTGGACCTCTAGTTAGAAGTTCCATGACTTCCACCCAACCTAGTTTCATGGTTTATCCACAACAGCTGTAGTGTCATAGAATTAACTCTTTAGGCTGGCCCTCCTCTTCTGGTTTTCCACAAGTCAGGTTTAGAATGATTTACTGTATTAATACTAGAGCATGTGTTAGTTCAGGCAAGACTGACTTCTGTGTAATGAAACGGGCTTAGACTTAACAGGTTGGTATATTCTCCAGAAGACGTGAATTTGCCACACAATGCATTGGACTTCTTTGCATGTGAGTGAGTTGGTTTAGTAAGATTGTGTACTATCAGTTCAAAAAAGTAACTGTGCTCTTTATTAATTACTGCATTTGACATCATGGTTGGGAAGCAATGTGTATGGGGGAGGGGGGAAAAGTCCTGTTTCTGATGCTGATTTCGAAAGGGAAACATTGTCACATGTACAGTACCTCATTTAACCAAAAGGGGTTATCCAAAATGATAAAAAACACAACTGAATACTCCTGGGTTTTTCACCTTTGCGCCATAATTAGTAGCATCAGTTTCATTGATATTCAGATATTAAGGAACAGAAGGTGAGCAGTTAAGTTAAACTCAGTTTTTGATGTTCCAGTTCATTCAGAAGACAACCAAAAATTCTAAGTTGACCCCATACCAAAAAACACAAATGATCTAGGATTGTAATATAATAAAGGGTTTAATCTGTCTGTAACGCTTTTACTCAAGTGTGCATGTGCTGCCGAGATAGGTTTACCATACGTCTGGGTTTCCCCAGATGAGTTCCTGCTCTTTTTGAGCCCTCTGATCACCATCCGGATGGTTTTTTTTAAATCTGCCAAAATGTCCAGGATTTCCCTTTTGCTTTGGGGGTGGGAGCAGGGGGAGGGCAATTGGAGGCAGCGGGGAACACACATGGACCTGCCTGCAGCTCTGGAGGTGCACAGAGACCTATGCAGTGCTAACTGCCGCCTCGAATCGCCTCCCCCTGCTCCCACCCCTGGAGCACAGCAAAATCCGGGACATTTGGTCAGGGCAGGGGGAATGGGGGCTGCAGCTGCGACTGGGCAGGGCAAGGGGAAGGGTTGCCTGCCCCTTCAGAGGGGGAAAGGGGCAGGGAGGCAGTGGGGAACTCCGTGGCCGGGCTGACGGCACAGGTGCCCATGCCTGGAGGGGCTGAGCAGCCAGGAGCCACTGCCTGGGGTGGGAGGAAGGAGCAGGGAAGCAAGAGAGGGGACCTGTCCAGGCTGCCTGTAGGGCACTGCAACCCTATACCAGGGCAGGGGTGCCACAAGCCTGTGCTGTGGTCAAACATGCTCTGCCACCTGCATGAATCAGAGCCACTGTGCTCTGACCTGGTCAGGACGGGGACAGCTGGGGCCTCTCTGGCAGGGCAGGGGGCTGTGGGGCAGGAGTAAGGGGCACTGGGAGGGGGTGGGGGACTGCAGATTGGGAATGCAGGGGGCACTGGCAGTGCCAGGGGACTGTGGGTCAGGAGTGGGTTGGGAGTGAGGGGCACCATCATGTCCCAGGGGGGCAGGGTACTGCAGTTTGGTGGGTGAGGGGCACTGGCAGGGCTGCGGTCAGTGGGTTCGGAATGAGAGGCAGGAGCAGGGTCGGTGGGGGCTGTGCCTTGGGAGTGTGGGGCACCAGGGTGGGAGTGGGAGACTGTGGGCTGGGAATGCAGGGGGCACTGGCGGTGCCAGGGGGCTGTGCGTCAGGAGTGAGGGGCACCAGCAAGGATGGCGGGCAGGGGGTGTGGGTCAGGAGTAAGGGGCACTATCATGGCCTGGGGGGCAGGGCACTGCAGTTTGGTGAGTGAGGGGCACTGGTAGTGCTGGGGTCAGTGCGTTGGGTGTGAGGGGCAGCAGCAAAGCTGGGGGAGCGCTGTGGCTTGGTAGTGAGGGTTAACAGAATGGGCAGGGGCAGGGCCACTCTTTGGGGCTGGTCATGTAAGCACTCCTTTGAAATCTGTCATTCATGATGGGCAATTGGCTAGTTTAATAGAATTTTCTTGTTCAGCTAGAGCCCATGGTATCTCTCTTTTGCCGGCTCTCTCTCTCTCTCTCTCTGACACACACACACACACCCACCCCACCCACCATGCATATTATTTTCTCAAAACCTTCAGGCACATGCTGTAGATTGATATGTGGCAGTGTGATGGTATTGACTCTTTTGGGGTTCTAGCCCATGGAACCCTTACATCAAGAAATAAAAACCTCTGCTCTTCTCCCCCTTTCTGTCCCTGAATTAGGTCCTCCTGTCATCCTTCATTTGTATTCCCCTTCATGAGTGCCAGTAAATTTTTGTCTGCTGGAGTTCAACGGGCTCATCATGAAGCTGAAGTTGATTCCATATTCCTGGTTCTTTATTCCCACCTCATAGGCTCACCCTAGTTGTGGGCTTCTCATAGCCACTGTGCTTCATTTCAGTGGCTTTTCCTTCTCATCTGTGACTGGATACAGGCTGCCTCTCTACTGCTGTTTCTTGCTTTCAGAATAGTTAGACCAGCAGATCTTGCCAGACCTGTTCAGGGCTGTTGCAGTGTGGGTGCTGTAGCAGCAGCCAAGTAAGTGCCCCATGCACCTCGACCATGAAGGACTGTAGCCTGAGTGCCTGCTCTTGCCTGCATTAGGGGTATCTAATAAAGAGCCCCTGCTTGTGTCACAGTCATTCCTGGTCAAGCCCAATATGGTTCTCCCAGAAACAGAGGCACGTGGGACAGTTCCAGTTCCACTATGCACTCTGTTTCTGGGAGATGCTATGCAGGGTCAGACTGGGAGAGTCTATGATAAGAGAGGGTGCATCTACTTGCTGTAGACTTCTTACAGAACTCTAATACAGGAGGAGTGCAGGGCGTTTGTGTCTGATGGCAGTGGTACCCCAGGTTAAGAGCCAGATGCAGGCTGAGGCAACACTATAGTGGTTTTCAACCAGAGTGCCACCGAATTAAAAGAAATTGAGGCAGGGGGAGGCCTGATTTCAAACAGGTTGAGAAACACTGGGTTAGGCACTGATGGCAGGCAGAGCTGAGAAGCATTACTCTGATTTAAATAAATGGGATTTATACTTAGTGTCCAGGAGAAAAATGAGCTGAATTTGAATTCTGAGGGTGAGTCGGTCAATAATATCACCCAGTTGCTCGCCATCTTCCATGCATTTTCCTCTACTGGTCTGTTTGGCAATAAGGTGTTCCATTTTCTATTATTCATTGGGGAGGGGGTTGGAGGGGAGGGGTGGGGTTCTGACATTCTGGTAATGCACACACGCTTGCTTATACAAGGTAAGAAAGTGTTAGTTGCTAAAAATTAATGTAGGTGGTAACTTCTTCCAGGTTAGTATAGGTTTATTACCAATTGTTGCTAAAGCCTGCGTGACGTATCGGAACGAAATGGACATTGTATATTTGACTTACTTGTAAAAACCTTGGGAAAAAACGATTTTCTTCAATGCCAACTAGAATGTGCAGGAGTTCTAACGCAGACAACGACTGGCACAGGCGCATAACAAGTCCTATGGAATAAAATGTATCGGCCAAAGAATCTACAACCAGAAGGGAGAAATAGAAACAGAGTGTCATTTAAATAAACTCAATGGCAGTTTCTTAGGTCTTTTACTTATTTCCAAGCCTAGTATATCACCATGGGAGAATTCAGGAAACAAAGTCCACACACCAACAATTTTCTAATGTGATGGGCAGACAACAAATAGTACCAATAATATCAAGTTAAAAGGGTGAGGAGTTACTGCATGTCACTGACTTCTCTGAAACTGTCTGCTCTTCTGCTAAAGTAAATGGAAGCTAACTCGGACAGCTAAATTCTGTTAACTTAGCCTCTAAATGAAATGGGGCTAAGTTAGCAGAATTTAGCTCGCATTTACCACAGCATACCGGTACACATACCAAACAGGTAGCTAACAGACTAACTAAGGCACAGTAAATTTGTCTTCCTCCATTTATATTTAGTATGATTTGTTCATTTGTCCATACACCAGGCAGAGTGAGGTGAGCACAGCAAATATTCCTAGGGTATAGGACATACAGGAATACAAGTCATAAGCTCTGAACAAGTCTGGGCAAAAGATAGATATGTAACATAAGAGAGTTTCTGTTCTTGTTTTATATCTATAGCCTTCTGATGGTTCATAAAATATGTTGTCTAGACTACTTGTTTGACCTATAAACTACTGCATTTGTAGCTCAACCATCTCCCTCCACTTCTAAATGTACAAATCAATTGCTTTCTAGCCTATGCTTTGACTCCAGTTAACACCCTAATTTGCTAATTTTTTTTTAAGATTATAGCTAAAGGCCCTCCACAAAGATATGTAGGCATTTAACTCCCATTGATTTCAGTGGTAGCTAATAGACTGGAGTTACCTTTGTAGATCTGAACCTAAATCAAATCAAACACTTATGAATATGAAGGTTCCTCAATAGAAAGCACAGAATATTGAGGATTCCTCCAAAGAAAATGCAACAGAATTCTTGCAGCTGTGTGACTACCAGGACTGATGTGAGAAATCTAGAGGCATGGTACTTCCTATTCGAGACCTGCCCCCCCGATTCCATTTTAGAAACAGGAAACATCTTGGGGGCCTAGTACAACTGTAACCTGATTCCTCATCTCATTGGCCCTGAATATCACAAACATATTGATGTTGCTTTTTCCAGCCTACCCAGTGCTTATACATACTGGAAGAAAAACTGATCAGAAATAATAGCTACCTGACATCATAGGAATATACATCTATTTAGAGATAGTTAAATTGGTGAATAGATTTTGCCGTGATGTGTAGTTTATCAGAATTATTTTATTTTAGAGTCCCTAAAGAAGTGAAAGAGTTGTACCTTTCCCAAATGACAGGAACCTGATGATCATATTTGTAAATATCCAGGAATGCCCACAGAACTGGATTAAATAATAGATGAAGAGATATGTGTTCATTCTTCAGCTGTGAAGGTAAGAAAAGGGGAATGAACAAGTAAATACAGAATGTGTTATTTTGTACAGTATTAGAACTGTTTGTCCCATAGTGAATCTACACCCTTTCAGATTGTTTTCCATTGCCTGGAAAAAAAAGCTGCAACAACAACAAAAAATAAAACTAACTGTGTATCTCAGCTAAGAGTCAGAATATTGGTCCTTTTACTAATGGACTTAGACCTGACCATGGTGACTCATATATTGATTCACTGAAACTTGTTATCATTAGGAATTAAACTAGAAAGCCTGTAAAAGCTCTTGTTGGTTTACAATGCATTATCCTAGCAGACTACCAGGGTCATGTCATTCTAGTGTTCCACTCCCTGGGCTGTGTGCCCATTAAGTATGGTGTCTGGTTCAAACTCTCTGCTTTGATATACATGGGATTGACCCTGGGAGATCTCTTCCGCCATCATCATTGTGACCTCTCCCTACAGTTATATATTCGCTGGAAACATGTAAATGAGAGGGCCATGTGGATGGGAAACAGAAGTTTCGTAACAGCTGAACCTGAATCGTAAAATTTGCTCCTGTCGGAGAGAAGATTGACCCACAGATAACTCCTCACTCAGAATTAAGTTCACAGCTTGTCTCTCTTGCCTTGGCTTTCCCTTAGACCTGTCTTTACCTCCTGTGCTCGTGCACTAAGCAAGCTATTTTTCCTAAGGTGAGATTAGTGAATGAAGAAACTTACAAGTAAAAGCAGAAAATGAACAATATTGAACTAATGTTTGTGCCCTCAGTTAATAATCTGTGCCTGGGTCTGTATATTATAACCAACAGGAAAGTTATAAATATTTGGAGGGATTCTGGCAAGATCCTCCAGTACTATGTCACAGTCACTACATTTTAATGATACATAATGTGTGGCCTTTGTGCTGTGTTTATATCACTGTATCACATGTTTTCCTCTCTCTAGTACAAATAAATGAAATTTGCAGGATTAGTTTCACTGGTCCTCAGTACTTTTCCGAAATATTTTTTCAAAATGTATGGGACTCTTTCCGATCCCTCCCAGCAACCAGGTAGCTAGATAGTGTTGGCTACAAAGCTGGTGAGCTCTTATATACCATCAGACACATCAGGTAAGCAATAACCAAGAGGATGCATATAAATACTAACTACATGGGTAGTGATTGGCTTATATGCGTGTCATGTTTCTTTACCACTCATCCCTGTGAGCCTTATAAAGGTGTTAGGGATTATGTTGGAATCGAAATGGATATTGCATGTTAGGGAACATCTGCCTCACACTAAATTAAATGAGTTTATAATTATTTAAATGAAAAGCCTGAATGTCATCCTGCACAGAAGGGACCAGGTTGGACTCCATGGCTTTCATGCTGTAAGCCAAGAGTGGCTGACAGCACCGTATATAAGTGGCTCTAGATCTTTCCATCATTCTGTATGGGCTGTTGGGCTAAACAAAAGTTAGCTTTCTGCTCCAAAAGGAGTCTCATCCAGCCCTCTTCACACAGAGAGGAAATCCTTACCTTATGGGGCCTTGAAGCAACTGGAGAAATCAGTAGAGCATGAGAGATTAGTTCAGTTTATTTAATTACATTTAAATGTCATTGTTTTCTTAAATGTTCATTGGAGAGAAGCTGCTAACAGGGAGCAGCAAGTTAGTTCTTTTGGCTCTTATGGGACACTCCTTTCCATTGGAGATTCCTATCTAGGAAAGGCAGGAGCAGCTCTACTTTTAAATTTTTGAGATGCAAAAGAAATATTTGGAAGTTAATCTGTCACACTGTACACACACAAACATTCTGTTGTCATCTGTTTCTTGCTAATGAGCCAGTGTCAAAGGGGGGTGGCTTTTATTACACTTCCTGCTTCTGCTGGCTCCCAGCAAGCATCTGCCCCCAGTTGTGCTGTACTGCCTAATCTGACAGCATTCTTGGCGACTGAGCAAGTTCTATGAAATAAAGCAGAGGACCGGAAGTCTGGAAATAGATACTCTGCCTCTGCCTCATTGTGTGATATCAGACATCTTTCTTAGCCCCTCAATGTCTTAATTTCCTCACCTCAAAAAAAAACAACCATGCTTCTCCATTTCAAGAGGTGCTGCACAATAATATTTCGGAGTTCTTGTTAAGTGCTTTAAGATCTATGGAAGGAAAATATTTAAGAAGCGTTGTCTTTGTCAAAACTGTCTGTGAGGGGAGAGAGAGTAATTTGTATCGCTACAAACAAATGCAACGTGAAGTTTGACATTAGGCAGTTTAATGCTGTTTTTTTGTTTGTTTGTTTTTATAGATAATGATTTATCCACAGATGATTTACTTGCAAGTGATAAATTGTGTATAAACACACTGAACATTTATGGTGTTGTGACCGACTGGTATATCACAGCTTGTTTAGGAGGAAAACTCTCCTCTTTCATGCTAGCCCTTTGCTATGTAAACCTGAGAGGCTGGGTTTAGATATTGATTACCTTTATTTTCCCTATCTTCTCCTAAAGTTACACTCGTTGATATACTTGGACATCTATATTATCATTGTATTTATAAGCCTTGATAGTGTCCTCTTCAGGCTTCTATAATAACAGGCAGTTATTGGCAGGTATAACCTGATGGCAGGTTATAATAACAGACAGTATAAAAGGGCACAGAGGCAATAGCAGGCTAAGAAATGGGTAGGCATGGTAGATGAAGAACACAAACTAAACCCGTAGTTAGGTCCTCCTCCAGGAGAGTCTCCTATAACAGCCAAGAGAATGACATGCTGCTCTTGTTAACTGCTCTAAAGTTTCACACCCCTTTCCACTAGACATTTGCCACCTAAAACAATAGTAATACGATGAAGCAACCTCTTCGTCAGTGAAACCAGTGAGAGATGTTCCTTTTTTTTTTATGTAAGAAGCGGTTAGAAAAACCCCTCTGCTGATACTGTTTCCTTTTAAGTCATCTTGGTCTGTGCTCCTAGCACCAGGAACCAACTTTACAGTTCAGTAGAAGAGAGACCATCACAAAAACATATTCTTTGTGTGTGTTTATATATGCCTCCCCCTTGACCTTCCTTTCTGTTTTGCATATGAATGATCTGGGTTGCTGGATTTACCTTTGCTCGAGAGAGTTGTTGTAGACACCAGTTGTTACTGCTGCTGCTGCTGTGGCTTCTCTTTCCTTCCCCTTCTCTCTTCACTGTTTGCAAAGAGATTACCCCTCCTCCTTTCTCTCTCCCTCCCTACCACGTCACTGAGAGCAGCACCAAAGGAGAACAGAAGCTTCCTTAGTATGAAGAAAGGTGCCAACACCCAAACAGCGCTCACTTTGGTCCCACTTTCTGCAGGCATTAGGCCAAATGTTTTTTCTTGCTTTATTGTAAATATTCAGTCTGGAAAGATGTATTTTGCAGTTAGTTAGAAGGATTATTTGCAAAAACTGCAAGAGAGGAGGAATGCCTATTATATGGGGAGGAGACTCATAGAACATAGTAAAGGAACATAATAATAGAGTATGGAAAGATATGAGAAGTGAAGCAATGTTAGTTAATTTTCAGCAGATTTTAGGGACTCCCAAGCAAATAGATGTGGTGCACAGCTGTTTGCATTACTGAATTTGGAATAGAGACTGAACCGTTTCTGCATATGGTTTGAAAATGTGTGAATGGCTGGCCAGATGTTCTTGTGGGTATACAGGATTTGTTTCAGCCACAAGGGCAACGCCTTCATTTAGAAATGTATTTTTATTTGTGCTCATAAGAAATAAGGATACTACCAGAAGAGGAGTGGGGAGTATATTACACAGCTCTGTTCTGCCTATTAGGGTCTTCAGTTTTCATAGTATAGCTAAAAACTCTCCAGAGCAGGACTAGGGATAAAATGTCACCAAACATGCAGTTTTTTCAAACTGAAAAACAAATAGCGGTGCAGGGGGAGGGGATAGGGACAGGGACATTCTCTCATCGTCTCTTAAGTTGTCACAATCTCAGGTGTCACTCAGACTTGAGAAACAAAAATTTTGGGAGAGAAATCATCCAGAATTTAAAAAACAGTATTCTGAAGAAAACAATTCTGATTATATCATTAGGGCTAGGGATAGAAATTACAAATAAACTGGTATAAGTGATCAGAAACTAGTTCAAATCTGTAACACAACAGAACTTCAGTGCATATGAACTGCTTTAAAAATGGCTAAAATCAGTTTAAGAGAAACCTGGATGGATGTAGTATCAGACTTAACTGATTTAGGTTGCATTGGTTTATTGAACTTCTGTCCCAGATCCCCAAAGACGGTTGCCCTTGCAATGGGCGGAGGGTTATTGTCATGGAGTCCCCCTAAGGAAGGTACTTGCTCACAGCCACCATGGTATTGTCTGGTCCCAAAGATTCTCCCTGGAAACCAGCCCAGGCATGGCTTCTAGAGCAGGTAGGGGCAGTGGCATAACTAGGATTGTTGACCACCCTTGGTACTAACTTTGGAGGGAAGGGGTGGTGAAAAAAAGAGGTTGCTACTGGCAGCAGATAATTTGCAATCATGATGACAACTGGAAGACACTGCTGCCCTGTGCCCCAGGAACCTGGCTGTGTCCCTACACTGCTGAGTTGGGGAGTCCTGGCTCCACCTCACTCTGAGACCCTGGCTTTTTGATTTCCAACCTTCCCAGCTTATTCTGTGACCTTGACTGAGCTAGGTTCCAGTTCAATTCCAGAGAGAGGGACCACATTCCTTGTTGGGGAGAACAAGTGCAGAATTCCAAGCAACAGAACATAGATTTCATAGACCTCAGGGCTGGAAGGGACCTCGGAAGATCATCGAGTCCAGCCCCCTCCCCAAAGGGCAGGAAGTCAGCTGGGGTCATAGGATCCCAGCAAGATAAGCATCCAATTTGCTCTTGAAAGTGTTCAATGTAGGTGCTTGAACCACCTCCGCTGGCAGACTGTTCCAGACCTTGGGGGCTCGGACAGTAAAGAAATTCTTCCTTATGTCCAGCCTGAAACGGTCTCGCAGTAGTTTATGACCATTCAACCTCATCATCCCTTGGGGCACTCTGGTAAACAAACCCAGATCCTGGTGGTCACCCCGATAAACTTATAGGCGGCCATCAGATCACCCCTGAGCCTACGCTTTTCCAGACTAAAGGGCCCCATGGTGCTCAGCCTGTCGTCATAAGATCTGTTTTCCTGACCTCTGATCATGTGCGTGGCTCTTCTTTGGACTCTCTCAAGTTTCTCCACATCCTTTTTGAATTGTGGGGCCTAAAACAGTATGCAGTACTCCAGCTGCGGCCTCACCAAGGCTGAGTACAAGGGGAGAATGATGTCCCGGGATTTGCTTGAAAAGCAGCTATGGATGCAAGCCAGCATTTTGGTCACTTTAGTAGCCGCAGGCTCACGTTCATCTTGTGGTCAATGATGACCCCCAAGTCTCTTTCTTCCGTAGTGCTAGCCAGCGTAGCACTGCTGAGCCTATAAGGATGCTTCAGGATGCTGCAGGTTTTTCGTCCCAAGGTGGAGAACCTTGCATTTTTCAGTGTTAAATACCATCAGGTTCTCGTCCGCCTATTTGCTGAGCCTGTCCAGGTCAGCCTGGATCACCCGCCTATCTTCTGGCGTGGATGCTTTGCCCCAAAGTTTGGTGTCATGGGCAAACTTGGCCAGTCCGCTCCTGACTCCAACGTCCACATCATTAATGAAGATATTGAACAATATAGGTCCAAGGGCAGAGCCTCAGGAGACCCCACTGGTCACAGGACACCATGATGAGTGACTACCATCAATTACAACCCTCTGGGTCCGACCACGGAGCCAATTTCCCAGCCAGCGGATCAGTTGGCTAGTTTCGCCAAGAGGTGATCGTGGGATACCAGATCAAAGGCTTTTTTGAAGTCAAGATGTATGATATCAATCTCTTCTCCCTTGTCCAGGTGATAGGTCACCTGGTCATAGAAGGAAATGAGATTGGTCAAGCAAGACCTACCCACAACAAACCCGTGCTGGCTATCCCTTAGGATGTTGGCCTTGACCAGTCCATTAAGGATAGCCTCTTTAATAAACTTTTCTAAGATCTTCCCCAGGATAGAAGTCAGGCTAATGGGCCTATAGTTAGCCGGATCCACTTTCCTTCCTTTCTTGAAGATCGGCACCACATTGGCCTTCTTCCAGTCTTCGGGCACTACACCAGAGCACCAGGAGTTTTCAAAGATCTGTGCCAGGGGCTGAGCTATGACCCTCGCCAGCTCCTTGAGTACCCTGGGGTATAAATTGTCAGGGCCGGCTTACTTGAAGGTATCCAGCTTCTCAAGATGTTCCTTCATGAGGTCAGCATTTATGGAGGACAGGGGATCTCCCCCACCCAGACCTCCCTGTCCTGTAGTGGGCATGGGCATCCCATGGGACTGATGAAAGACCGACACAAAGTACCCATTTAATAGCTTGGCTTTTTCCTGGGCATCAGTTGTCAGCTGCCCCATCTGGTTCAGCAGGGGTCCAATATTGCCCTTGCTTTTCCTCCGGCTCCCCACATATCTGAAAAAGGAGTTTTTATTGTCCTTTAATGCTCAAAGCTAGTTGGAGTTCAGTTGCAGCTTTGGCTTTCCTGGTATGCTCCCTGCAGGACCAGACCAGTGCAGAATAATCCTCCTTGGAGATGAATCCCCCCTCCATCCTTTGTAGGCTTTCCTTTTTAGCCTTAGGAGGTCTCTAGGTCCCTGGAGAGCCAGGGGGGCTGCTGTGCCTTCTTGCTGCCTTTCCTTCGAGATGGAATAGAATTAGCTTGTGCATTGAGGATTGCTCCCTTGAAGAGCAACCACTCTTCTTGAACTCCCCTCTCCCTGGGGTCACAGTCCCTTAGGGCCTGACTGACAAGCCTCCCGAGCTTGTCAAAGTCGGCTTTTCTGAAGTCAAGGACTTCTGTGTTGCTGACTGACTTGCCAGCTTTATGGTGGATGGTGAAGGCAATCAGCTCATAGTCACTGTCACCCAGCTTCCCATCAATCACTAGGTTGCCGATTAGGTCATCCCCCGTAGCCAGTACCAGGCCCATAGACTTCTTGAGTCAGGTAGAGGTCATCCATGCACGAGAGGAAGCTTTGCAACCACTCAGATTTTGCTGAGTGATCCTCCCATGAGATGTTCGGGTAATTGAAGTCACCCATGACAACCATGGTCCTGGAGCATGCAGCCTCAGTCAGCTCCAGGGCAAACTCCTGGTCAAGCTCGGGACTTTGAGTGGGAGGTCTGTAGTAGACTCCCACCGTTGTGTCCCCTGTGCCGTATTCCCCACGAATTTTTACCCAGAGGGTCTCTAGCTGTCCATGCCGGTCGCCAACATCAGCTTGCAGGGACATGTAGCTTTCCTTCACATAGAGAGCTACACCCCCGCCCCTTTTGTCAACACGATCCCTCCTGTAGAGGGTATAGCCCTCTATCCCCGTGGTCCAGTCATGGGTGGAGTCCCACCAGGTCTCCGTTATCCCAATGACATCATATTTCTTTGCACTGAGCAGGAGGACGAGCTCCTCCTGCTTGTTGCCCAGGGTCCTGGCATTAGTGTACAGGCAGGCAAGTGTGCCCTTGGGGGCTCTTGCCTTGCCCACAGATTGTGCCAGGGCTGGGGCAGGGGTGGGCTCCCTTAAGTGCCTTGGTCCGCTGGCTTTGCAAGGGTCGCTCAGCGGGCCAGCAGTGGCAGTAGTCCCCCCATCCCCCAGCGGGCTTAGTTTAAAGCCTGGTGGAGCAGGTCAGCCAGCCTGGCTGAGAAGAGCCTCCTCCCCAGGGGGGAGAGATGGAGGCCATCTCTTCCCAGCAGCTCACTGCCTCTCTCGCCAAATAGTGGGCTGTGGTCATGGAAGCCAAAGCCCTCCTGATGACACCAGTGCTGCAGTCTTTGGTTCACCATGTGGATCCTCCTCTCCCTCCTCAGCCCATAGTCCGAGACTGGGAGGATGGACGAAAACACCACCTGAGCTCCCAGACCCCTAAGCCCCGCTCCCATCTCCCTGTAGCGCCTCATGACCTGGCTGGGGGTGCTCTGAGCCGTGTCATTGGTGTCCACATGAATAAGGAGCATAGGATAGTGGTCTGTGGGCCGAAGGATTTTTGGGATCTTCTCCACAATGTCCCGGATGCGGGCCCCTGGGAAGCAGCAGACTTTATGGGTTAAGGGGTCGGAGCAGCAGATTGCTCCCTCAGTCCCCCTCAGGATGGAGTCTCCCACAACAAACACCTTATGTTTTGTCTTGGGGAGAGCAGGGACAGTAGCTGCAGGTGAGCCTGTGTTGCCTGTGGGAGCTGGCAACTCAGCAGGCTCTGCTGGAGCAGCAAGAGTTTGCTAAGCTCTGGTGGGACAGGGACCTTGGTGTGGCGGGCACTGGGGCCCTTGACCACCTTGGTTCATGCCCCTGATGGAACAGAGTGGGAGGTCCCGGAGTCCTCCTTTGTCCTGGAGGGAGACGGTAGTCTACCCTCTGGCTCCCGGGGGAGAAGGGCCTGGCAGTAGGAGTCAGTCTCCTGTTCACAGTCCCTGATGGCACGTAGTCTCTGGACTGTGGCCTGGAGCTCCTTCAGCTGGCGTGCCAGAGACCCCAAAAGGGAGCAGACCCCGCAAGGGGAGGTGGCCATGCTCCTGGGCCTCAGAGCCTGAAAAAGGGACAGGCAGGCCCTGCAGCCAGGAGCCAGGGGCTCTGTCTGCATGAAGCCCGGGACCATGGGCTCTGTCTGGGTGGCCGTCTCTGAGGTGCCCGAGGGGGGCATTTCAGAGCCCAAGGGGACCCTTGGGGTGCGGCGCGTGTCCATCCACGTCATGCCTCTGGTAGGCTGGCTACGGCTGGGACTGTCTATCCTGGGGGGTTTGCAGGAAGGGTCTCGGGTCCTCCCACACACCCTCTGCGCGAACTCCGTGCTAACTCACACGCCAGCAGACAAGCGCGCCTGTTTGCGCAGCCTGTTCTCATGGCTCCGGTCGCGTGGCTCCCGGGGGGGCTGGGCAAAGTAGGGGCCTGGGCAGGGGCTTGACCTGGCTGGCTCCATGCAACTGCCTCCTCCCACTCAGAGAGGGGTTAACCCCTTCCCACCATGAGCCCTGCTTGGCTCTGGCTCTGCTGGGGGTTGGCAGGGGGCTCTGCAGCTGCTGGAGGGTGTCTGGAGTATCAAAGGGGCTTCAGGGGAGTGGGGGTGCAGCGGACAGACATCTCTTCTTCAATAGAAACATTTATTAGGGGAAAGGCCTCAGAGCAAGAAGACCTGGCTCCCTCCAAAGTGTTAAGCTATCCCTCTATCCTCAAATCAGCACCCCCAAATTGCTCAAATGTTCCCTTTCCAATCTGCCCAGCTCCCAAATTCCAAAGCTGCCCCACGGGTTTTGGTCTTCAGAGTCCTCTCCTTCTTCCAGGTCCCTACTGGCTTTTCTTGATTCCCGTGACCATTTTCATGATTCTCTTGACCATCCCACCTTTATTGTTGTCTTAAAAAATCCAATCAAATCCTTTTGATGCTGGAACTCCATGTTGTCCTGTCCTGCATGTAGATTATTCTGGCTTCATTGTCTCTTTTTAACCCCTTCTTCTACCTGTATAAGTTAGACAGGAAAACTGAGGCACACAAAATGAACACAGTAAACACAGAAATATTACAGGAACCCATCCATGTCCTTCTGATAAAAATTACAGCAAGGTTTAAGGTCTCAGCATGGCTAGTTTTGTTGTTGCTGTTCTTGCAAATTAGTGGATAAATAATTGCAAAGTTATTGCCCTCACTGACTGCTTTGTCTTTTATCTAACAAGGAAGGAACAATATTTCAATAACTGGATTTTTGCCAGATCTTAAGAACATTCACACTCTAAGCAAAACTTAGAATCTTTATGCATTTCCCCCCTGCGTTGGGCAGTAATAGCCCAGTGGATGCCCAGATGCATGCAGAATGGGGCAGGGAAGGTTAGCTGGTGAATGATTTGTAGGAATCCGGGTTTTCCATTTGGCACGGAAAAATGCGGTAATACCTTGGATTTCCTCAGTTTAAGGAGAAAACCCCAGATTTTGTTTCCTCTAAAGGAGAAAAAGGCAGGTTTCCCCTGGCAGGCTGGCAGAGTTCCAGCCTCCAAGGAGCTGGGGGTGGGAGGGCTGGAGACAGGAGCAGGGTGGTCTGGCAGGGGCACCATGTGCATGTGCACATGCATGCATGCACATGGCTGCCAGGCAGCCTGGATAGCAGCTCTCACAGCTCCCTGCAGCTAAGCAGGGAGGGATTGAGGCCCCCATACTGAGGGAGGGAGTTGAACAGGCCTGGGGCTGGGGCTGCTGCTTGGTGGGGCAGGGGGCTGTGGATCTGGGTCCTGGGCCCCATAGTCCTGGCAGCTGGTGGAGTGAGGGGCTCTGGCAGAGGTGGGGAGGCTGTGGCTGGGGAGTGAAGGGCAACAGCAGGGTGGGGGGGGCTGTGGCTTAGGAGTAAGGGGCAATGGCATAGGCAGAGCACTGGCATATCAGGGCTGCTCAGCACCACAAAGCGGCGGGGGAAGAGGGGGCAGCCTCAGCTGGACCTGCATCCTAGTGAGCAAAGGGGGCAGGGGAAAGTCTGATTTTCTATGATAAAAAACCCCATAATCAAATGCCAAAATTAATAGGTATTTAGAACTTATTTTATTATAGTGACTGAGGCACTGGTAGGCTTGCAAATTGCTTTAAAATTGTAAATATATTAATAAAACATTGAACATTGTGTTCAATTGATACCTATAGTGGTGTTTCATTTTACTCACAGAGAAATGTGAATTTTGGAGTTGTTAATCAGAGAATTTGCAGCAGTTCCCCTGCCCTCCCCCTGTATTTGCAATTTTTAAACAGAGAAAACCAGGATCCCTGGTGATTTGAATGCTGCTTTCTATTCCCATGTATTTCTTCAGGTCATTGGTTATCTATACAGTATATGAGGGGGAAAAAGTGTAGCTGTTATCCTGTTCCCTCACTACAAAACTTTGTTCTGCATTTCTGCATATGCTTAAATGCTGTGCTGGGTCAGGGCCAGAGAGCTCAGCACTCTTGGCAGACTGAATACTACTGTATGTAATACCTAACCACAAGAGCAAATCCTCTTTGAACATATTTGAGCTGCTGCATTCATTCTCTTGCAATAGCCAATAACGTAAATTCTACCATCAAGCAAGGAAAGCTTGTATTTTAAAATATTGTAAAGTATATAAAAGTTCAAGTGCAACCCAGTGCTTTCGAAGTGACTAATTTGAAACTAGTGTAGGCATTTGGAGCAGTAGGATACCACTTTTTGTTTTATATAAATAAACCTTTCAAGATATTTCCTTTCAAGAAAAAATTAACCACAATGTACAATACTGAAGCTATAGCCCAAAGGAAGTCACTTGGCCTCTGGCCTGCCAAGATAAGAAACTTTAGGAATATAGCTGACATTAGGAGCTACAGCAAAGCTGCATTTTCTAGATAACTGGTTATGCAAAAATTTAAAAAAATTGAACAGAAGCAAAGCATTATTCAAGAACCAACACCTTCCCCCCCATAAATGTATGTGTTTGTATTATCCATTCATTTGGTTTTTTTCCCCCAAGGATGTCTGCACAGGCAGATCTTTTTGAAAAGTGGGGTGCAGATGGTAAGGAGTATCACATATAAAAAACATATATTTTTCTCCAGTTAAAAAACTAGAAGCTTTAACATTATGCTCAGGTCCTAGGGCTGTATTATTAAGTTTACGTTTGAAGCAAAAACAAATATAACTTAATTAGTTAAAAATATCTGCAGGGCTGTGAAGTAGCAACTTCATTTCTAGGAGCAGCTAACAGACAACAGATGCACCTGTACACACTACAGGTTTCAATCCCATTTAAATTAAATAGGTTTATAAAATTTAAACTTGTTTATTTTGGAGTGTCACATCTGTGTTCACACGCACTAGGTTTTCAAACAAATTAAGCCTTGGAGCGTCGCAACTGTGCTTATATGCACTAGATTTTCAAATGAATTAAGCTGTGTCCCTGGCTGGCTCTGCAGGAGAGTAGGATGGTCCAGCACTGCCCCCACAGCCCAGGGCTCCCCACCTACCCTGTGCCTGTGCCCTGCCATGTAGCTGTAGAAGCAGGGAACCAGCAAACCACAAAAGGGGAAAAAAAAGCAAGCCATTTAGAAGCAAAAGCAATTCAGAGTGAACTACAAAAAAGTCGCAGCATTATCTGGTGGACAAAGAGGCTCATTACTCCTCTTTGAGTGCCTTTGTGTTCGCAAGCAATGAATCCATGGATGCAATGCTTTAATTTCCGGTAAGCCAAACAAAACTACATCTGAGGAGTTTTAGTTTAATGTACAAGACTTTTAAAGTGTTGGGAAATCCTGCTCATGCAAACAGACACGCAGTTGCACCACATGAAAGGGCAAAATTCATGGTGTGTATATGAGCCTCAGAATTGCAAAACAAAGGATAACTAGACTGGTGGAACATCAAGGCCATTAAAAAGAAGAGAGAGTCACTAACACCTGTGGAATAAAGAGTTTAGAAGGGATCAGGTAGATTTTAATGAGCCACAAAATCAACTGACTCCCTTGGCACTGCCTGACTACAAATGCTGATGCCACTGCCAGGCAGTTGATTTTAAACTTTGGGTGGACCAGGAACCAAAGGGAGGTGCAATGCACCATTGCATTCCCCCCACCCCGCCGAATCCCCCTGGATTTCAAGTACTCACACCTCTCTTTCATGGAAATGAACATTAAGTGGTGCATGGGCTCAACCCTTTTGAATAAGCTCATCCTTCTTCCCTTAGACAATTGGTATTCTGATCCGTACTTCCACCCAGTGGGAAAAAAGTTTCATAATAATTGATTTTCAAAATAATCTCATCACATAACCTGCATTTATGTTCAAAGAGAGCTGAATAAAACAATTGCCTCAGAATTTATAAGCAAACTCTCCAAATCACACAATTAGTCCAACTTTTTTATCACCACTGCTCATAGACTTGCTATCTTCTTATTAGAAAAGAAGCTGGGGATAAAAAAGTTCCAGTCTTGGTATTCAAAACCCTTATTTAGGCATTTAAATAATAGTTGCCTGATTTTCAAGGGTGATGGGTGCCTGCAGGTTTAAATGATGGCCATAAGGCTGAGTGTATTTGGAACTCAAAATAAGGCTATGTTTTATTTAGGCATTTAAATAGGGATTGAGGAGCCTAGCTTTATCCAATTAGCTTTGCAAATGAGAGAACAAATCAGCATGTTCTGTAGGTCAGCACACTGAGGCTGTAGTGAAATGAGGTAGGAAATAAATTCCAGAGTGGAAGCCTATTTAGCCAAGAACATTCTGCTCCTTTCCTTCCTTCCTATACCTTTAGACAAACTAGATGAGAACTTGATTTTTAGGATCTCAGCAATCAGAGTCATCCATGGGGAGAAAAGAGATCGGTGAGCTATCTAGGACTCAATCCATTTCAAGTCTTAAATCACACTTGGACAAAAAGTGGAATCCACCCTGCGATGGCTTGTGGAAGTAAACCCTGGTGCTCATATAGAGAGTTAATGTTCCGTTAAGGGAGCTGTGTCTTCTCCAGCATTAGACTAATTCGTAAAGCAGTACTGGTCCACTACAGTTTCCACAGTGGAGCCATTGTAAAGGGGCAGTCATTATATTCCTCCTTTTCAAAATCCTTTCAAAGGCCAATAAGCTTTCTTCTATAATTCTGTTTGAGTAGTTCTCATAAAAGCACTAAATGCCATAGTACCCCTGGAATCAGGTTGGTTCATATTTATTCCACTGTATCCACATTTAGAAACTCTTTGTCTGCAATTACATTACAGAAATAACCCAGACAGGAGGATGTATTTGCAGTTCCAATTTTGACCTTCCTCTCATATACTATCTCTGAATATCTAGAGTGCCTCCAATTACCATTTTTAATTTAATCTGAACCTACAATATTTTCACTTACACTCTGAAGCTTGTCCTATAGTGGGAAAAGATCCTGGTTGGCATTTTTATTGATGCACCTAAACCAGTGCCAGATTAACCTGTTAGTGGGCCCTAGGCAAATAAACTTGTGGACCCTGGGCTTGTCAAGACCCCCCTCCCAACCCTGGCACTGCTGCCTGTGGGGACTGCATCTTGGAGCTGCTTCTAGGAAGCAGCTGCCATGGTGGCAAGGCCAGCGGAAGGGAGGGGAACAGAATGGAAGGGAGGTGGACAGGGTCATTCACGCCACTGCTGCGGAGGGAAGCCCCCTGCAGCTCAGGGCACTAGGCATATGCCTTGTTTGTCTATGCATTAATTCAGTCCTGCCCAAACCAAAGTAGGCGCATTGCTCTCACTCTTTGGGGTCTCTGGGAAATGTGTGACTTGTTATAGGGTTGAAAGTCATGTACGAAGTAACATTTGAAGCTTGGGAGCAGGACTGTCAACATTTTGCTAAGCCATTACTGAAGAGTAATGGCTAATTACTAAGAAACCCTGGCCTCTCATGCCATTATTTTTAAGCAGAGTACCCACAGAGTTCTCTTAACTGTTTTAAAAGTTTTCCTGTGGAAAAAGAAGGGGAAAAACAAGGTCTTAGGCCCCCATGATTTAACTACTTGCCTGCAGACAGGCTATGTCCATGTGGAATCCTGTTGACATTAGTGCATCTTTCCACAGATGTGGGACTCCATCTTTGCACAAAAGTTTCAGGGTAGGGCCTTATATTAGAAATAGTTGTGTAGATTTTGACTGAAAACTGTATTGCATGCCTTTTAATTTCTATGTTATCATTATATCTCTATTAATAATTCCAAGCTGAAAGGTTTTGCAGAAATTTTTTGGTCTGTATAATTCCACTTGAGGCTTCGTGCTCATTTTATTTATTCTCACACAAAAATGTTTGGGGCTAAGTCTTATATTTTATCATCATTATTTAATGTGGGGGGTTTTTAACGTATGAAGAGTGTGAGCTTCCAGAGGTCCCACTGATAATTTTGTGGTAAGCTCAGTCATTGTAGCAAAAACCATAAATTAGGGTAATGAATTTTTTTATTTTTAAATCTAAGCACCAAAATATTTCTGCAAGAGGAGAAAGAACTGCTTTCTCCTATTTTCTTCTGCCATTCCTTCATGCAGTAGAACAGAACAGGGCAATATTTTAGCTCATGATTTTGTGGGTCTTTTGTTTGTTTTTTTTAATACCATCTCATAACAAGGGTGTCCTGGTTCAGAACTGGCTCTTCTAGGCATTATCCTGTTGTTAATACTACAACCATTAATAATAATACTGCTTATTTGGCTAAAATTAGTTGAAACAATGTGCTAATTGGAGATTTGCTATTGTTTTCCATTTCACTTGGTCTTTTCAAGGATTTTTTGTTTTGTTTTGTTGTCAATAATACTACAACAATCTCATTTGGGTTTTTCTCCCCATAATAGAATTTTTATGAAGAGAAATAGTCCAACTAGAAGCTGTTGTCATCAGCAGCTTCATCTGTCTCTTCCGGAAACCTATAATCTCCTGCAATTCCTACTGCTTTAAAAACACTAACGTTACTTCAGCATGTCAGCTATAATCTCACTTTGCCCTCTAGTGCCCAATGTAGTAGTGTTTTCTGTATTACTGAGTTCCTGATTGGAACCAGTTAAACCATACGTTTATTCAGTAGTGGAGCATAAATTACATTGCGATTGGAAAAGCAGGAATTGGTGGTTATGAACTGAAATCAATGCTAAGCTACCTTGCGAGTCAGGGACCGATTACTGTACGAGCCTTCTGTTACTGCATTAAATTCTGTACTAGCCTTTTGTTCCTTTTCACCAGCTAGGTAAGAATCCCTATAATAAATTAACAGAAGAAAAATCCATGTAACGTTCAAATCTCAATAGGAATGACGTACTTCAGATTTTAGCATACTTCACTGGGTCAGTACGCCAGGGTTTGGGAACCAGAAAATGAAAATGACTAATTACGTTTTCATTGCACAGTTTTCAGAAAGTGCAAAAAGTAAACAAAGAAATGAAACAAGGAGTTGCCTTTGAGTTGAAATGTTTTTCCAGCTGTAATGTTCAAAAGTTTTGTTAGTTACACAAGCAAAGGAACTTATTTATATAAATATTTCTTTTTACTAGTGTTTCCAAAAAAAAGAAAAATAGAAATAGCTAGAACTTTCATCTTAATTTTGTTCCTTCAGTCTTTTTTCCCCATTATTTCAGGTCCTGGTGCCTTCTGTCCTCCATTGCATTTTGGATGTTTCTGTTTCACATCTGTTTTTCTTGAATCTTGTTCATTTAGCAGGTTCTTGATTTCGGCTTGAATACACAACTGGATATCAGGTAAAAAAAAGTTAATGGATAGATCCTACAGAAACCAGTGTCACATGCATACTGTATTGCTGACTGTGGATTACTATTGTCTTCATCGTTATCAGTAACCCTTCCAAAAATTGATCCTTTACCACTACAGTTTTGCATCTTTTTTTTGCATGACTGAAGATGTGTTTTCCCCCAATTAACATATACCAAGTTAGTGGGAGAAACTACCAGAAACTGACTTAGGGTAAATGGGCAAAATCCTGACCCCTCAGAACTCAATAGAAATTTTGACATTGACTTCAACAGAGCTATGATTTCATTCAGGTAATTTTTTTTTTCTTGGGGGAAAAAGAGGGGTACTGTTTGCTTGTCAGAAAAGAGGGGTGCTGTTTGTCAGGAATTCAGTTATTTTAGCAATTTTCTAACCATTTGAGAAGATTTTGTAAAATATGTTGAAATATCAAGGACTAAATCCTCCCACAGGTTGTGCTTGTGAACAAAGGGTAAAAGGTAGAAAACTTTTAATAACACTAAAACACGGTGTGGGCAGTGATATGTGATGTTTTGGCAGTACAGATGAACACTAGCAGGGTGCACAAAAGAGCAACTGTCTAACTTGACCTCAAGGCAATCTTCATAGGGTCATTATTTTAAAATAAGGCCGGAGCATGAACTTAATGTAATTAAAGCCAACTCAGAAAGAGATTTTGTTATTCCAGAATAAGTGTTTCTAGAGTGGAAACTACTATGAAGAAGGTATTACAGAATAACTTACTCCACAATAGCTATTCCAGTTATAGCTACTGGATAACTTGAACTGCCTAAAAAAAATCGGATATTGGAAATTAATGAGACATATTTCTGGAAAACAGCATATCCTGAAAGAATCATGAATTAATTAAAAATATTACTGTGGCAGAAAAATGCTATCATTTAATTTTTTTAATCCATGATAACTCAGTCATTTACAGGATTCCTGGAAAATGCCATAGCTTGGTGGTTCTTTTGTGATTAAACGATTTAGTTTACAAGAATTAAGTGGGGACCATTTCTAGTGGTATACTTTCTCAGAAAAGAAAGTAATGAGATAATACTACTAGCTGAAAAATTAATGTTCTTTCCGTTGCAGTCATAGACAGTGAAAAATGTTGTCAATTACTTTGTGGCCAATATGGGATTACTTGCTTAATAAGCAAGGTTTTGTTGTGTATAAATAAAATATTACATTTTCAATAATATACGTATGCAACATTAAATAACTGACAACATATAGATAGTAACAGAAATCCACTGAAATTGAACTAAAAGTATTTTTGCAATGTAAATACATAATTACATAGTTTTCAGATCAAAATATGTGTACCTTAGTTTCTAAGCCTTAGTCACTGTCTCAATAAGTTGAAGACATGTCCTCACTTCCTCACGGATGATCTCCCAGGAACACAGGCTATATTGCTTGTCTTTTAGAAAGTTGTCTATCCTTTGAAAGTATTTTTTTAGTTTCAGTCTGTTGTCTTTCACATCACTTAAATATTGTGGCTTCTTTTCTATCTTCTTAAGTGAGCATGCCTCTAGCTTCTCAATTTGTTGATAAAGTCCATTCTGGAAACTTTCAAGGGATCTGCCATCCCAGGCAGCTAAGGTTAAATTTTTGCTAAACGTGTAGAAGATGCTTTGGAGCATTTCCTGAACTGCCACCTTGACATTGTCTTTCTGTCTGAGCTTCAGAATGTTGCGAGGAAAATTGAAGGGTACATGCTCATGTCTGCATTGCAGAGGAAATGCTTGTCCTATTTTGTCCAGAAGGTGTAAACTGCTCTGAATCGCTTTGCTTTGCTGTAAAGGAGGAATATTACAGTCCAGAGTTGAGATTTGCATAGTGCACAGCAGTATGAAGAACATCTGAAGCAAACAAAAACGGGTCATGTTGGGATGATGCCTTAAGACTTCCTTATCTGTACATAAATCCTGACAGACACTGGAATGTGCAGAAGGCCCTTTGTAGTCATCAGTGTGTTTCCTCCATATCTTTGTATTTAATTATGCTGTAGGAGTAGTTTTCTTTCATCATTTGTTGGTTTTCAAGGTTTTTCCCCTACTGTTTGCTTTTGAAACTTACCACTTTCCTTTTTCACTTAGTGACTTCATTATCTACTTTCCTTTTTCTTTGAGCAGAACTTTAAATCATGGCCTGTTATTTTTGATTATCTATTCCATCTTCATACCAATTCTCTATTGCTCAGGATTGAAAGAAGCATCATACTGATGAATTTTTCATTAGTTCTTCCATGTTCTAGCATCAGGAGTTTGTTTCTAAAGCACTTAAAATGTTACTTCTCCCTTTCCAGGACAACAGAATGCTTAATGCTAGCTAGCAAGATATATTCTTCCTGAAACTCAGTCAAGTGTTTTTTGCCTCAGTTTCCTATCTGTAAAAATGTGAAAACATTTGCTTTTGCTTAACTTTTGTCTACTTTGATACTAAAAGCACAGGTGGTTCTTTTCAGTATGGACATTGCCTTGTAGAAAGCAGCTCTGACCTCATTTGGGGATTGTAAGCGCTACTGTGGTACAAAGAAGGAAGCAGGAACAACTTAGGTACTCAGATGAAATGTTCTGAATTTTTCAGTCTGAATGCCCCTTTGAGTGATCACTGGCACTGCATTGTGAAATTAAATAGCTGAAGAAAGAGACATAAATAACTTCAGCCATTGCAAATTGGTTTATACCCCTTGCAGTGAAATGGGAGCTAAAGATCTGTTCCATTCAGCAAAGGGCCAAGGCAGTTAGGCAACTTGAAAATCATATTTCCCATCACAGTTAGCATGTGAACTTGCATTGAAATCTCATTCTGGCAACTTCCAACATGCATTGGGATCTGTCTATAATGGGTGGTGGCCACTTGATTTTTTTTGTTGGAGAGACTGAACCCTATTGGCTTTTCAGTATTAGATAGGCTTTGGCCTGTTCTTCTGCAGCATTCTGCTACCCCCCCATCTATGTAATGGACAGACTGTTTTGCACCATCATGATATCCTATGGGATTTAGGCACAAGCATCTGGCCTTGAAAGGCTGATGGAGAGAATTTGCTCTTTGACCTCCACACGGAGACAGGATAGAACCTATCAGCCACAGATCATCTCAGTTAGTTAATAAAGGTGCATGTTTGGTTGCTGAAGGACAAATTGCATAGTCCTTGTTTTCTTCTTGCGTAGCTTACATTGTTATTAGCTATAGACATGGGTTTATTCTAGCTGTCACCCAGATTTTTGGATGTGAAGTCCAGCATGCTTCAAATGGCCTGGGATAATCTTTAATGATTAGAAGTATATATGCTGTATTGCCTGTTTGTCTAACTGGTATTTCCCCCTAGCAACTGGCCAAACAGAGGATAAGAAATGTGCTATTATTATCACTTGAAACGAGCCATCCTTTAGCTTAATTGGCAAAAGGTCCTTGTTTCTAGAACTGGAAGAAAACTGCTCAAGACCCAACTTCCCAACAGCATGTGATCTTCTTGAGTAAATGTGTTGTCTGCTGTACATCAAATAGTTATACGTGCAGCAGCTGGAATTTCCAGAGAAAATTGTCTCAAATGGAAAGTTGGTTGCATGATCTTACACTGCTTTTGTTGTGCGCAAAGGGAAGACAAAAACTCTCCCTCCTCCCATAAAACACACCCTATTCCCTGAAAACAGATAAATTTAGAGCCTTTTTAATAATTTAGGCCTAGATATTAGGTGCCTAAATACACATGAAGTCCAAATTAAATCATTAGGAATTCAGCTCCTAGATAGTATTGAAAGATATGGGTCTTAGTTAACATAGGATTTTCCAGCCTTTAAATTAATTATTTTGTCCATTGAAAAATTTGTTCTAGTCATTTATGAAACACAAGAACAGGACTTGGCTTACTTTTGGGGAATAAAATATCCTTTAACATAAATTGAGAAGCATCTTTACAACTTAGTAGGGACATTTCTGTTCCTTATGTGGAAGCGTAATTGGCTATCAAGTAATCATATTAGTTGTGTTTATATGAATCGTCTCATTAAAATCCCCGTTGTTATTTAAGGAAGATGGGTTGAGCTCTTAATACTCTTAATCTCTCAGTAAATGCTAGTAAGAGATGAGTTCTTATACCTCTTATGAAACAATCAGAGCAAGTCAAAGACAACAACATCATTGTGGACCCAGCCTGCTATTTAAGTTACTGGTACTCTGAAGGTGCAGAATCAGTGTGTATGTTGGTTAGAACAGATACAAAAATGATACAAGGTCCCTTAACTTACTGCAAACAGTATGGTTGTGTAGTACTATACAGAAACAACTGATAAGCTACTGCTTATTTGGGCTAGGAACAAACATTCAAAAAGCCCAAGCCTGAATTGATGCAATCTTTGCAGGTTAGTCTAACCTGGCTAAGCTGAATCAGTTTTTAACTGCAAAGGCATCCCAGAAATGCAGACACATGTCTGCAGTGGCTCAGGCTAGAAGCTGGGGGGGGAGGGGGTGCTAGAGCAGACCACCCTTCCCTTCTACAGTGCTAAGCTGAGGGGGCATGGCCAGGCCCCAGCAGGATGTTCTTATTAGGGAAGGGTCCCCTGCCAGCTTCTGACCAGCCCAATAGGGAACTGATAACACAGTGTTTATCATCCCATTAAGAAAACAAGAGAGGGACATTGCCAGCTACCTGTTGATTCTGCCTTTGTCCCATTTGCCACAGCACGGGCTGTAGCCAGCATGTGGTCTGCTAGCTAATGCTGAGAAGTGTCTGCTAGCTAATGCTGAGAGGCGGGGAGCAGGGGAAGCCAGGCGGATACCTGCTGTCTCTGCCAAGCTCCAGCTCGGGAGCAGAGGGGAGGGGCCAATTCTGCTGTGGAGCAGAGAGCCCTGCCCAGCCCAGCCCAGCCCACCCCAGACAGCATGCCCAGATGCTGGGGGAGTCTGGTTTAACTTAAATCAGCAAGGGGTCTGGGACAGATATTGCATAAACTAAATTGACCCAAATCAGTAATTTCAGCCATTTTCAAACTGGTTTATGTGCACTGAATATCTGTTCTGTTACAGGTTTAAACCAGTTTCTGATCACTTAAACTGGTTCGTGTGTAATGTCTTCCCCAAGCCTTGGAGTAAATATATAGCTTAGATATCATGACTGCAGTAGTTCTCTATATAAATATATTTATGAATAAGACTGCAAATACACAAAATACTGTTAGAAGCAAAGGAAAGTAATCAGAAAATGTTTACATAGAAAAAATAGTTTTAACTACAATAATTTATACAAAAGTCAGTTTTTTTTTGGTTTTTTTGGTTGTGTTTTGTTCCAGAACATGATCGTTGAACCATATTTTAGTTCCTCTATTGATGATAAAGGTCTCTCTCAGGTATGCAGGCTGGTAAAGTAGCCTTTTCTGAAATAATTCTTTGGAAGATATGTTTTCTTCTTCCCTCATTGCGGAGTGGATGCTTCAGTTTCAGATCTGCAACAAAACAAGTCTGCAGTGTGCTGGTTATGCCCATTTTGAAAATTACAATTTCAAGCAGCTTAGGTAAGATTTTTTGCTTAAAGCCTTTGAAGATCTGCTGAGAAATCTCTTTGATTGCTACCTTGGAGTTTGCAATGAGACTGTCAAGTTCAGGAAGTATTAATAAATGTAGGATTGTTAAATTATTTGAAGACAGGGCTGAAAAATACGTGTATCCACTCTTCTGCAATTGGCAAGTGATTTTTCTTGTCAGTTACCTTTGCATTTTAAAATGTGAACAATGCATTATAGTAGCATTTCGCAACTTGAAGCGTAGAGACTAAGTTATAGGAGGAGTAGTATGTTTAACTCAAGACACAAGGTTTTACTTTATTATTCCTCACTAAAAGAGGTGGTAATACGAGGTTGGAGCTGGATATTTCATTCAGCTGTATTTGTTGAGTCAGTAGTTGCATTTTTCATTCTATGCTGGAATGAAAGAAAAAATTATTTAACCCACAGTCCGTTTCTAAGTGGATCTAATAAAATATATCCTAAAATGAACATCTCATTTTAAGCTGTAAGCAAGAAGGTTCAGAATTATATATAAAAAAAATAAACCCACTTTTTAAAAATAAATCTGTATAATATAAATTTACCAACAGACTAAAATTAGGAATAGATGGAGCCACAAGAAAGTAGATTTTGCTTAGAGAAAATGCACGGAATTCCTGTGGCAGGCAAGGTTCTTTGAGTAGATCTTTTATTAGACCAACTGAGTAGTTGGGGGAAAAAAAGTTCTTAGCAAGCTTTCAGGTGCAATCATCCTTCTTCAGGCATAGGGGGTCTCTGCCTGTGGAAATTCCATACTGCAATATAAGAGTGGAATGGTTACTGGACTTGGCATTCTATTTAGGACAAATTTTAAAAGAATTGCTTAGTGGGAGTTTGTTTATGCTCTTCAAATTACAGGATAGAGTGTGAAAAGAACTGTATTCCTTAAGTGGCATAGCTGTAGAGATCTTGGATTAACGCCCCCCCCCAAATACTTGCATTTTAAAATGACTGAGAATTTTTCAACACCAGTCTCTCTTTCTAGACTCCATTAATTCCACTCCCACCAGGGTTAGAAGCAAATATTTGGAGTCCCATTTGGAAACTGAGATTGTCCCCTTCCTTGCTCAAAAAAATTCCAAATCCCTACTCTTCAGACTCAAAAAAATAATTGGGTAGTTGGAAAGGGAAAAGAGGGAGAGAGAGTACAATATTTTTTCAAGGTGGAGAGGAAAAGAAACAGGTCTCTAGTACTCTGGATGGATTTTTAAAGAGGTAGCTATGTACAGTTCCTTAGGTGTATGCAATATTGAAAAAAAGTCAGTGAAAATGGATGGTGTGGTGTTTAGGTGAGGCAAATTTATACAGTTTACTACGTGAGTTTTGCCATCACATATCACACAAACACACACCATTGTTGTTGGCAGTTCTTCAATTCGAGGATGATCTCCACCTTGGCTCATTGATAGGTCTTGAGGTGACTTACAAGCCCAATCCTTGAGCCACAGATCCATTGGCAGAAGTTGCAGATTTTTCTGCAGGGGAGAGTAGACTGCAGGCTGGAATTCCTCTCCTCTTCCTTCCTCTGCTTTCTCTTCTGTGCTTTAAGGGCAAGATGCTTTGCATTGAATTGTGCTGCTACTTGGTTAAGGTTGCAGCACTGAAGTCAGCTAGCAATTGGCTCCTTCCAGGTCTTCATATTGGCATCTGTTTTCTTGAGGTATGCCTTCTTGTGGTGTTCTTGTAGCATTTTCTCTAGCTGCTGTGTGCACACAATGTCAGGTCCAGTGAAGTTGGTGCTTGACAGTCATTCACTCTATGCTGGTATCATAGGCTTCAGGAAGGATGTTGGCGTTTGTGTGGCTGTCTTCCCATTTGATGCAGATGATTTTCCAGAGGCACCAGGTTCTTGAGATGAAAACAGTAGGCCAACAATGTTTCATATCCACAGGGAGGATGACAATTGCATTGTTGACCTGGATCCAGGTGTCTCTCCAGAGTTGATGATCAGTAAAAACACACCAAGCCAATTTCCCAAAGGAGGTGTGCACCAGATAATGTGCTGAATCTCCTAATCAATGTTCACTCTTTGAGAGAGGTGGTTACCTAGCTAAGGGAGTGCTCAACTACCTCCAGGTAATTGGAGGAGGGGTGAGGGCATGGTCATAGTAATGGCCCAAAGCAGGCTGATAGACCACTTTAGTCTTCTCAATGTTGACAGATGCACCCAAAATTCTGTGGTCTTTTGCAAAGAGATTCAATGTGGTCTGGGGAGGTTTTCTTCTGTGTGCACATAAAGGGCACTGTCATCAGCTATTTGGCGATCAGTGTCAATTCTGGAATGGAGGTGATCCTTAGCAAGAGCTGGGATAATGGTGAAGGGGATATAACGGTAAGAGTCTACTACAAACCTCCTAATCAGGAGCAAGAACTTGACCACGAATTTGTTGTGGAACTGGCTAGGCTGCATGCTCTCGGTGCATGGTTGTCATGAGCGACTTAAACTATCCTGACATCTCATGGGAAGAGCACTCAGCCAAATCCAATCGCTCTCAATGCTTCCTCACATGCACTGATGAGCTTTATTTGTCCCAAGAAGTCTACAAGCAGACAAGAGGCAAGGTGCTGCTGGTCCTGGTACTGGCCAAAGGGGATGCTCTAGTGAGCATCCTAAGAATCGAAGGGAAGCTGGGAGACAGTGACCATGAGTTGATCACTTCCTTTATCCACTGCAAAGCTTGAAAGTCAGTCAGAAATGCAGAAGTCCTTGACTTTAGGAAAGCTGACTTTCACAAGCTTAGGAGGATGCTCTCACTTTACTTGGCTTTGGTGAGGCTGCAGCTGGAATACTGTATCCAATTCTGGGCTCTGCAATTCAGAGAAGATGTGGAAAAACTTGACAGAGGGTCCAGCGGAGAGCCACTCACATGAATAGAGGACAAGAGAGCAGGCCTTATGAGGGAAGGCTAAGAGCCATGGGACTCTAGCTTGGAGAAGTGAAGGCTCGGGGTGACTTGGTGGCAGCCTATAAGTACATAAGGGGTGTGCATCAGGAACTGGGAGAATGTTTATTCACCACAGCACTTCAAAGGAAGACAAGGTCCAATGATCACAAACTCCTGGAAGACTGTTTTAGGCTGGACATAAGGAAAAACTTCTTTACTGTCCAAGTCCCCACAACCTGAAATAGACTCCCTCCCAAAGGTGATACAAGCACCTACTCTGGACACTTTCAAGAAACACTTGGATGCCTATCTTGCTGGGATCATTTGACCCCCAGCTCACTTGCTACCTTAGGCAGGGGGCTGGACCCAATGATCTTGTGAGGTCCCTTCCAGCCCTAATGTCTACGTAAGCTATGGTCAAAAAAATGGAGAACAGAATTAGGATGATGAGACATCACTGCTTGACTCCAGTTTGGCTGCTAAATGGATCTGTCTTTAGTCCACTACAAGGAACAGTCACAGTTGTCTGGTCATGCAGACCCCTCAGAATCTTGAAGTATTTTTCAAGGCCAGAGCTTTCTACAAGGCTTTGCAATTGATAGAGTCAAAGGCCTTAGGAAGGTCAGTGAAGGCTGTATACAGGTCCTGATATTGTTCCTGACGTTCTTCATGTCAAGTGCTGTACATGATGCTTTGAAACCTCACTGAAATTGCAGCAGGGCTTCCTTGGCAAGAGTTAGAAGATGGTACAGGATGATGAGGACAACCATTTTCCTTGCTGTGGAAAGGAGGGTAATACTTCTATAGTTTCCACACAGACTTATCGCTTTTCTTGAAGATAGTCATGATGCTAGCATTCCTCAAGTCCCCAGGGATCTCCTCATTGTTTCAAATTTGAAGAATAAATTAATGGAGTCTCAGTACCAGGTCCTTGATGCCAGGCTTGAAGCTTTGAGCAGGTATGCCATCTGGCCCAGTAGCCTTGTTGCTCTTGGTTACCTTGATGGCATGTCAGACTTCTTCTAGGATAGTTCATAGACTTCATAGATTTCATAGACATTAGGGCTGGAAGGGACCTCGGGAGATCATCGAGTCCAGCCCCCTGCCCAAAGGGCAGGAAGTCAGCTGGGGTCATAGGATCCCAGCAAGATAAGCATCCAATTTACTCTTGAAGGTGTTCAATGTAGGCGCTTGAACCACCTCCGCTGGCAGACTGTTCCAGACCTTGGGGGCTCGGACAGTAAAGAAATTCTTCCTCATGTCCAGCCTGAAATGGTCTTGCAGGAGTTTGTGACCGTTCGACCTCGTCATCCCTTGGGGCGCTCTGGTGAACAAACGTTCCCCCAGATCCTGGTGGTCACCCTTGATAAATTTATAGGTGGCCATTAGATCCCCCCTGAGCCTGCTCTTTTCCAGGCTGAAGAGTCCCATGGCTCTCAGCCTGTCATCGTAAGATCTGTTTTCCTGACCTCTGATCATGCGCGTGGCTCTCCTCTGGACTCTCTCAAGCTTCTCCACATCCTTTTTGAATTGAGGAGCCCAAAACTGGGCGCAGTACTCCCGCTGCGGCCTCACCAAGGCCAAGTACAAGGGGAGAATGACGTCCCGGGATTTCCTTGAGAAGCATCTATGGATGCAAGCCAGCGTTTTGGTCGCTTTACTAGCCGCAGCATCGCATTGGAGGCTCATGTTCATCTTGTGGTCAATGATGACCCCCAAGTCTCTTTCTTCTGTAGTGCTAACCAACGTAGCACTGCCGAGCCTATAAGGGTGCTGCAGGTTTTTCCTCCCAAGGTGGAGAACCTTGCATTTTTCAGTGTTAAACACCATCAGGTTCTCGTCTGCCCATTTGCTGAGCTTGTCCAGGTCAGCCTGGATCACCCGCCTGTCCTCTGGCGTGGATGCTTTGCCCCAAAGTTTGGTGTCATCGGCGAACTTGGCCAGTCCACTCCTGACTCCAATGTCCACATAGTTAATGAAGATGTCGAACAGGATGGGTCCCAGGACAGAGCCTTGAGGGACCCCACTGGTCACAGGGCACCACAATGAGTGACTGCCATCGATTACAACTCTCTGGGTCCAACCACGGAGCCAATTTCCCAGCCAGCGGATCGTGGTGGAGCCAGGGCCACAACTGGCCAGTTTGGCCAAGAGGTGATCATGGGATACCAGATCAAAAGCTTTTTTGAAGTCAAGATATATGACATCAATCTCTTCTCCCTTGTCCAGGTGATAGGTCACCTGGTCATAGAAGGAAATGAGATTGGTCAAACAAGACCTACCTGCAACAAACCCATGCTGGCTATCCCTTAGAATGTTAGCCTGGGCCAGTCCCTCAAGGATGGCCTCCTTAATAAACTTTTCTAGGATCTTCCCCAGGATAGAAGTCAGGCTAATGGGCCTGTAGTTAGCCGGATCCACTCTCCTCCCTTTCTTGAAGATCGGCACCACATTGGCCTTCTTCCAGTCTTCGGGCACTGCACCAGAGCGCCAGGAGTTTTCAAAGATCCGTGCCAGGGGCTGGGCTATGACGCTCGCCAGCTCCTTGAGTACCCTGGGGTGCAGATTGTCAGGGCCGGCTGACTTGAAGGTATCCAGGTTCTCAAGGTGTTCCTTCACGAGGTCAGCATTGATGGAGGGTAGGGGATCCCCCTCACCCGGATCTCCCTGTCCCATAGCAGGCATGGGCATCCCGTGTGACTGATGAAAGACTGACACAAAGTACCTATTTAATAGGTTGGCTTTTTCCTGGGTGTCAGTTGTCAGTTGCCCCATCTGGTTTTGCAGGGGTCCAATGCTGCCCTTGCTTTTTCTCTGGCTCCCCACATATCTGAAAAAGGACTTTTTGTTGTCCTTGATGCCTGAAGCGAGTTGGAGTCCAGTTGCAGCCTTGGCTTTCCTGGTTTGCTCCCTGCAGGACTGGACCAGCACAGAGTAATCCTCCTTGGAGGTGAATGCTGTCCTCCATCCTTTGTAGGCTTTCCTTTTTAGCCACAGGAGGTCCGCTAGGTCCCTGGAGAGCCAGGAGGGCTGCTGTGCCCTCTTGCTGCCTTTCCTTCGAGATGGACTAGACTTAGCTTGTGCATTGAGGATCGCTTCCTTGAGGAGCAGCCACTCTTCTTAAACTCCCTTCTCCCTGGGGTCATGGTCCCTAAGGGCCTGACCAACAAGCCTCTTGAGCTTGTCAAAGTCGGCTTTTCTGAAGTCAAGGACTTCTGTGTTGCTGACTGACTTGCCAGCTTTACGGCAGATGGTGAAGGTGATCAGCTCGTGGTCGCTGTCACCCAGCTTCCCATTGATCACTAGGTCGCCGATTAGGTTGTCCCCCGTAGCAGTACCAGGTCGAGCAGCGCTTTGCCTCTCGTTGGCCCATAGACTTTTTGAGTCAGGTAGAGGTCATCCACGCACGAGAGGAAGGTTTGCAACCATTCAGATTTTGCTGAGTGATCCTCCCATGAGATGTTCGGGTAATTGAAGTCACCCATGACAACCATGGTCCTGGAGCATGCAGCCTCAGTCAGCTCCAGGGCAAACTCCTGGTCAAGCTCGGGACTTTGAGTGGGAGGTCTGTAGTAGACTCCCACCGTTGTGTCCCCTGTGCCGTATTCCCCACGAATTTTTACCCAGAGGGTCTCTAGCTGTCCATGCCGGTCGCCAACATCAGCTTGCAGGGACATGTAGCTTTCCTTCACATAGAGAGCTACACCCCCGCCCATTTTGTCAACACGATCCCTCCTGTAGAGGGTATAGCCCTCTATCCCCGTGGTCCAGTCATGGGTGGAGTCCCACCAGGTCTCCGTTATTCCAATGACGTCATAATTCTTTGCACTGAGCAGGAGGACGAGCTCGTCCTGCTTGTTGCCCGGGCTCCTGGCATTAGTGTACAGGCAGGCAAGTGTGCCCTTGGGGGCTCTTGCCTTGCCCACAGATTGTGCCAGGGCTGGGGCAGGGGTGGGCTCCCTTAAGTGCCCCTTTAAGTGCCTTGGTCCGCTGGCTTTGCAAGGGTTGCTCTGCAGGCCAGCAGTGGCAGTCGTCCCCGCATCCCCCAGCGGGCTTAGTTTAAAGCCTGGTGGAGCAGGTCAGCCAGCCTGGCTGAGAAGAGCCTCCTCCCCAGGGGGGAGAGATGGAGGCCATCTCTTCCCAGCAGGTCGCTGCCTCTCTCGCCAAATAGTGGGCTGTGGTCATGGAAGCCAAAGCCCTCCCGATGACACCAGTGCTGCAGTCTTTGGTTCACCGCGTGGATCCTCCTCTCCCTCCTCAGCCCATAGCCCGAGACTGGGAGGATGGACGAAAACACCACCTGAGCTCCCAGACCCCTAAGCCCCGCTCCCAACTCCCTGTAGCGCCTCATGACCTGGCTGGGGGTGCTCCGAGCCGTGTCATTGGTGCCCACCTGAATAATGAGCATGGGGTAGTAGTCTGTGGGCCAGAGGAGCTGCGGGATCCTCTCCGCAATGTCTCAGATGCAGGCCCCTGGGAAGCAGCAGACTTCCCGGGCTAAGGGGTCGGGGCGGCAGATTGCCCCCTTGGTCCCCCGCAGGATGGAGTCTCCCACAACAAACACCTTTCCCTTTGTCTTGGGGAGAGCGGGGGCAGTAGCTGCGGTTGAGCCTGGGTTGCCTGCCGGAGCCAGCAACTGAGCAGGCTCTGCTGGGGCTGCAAGAGGTGCGAACCTGTTGCTAAGCTCTGGTGAGGGAGGGGCCTTGGTGCGGCAGGCCTTGGGGCCCTTAACCACCTTGGTCCATGCCCCTGACTGGGCAGAGCTGGAGGTCCCAGAGTCCTCCTTAGTCGTGGAGAGAGACAGAGCTCTCCCCTGCGGCTCCCAGGGGAGAAGGGCCTGGCAGTAGGAGTCTATCTCCTGCTCGCAGTCCCTGATGGCACACAGTCTCTGGACTGTGGCCTGGAGCTCCTCCCGCTGGTGCGCCAGAGACCCCAGTAGGGAGCAGACCCTGCAAGGGGAGGTGGCCATGCTCCCGGGCCCCAGAGCCTGAAAAAGGGACAGGCAGCCCCCGCAGCCAAGAGCCAGGGGCTCCATCTTTGTGGAGCCCGGAACCATGGGCTCCATCTGGGTGGCCGTCTCTGAGGTGGCCAATGAAGGGGCCACAGAGCCTGAGGGGACCCTCGGGGTGCGGCGCGTGCCCATCCGTGTCATGCCTCTGGTAGGCTGGCTACGGCTGGGGCTGGCTATGGCTGCGGGGGGTCGCAGGCAGGGTCTCGTGCCCTCCCCTGCGCGAACTTCGTGCAAACTCGGGCTCCTGTTTGTGCAGCCTGTTCGCGCAGCTCCGGTCACGTGGCTCCCTGCGGGGCTGGGCCAAGTAGGGGCCTGGGCGGGGGCTTGACCAGGCCCGGCACCAGGCAGCGGCCTCCTCCCAGCAAGCGAAGAGTTAACCCCTTCCCACCACGAGCCCGCTTACCTCTGGCTGTGCGGTGAGGGATTCCTTTTGCGATGTTGGGGGCCCTCGATGGTGGCATCTCTCATACCAGCTCATGGTTCAGGCATCTATAACCAATGGATTCAGTACAAGCCATATTGACCTTCCAGAGTTCATTTCATGAATGCTGCCTTCAGTTGTGGGCAGGGTAGAGTTTTTTGTAAAGACAGTGTTAGAGATGCTTGCAGACCTTCAGGTCTTGAAGAGATTT
The DNA here is from genome assembly GCF_052110815.1 of Crocodylus siamensis. Taxonomy (NCBI): domain Eukaryota; kingdom Metazoa; phylum Chordata; order Crocodylia; family Crocodylidae; genus Crocodylus; species Crocodylus siamensis. Next base: position 90,857,134 of record NC_143397.1, on the reverse strand, counting down.
GAAGTTGAAAGTCCTATGCCAGTGGTCATCAAATGGTGGATCCTAATCGACCTGTCGATTCTGGAGCCTCTGATAGTTGATCTCAGTCGGGGGGGGAGGGTGACACACTTAGCCCCATGATCGGTAGTGGTGGGATGCACGTGCACAGCAGGCGGGGTGCAGTCCAGGTGTAGTGAGATAGCAGTGGGACACATGTGGCTGGGCTGAGCTATGCCTCCTGCCACCAGGGCTGGGTCAAGTGCATGGGGCAATCCCCCTTCACACCCTGCCACCCTGTGGTGAGGAAGGAAGTGGGGCAAGGGCTTGGGCAGAGTTGGGGGGGAGGGGGGCCCTGGTTTGGTTGGGAGGGGGTTGGAGCCTGGACAGCTTGTCCGGGCATGTAGGGGGATCCCATGCTGCACACACGAAGGCAGAGGTCTAGGGGCCATTATGCTGCTGCGTAATGGGCTCTGCACCCAGAGCCCTGCATACTGATGGGGGGAAAATGTGCCCCCTGGGCCTCCCCCAGGGTGTGGACAAGCCACCCAGGCTCTGACCCTCTCCCAGCCCAGCCTAGCCAGGGTCCCACACACCTAGAGGCAGAGGGTGCAGGTGGTAGAAGGGTGGGCAGCAGGGCTTAGCACCTCCACACAGTGGGCACCGGTAGGGCCACAAAGCAGCCCAGCTGCAGGCTTTTTATAGCTGCAGCAGGGGTAGGGAGGATGGAGCAGGGGCCGGTGCTGCACAGATGGGGTGGGTGTGGGACAGAGCTATGAGTGGCTTGTCTGGGGGGTATGTGGGGGGAATGCAGCCCTGGGGAGCATGGGGGGGTGTCCCTGGGTCTGCACACTGGGCAGGTTGGGGCTGGGGTGGTATGAGGCATTTCCTGGTGCAGCTCTCTGGCCATGGGCTGGGAGGGTGGTGGCGGGGTGCCACAACAAATTTTCAGGTGCCTGCAGCCCTCCCTGTATCCCTGCTCCCACTGCCACTGCTACTGCCACCCAGCCCAAGAGCCTGGCACCAATCTGTCCCACATGCAGATCTGGGGGCACTTGCCCCCCATGCCCTCCCAGGCTGCATGCCCCCCCTCCCTACACCCCCCAGCCAAGCCTCTCACAGCTCCATCCTGCACCCACCTTAGCTGTGCAGGGCCTGCCCATGCTCCACTCACTGCTATGAGGGTGGGTGGAGTGCGGCACCCCCAAGACCCACCACCCGGTCAGGCCAGGCCCACTCCCCCCATACCCTGCTCCTCCCAATTCCTGCTCCCTCCCTCACCCCGGAGCCTCTATCTGATCCTCCCCTCCCATGGCCCTTTCCCCTCCCTCCTGCCCCTTCAGGAGGGAGGGGAAAGGGCCCTTGGCACCATTTCAGGGTTTCTTTTTTAAATTTTGTGTTACCAGGCATGCAGCACCACAGGGCTCAAGTTGGCCTATGAGCCTACAACATTTGTTGCATCTCATGACACTTCATAGTTTAATAGTAGGGTTGGAAGGGACCTGAGCAGATCATCAAGTCTGACCCCCTGCCATGGCAGGAAAGAGTACTAGGGTCAAACGACCCCAGCAAGGTGATTGTCCAGCCTTGTCTTAAAGACGCCCAGGGTAGGAGCCAGCACCACTTCGCTTGGAAGTTGGTTCCAGATCCTAGCCACCCTGACAGTGAAGTAGAACCTCCTGATGTCTAGTCTGAATCTACCTTCTGCCACCTTGTGACTGTTATTTCTAGTCACTCCTGGCAGTGCTCGGGGGAACAGGGACTCCCCCAGTGCCTGCTGGTCCCCTCTGACTAGTTTGTAACAGGCCACTAGATGCCCCCTCAGCCTTCTCTTGTGGAGGCTGAATAGGTTCGGGTCCCATAGCCTCTCCTCATGTTACCCCCTGATCATGTGAGTAGCCCTTCTCTGGACTCTCTCCATGTTTTCCACTTCCCTCTTGAAGTGCAGTGCCCAGAACTGGATGCAGTACTCCAGCTGTGGCCTGACCAGTGCTGCATAGAGGGGAAGGATCACCTCGTTTCACCTGCTCAAGATGCACCTATGGATGCATGACAAAGTGTGGTTGGCCTTCCTGACTGCATCCCCACACGGTTGGCCCATGTTCATCTTGGCATCAGTGATGACTCCAAGATCCTTTTCTGCTTCTGTACTGATGAGAAGGGAGTTCCCCAGCCTGTAGGTATGGTGCTGGTTCTTCCTCCCCAGCACCTTGCACTTGTCAGTGTTGAATCCCATCCTATTCTCATCCACCCACCCCTTTAACCTGTCTAGGTCTGAATGTAGCCTATTCCTTCCTTCTAGCATGCCCACATCCCCCCACATCTTAGTGTCATCAGAAAATTTGAACAGGGTGCTTTTTACCCCCTCGTTCAAGTCACTGATGAAGATATTGAACAGTGCGGGACCGAGCCTTGCGGAACCCCACTGCCCACATCCCTCCAGGTCAAAAATGATCCATCCACTACCACTCTCTGGGTGCAGCCCTCTAGCCAGTTGGCAACCCATTTGACTGTGTAGGTGTCAACACCGCAGTCCCCCAGTTTTTTTAATGAGAACGGGGTAAGAGATGGTGTCAAAGGCCTTCTGAAAGTCCAGAAAGACTATGTCCACTGCTACCCCTGCATCTAAGGATTTGGTGACCTGGTCGTAGAAGGCCACCAGGTTGGTCTGACACGACCTGCCTCTAATGAACCCATGTTGGTTGCCCCTAAACATAATGTCCCCTGCTGGCCCCTCGTGGACATGTGCCAGAATAATTCTCTCAAAAAGCTTACCCAGGATTGAGGTAAGACTAACCGGCCTATAGTTTCCTGGGTCCTCCTTCCTCCCTTTTTTGAAGATGGGAACCACATTGGCTCTCTTCCAGTTCTCTGGTACCACACCAGAGCACCACGAGTGCTTGTAAAGCCATGCCAGGGGTCCTGCAATGACCTCAGCTAATTCCCTCAGCACTCTGGGGTGGAGATCATCTGGACCAGCTGTTTTGAATACATCCAGTCCCTCCAGAAGTTCCCTGACTAGGTCCTCACTGACCCTTGACCTAGGTGCATCTCCCCTGGGGCCTGAGCAGGGCCCAGTAGAGGGGCTGATCTGGACCCTGCTCAGGAAAATGGAGGCAAAGAAGTCATTAAATGGGTTAGTTTTATTGTCTGGTGGGACAACCAGATTTCCCAGCATGTCTTGCAGGGGCTCCATGTTACCTGGTACCTTCTTTTTACCATGTATTTAAAAAAAGGACTTCTTGTTGTTCTTGATCTGGGTAGCTAGTCCCAGTTCCAAGTTCTCCGCCTTGGCCTTCCTGACTGCCCCCCTGTATCTCTCAGCAACCGCAGTATAGTCCTCCCTGGTTATGGCCCTTCCATTCCATTGGGTGTACTTTTAGCTAGAAGACATTCCCAGATGCTTTTGGTGAGCCATGGGGGCTTTTCGGCACTCCTGCGCTCTTTGATCCATGTTGGGATTACCTGCCTTTGGGCTTGGAGGATCGTCTCCTTAAGGAGCGACCACTTTTCTTGGACACCTGGCTCCCCTCTCCTCCAGGACCTCAGTGCTTCCCTGACTCTTCTCCTTAGTTCATTGAAGTCCGTCCTTCTGAAATCTAGGGCTGCTTCATAGGCTATGGGTACTAGTCCCCCTTCCCCTTCCCCTTCCCCTCGCTGTTCCCCCTGCCTCCCTCCCTCCCTCTTTCCTGCCATGCCACCATCTAGTTCCTGTTGGGGCACTGCATGCCTTTTTTTCCCCCACTTCATTGCCAGACTTTGCCCTGCCTTGCCCTCCACTAAACAGTAACTGGTAAGCTATAACTGGTTATCACTGGGCTTATCGGTTAAATGATTAATTGTTTAACCTTTCACATCCCTAATGTAGTTATACTGAAAATGAGCTGAATTGTATTCTGGTTTGTTAAAAATTGCTAGAATTTACCAATTTTCAATTGCAGAATTTGGGGGGGAGGGCTGGGAAGAGGAAGAGGGAAGCAACAGAATACTTTGTCCTACAGAAATCTATTAAAGCCAGAAAGCTCACAGGCTGATTTTGAAGGGCTGTTAATTTAAAAAAACAATGGACATTTTAAAAAAAACTTTTAAACTTAGTATGGTGGGCTTGCCACTTTTGCCCAGAAAGCCCGGCTTGGAGAAGGACACTTTTTGGATTGGTGAACATTTCTACGAATCAGATAACAGCTGGGAGGCTTGCCCTGCCCCTGCTCAGAGGCAGGGGTTGAGGAGCCCCTGGACCTGATTGAAGACTGTGTTTTGCAGGTCCGGCAGACTTCAGAGGTGTAGAGCGGAGCCAAGAAAAGCTGGGGAGCTCTCCCCCAGTGGACAATAGGCTCAAGGCTCCTGAAGCTGCCACTGGAGGAGCAGCCCTGGGAGTGGTGTGAAACTGCACTGGTTGTTGATGGTGCACAGAGACCTGGCCCTGGGAGCAGTGTGAGACCACTCAGGCCCAACACTGCGTGGTTCAATGCATGGAGCCTAGGCTTTGGGTACCACAAGCAGTGGCTTGAGCCTGCAACCCCAGAGGGCCAGGAGACCACATGGTGCACAGGGCAGTGCATGGGCCTGAGCCTTGGAAGCTGTGGCAGGACAGCTCAGGCATCATTGTGAGAAACCCCAGTAGGCAACCGGGCAGGGAGGTGTGCAAGTGGTGCATGAGAGAGTAGAGCCAGGGAGCAGCGGAGGCTGTTTGGGTTAGCCACCTGGTGTAAGGACAGATGGCCAGAGCCTGAAGGGCCCAGCCTGTGCTAAAAGAGCCCTCAGTGCTGAGCCAGGGCACGGGGAAATAATAGTGCTGTAGCGTGAGGCCCAGCAGCCAGCTGCAGTGGTGCAGCAGCTGAGAGGAGCTGAGCCCTCGATGCCCAGAGCAGGACATAGGGGGGGAGGAGCCCAGCAGTTTGGGAGAGGCCTGGAGAGGCACTCCAGCAGGGGAGGCCTCGTTGAGCTGTGCCCTGACCACTGCCACCTGAGGGAGCATGATTCATTGGGCCCTTGGGTCCCACAGGGGAAAGACATTTGGGGTGGGCAAACCCAGAGAAGGGGCTGACTCAGCAGCCCCCTACCTAGTCAAGGCCCTAAGGGGAGGGACCCCTGGTGCTTCCTGGACACCCTCCACCCCCTTATGCTCCCCATAGGAAGGAGGACTATCTCTTGCCATGGGTCAGGAATTATATTAAGAAAATAGATGTTATTAAGGTTGTTTATGTTTGCACCTTATATTTTGTAATTGAAATGTTGTATGTGTTGATGCTGTTGAAATTGTTTTATTGCGATGGGTAAATAGTGTTACTTAGGGTTTGACCTTGGTTACTGGTTAATGTTCACTGTGTAAATATATGTATGTGATATTTTGTTTTATGTTTATGTATAGTATAATTCAATAAATTGTAAATAGTTAAGAGCATTGGCATGGGGTTTACTTTATAGAGGAAAGAGGGACCTGCGCTCAAAATCACTGGTATCCCTCTCACAGCACTGTCACCTGCTTCATCTATCCCTTCCAGCTGAGGACAGGCCCACCCTTGGGTGTTCTCAGGTTACATTTTGAGCTTATGTGTTTTAAGCTCAGCATGTCCCAATCTTTTTGCCCTATCTGTCCTAATAGTGGTAGCCTCTTGATGAGAAGAACCCACAGTATTTCTGGGCTCCACAGGGATCTTTGGCTTAGTTAAAAGAAGCGTTGCTGCAGAGCAAGTGAGGAAGAAGAAGTAGAGAAGGAAAAATACACCCAATTACAACCAGTATGACTATAAAAGTTATTTATTGCTAAGTATATGAAATGTATAATGGCACTAGTAATAATAGACATGCAAAGGAAAACAATCCAAACAATTACAATACTACCCTGGTTTCACTAAGTATTTGGAGAAACTTAGTTCAAGCTTAACTAATACAGTTCAGGTGCAGAAATCAATGCCTAGAGAAAAGAAGAGAAAAAGAGAGCAAGCGAGCTGGGATCTCGCCAGTCCAAGGCACTCAGGTTCCAAAGCTGACGGGTAAAGTTCTTAACACAATCCTTGACGGGAGATGATCTGTTTCATCCAGCTTCTTGAGAACAACAACGGAGGGTGTCAGAGAGATTTCTCTTTTGAAGCATACTTGTTTGCTGATTTTACAGCTTTTTAAACCCTCAGTTCAGATTCTTCAAAGCATTATTTTAATTGTGTAAATAATTGTCTTTTCTATTGACAAGGGGATATCTGGTTTGGAACATCTCAAGAAACTAATTAACAACCAGGAAAAATGTAAGTTTTTAAGGAGCAACCAGACACTTAGGAGCCAGCTTGAAATTCTTATGGATAGCAGATATACTGGATGGGATACCTCATTGTTTCTTCTCAGATGGCTTGAAGCGTCAGGGTTTTTATTTTTACCTGTTGTGAATAAGCCTCAGTTTAGCATGACTTCCAGATCTTACTTAAAGGGATTACTTGGAGTGTTCATAAACTTTGTGGGGAGGACTTCCACCAGTCATCCCAGGAAAAGTATGACAGCATTTGTGGTCAGGGTTCCAACGGGCTGGATGCTGTGATGAACCCTTAACCATTGTTCAAATGTTGCCCATACCTTCTCTGACTTGGTCTTTTGCCTCAGCATTCCCTAACCCGGTGACTGAGTTTTAGTCAATCAAGTTTAAATAGGCCTCCCATAGTGGGACCGGGGAATGTATAGCCTGAGGTGCCTATTAAACTATTCTTCTGTTAAGATGAGGTGCGTGTGTGTGGGGGGGAAATAGAAAAAGTCCATTGTAAGTCCAGCAAGCTGTGTGCCAGGCCTCCCTCAGGAAGACAGAGCTGACAGGTAACACTGGATCCTCCTTCCTCCCCTTCTTAAAGACTTAGATGACATTGGCCCTCTTCCAATCCTCCAGGACCTGACCTGAGCACCATGAATGCTCATATATCCTTGCTAGTGGTTCAGCTATGACACTTGTTAATTCCTTCATTACCTGTGGATGGAGTCCCTCCGGTCCCAGTGATTTGAACACGTCCAGTCCCTCCAAGTGTCCTTTTACTGTGTCGGCACTGACCATTGGTCGGCTGATGTTCCCCTTGTTGGTGTCCATGATGCATATTTAGGGTTTGTTTAGATTCCTATTTAAGAAGACAGAGGCAAAAAACTCATTGAAGAGTTCTGCCTTGCCCCTGCTGTCCGTCACTAAGCTCCCATGCCTGTCCTGTAGGGGTTCTATGCTACCCTGCACCCTCTTTTTGCTCCCAACATACCTAAGGAAGGACTTTTTATTGTCCTTAATCCCTGCTGCTAGTCTGAGTTCTAGAGCTGCCTTGGCTTTCCTGACTGACTCCCTGCAGGGTGAGGGCCAAGGAGTGTACGCCTCCTTGCTACCTACCCCCTGCTTCCCAAAGAATGGTACCCTTGAGGAATGACCACCCATCCTAGACCCTCAAAGCATCTACGCTCTAAGTTCCTAGTACCCTGTTAACCAATCCCCTGAGCCTATTAAAGTCAGCCTTTTTAAAGTTTAGCACCTGTGTCCTGCTAGGTATAGTGCCCGCCCTTCTCTGGATAGTGAATTTTATCATTTTGTGATCATTGTCTCCTAAGTTGCCTTGAATCTGCAGGTCTCCCACCATGTCATCCCCTGTGGCCAACATCAAGTCGAGCAAGGCATTACCCCTGGTGGGACTCCTTACTTCCTGTGTTAGGTGGAGTTCCTGAATACGGGTTAAGAATACCTGCATGAGTAGTTAGATCTAGGTGACTGTTCCTCCCAGCATATGTCTGGGTAGTTAAGGTCCCACATGACTACCATGTCTCTAGACCACACAGCCTCTGAGAGCTGCCTGGAAAATTCCCTGTCTACCTCGTCCTTTTGGTGTAGCGGCTTGTAGTAGATCCTCACCGCCAGGTCCCTTTCCCCCCAACCCCCTTGGATCCTAACCCACAGAGTCTCTGCTTTCCATCCTCTGATCCTAATTTGATTAGGGAAGATGTGTACTATTCTTTGATATAGAGAGCAACACCCCCTCCTTTTTTCCCTCCTCTATCTCTCCTGTACAACCTATAGCCCTCTATTCCTACCACCCAGTCATGAGTAGAGTCCCACCAGGTTTCAGTTACTTCCACTAGGTCAAAGTTATTGCTCGCAAGCAAGAGTTATAGATTCTCCTCCTTATTTACCATGATTCTGGCATTTGTATATATATATATATACATAATTACCCTGGTGGCTGCTCCTGGAACTCCCTTAAACTGCTGTCTAATAGGTTCTTTAATACTTACCTGGGCTGATATTGTGGGTATCTCATGGTTCAGTGTTCCATGGATCCCTCCATCCTTGTCCTCCCCTTCCCCCAGTGAACCTAATTTAAAGCCCATCGGAGGAGATCAGTCAACCTGAAAGACAGCACACGCTTACCTTTTGGGTGAGAGATGAAACCCATCCCACCCAAGCATGTCTCTTGTTCAGAAGTATGGGTCATGGTCCAAAAAGCCAAAGCTAATCTCGTAACACCAGCTCTGAAGCCACAAGTTGAACTCCCTGATGTAGTGATGTCCTGACACCTGACTGCACCTGCTTGGATCCTGGTTTGGTGAAGCAGCTGGTATTCCTTAAGGTGAACCTCCCATTGCTGGGGTTCTCCAAGCTCCAGGTGTAGATGGAGTGAATGCTACCCTACTTACTCCATCTGCACCTTTTTTCTTCTTTCATTTTTTAAAAAACATTTAATGCCGCACTCTCAGAGCTGGAGGTGGCACTCACTGCATCACCAGCCAGCAGGGGAAGAACATGTCCTCGCTGAGCTTACATGCCAGGATGAACTTGGAGGTATGGGATGGGGCTATGGGGAAGAAGGAGACCCCTGGTCCTGGCCATGACCAGTAAAGCTGCGCTCTGCCAGGGTCGGGAGGCCTGGTGGGACTGCTGATAGTGTGGCAGCCCCAGGAAATGCCAGGACCAAGGATCCCCCTGGTGAAGGCAGGTAGGAGGCACTATAACCTCCAGCCACCACCCACATGCAAACAGTCCTGGCTGGGGAAAGCCTAGACCTCTCACATCTATGACGGGCCTGAGGCTTGCTGGTTGCAGTGGAGTTGTGAAGCTCCAGACGAGCTCAGCTTAGCTGCCTGGGATCCTAGTTTTTGGGCTGAAAAACTTTTAATCAGGCTGAGGAAGCACCTGCAGTTGGTGTGTATGTGTGCTGTTCCTGGATTGAAGGAATAATAAAGAAGCCAGAGGCTGGCATGTACAGAAAGTCATGGACTCAATATAGACACTGGAATTCTGTCACACTACAACCTGACTCCCGGGTACCTCTCCACTTTTACCTGCACTGCTGTAAGCCTCTTCTCCCTCCCCTCCCCCAACCCAGCCTGTGCCACACCACCTGATGCCTCCATTTCCATTTTCACTAACTGGCATTCTTGCCTGCATTGCATGTCAGCCTCTAGTTTTTTTTACTATTCCTTCCATCCAGGAACAGCATACACACCAACTGCAGGTGCTTCCTCAGACTGATGAAGGGTTTTTCAACCTGAAAACTTGCTAAGATATATTTCTGTAACTATTCAGTTGGTCTGCAACAAGATACTATATTAGAGTGACGCAAAGGACCTTGTCTGCCAGTGCCATGTCCTTAGACCAGCACCCCTAGCACCTGACCGGAAGGAAGCAGGGCCCTAGGAGAGGAAATAAAGGCTGTCACTGTTTGGCTGACTGAGATGCTGCTGGTGCTACTGGTATGATGGCCACTAAGTTATTATTTTACCTGTTGCCATTTAAAGTGGTGGACTGAGATGACACTGTAGGGGAGTAGGAGGCTTCATTGTGGCCCACTACTGTGTCATGTATAGGCCCCAGTGCCGGTGAGGGTATGCCTTAACACACACAACGTCACACATGTCCCAAGTTTTGCTTGTCAGCAGCCTGAGGAGCAGTTTCCCAGAAACCCCTATACCTATCTCCTTGAAAGCTAGTAGGTTTCATGGTCTCAGCAGGAGCTACCATGCTTGCAGTTTTCACCCTGCTGTGCCTTTAACAAGCACATGTGACAGGAGTTTTGTTTATCAGTAGCTTGAGGTATAGTTTCCCAGAAACCTGCACACCTATCCCCTTGAAACTTGGCAGGCTTTATGTCCTCAGAAGGGGCTACCATCCCTGCTGTTTTCATTCAAATCTGCCACAAAATGACAAAGTTATAAGCAGTTTTATGCTTCCCCATTATAGACTATGGGTGAAACAGCAAAACAATTTCGATGCAACAAAGCGGAACAGTGCTTTCAAAATGGAAATACTGTCCCATCAAAATGGCAAAATGGAAGTTGAAATGAAACGGTGCTGTTTTGCACAGCCCTATTGCTCATTGCTTGATCTTCCTGCTCCCAGGTGCCTCTGGGATTTGTAGTTCACAGTCACAGCCAGCAGTAAGTTTGAGCAGGGGAAGGGGTATTTAACCCCCCTCCCAGGCCCCAGACTCCAGCTGAGGTTTGCTGGGGAGCAGTCCCCCCCCCCTAGACTGGGGTGCATCCCCAGCTGGGCTTGTCCCCCCCATTCCCTAGTCTGCCATTCCTCACCGCTCCAGCTAGGGAGCAGAGGGGTGTGGCCAGCCCTGCTCTCTTGAGCAGACAGCCCAGCCCAGGGTTAGAAAGTATGTTGGGATGCTGGAAGATTCTGATTTAACTTAAACCAGGAAGGAGTCTGGGGCAGAAGTTTCATAAATCGGTTTGACCAAAATCAGTTAAGCCTTATATTACTTTCAACCAGGGTCATCTTAAATCAGCTTCAGCCATTTTGAAACTTGTTTATGTGCACTGAGCTTCTGTTCTGTTACAGGTTTAAACCAGTTTCTGGTGACTGAAACCAGTTTATGTGTAACTTCTGTCCCTAGCTATGTGGTCTGGAGCAGGGTTCTAGATGGAACAAGATGTTGTGTTTACTGACTGCTGGGCTTGGATACCATCCACTTTTGGTTGATGAAGAGTTTATATCACAGAGGCCTAGCAAAGTATCTGCTCTCCTGCTAATATGGTATAGTTTTAATTAAAGAAAGTTCACACCAACTGCCCCTCTCATTCTGCCCTTGGATGTCCTGGATATTGAAGTTCGGTAGCAAATCTTTCTTCCCTTCAGCAGGCTGTTAGCAAGCTGTCCAGAAGCTATATAGTTTCTCCTTCTGTAGTTTCCGGCCAGTGTCTTGGGAAGACCAGTGGGCTCCAGATGCTTCTGGCTCCTGTTATTCTCACATATGAATTTCATGGTCTGGTCTCCTTCACCACAAATATTGTCACCATAGCCTTCATCTTGTCACGGATTCTCCTGGTGTGAACAATTCTTGTATTTCTTTTCAGAAAAGACTGTCAGAAAAGGAGATTACTTTTTAATGAATGAGAGAGACAAACAACAACACCTGCATCCCAGATGCCCACAGAAGTTTTGTGATTTTAAACTAAACAGAATCCCTGGAATGCTAGCTGTGAATGCAACCCAGTCCCTTCCTAACTAGTGAAGCTGGTAAGAGAACTGTATCTTGAGCTGTTAATAGGTAACGCCAATTAATATTTGATTCCCCACCAGTCACCTTGAACATATAGTAATTCAACCAATCCTGAAAAAGCCTGTTCTTGATGAAGGGGAGATTGCTCAAGAAAGATACTCTGGAAATAAAGAAATATCTTTCAAAGTCATGAAAAGTGGCAGTAAAGAGAGAAGCTAATTTCCATGAGAGGCCTGGACTTCTCAGGATTGGGTTCCAGATTGACGAAAGGGGCAGGGGCCCAAGCGACAGGCCTAATTCTAATACTTCATCTTAAAGTACATAACCTAATTTTACATTTGCCACCTGTCACAGGCCAGCTGGGCACTACGAATGTATCAATTTTATCACAGGCCAACTGTTAGGTTCAGTTTTGGATCGAGGACGCAAAGTTAGGAGTGAAGTAAAGGCAAATATATTATAACTTACACACACACACCAGTTAACAGAAAGATAAATGCGATAATCAGATAATGCAATATTAAAGAACTAATAGTAAATAATAACAGATAATAACAACAGATAGATGGATCAGTTTTGTTGCAGGCCAACTGGGCACTGCGAGGGTATTAGCCACTGGGCTGTTCAAAACAACAAATAGACAGACATGGGTTGGCAATTTATTGATAGTCCCTCAATGCCAGGTACACGTCAAGTTATTCCAGTGAAGTTAGGCGTCCCTGTTCAATGCTGTCAGAGGGATTACTAGGGAAGGTTCCATGATCAGGATCCTATCCTCACTCACATTGGGAGTCCAGGTGTGGAACAGAAATGACAGTTCTGTTCCCTCCTTCCTTTTGCTCACCTGATGCACATGCTTTTTATACCTAGTTTAATATATAGTTTAGCTAATATGTTGGCTTTAGAGCCACTCACAATATTACCCTATAGCTGTTACCCTATAGGATTGAAAGGTGTTAAAATTATCATAAAAGGTTACTACCCAGACTCCAATAAGCAAATTATGATGCAGCACCTTTATGTTTGAAATTGACATTGCTCTGCCTAAGCTCCAACCCCTTTTAGGTTTCATTTGAATATGCTTTTTTGGGTTGTGCTTTCCAGGCAGTTGGATGCAGTTTTATCATCAAGGCTGAACCCTGGGCAAAAAACTGTTATGCTAATCTCGTAGCTACAGCTTTGCCTATGGGGCCCGGTCAATTCCACAAACAGTTAATTTATCATTTTGGTTAAACTTATGACAGACAATTTACATTTGCAGTTTACAAACTTACAAGCTTTATATTAACTAATATTACCTGTTTAGGCAAGATACCAAATGACTCTAAGAAGCACATATTTATTGTTTATTAATCCCTTTGGCTCTGGCCGTCGCACCACCTAGGACCACAGCGAAAGCCTTAACAGTCCTTGGTGACCTATAGGCCACAGGTTAGACATTCCTAGTATAAGATCTTCTCTGTAGAAAATTATATTAATAAAACATTTTTGAGAGGTCATATGCTACCTCAAACAAATATTTTCTGCCTCCTCAAATCCCCTAACCCTATACTTTCTGATGGATATAGCATTTTTTCCTTCACTTTTATTGCTAAACTATATCAAACCACTACTAAATAACTGTCATACTCTCCCAGACCTGTCTTCATTGCAGAACTGAGTAAGCCATCCTTTTTTCCTCCTTTATACCTCACAGGAGTGCTGCAATGTTGGGGTAAGGGAACTTTACTATTTGTAAAGTTGTTTGAAGCCCTTGACTGAAAGTTGCTATATGAAGGCAAAGTGTTATCATTTCTTCCTTTCCAAAACACCTTGTAACGAGCACAGGATGAGATGAGATACTGTACATTTTAGGAATCACTGGTAACAGAATAGAACCATGTTTCAATTCTCTCACTTGAGGAAAGAGCCCTCTCTAATTGTGACCCGTAAACTTACTCTTTAGGGTTTTAAGTGAGAGTACTAGAGAAAATAGTCTGCTTATTATGTAAGGAGCACAAAGATAGATTTCAATGGAGTGGTTCAGGATGAGAGAAGCAGACTGAGGCTTTCAAAGTATGTGTATACAGTAAAATGAAGGTGTGATTGTAGTAGGTATTATCATCAGTAACAGCATGCTAGTGTGGTTAACCATAATAGTGAAGATGCAGTGCAACAGGGTTTAGCAAATGCTACAGAAACTTTGGGTACATACTGTGGTTGCTAGTGTGTGCTAAATCTCATGCTACCGCTGCTTAACCATTTTATTACCCATGCTAGCTGATACTGTTATGCTAGGATACTATCATGTGCCATAGTTACACACATGTTTTGCTCTGTAGACATAATTTCAAGAAGTTTCTTCACTCCAGAGCTCAGCAAGATCATTGACATATGGGTTAGACTAGCTTTGGTGCAAACGGTCAGTATGAAGTGTGATGTCCTTATTTATGCTACACTCCCTTATGTGTGTTGCTAGCACTTCTAGGTATGCATCCCATGGTTCCTTGTGAAGAAGTAAGATGAGCTGCTCTGGTTCTTTCCTAGTGAACTGTGGGACAACAGCAAGTGGGAAATAACTGGAGGACTTTCAATCCTTGAGTGACTAACTCTGCACAATCATTGAAAAGTAAGCATGCTCTCAGCATGTGTGCAAGCAGACTTCAGGTTCTAATCTACATCCTTTCTTGCATCAGCTAGGCAGAGTTGAAAGTCCTGATGAATAAGATTGCTAGGCTTCTGTGTGTGGACAGGAATTGGGAATTAAGGGCAGATCCAGTTTAATAATTCATACAGACAGAGAATTTGAGGGCAAAGGGGAAAAGAAACCAATAGTGATTGTTAACCATGGACTCTCTAGGAGAATATCAGCTGGTTCTGTTCTCTTCCTGTAACTGAAGAGGAAAACCTTCCTATTGGTTTGTAGGGAAGGTGAAGTTAGCACTGCAACTGTGATACTGCCATACAGTCAGAATTTTTGGTCAGCACAGGTTTACGGGGAAGAAATTCAGTGCCTCAGTTATGGGGAGATAATACTATAAAGCTAAAAGTGCAATTCATGGCATCCACCATTCCCATTAATATCAACAAGAGTTCTGGGTTATAGTATCAAACATTTTTTCCTAATGAGTTAATAAATTTCCTGCAAGGCATTGTTGTGGTAATTTGCATGCTCAGGCCCCAGTCTTTCAAACACCTGTGTTACTATCATCTTTCAGTATATTAATGTCTTCATGAATTCAGTGAGACTCTTTAAGTGCCTAAACTTAAGTAGGACTGGGGCCTAAATACGTAACCAAGGTAAGTAACAATTTTGTCATATGATAACCAAATCAAGGTAATTTAGATAGTAGGTTTTATAAAGTAACATATTTTATTAATAAATAATATTGAAATATATAAAAATAAATAGCATTTAAACATATAAATAAAATAAATAAACAAATTGTTAAACCATTGTTGACAAGTCTGAAAAAAGAGTACAACAGATCTGCTGAAACAATCTGAAAATAGCCTTACAATTGCAAGTAGTAATGTACTGACCGTGCTAGACATCTACCATCTACAATCTCTTCTAGAAGAGCCATTGGTGTAAAAGTAACTACTCATTTTGTTTATGTCTAGAGATATAATGTTTGTTGCCTTAATTGTAAGCATCTTGGTGAGTTTCTCAATAGACAGAAGAATATTTTGTTTCCACTATTGTGTGCAAGCAAGAGCAGGGGATGAATTACTTCTCTCTGGAAAACACATTTTTGTAAGTATTTTGATTCTTTTTTGTCTGGTGAGCTATAGGTCTTCACTTCCCAAATAGGTGATGTCCTTCTCATTCTGTCATATCCCCACAGCTGCTCAAAGTCTGCTGAAGTCTGCTTTGGAACGTCCCAGGCAGCTTGAGTAGATTTCTGTCCTAGACATTGACAAATGAGTTGGAGGATTTCCTGGGATAGCACCTTGACATTTACTTTTTGGGACTTTCCAGGGTTCAGATTCACTGTAGAAAATATAGAATTGGTCTTTCTGCTTGGTATTTTATTGGCAACATCTAACCTATTTTGTTTCAAACTTGTGAATGTCCCTGGTTCAATTTGTCTTCTAGAAATGAGACATGCTGTAGAGATGAGATCCACTAGGGAAATGGCAAGACTAACTTTCAGCACTGTGGCCATGATGATCAAAATGTCTTAGAGTCCTTGTCTTAGTTAATAATTAGTGAATGAGATTTGTCAAAATTTTCAAGGACTTTTATTTTGTTTGATGTCTCTCCATTGATTCATATTTTTGAGGCTTATTACTTTACCTTTTGGTTTAATTACTTAGTTGTCTTCCAGCACTTCATCACTGTACTCCTTACTTAATTTAAGAAGAAAGAAAGCCATACAGTAAAGTAACCTATGCCTTAATTCAGGGGATAAAATTTTAACATGAAGGAACAGCAAAGCTAACCTCACTTTATCATGCATCAGCAGATGCATGATAAATAGAATCAAATTGGTGTTACATCCCCTCTCTCCAGCATTGGTCAGACTGCAGTTGGAGTACTGCATCCAGTTTTGGGCACTGTACTTCAAGAAGGATGTTGATAGACTTGAGAAGGTCCAGAGGAGGGCCACTCGTGTGGTTAGGGGCTTACAGGACAAGCCTTATGAGGAGAGATTGAGGTACCTGGACCTCTTCAGCCTCTGGAAGAGAAGGCTGAGAGGTGATCTTGTGGCTGCCTACAAATTCATTAGGGGGACATAGCGAGGGTTCGGAGATGCTCTGTTCACTAGGGCACCTCTTGGGGTAACAAGAAACAGTGGTCACAAACTGACAGAGAGCAGATTTAGGCTAGATATCAGGAAAAAACTTCTTCCTGGTAAGCGTGGCCAAAATTTGGAATGGGCTACCAAGGGAGGTGGTGCTCTCCCCTACCTTGGGGATCTTTAAGAGAAGGCTGGATAGGTATCTGGTTGGGGTCTTCTGACCCCAGCACTCTTTTCTGCCTAGGCAGGGGGTGAGACTCGATAATCTGTTGAGGTCCCTTCTGACCCTAGCATTGATGAATCTATGAACAATTATGGAAAGCAGTTGAATAGTATGGGATTCCAGAATCCAAGTCAAGGATGTAGTTTCATTTAGCTGTTTTTATTCAATCAAAAATAACAGTGTCACAATCTGAAATCAAAAGAGAAAATAGCTTAAAAGTCAGATTATTACATTTAAATACTTCCCTATTACAAGGTTTCTAAAATGTGCCTGAAAACTGAAGTCCTGATCCCTGTTGCATAAAAACTTAACCAGAGCGTTCTTGGTAAATATGATTTTACTAAAATATTTTAAAGTAATGGAGCTAATAATTTAGTAGAGATATCAGTTTCATTATGGGATAGATTTTTAAAAGGAGTGGCGTATTCTCCCCTAGCTCTGGAGTCCTGAACTGAAATAGTATCATAAGTACAGAGTTGTACAGGAAGTGCCTATTCTTGGTCTTGTTTAGGTGAGATAAGAAGTAAAGGTGTATAGATCACATAGTGCAAGAAGATATAATACCTTTCCAGTAACTCCAAACATTAAGTATTCTTTTATCCATGCAGTATCACAATTCTAAATATTAATATTTGTATACCTCTCCCAATTAGACAAAAGTGCTGGGAGTCCCACTAAAGAACTAGGAAATTCTGGTAAACTAGTTCTTATTTTTACTTTCTAGGTCTTGAGGTATCTGACATTGAAATTGTGACAATGAATGAACCTTGCCCACACTGGACCCCACCGTAGTGAAATGAGAAAAGGCCACATTTGAGGCAGACATAAATGTAGTATTTTACTGGTGCACACTTTTAGAAAAGAAATTTGGATATATAAAGATGTTCTGGGGAATGACAACCTGAATGAATCCTGCAGACAAAGGTTTAGAGGGCTACAGTTGTATTGGGACAACCAGGCATCCAAGATAAATCACAGGAATATTACTCTTTCATGTACAGTATATTATACATAATGACAAAAGTAATTATAAGTACAAAAACGTACAAATAATAGGGCTGTGCAAAGCATTGGGTGGTGATTTGATTTGGAGGAGACATGGCCCGATTTGGTGGCTGAATCTCTGAAACTGAATCAAATCAAGGGACCAATTAAAAGGTCCGAATCGATTCAAAGCTCTCTGAATCTTCAGAAAAGATTTCAAGAGCTTTGATGATTTGGGCAGTCCCTGGTGGCTGCAGCAGGGAGCTGCAGCTGACTCTGAGCTGGCAAATACTAGGGGCAGGAGAGGCAGGCGGGGGGAGGAGGAAGGGGACCATGGGGAAGAACAGAGAAAAGCCCCGGGACTCAGTGCTCCTGCAGCAGCCTCAGGGCTTTGGGAACTCATGCAGAGCCCCCCCCCCACATGGTGTGGGCAGCAGGGATCGCCCCCTGTTGGCAGGAGCGGTGTGTGGGGTTTTCTCATTGTTTTTTTCCTTAAGGTCCCAATCCGCAGTGGGCGGGGAAGCCATGGAGTGGGGCTAGGGGAGCGTGGGCGGTTAGGGAGATCATGCAGAGCCCCTTACCTGTTGTGGGGCAGTAGGGATTGCCCCTGCCCAGCGGCACTTCCTGAGTTGAGGCTGGTTTTTTTTTTTTCAAAGAGCTGGGAGTTGGGGCAGACAGGGCAGCCATTGCCAGGCTGGGACAGTGGGCGGGGGATGGGCCTGGGTGATTCGGCGATTCAGATTTGGCCGAATCAATTTGGGACAGTGATTCAAATCACCAAATCGAATCACTGTCCCCTGAATCGGCCAAATCCAAATCCGAAGTGAATACTAGCCATTTCACGCAGGCCTAATATATATTACAAAACTAAGAAAAAAGGCATTTTGACAGTGCAGGAAGAAAAGTATTTTTCAATTGCTGTACAGTTATATATTTTCATAGAAAAGGATGAGAAAAAGATATTATATCCTACATAATATTAATTAGCAAAAGGCTTAAATTTATTAAATGGCTTATTTCCAATAATTGTTGTTTGTCCTTTGTGGGTGAAGATGACCTTGTCCAGTGGAAGAATGAAGGGAAGAAGAGAGAAAAGAAGTAGGAAAGAAAAAGAGAAAAGGGGAAAGACAGAAAAGGAGGAAAAAAAGGCAAAGGGAAGTGAAATAAGCGGGTGGGACTAGGTCACATGAATATGTAGATGACTTATAAGTCCAGTCTTTGCTTTGAACAGTCTGCTGCAGCAGTAGCAGGAGAGTGATAAGAACTGGGTATGGGAGGTTTTTGTTTTCCTGGCTACATGTTTTTCATTGCTTCTGCCATTTGCTCCTGTTCAAAGGCCAATGCTCCGTTCTGGATTTGGGACCTCCAGGATGGATGGTCATGAGCAATTTGCTCCCATGACTCTGGGTCAAAGCACACACAGAAGGACTAAGCTCTTTATTGTATTAGAATGTTTCCCTTGTCTGGCCTGGCACTGAAAATTACAAAAGCCTTCTTCTATCTTTTTCATCTTCCTTTCTGACATCATCCACTATTTCAGAAAGAGAGATTCTATCTACACTTTAAATTCCTTTAAGGGAGTAGCTTGTAAGAGAGAGACAGGATTCCAGATAATATTTATTAATCTAAAATAGTAACTTCCTAGACTGAAGGTAAATTTGATTCTTAAATTTAGCTACAAAAATACTGGCATGTTTGTGGGTGCCCGTGGAAATGCTAGGAGGCTGCTCTGATGTGCTGTAATTACAGTGTGTTGAAACACTGCTGGAGTGTGCTAATTAGTGTGCTCCAGCCAGCCACCTTGTCCCATGTATCAGTGTCCCCATGCTTCAAAATGGCAGTGGGTGCACTTTTGAAACATGGGGACACTAATGCATGTGATGCTGCAGGTGCTTTAATTATAACAGCTCTCAGAGCTGCTCTGATTAAGGTACCCCCCACCTTTTCCCCTCCCTCAAGCACCTGTAAAACACCCTGTATGTCTAACCTGCTTAGCCAGGGCTAGCTAGAGGATCATGGGAAGAACGAACCTTAGTTTGTATACTTGATATTTATGATAATTCCATTAGATAACCTGCACATGAAAAATAATGGCACCTAAAAGATGTGATCATCTTGTTTAATCAGTGTTGGTTGTTCACATTGATAAAAATGGAGACATAGAAGGATTTATAAAACAGACTGTACAATAATTAGCATGAGAGAGAGAGAATATTTATATAAGGTATAGAGCATGATTAAAAAGGAGGTGTCATGATAATATGTATATATATTTTTAAATAAAAAAAAAGTCACAAAATCACATTTCGCAAAACTCAGGTAAAATAGAACAATCTACTTAAATTCCTGTGGTCAGTTTCATTTTCTTCTTTGCTCTATGTCCCAGAGGAGGCAGTTGTATTGGAGTTTCCAGTGATGCACAGGAGTGTCTTTTTTAACTCCAAAAAAGAAAATTATTTTTGCCTAAATTAAAAAAAGAAAACATGATTATATTTCTAATCTTACTGGTTCTTGTAAATTCTCCATATGGTAGATGCAATTTCTTTTCACATAATCCAAATATGAGGTCTTAACTATTTGGCAGTATGCCTTTCAAGAAGTACAGTCATTTTAGCATGCATCTAAATTACTGGAGTTCTAGTACCGCCCAGAACTTTCTCCTTACTCTCCTGTTACCTTCACAAGGAGATGTGGCTGTATACCCTACACTAGAATCAATTCCCATAATAGGCTACTTGAAAAAGAGAACCTAGTTAAGAAGGGTGAATCAAAATGAAAAGCCTAAGTAATAAATTATGCTAAAGCTTATTAAAATAAAGACAACATTTGTATAAGAAGAAGAGCCCCCTGGGTAGTGTATTTTACATCCTACTGCCATAATCCATAGCTCTTCCTATGTTTTCACATGGCCCATATAAAAGAGTGGGTGGGGTGGGGGGAGAGAACCTGGGGTTGGGAGGCAAATATTATGTTCCTGTATGAATCATTGCCTCCCTTTTGTGGCTAAGTAAATTGTTCTCCCTATAGTTAAAAAAAATGAGGAGGGAATGGAAAGCAGACTGCATTAAGTTGGGGCTAGTCTAGGGATGAATCTTATTGGTTACATCTCCCTGTCGCCCTGTCACCCACCCCCAACCACCCCAGCTACCCTACACAGACTACTCCAGTGCTTTGAAATGGAGCCAGAGGTGGCCTGAAGTTTGGTGGATGTAGTAAAGTTAAGGTACTAAAAAAGGGCCTAAGGGACCAAGCAAATGAGCCAGAAGTTTGAACACATTTGGAGGGAAACACTCCAGATTTCCTGCATTCTTTAGAGAAATTACTGAATTTGGAGGCAGAACTGAACGGTGAGGAAAGAAGGGCAAATTTCAGCCTCCCAATTTTGATGGAACCATTTGAAGGAATGAGCAGAAGGATTCAGGCAGAGGTGTGCCCGGGAATCTTTGCCCTCTGGGCAGCAGGGGTGGCAGCTGCTATTCTTGTTCCCTGCTCCCTTACAGTGGCACCCATAGCTGGTACCCCACTTCCCCACCCCCCCCCGTTAAACTATTGGGTTCAGATATAATTTTCTTCTCCTTCATCATGTAGTAGGTTTTACCACAAAAGAGTTTATCAAGCCAAGAGATGAATGAGATTGCTGAGAAAGAAGAAGCATCTTTTATAGCAGGATCCAAACTCTACAGGTGAATAAGCATCTGCTCAGCAAACCTGTTTCATAGATTAGTAATGACAATTTACCATAAAATTGGATGGAAAGAGTAAGAGACCATCTACTTGAGGCAGTGTTCCTAGGCATATAAATCTCTAATTGTTGTGTGGTTGTATGCCTTCCCTTTTGAAGGTAACATTCATTTTACATAATTTAATTTCCAATTGGGAGCATTTTTAGTTGTTTTCAAGACTATGGTCCTTTTTAATGTTATTGTAACCTTTGTCCATTGGAGCTTGTCACTATGAGATTAGTAACAGGGCACATCTACACATGAAATTAATGTGATGCAATAAAATTCGGCATAGTCCGCTCCAGCGTTCATTGCTCCCAAGTGAAGCTTTAAAATGTGCACCCAGGACTGCAGCACACTGAGCCAGCCCAGAGCTATTCCATCCTGGTTCAACATGTGGCAGAGAGGCTGGCTGGGGCATGACAGTGTTACAGTGCAGGGCTAGCTGGAAGGCAACCCCCTGCACTGTAGCACCCTAGTGCCCCAGCCAGCCCCATCAGCATCTACATGTGTGTTGCAATAAAGTAAGTAACTCCACCATAGGATAGTACTTGTGTCATGCAGTACTATCCTACAATACAGTTAATTAGTTTCCTGCAGCCTAATAGAACTGCATGAATAGACTGTGACAGTTTACTGCTGAGCTAATTAGTCAGCTCCGCAGTAAAACATCTCTTGTAGGTGGTATAAACTGTTAAGAATTGTGTGATAAAAGAATTCAGCCTGGTTCATTAATATGGCTGTCTTTAAGGTGACAGCATAGCCTCAATCTTAGTTCTCATTCTGGGTTTGACATGATTTGCTGTATGAGACTGAACAACCATTTATATTGTCTGAGTCTTGATGTCACTCTGTAAGGTGAGAAGAGTAGCTGCTGAGAAAGTGGATTTCACACAGTGGATATTACAAAACATAAATAGTTAAGGTTTTAGAAAGTGTTTTAAATTCTCAAATGGAAGCTGTGATATAAATGAAAATGTCATTGGCCTTCTGATATCTGTAAGGACAAGCATCCATTTTTACAAGAACGTGAGTTTGGCACATTATATTCTGATGTCATGAGCTGACACTTCAGAGTGATTGAAAGTTATTTCAAGGCTCTATATAATCTTGATAAAGGCTACGGGCAGACTATACTGTTTCCTCCTGCCCTTTTAAACACCAGAACTTCAAGAAGTGTTATTTGTGAAGGGTGTTCACCCACCCTTCTAAAGACATCTTGAGCTGTACATAAGCTGAATGATGGGACATTAAATCCTGTGTCAATGTTGAACTCATGATATTAGGTGGCATTTGAATGCTGGATGTTGTCACCTTCTGCAAGTGATGAAAAGCAAAGGTTTGACAGATTTAATTATTAGAGATGGGCTCTTGTTTGAATTTCTTGACTTAATTTCAATTCATGAAGTTGTATTCTTCCTGCCTACATTAGTTGCATCCTCCCTTGGTTTGAGGTAGCTGCAGAATTTTACTTCATATGATTTATGAAAGCATTGTAATGAGATTCATTATACAATAATTACCATGGTCTGCCACTAAGACTGATCACGTATCAGATCAGTGTTAAAAATCAGATGCTGAAATAATCATTTCATAATCATTCTTTACTTTATAGGGCCAATCCTTCTTCACTCTAGCCAATAGCTATGCTGAAATGAATTTTAAAATGATCATGGTATAAAAACTGAATAGAATGGGAGAGAGGAAAAATGAAAAGAAAGGCGGAAATTTAGGTAAAGTGAGAGTGAGGACTGGAAATGTGGAGAAAGGAAGAAGAGAACACATGGTGCACTTGGGAGTTTGCAGTGAGGGAGGACAGAATTAGGGATAGTGAAAAGGTAAGAAATGAATGTGAGAGAGGTAGAAAAGATAGAGACAGAGAATTTAGGGGAGACTGGAATTTAGAAAGAGGCTAGTCTTTAGAAAGGAGAAGAAATTGGAGGTGTTTGAAGGAAGTGGGGGAAGTGGTGAGATTTCACAGGGAAAAAAGTCTGCATGGGGAAGAAGAGACACTGGAACATTAGGCCAGGTGTGCAATTCAGCATGGTGCCTACAGCACAGGAATGGGATGCAACACAGTAACATAAGAGAGATGGGAAGAGCCCAAAAATACTAACTGAAGTCCTTGGGTTTCCTTGAAGACAGGTGGGAAAGTAGCTTGTGTGAAAACTTGTATTGGTGTCAGAGAAGGGCAGTTGTTTTGCAGTGTTCCGAAAAAAGGTACCTGCCCCCTACCTTCTGGGGTAAAATTGCTCCAATGACTAAGAGCTATGGGAAGGTTGGAAGTTTTTTGAAGAAGACTGGAAGCTAGTAGTGGTTGTTTATTACTGTTGTTATTATTTGTCTCTTTGTGTCAGAGGCTCCTGTTTTACTTCTGAGACACCTACATGGCACTGAGGTGGCTTTCAGGAATTTAGGTTGAGAGCAATATCGATGTCACTGGGCTTAAGTCCCACTCCCTTTTGCTTGGTTTACTTCTGGCCCCAGGATTCTTACCTTTCTTTCCATCCAGTGGCCCAGGTTCAACAGAAGGATGTTCGTAGCCATATTGGCTGCATCCACATGAGCATGCACACACATTTTGTGGTGCCTTTGAAGCATTGCAAAACATACCCCATGCACATGATTTGGTTCTCCTCACTGCATATTTGTAGTTCCTGCCACTTTGGTATATTGGTAGATGCCTCTTCTGAGTGAGTGCCTCTCCTCTTAACCAGATTAAGGTAGATCCTAACATGCCCAGAGTGGATTAACTGTCTGTAAGCCTACACACTGAGAGCAAGTGGGAGAGGTATGTATTAGGGGTGTGTGAAGCAGACCCTATTCAATTTGAATTTGGATTTGGCCCAAATCAGGGGCAGCGATTTGATTAGTTGATTCGGATCACTGCCCTCGATTCAATGCAGCTGAATCTGAATCTGAAGATTCGATGCTGATTCGGTGAATCAGCGATTTGGACGTAGACACAGCTTTAAAAGTTTTTTCTACATACTTCGAGGTGCTAGGTGCGGTTTGTGAATGCTGCAATACTGGGGTGTGTGGAACGTCCCACAGGAGTGCGAGGGGGCCCCCATGTGCTTGGCAGTGAACCTGGAAGTGGACTGGAAGTACTTCCAGTCCACTTCCGGGTCTGCTGCAGAGCACGTGGCGGCGGGACTGTGCCCCCCCAGTTCAGCGATCAGCTGTGGGGGGACCCTGGGTACCCCCTGAGACCCAGGAGGTACCAGTCACTGAGTTGGGGAGCACAAGCCCCGCCGTGAGAACCTGGAAGTGGACTGGAAGTGCTTCTGGTCCACTTCCACGTCTGCTGCCAAACATGCTGGAGAGTCCCCCACACTCCTATGGGACACTCCATGTACCCCAGCATTACAGCATTCACAAGTCCCTGCTACCTAGAGGTATGTAGAAAAAAACATTTAAAGTTGTGTCTATATCCAAATCTTTCCAAATCTCTCCAAATCGATTCAGAGGGTTCTGATTCAATTCAGAGAGATTAAAGTGTCCTCTGATTTGATTCAGATTCAAAGATTCAGCCACCAAATTGGGCTGAATCTCCGCTGAATTGAATTGGGGACTGAAGCTTTGCATAGCCCTAGTATGTATGTTTCCTTAAGATGAAACAGAATTGGCTACTGAAACATCCTATTACACTCTGGAGGAATAAAGGCTACCTGCTAACCATTAGCAAGGAAATCTGTGCAGCTCTGAAAGTCAAAATAGGTTTGGTGTCTTGGGATGCATTAGACCAGGCTTGTCCAACACCTGGCCCATGGGCCGCCAAATGGCCTGCCAAGCCATTTTATCTGGTCCGTCGCAGAGCACAGAGCCACCACCTCCACCACAGAGCCACTGCTGCAGAGCGCGTAGCCATGGCGGAGCTGCTGCTGCAGAGCCACCGTGGAGCCACCTCTGTGGAGCACACAGCTCCCACCACAGAGTGCAGAGCTGCGGCAGAGCCACAGCGGAGCTACCGCTGCTGTGCAGCGTGCAGCCACCGCCATGAAGCGCGGAGCCACTGCTATGGAATGCAGAGCCACTGCTGAGTGCGGAGCCACAGCAAAGCTACCGCCATGGAGTGCAGAGCCGCTACAGAGTGCAGAGCTGCTGCAAAGCTGCTGCCATGAAACACAGAGCTGCCGCAGAGCCACCGCTGCCGCCATGGAGCCACCACTGTGGAGCGCGGAGCCACCGCCACTGCAGAGTGCACAGCTGCCACCACAGAGTGCAGAGATGCGGTAGAGCCACCGCCGCTGTGGAGCGCAGAGCCACCGCAGAGCCACCACCACTGCGAGCTGCCACCGTGGAGTGTGGAGCTGCCACCGCAAAGCACAGAGCTGTGGCAGAGCCACCACTGCCACCATGGAGCCACCGCTGAGGAGCGTGGAGCCACCGCGGAGCCGCCACTGCGAAGCGTGGAGCCACCACCACAGAGTGTATAGCCATGGCGGAGCCGCCGCTGTGAAGCATGGAGCCGTGGCAGACAAAACCCCCCCCGCTGCGGAGCTGCTGCAGAGCGGTGGCAGTGCTGCCGCTGCAGAGCACGGAGCCACAGCTCAGCCACTGCCCCCGCTGTGGAGCTGCAGCCATGGAGCGTGGAGCTGCCACAGAGCCGCTGCCATGCACCATGGAGCCACTGCTGAGTGTGGAGCTGCAGCAGAGCTGCTGTTGCAGATCACAGAGCCATAGTGGAGCCGCTGCCATGGAGCTGTGGTGGAGCTGCCACCACCACAGAGCTTCTGCTGTGGAGCGCAGAGCTGCCGCCACAGAGCACAGAGCCACGGAGTATGGAGCCACGGGGGAGCCACCACTGCCGTCACACAGCTGCCACTGAGGACCACAGAGCTGCTGCTGAGCTGCTGCCAAGTGCAGAGCCACAGTGGAGCTGCTGCTACGGAGCACAGAGCCACCACCATGGAGCACGGAGCCACGGCAGAAGCACCATTGCAGAGCTGCCACTGTGGAGCATGGAGCCACCACCACAGAGCACAGACCCGCAGCAGAGCCACCGTAGCAGAGTGCCGAGCCACTGTGGAGCCACCACCATGGAGCGCAGAGCCACAGTGGAGCCGCTGCTGTGAAGCCACCGCCGCAGAGTGCAGAGACACAGTGGAGTTGCCGCTGCAGAGCACGGAGCTGCCATGGAGCCAACTGCCGTGGAGTGCAGAGCCACCGCTGCAGAGCGTAGAGTCATGGCAGAGCTGCCGCTGCAGAACATGGAGCTGTGGTGGACCCACCGCCGCCACTGCAGAGCTGCCACCGTGGAGCGCAGAGCTGCCGCTGTGGAGTGCGGAGCCGTGGTGGAGCTGCTACTGTGGAGTGCAGAGCTGCGGTGGAGCCACCACTGTGGAGCACGGAGCTGCCGCTGAGGAACATGGAGCTGCCACTGTGGAGCATGGAGCCACTGCCGCCACTGCTGTGGAGCGCGCAGCCGCAGAGCTGTGGCAGAGCTGTGGTGGAGCCGCCGCTGCTGTGGAGTGCGGAGCCACCACTGCGGAGTGCAGTGCTGCAGTAGACCCACTGCCGCCACTGTGGAGCCACCGCTGCAGAGCGCGGAGCCACCACTGCAGAGTGCAGAGCCACAGCAAAGCCGCTACTGCACAGCCACCAGTGTGGAGTGTGGAGCTGTGGTGGAGCCACTGCCACTGCTGTGGAGCACGGAGCTGCGGCAGCGGCAGCAAGGCAGGCAGGGCCAGCCCGCAGGCCCCAGCCCGCAGCTAGGGCAGGGGAGCTGCTTACACCCACGGAGCCACTGCTGTGGAGTGCGAAGCCGCGGTGGAGCCACCGCCACCACAGAGCCACCACTGCAGAGCACAGAGCTGTGGTGGAGCCACCACCACTGCTGCAGAGCCACTGCCATGGAGCTGCGGCGGAGCCACCACCGCCACTGCAGAACTGCTGCTGTAGTACACAGAGCCACTGCCGCGGAGCACAGAGCCGCCACCATGGAGCGCAGAGCCACAGCAGAGCCGCCACCGCAGAGCCCTGAACTAGCTTATCCTTGAGAGCTCTTCCACGTCTCTGCAGTATATGCCTACAATTTCTATTTAATTAACCACAATGACCATGATCAAGTTAGTAAAGGATCTCAAGGATAGGTTAGTCCAGGGCTGTTTAGATCTGATGAGGCTGTGAGCCCCAGATAACACCAGCATGAGTTGCACAGGCTGCACGCTGTGGGGGTGGGCCCCTAGAACCCCCTCACTGCACGGGCTGCTCCAGCAGCATGCAGACCCCCATCCTCAGCCATGCAGGCTATATTAGCAGGACATGGACCACTCCTCCCCACCAAGGCCTTTCCCCCTTGCACAACAGTGGGAGAGGTGGCTGCCCAGGCCCATGCCCTATATATTAACTGCTTGCAGACCCCATGTAGACTGTGGGCGACATCCTGGCCCTTTGTGGGCCACATGTGGCCTGCTGGGCAGCCCTAATCTAGTCCAACCCCCTACACAGAAAAATGATGTCCTGTTCCTAAGCCATACCAAATATACATACTTTCTGAAAGCCACGACTTCCCTGGACACATGTCCAGACCCATTTCATTGTCACTTCCTGTAACTTCATTGATGTCAAAAGTCACATGACATCACTTCCTGATGTCATACCACTTCCTGTGAGGTCTTTGAATATGGTTCGCCGGCCCACTGGGTGATAAAAAATTCATGATCTGGCCCCACATTCAAAAAGGTTAGATACCCCTGCATTAGACTATCCATTGAGAGGATGAGAGAGACCTTGGGCTGTTAGGGGAGGAATACAATCAGTATCTTGAAAAAGATGCCTAAGTTTGAGTCAGGCAGGAGACTTAAATGTAAAATGGGATTTAGGCCTTTGACTACAAAGTCAGACACACTTTTTGAGGTATTTTTATTCATTGAAATAATAAACACATGCCAAGTATTAAGGAATAATAATGCAGGAAATCTCTTCTAAAATAATATTCTTGTTGTTTCAATTTAGAGTTTGAAAAGGTCTCAAGAAAAAGTTGTCTTGGTAGGTTCCTTCAGTTTATAGCTTCTGGTCTGCCTAGGTGAATTATGGCTAAAATCAGTGGCATAGATATCAGGAGACAACAATGAAGACTCAGCCCTACATGCATCCTTTACCCAAAATACCCACTGTAGCCATAAGTAACTTTTGGTGAGTACAGGTTACAAAATTGATCCTTCTGGTAGAAAGTGAGTGATACACAATTACTATTGCATAATACAGACGCTATTTAAACTAACTGCAAAATACTGTGAATATTTTCAAGTAAATGAGAAACTAACTTAAATCACTTATGCAGGAAACTTTTATAGTGTAAGATGTAGTGTTTCATTAATAAATGATGTAAAACAAATTGTTGATAAAAAAAAAGTAATGGCAGCATATCAATACATAAGCACAGATAGTGTTACAAATCCACTGAAGTGATCTGCTCAACACTGCAATGTTGAAAGACAAGTATCAAGGGATAAAAATTATTCTGAACTTCTTTTTAGATAGCAAATAAAATATTACTTAGTTGTGTGAGGTCTTCATGAAATGCTTGTCCTTTGGTTTCTAAACGTTCTTGTTTGTTCCTAAATTAAAAGTGAGGTTATTTCCATGTCTCACAGGCAGACTGATTATGAAGTTTGTCATTTAGGAAATATTTAATTATTTGGAGGTGTCACTTCTGTTTTAGTTAATAAAGTTGCTGATTTTTCTTTCCTGGAAGGAATATTTTGTTTTTTGTCTATGTAATCAACCCAGCCTCAGATTTTTGATTTGCAAAATAAATGCACATTGGAATCTCTCAATCTGTCTCAGCCAATTTATGTGAGTCTTTTGGCAACACCTTCATTGGGATATCATTTAGATTCCCACCTTGACATATACTCTTTAGCTGTTTTGGGGCTTCAGAACCTGAAGAGCTGGGGTGCCTAAACATGGTATTTTTGCCACGCTGCACTCCTTCTTACAAATTCCTGGTTCTGCTGAAGTTATAGGAGCTTTCAGAATGGCTTCAACTGAATTAAGATCTTACCCTGTGTCTTTGGAAGCTGTGTTGGTCCCTTTCTGTATAATCTTTAATAACTGTCATGTTAAATCTCTTGAAGACTCCATTAATTTTTTTCAACACCTCTGAATTGGTTTGCATATCTGTCCCTTTATGTTCAATTACATAATTTTTTTTCTAGTATTGTTCACCAGCTTTCTTTTTTTTCCATGTCATACCATAGTTTCATAGTTTCATAGTAGCTAGAGTCGGAAGGGACCTAGGTAGATCATCTAGTCCGACCCCCTGCCTTGGCAGGAAAGAGCACCGGGGTCAGATGACCCCGGCAAGGTGCTCATCTAACTTCCTTTTAAAAATCCCCAGGCTAGGAGCCTGCACCACTTCCCCTGGAAGCCGGTTCCAGGCCCTAGCCACCCTGACTGTGAAGTAGCGCCTCCTAATATCTAATCTAAACCTACCCTCCGCCAGCTTGTGACCGTTATTCCTGGTCACTCCTGGCAGCACACTGGGGAACAGGGACTCCCCCAATACCTGCTGATCCCCCCTGACCAGTTTGTAGCAGGCCACAAGGTCCCCCCTTAACCTTCTCTTGTGGGGGCTAAACAGGTTCAGGTCCCATAGCCTCTCCTCATAAGGCCTGCCCTGCTGACCCCTGATCATACGAGTGGCCCTCCTCTGGACTCTTTCCATATCGTCCACGTCCCTCTTGAAGTGTGGCGCCCAGAACTGGATGCAGTACTCCAGCTGTGGCCTGACCAGTGCCGCATAGAGGGGGAGGATTACCTCCCTGGACCTGCTCGAGATGCATCTGTGGATGCATGACAGGGTACGGTTGGCCTTCTTGACTGCCTCCCCACACTGCCGGCCCATGTTCATCGTGGAGTCAATGACGACTCCAAGATCCTTTTCTGTCTCCGTGCTGGCAAGAGGGGAGTTCCCCAACCTGTAAGTGTGGTGCCGGTTCTTCCTCCCCATGTGCAACACCTTGCACTTATCAGTGTTAAACCCCATCCTATTCTCATCCGCCCACCATTGCAACCTGTCAAGGTCAGCTTGTAGCCTATTGCACCCTTCTAGTGCACCCACATCCCCCCACATCTTAGTGTCATCAGCAAACTTGAACAGGGTGCTTTCTACCCCCTCATCCAAGTCACTGATGAAGATGTTGAACAGTGCGGGCCCGAGGACCGAGCCCTGCGGAACCCCACTGCCCACGTCCTTCCAGGTCGAGAAGAACCCATCCACTACCACCCTCTGGGTGCAGCCGTCCAACCAGTTGGCGACCCATTTGACTGTGTGGGCATCGACACCACAGTCTCCCAGCTTTTTGATGAGGACAGGGTGAGAGACAGTGTCGAAAGCCTTCCGGAAGTCCAGAAAGACTACATCCACAGCAACCCCTGCATCTAATGATTTGGTGACCTGATCGTAAAAGGCCACCAGGATGGTCTGACAAGACCTGCCACTGATGAACCCATGTTGGTTGCCCCTGAGCATGCATTCCCCTGCAAGGCCCTCCTGGATGTGTGCCAGGATAATTTTTTCAAAGAGCTTACCCGGGATTGAGGTAAGACTAACTGGCCTGTAATTTCCCGGGTCCTCTTTTTTTCCCTTTTTGAAGATAGGGACCACATTGGCCCTCTTCCAGTCCTCCGGCACCTCACCAGAGCACCACGAGTGCTCATAGAGCCGCGCCAGGGGTCCCGCAATGACCTCGGCCAGTTCCTGTAGAACCCTAGGGTGAAGATCGTCCGGACCAGCGGACTTGAACACGTCCAGCCTCTCCAGAAGTACCCTAACTAACTCCTCGCTAACCCCTGGCCCAGGCGTGTCTCTCCCGGGGCCCGATGGGGGCCCAGCAGGGAGGTGGCTGAACTGGTCCCTACTTAGGAAGACAGAGGCAAAGAAATCGTTAAATATGTTAGCTTTGTCATCTGGCATGACGACTAAGTTGCCCATCGTGTCCTGCAGGGGCCCCACATTACCCGGGACCCTCTTTTTACCCCCTATGTATTTGAAGAA